>NC_050589.1:25469204-26069204 GCF_013368585.1 Megalops cyprinoides
TTTATGATCCAAAGATGTTTAAACCAGCTCAAAATGTATAGTTTTTCAAAGCAGAAAACTCTATGTTTCATTTGAATGCACTTCCCTTTCATGGCCGCTATGTGCCAGAGAACTTGAAGAGGTTGGCAGAAGTGGCAGAAGCTGTCTGAATTCTGCATCAAAGCTGAGAGAAGTGCATGAGCAGCATGGAAGATGGTACTTCAGCTTTAACCCACTTTCAATCTGGAAATGACTGGAGCTAAAAATAATATCAATGACTCCCACAATTCCAGCTCTGCCATTTATAGCCATTAACAACATCCCCGCTCTGATCTACACATTCAGTGTTCAATCTTTTTTATGAAAAGTATGTTTACAGACTTGTGGCATTCAGTATTGAAGTGGAATCTTAAAAGGTTTTTGTTATAGTTTTTGTCTACCTCTCAGAGAGACAAATAAAAAGTCTAACTACACACCCAAGACAACCCCTTCACTGCACCTCTGCTGCATGTTTTAACTTTTCACCCAGCTTCCCACTGAATACCAGACCCTCGCTGGCAGGAAGTGACTCACTCCATCAGTAATGAAAGAATTTGATACTCAGACAAATAACCTTCAAGGTCTTGCATTTCAAAAAATCGGCATGCAGTATAATACAGTATACTCCAGGGCTCTCTCTGGGGTAGGAGATGTTTGTCTCGTTGGCTTTATTCATGAGATGCATTTTTTTCCGCAGAGGGGAATTGGCTGTTATGTAAAGTAGGAATTGTGTTTGTTGGAGTTCCTACTGTGTCCCGAGGGACTGCAAGACCCCAGAGGGAATGCAAACACCTCCCTTTCAAAAGTCACGTATGAAAACACCCTTAGCTCTCGATGTTAAACTGAACTTTATATCCCTATATTTGTGTGAGTGAATGTGTGTTTGTGAGAATGTGTATCTGTGCTTTGTGTCTGTGTGTGGGTGCAAGCATGTGTGTGTGTCAGTGTATGGGTGGGTGCACTGGTCCATGTATGTATTTGACTGCGTTTGTGTGTATGTGTGTGTATGGTGTGCACGTTTGCGTGTTGGGGTGAGCGTGTGTGTGTGTGTGTGTGTGTGTGCTGTGTGTGTATCTCCCTAGTAGTGCAGACCTTTTTTCCCACCAGGTTTAACCGTTTGACAGCATGTTTGTTTACATGCCTCCCCATGAGCCCAGTGCAAACATGCTGCTGACATAGCATAAAGTTAATGATTCACTGTAGCCTGTCACCTCCTGCTGTACACTGCAGCCGTCAATTTCCCTCTCCTGCCTCTCATGTCCTTCACAGTTCAGTATTAATGATACGCTGATTCCAGTGTCATGCGCTACTTGCAGCTCGTAGATATGAGTTCAACAGGGAGGTTCACAGGAATGCAAAAGCTCACAGGACACGGCAAAGAAAGTCAGCCTGAATATTTATGTTTGCATTTAAAGTGAAGGTGTATTAATATAAAGTACACATGCTTCTGCTACAGAGTACAAACAAGACAGAAACATCTTGTCATTCTAATGAGGTTTTTGTTGGTTCTGTCCTTTTCAGCAATTGCATTTCATCATGCATTATAACTGGCTTCATTTATGTTTAGCTTTGTTTTAAGGGCAAAGCACATGATGAAAAAATGCATATTATATAGATGTAATATTTGCGTGTGCTATAACGTACTGTATCTCTCTCATGTCAACATAATTTGTGTAATAATGAGTAAATCATTTGGGATGTGTATGGTCATCCACATGCACAGTCTGTTTTAGCCAAAAGCACATTCAGTGTTCTTTTCTTGCACAGTCTCCTCATAAATTATTGCAGCTGTGGAATTTCTGAGCACTGATTTAAAACCATGCTTAGAATTGCATGCTGTTGCATGGGGTAAGGATGAATAATACAAGGAATGGTAAGACCTGAAGAACTTTACTAAAGCAATCTATGTGCTATCAGGGCTTTGGTGAATGTCTGAAAAGTGCTAACCATCTGTGGCTGGAAATTTACTGAAGGTCCCATTGTTGGTTGGACTGCTGGATATAATTTTGTTCTGTGAGTTCTTCTTAAGTTTTTCCCCTTACTGATATTTCTTCTCCAGACCTGTTGGCATCTCCAGTGTAACTAAGAAAAACATTCTCTAGCACAAGACAACTGGTCATAGAAGATAAAGTGGGTTAAAGGTTGAAATAATAGAGGATAAAGTAGGTAGTATAGTTATTTATTAGTTTGATTTCATTACTTAAAATGTTTGAATATTGCTTTGCTTGTGGTTGTAATCTTGTGCTGTGATTTCTCTGTTTCTCTTTTAATTTTTGATTGATGTAGGGATTCTGATACTCATGAATCGCTTTGTCATCTGTACTGAAGACACAAGAAGTTCTTAAAATTTCATTAGCATTTCTTATTACCACAAATTGGCTGTATTCGCTTCTTTACATTATCTCAAAAAACATTCTTCAGCCCTGAAAATGCTCTCACAATATGATGTACAGTATAGCAGATATGCTACCACTGCTGATAAAAAGTAAATACATTTTAAAAATGGTACGACAATCAGAGCTAGACACTTAATTCTTTTTTACTAGTCTGTGTCAATTAGTATGTTCTCATTGCCATCTCAATTCACACCCCTTCACTCAGTTCACTCTGTTGTAATTCCAGCTTCTAGAACACACATTCTGTGCCATTGCCAGTCATCATTAGGCCCTTAAAATTCAGTCTGTATGAATTACTCCCAAATCAGTGAGGTTAACACTAACAAATTGATGCTGACAAATAAAATCTACAGCAGGAAATGTGAGATTTGCCCTGCAGGAGGAAAAATAATGCTCAGCTTCATCATTTGGAACTTACTGAACTGTAAGCGCAGCAAGAGACTTCTGGTGGAGAGGGAGACCCAGAATGCATCAGTGGACAGACTGTCTGTAGCTCCAGGTGATACTCTCACATGGGGTCAGTGAGAGCAGCTTTTGCACTTGGCATGAGAGAGTGTGTCACGCTCTGGCGAGGGCAGCCACAGTGTTATATCCCAAAGAAAGCCTTGCAAACTCCTCAGCTGTTAGGCTCTGCACATGTTGTGCGACACTGATGGTAAAGTTTCTGACCCCTGCCTCACTCATCTGGACTCTGACAATGACACAACCCCGTTGTGGAAAAAAACATTCAGCAAAAATTCTGGGGGTAGACCAGGAATTCCAGGAACAACAGAGAGCCTCTTCACTCACATACACACACACACACACACACACGCACACACAGCACAGGAAAGCCCACAGGAACAGGCTACATTTATGCCATTTTTACACACATTTCCCATCATGCCTCACAAATCTGTCCCACAGATTTTGACTGTACAACCACAACAGTAGAGGACCATGAGCTTGAAACAGGAGACAGTACAATCATCCCATTGAACTGCGATCTGCCCTGAATTTGTTTTTGATGTTCTGCATGCTTCTGCAAGGGAACCAAGACTGGGTTCACTAGTGTAACATTGGCTAACATAATTAACCAATGATGACCCCATATTTTTAACATCCTATTTTGAAATGGGGATGTAAAATCATGATTGAAACTCAATGCACTCAATGCACAGTACAAACAATTAAGTCAAAGAGCAATCAGCTGAGTAGACAAAGAAATTAAAATTATTTTTACATATTTTTCAAATACAAATACAAAATAAAACAGGGAGAGAAAAAAGAAGATTTTTAAGATGGAATGTGTTTCAAATTAGGATTCTAACACTGAAATTGTGAAGCACAGATGTGTACGTCTGAAAGTATTTTCTGTCTTCATTTGTAAGACACCAGACTTGAATACAATTGTCAATGCAAATGACTATACATGGACCGCAACCCCATTCTCCAGTCACCTACAGCCCACATTTAGGAAAGCTAGCAGTGTCTATTGCTAGCTAGCAATGTAGCTAAACTGGATTACTGGCTGTGGTGTCCACAGCTTTTGGACATTGGATAGCAATTTATGTTCAAGCCAGCCATGATTCTACCATATAAACTAGCACCCAATTAGAAAGCTGAATACTGAAATAAACTTAATTCCAATGGAAAACTTCATTAGCTTTGTAGCCTCCCCTGTTTCAAGATCACCAGCCTCCACAGGACCACACAGCAAAGCAGACCAGATTTTGCCTCCCCATCACAGAAACAAACTGCTATCTGCCTATACACTGTCCGCATTGATGGACTGCTTAAACCAAACCACATTCAACACTTTGAGGGGAACAAATTTAATTATTTGTGTTGGAGCACAATGACTCATTGATGGTGTCAGACTCAATATACAGTAGCTGATGATTCCAGCAATCCCCTTGTCAGATCAATGGCTGTGTTTCCTTTAGAGCTTTCAGAGCTGACTCTTGAAAGTCAAAAGTGAAATACAGCACAACAACCTCAATGGACACAGGTATAGTTAGCATTTGACCCCAATAGTTTTGACTTTGGAAATGTTATTCCCCAAGAGAAGCTAGGGAGTTGCACAGCATAGGAACATAGCCATTGATGGATGATGACACAGTCTGCATCCACATTGATCCCTCTTTATCATGCAACATGGTGTAGGGATGAGCCATTACAAGAACCAATCAAACACTACATTCTGTTCTCAAACTGATAATTATGAGACACATTCAGTTTTTCTCTCCATTTGCTTGTGTTGTTATGAATGCTAACAGCTGTATGCATTATTCATGACTGATGGTAATCTCAGTCTTTTATAAAGATAGTAATTTTCTGTGTCCTAGCATCCCACAGGAAAGAGTAGCCTTGTGCATTTCCTTTTTTCAATTATGCCAAGAAATGTAATGAACAAATAATGAGTGAATATCCAGTGCCTTACCCTTCTGCAGACTGGGCAACTGCCACATCTGTGGAAAAATGCAGGAAGTTAAAATGATTGTCCTTAATGAAAAAACGGGTTTAAGTTCAATTCAAATATACCATTATGGCCCGGGAGACCCCTGTATCCTGACATGACAAAAATCATTTTGCCTTGTCAAAACACAAGAAGAAAGTCTGCAAATAAATCACACAATTTTATCTACAGTAAAACAGTTAAAACAAAACATACCAATCTTGCAAAACTGATTTTTCCCAGGAGAAAACAAAGTAGCTACAGATAAAGTATAACAAAACTCTACTGTTGATTGAGAGAATAACACGAGAACAACTCCGTCTTTGTTACACAGTATTTAGAAAATCTGACAATACTTTATAAAAACAATAGCTTGTCTAAGTTAAGGGTGGAATCCTAAGTAAATGTTAAACATGAGATGTTACAATAGGCTGTATAATAAAGACCACTTTCAATAAATGCAGAGGGAAACAGAAATTAATATAGATACAAACTGCATGCCTAGTTACAACCCAGGATTGCTCTACAGGGGTCATAAAGTCCCAGCATCCCATAGCACAGCCACTCTACAAATGACATGAATTTAATCCAGTGGCTCTGCACAGACATAATGTTACTGAGCACAAATTACTTAAGGTCATTCTTAAACTCCTACCCAGATTTCAGTTGTTTCTGTCAGCCTGTGATTTCATTCTGGAATTTATCATATTTGTCATACATTTATTATAGATAACATACTATATTTCACATGAAATTGTCATGGAATTCTGATTATTTTCTCTTCATAAGGATGTTACATTATAGAAAAAGATTGCAAAACTATGCAATAAAATATGAAAATTATGAAAAAAATTCAAATTATGGAAAAAAAATCATAAAATCTAATGAGACAAAACATAAAAAAAACAAAAAATAAAAAAAAAGACAAAAAATAATAAATTGTTTGAATTGTTGATCGTGACTTTAGAGCATTGTAATCATCATAAATACCCTTATAGGTAGCCTGTCAATGTGATAACATGTAGTTACTGTCTAAGTTGTGCTCACCTGTATTGGCAGTGTCAAGAGGTGTGTGCACCTTGTGGTCCTCCTGGCCAGCAGGGGGCACTCCATTATTTCCCTGCTGTGTGTTTGCTGAGGGGTGTGTCACAGCTGGATCTTGGAGATTGATGGGTCCCACCATGTCCTTATGAGAGTCCTGGCTTTGCTCTGCATTGACTTTTTGCTCAGTTCCTTCTACAGTATCAACACCACTTTCCTTCACTGCAGAGTCACTTGGTGTACTTTCCTCCTTGTCACTGTCCTCAAATTCAAACTTCTCCCCTTGCTCTTCATCCTCTTCCTCCTCCTCCTTCTGCTGCTGTGAGTGGGATGCTCCAGTAGACATGAGCTCTAGAAACAGAAACATAAGATTCAGGAAATCATAGGTCACAGTCAGTACAACACATCATACGCAAACACATTCTGATTTGTCTCTAAGCAATGACAAGCACAGGGAAAACAGACCCAGCTGACAACTAGTCATTGAATTACTGTTTTCAAAACAGACCAGGTAAATTACAGAGAATGCTACTGTGATATATGCAGGGCATCATTACATGTTATCCCATGTCCATCATGTGATGCTGCATAAATTATCTATGTTCACATCAGTGACAGCTTGCCAGTCGCAAACAGGAGATGCTGCGAATGTAATTTTATTTGACAGATGTTTTTAACCACATTTTTTTTTCAGAATAAACAAGCGTGCAAATTTCATTAAGGATCACCCCACCTCATTCCTTAGATATGTGCCCTTCAGTATTTTAATTACAACAAGCAAAGCAACTGGCCCTCAGCTAAAATCAAGCCTTACTTGGTGTGAACAAAGTCCCAGTGATAGATTTCAGATGATTTAGTGTGCACAGAAGGTAGACACAATCACAGGGAATGAACTGTTGGCAGGCAATCCTTACTAAAATTGTAAAGCTTCTTCATTTTTAATAATGTAAAAGCAGTCAAGGACAAGTTCAGGTTGTGAATTTCAAGGTAATTGCTTCTCCAATTTCATGCTCACAGCAGCCACCAGTTAACATTATTAGTAGTCTGTGAATAGTAATAGCAAAAGTTGCCCTGAAGTTATTTCATCCTGTTAAACTCAACCACTTAAACCATTATATTGTTTACTAGCCTCAATGCATTCATTCATTTACAGGAATTCAATTTATTAAAAGGTCCCTGCAATAAACACTTTCACAGACTAAATTTGCAGTGACCTGCTTGTAAAAATGTTTGGCCAATGTAATACTGGGGATTTGTGTTGTGTTTAATTGCTGCACCCCCAGCATTTCAACTTTGCCCTTGAAGAAAATACAAGCATTTTGAGGTTATGAAAGAAATGCGGAAATGTATATTAACTCTACGGCCCTGACATTGTCTTGTCCTAAACACATCCCCAGGGTACAACATACATTGAGACCAACTACATTCCTTAAAATACTTACAGTTTCTGACTTAATTACCTTTCCCAACCTGAAAAACACCAAATACATTGTGTGTTGTTGTCCATATTTTCTCCCTTTTTACTTTTTACTTACCTTTTTACTTTACTTTATATAATATTTATGGATTAAGCTAGTGAAGCGAGGTGTGGAGAGCAGACCCTGCCTGGAATACTCTGATCTGCTTGGCTACAGGCTGTGACCACATCTCCTAAGTTCTTGACACCAAATGAGGTGCTTCTGAGATCAGTCCTAATCAAGTCACACATGCTGGATTGCAAAATGCCACCAGACATGTTTACTGCTCTGTATTGGTGATTCACGCTTGAGCAAAACATATTTTGACATTGTTACCTCTTCAAATATCCATTATGCTTCTTCAAATATGCTTATTATTTCTGAAGAAGAAAGTGGCCTAAAGCTGTGGGTTGCTGAACTGTTCTTTGATTATATGAGTTGCATACAGATGAGAAGGGCCACTAAAACCAATCCAGTCTGGCAAAAAGTAGTGGGCACATCAAAAACACAAGGGTCTGTGTGTGTGTGTGTGTGTGTGTGTGAGTGTGTGTGAGAGAGAGAGAGAGAGAGTGCATGCATTCATTTACTTGCAAATTTGCATTAGTTTTGTTTCTTCTCAAACATTTTGAATTGAACAGTTCTGTCCAAGACCACATTGTTTATGTTTAAGTCCTTTGTTGTAAAAAAAAGAATAACATTTACAGTGATACACAAAGTTTTACAAAACAAAAGTACGTTCCGGGACATGATGTCAAAACTGTTCATTATTTGCATGAGGTTTGCTGGCTAGCTAGACTCCATGGATGTAATTTAGGAGGCTGGAAAATTAGTTTTAAAAAAGGATAAGGGCTAAAATAGGGATGTGTTCTTTCAAAAAACCACAAGCAGGGCAAGACTGCAGTGCTCTGACCTTTTCCAAACCGCTTTTCCTTTCCCTGTGCTCTCTGCCTGTCGTGTAAAAAATTCTACAACAGCAACACAGCAAGAACGCTGTGTGAAAGCTGACAATACAGTCAAAGTTTTAGATTTTACTTGCAAGATGTACAATGTTTACACACCTATTCTTATTTATACGATTGCAAGGCAAATACTCTGAGGGCTATATGTAGTTTGTAGGCATTGTACTCATCTGTCATGACAGTGTGGTTAGCACAATACCATATGTGTAGACTATACATGTAGCCTCATGCTTCTGAGCTTGTGCTATTTGCAGTTAGTGTCACACATCTCACAGCTGTGCAGTTAAGACAGACATCTCCACTACTTGTCAGACTTGCTAAAACTGCAATCTAGCTGCTGCAGACCCTGTAATAAACCTTTTGGCTTGCCGTACTGTCAAAAGGATGGCTATAGCACTTTTGTCTGGCTCTGTGTAATAGGGAAAAAAACAGGGTTACATAAAGCAAAAGGGTAAATTAAATTTTTTAAAAAATCTAGGAAAAACGCATGCTATGCATCATGTTTGATGATTGTATTTTTAGCATTTTAGAATTACTTGTGGTGGTGCACATGAATATTTCACAGAATAATTAGTGCTAAATGCTTTGTGCTAAATGCCTAACAATGCTTGGAACATTAAATGAGTTGCCTGCGAGTGTTTGCAGGAACACGCTACTGTCCCTTTGTCCCGCCCTAACAGAAAATGACTGCAACAAAGCTGCCTTCATTCAGCCTCAATACCACAATGCCAGTTCTGCCAGTCATGATAAAAAATAATGTATATAAAAAACAATTCCATTCAATTGTAGTTCTGTGCAACAGAAGGAAGACCACAACATTAAAACTATACTGGGGGAGTAGGAAAATGCAGCAGCGAAAGAGAAAACAGACCACCACTTTTCTTTGTTGTAAAATAGATTTACACCATCTCCATCAAAAAAAAAAAAGATTTTGTCCCTGAATGTAGCAGTAATAACTGCGTACTACAATAAGGACAGTGACAGCAATTCTATAAACTCTCATTTCCCCTTTCATTAACAACACTACATCTCTAACACCACACATTCGGTCTGATCTGTCATTGCCAGTACATGCCTGTTTCCTTTCGGACAGAGCTCTTTCGCCGATTTCCTTGAGATGAAAAGGCCTTAAGCATATCTGGAGATTAGACTGATTCCTTGTTGCAGGCGTACGGGGTGGTGCGCAACAGCGAGAGGATTACACCCTCAAAACAACGAACAGAAGGCTGACAGAGGGTTTGCTACTTTAATAAGACGGTTGAGAAGGTCTTGGGGTGAGTCTGCGTAGTGTTCCTCCCTGGCCGCAATAACTTCCAACTTGTTGACGCGTATAAATCAGTAACCCATACAAATCACTTGGTTCACAGAGAATGTGGCTTTTTTATTGCTGGTTTCAGGGTCACTGATCTCTCCAAGTGCTGTTCTATTTGAGATTAGATGGTTATATAAAAAGTAACAAATATGACAAATGAATCGAGGGTAGTGCCAAGACTGTAGCATGTTTTACGGCTTCTACAACGTGTAACGCAAAAAATAAATATGAATATATATATATATATTTGGTGTTTGCAGAATCTTGTCATCGCCTGTTGTCGCACTTGCTGGCACGCCTTTACCTGGCATTATGTTCCGTGGGCGGACGCGTGTCAGGGGCATGTAGCATATGGTAAAGTGGCCGGGTTCTTCCTGACGCAGCTTATGGCCAGCTGGCCGAAGCACACTGCAATCCAATTGTACGCACTCTCTCTGTTTCTCAAGCCTCCCGGCGGTTTTAACAGCTACGCTGAGTTGACAGAATGAGGTGTGCGCGTGTGTATGTGTTATCTAAATGTGTGTGTGCAAACACAATTGGAGATACACGAAGGTGGAAGCTAGTTGAAGGGTAATTCTGTACCAAGTCTAGGGAGTAATTCATCACGCGGATAGTTATTAAACTTGTGGAAATTCTTACCTGAACTCATAGTGGAGCCAGAAACCCTTGGATTTTCCCAGACCAGTGCTAAAGCATGCTAAACCATATGCAAAATGACCAACTTAGCTGAGCTGAATGGCCTGTCCTCCTCATTAAACCTTCTTCCTGATCTTATATTCAGACTGGAATATTGCAGCACACTGCAGACTGGCTTGTCCTGGGGGTGCCACAAACTGAAAGGTTGGCACAGTTGGACTCTTATGGCCCTTGCTGTAAATGCAGTGTCACTGCACATGTCACATGCTGCTGTCAGTAAGCATGACTTTTATGGTTGCTCTCACACACCTACACTGCCCGCTCTCCTGTACTTGTGTATCCTATGCTTTAATGTGTACAACATGAAGTCTGTTTAATGTGTTTCATCATCAGCTGTCCCCTATTCATTTTCCAGTAAGCCTTCTCGCTGTGTTTTTGTACCAACTGTACGGAAAGTGAAGAGTTTCATTCATATGACTTATTTCCATGTAGTTTTGTAAGTGAAAACAACTCTGGTACAACCTTCAGAGTTATCTGAATTTAGCCACTCCAGGTTGTACAAAAGAGAAGGTTGCTCTTTGAAAAAAAATGTAAAAATTCTTTCCTGAGATAATTTTTTCCTACGCTGTAGCAGTCTGACCATGCTCATAAAATGGTTCAAGAAGCAGTGAGTCATTGTAAATCTGTACACAATAATGCGGTTACTCATCTCATCTTTCATCTCTGTCATACCCAGAAGTATTCAAACCACAAACAAATCCATGCGCGTGCTCTTGCGCTACCTAGAACTCAGCTCCAGCTCCAGCTCCACAGCACAGCATCTGCTTCTTGTTCTGATTAGCGCCAAACTATTTCCTCCAACGATAAAACTCATGCTGGAGGTTAGCCAGTTCACGCCCCTGTGGGAAATGACGCTATTTTTTGTGGAAGGAGGTAACAAAGGCCTGAGGAGCTGGAACAGATCTGCTAGTTGTAAGTTGTAAGGATCTAATCTTGAATATGAGGAGGGTGGGGGGTAAAAAAATGCACTGTGTAAGCCTGGGCGGAACATTGCACAATCTCAGTTCCGCCAAATCCGTGATCTCACTTCAGAGCTCTGCACATGCCCACTGAGGGATTTGTAAGCCCCTTTGTGTAACACCATGCAGACCCTAGATAATCTTCTAACGAGGTCACTAACAAACAAATTATGTTTTATTCCTCATGTTTGTAATTGTTAGGTTTGCATTACGTGCATGGAGAGGTAAGGCAGGAAAGATATGGATACGTAATAACCAAAAGGAACTCACCAGCTGTGGGACAGGCAGGGGGGTGTGGGGAAGCCATCAGGTCAGCCTGTAGTCACATCGGTTTCTCTGCAAAAAAAACAAGCCTCAGTTTTACTGAGGGGGACATTTCCAACAGGCATCTACACACTGAAATGCTTGCAAGGGCCAGTGGGAAGCTTTGATTCATCTGTGGAATCCGGTCACAGCGCTAGGGCATTGCGTAACAGTCCTGGAAATTCTGTGGGTGTTATTCCCTCTGTCAAACCAAAGGCAGGGTGACAATGAAGGCCACAGGGTTCACAGAGTTCTGTGCTGTGTGACCCACACCTCAGATGGGGGTTCACATTTTTTCCACTGTTTCCACCTCTGTGCTTAGACATCATCAGACGAAGTAAATGGAATTCCAGACAAGCATTGCCCAATAGCGTTTCCAGTCAAATCAGGCTATTACTTTAATTCCAACACCCAGCAACTCTTTACAGCTCCTTGAGTCAGACGCATTCTGGAGTTAAGATTCTATTTTTTACATGTTCTGTAGTGTTCCTAAACCTTACCTCTTCTTTATATCTAGTGGTGTATTTTATGAGGAGAAATATGGTCTGGTCAGCGTGTATAAAAGGGAGACGCTTGTTGAGACAGAACAAGTACTCTGTCTGAGGCATTGGTGTTGAAATCCATGGGCTAATCAAAGTATCATTTTAAAAAAAAAAACCTATATGGTCAATAGACTCTGCTAACTGTCATGTGGGTGAACTGTGAGGCAATCTGTGGTGAAAAGAATTGCTCCTATTCATGTCCAGTAAGCCATTTCTGTATGGCCACTTCAGACTGCTCCCTCTCAGTGTCTGTTAATATGGAACTGTATCTTGCCAAGGCCTCGGCCCCTTTAGCGCAGTCACTCAAACTGACCCATGCATCAGTGGACCAAACAATGATGGTTTTGTGGGGCTAACCTTGGTTCAGGCCCAAAAATCATTGTCACTGCATTTTTTCATTGTAAACACCAAGTTATTGATTCAGCCACAAGTGAGTGAGATATTGGCATTTGTAGAAAAGTGTAGTTTGAACCCCTTTTCTGCTTTGATTCAATTGTCATAATGGAGGATTGTTCTTGCAAATCAGTTCTGCTCCATAATGGTAACTACTAATCATTTTTGGTCTGAGATGTCTAATGAAATGGCCACAAAGCACAGCAGTTGTCACCTGCCTGCTTTGTTCCTCACAGGCACCTGCAGTTGAATGAGATCATGGGTCTTTTTAATATTTTTTAATTTACCTAGGGTGTGATGGTACACACTGGAAGTAATGTTATTCCCATTCTTCATTGCTGTGGTGTCTGACAAAAGTGTTCCAATGAGGAATACGTCTCAATCAGTGATAGGAGAATGAGTTATTCACCAACTCCACCTGCTACAGGATTGTTCACCTCTTTGTTGTTGCTGCTGTTGCTAGCCTTATTGTGACTGTTCAATGACTCATCAAAGCACCAGCCCATCATTCTTGGGTATGAGATGAGTTGAACCAGGACCGCCTGTAAGCTCTTGGCCAAGCTGTTTCAAGAAATATGGTGAGAGGGGCAGTGGAGATCACAATCGATTTTGGGCTAAGCCACCAAAATCCCCACAGTAATTCAAACAAAGGTGAATGGTTAATTCAGTTTAACCTCCTTGTACTCCAAAACTTGGTGACTTTTTTAAAATGTAAGCTACAAAAAATAGTCAATGCCTGTTTCGACATGTGTGAGAAGGGTGACACTCACTCAGTGACATTCAGCACTGAATGACACACATTCTGACAAAAGTATCTTTTAATAAAAAGGACTGCAGCTCCAAAGACCTTATTTATAGCTTTGAACTGAAAACTTTATACTAAATGAAGTAGCTGGGTGTGAATAGGAGAAGTGACTTCTTCTGACATCACTGCCTTCATTAAAAAATGGGGGCAGGAATATCACAGCTAACAATAAGATGTTAAGAACGAACCTGAAGCCAACATCAGGTATTGTAACACCACACAGTATGTGAGAACAGAATTTCAGCTTCAAACGATAGAAGTCGCTGCCTTTTTGACTTTGCTGCCAGAGCAAAGGAACACCTATAAATACTAGCGGGGTCAAGGAGAACTCGCACCCGGGCCCAAACTGGCAGGTTCTCCTCCGCAGCCTAACAGGTTCCTGACTGCCTGGGAAAGGTAGCAGAGCCGGGTGGAGACGACGCTGCCGGTGGCTGTGAAATTCCTCAGGGGCGTGAAGCAGATCCAGACACGCCATGCTCCTGACTGCCCTTGGTGTGTCAGCTGGCCTGAGTGGCTCAGCACTGGGCAGGTCATCTTACTACAATAAAGGGCATCTTCACAGAAGGTGCCAGGGGCCAATGAGCACGGGGCAGTGCTGATTAATATTATTTGTCTAGATGTGACTTATTACCCATAATTATTTTTCAGAATTTTACGGGGGAAAAAAGAGTCATTGTTGAACATACCTATTAAACATTTAGAGAGACTCATTTTATCATGGGTGTGGTCATATGAGCAAAAATACATGTGTCACACAGCAACATGAAAGATTGGGCTAAGTAAGAACAGCACCACCTGCTCATTGCACAAACTCTGATGTACCTCTATTAAGTTAGAAACTGGTCTGTCCCATGTACTGCCCTGTTCCAGACATTACAGCTTGTGCGTAAATCTATTGAAGAGATGCTATCCATAGTTTGTTGTGGAAATGGCCCCTTCATCATTTGCATAGTCATTGACCATGGCAGACCTGTCTCGACAGGTGTTCCAGCACTGCCGTTGTGGAGTGCTGGTTTGTGTTTGTAAATATTGAGATGAGAGCACCATGCTTGTGTTCCTTCACCAGCAATTTGGCAGCCATTGCACTTCACCTCTCACAGACGCTCCACAGAGAGAAAGAGTGTTTGCAGAAGGGTCAAGGGTCCTTAGTGTGGGGTTGGAAAACCTCCCATGAAATTACAGTGTGCTTTTCAATTTGAAGTGCTCTCGTGTCTGCCCACCCTCATTCCATGGCGGCCATCTTTACTCACAGAGGGTTAACAGTGAGTGACTGTATGACCCTCCTACTTTCAACCAAATCCCCCGGGGTGGGACTTTATGAATAATTCACTGGCCTGCTGTTGGCTATAGGGACAGAGAGCTAGGGTCCCTGAATGGACAATAGCAGAGAGCAGCTGCTGTACACTGTACTGTACTGGGAGAACAGCCCCAGGATTGTTATGAGAGAGAGAGAAGCCCAGCCTGTAGTGGACTCCCTGCTTCTATAGGGGACTGCTGTAACAGGGTTCAGAGCTGTTTCACAGATCACAGATAATAACCCGGCTAACAGTCGCGATCACTTGTGAATTGTGCACGTGGTCTGACCAGGTCATTGTTCTCTGCAAAGAAACCAAGTGCCTGTGGCAGGGTTTTGCTGTTGCTGCTCTACACATTTGTTCTGTATTTGTTTTTGTTTTTCAGTTTTAAACCAGGTTTTGCCAAAATCTCTGTTTTGCCCAAACTCCCCATTATTGCTTTGACTAAAATATTGTGAGTGCTGGAGCTCTTCCCATACTCTAAATACATCTGTTTTCTTAAAACACTGCCCAGAGCACATTTAGCATTGCCCAGTTTTCACAAATAAGTCTATATTTGGTTTGAAATGTCCTTTGCAAATCAACCTGGCTTTAAAAACTGAAAGTTGTTTGATCCCAAAGACATTAAAAGCTATGGCGTCTGAAATACGTACATGAAACATTTCTTCATCATTTACACTGAGTGTTTGTTATTCTCCAAGGCTTTTAGAAACTGGCATGTTGCTTGATGTCTGATGCAGAAGCGACTCCCAGCCTCGAGGCCCAGTCAGGAATGGAGATTCATTGCAAGGCCCAAATAAAGAGTCTACATCCTGTCACCCTGCCTCTCAAATCCCAGATCAACTGCAGAGAGTGGGAGGGAGAGGCATACCCTTTTAGAGGAGACAAACCGCTTGGAACGGACATCGCCATGGAGACGGTGGGTTTCCCGCTCTCAGAGATTACACAGGCAGTGCCTTGGACACAACAAACACAGCGGGACATCTGCACATCCACACACATTAACTCTGTGAGTGAGCCCACTCCTTTCACAAGACCCCCTCTTTCTCCCTCTCTTTTTCTCTCTCGCCCCCCATCCGCACAGTCCTCCCTTTCTCTGAACTGAGACTCCGAGTCACGTAGCCCGCACATTACAGCAAAATTTATGCGTGTGACTGGACATGTTTATCAAGTCCTTGTTCCTCCTAGCAGGAGCAGTCCAGGAACTAGAACAGCGGGACTTGGAGCGTTCAGGTTTCCCGAGTGGGAACGCCTCCCAACACTGCAGTCCACCTGTTGCTCCCATACAGTCAGACCAGCTAACCTGCAACACAGTAATTTTATTCTGGTGGGAAAGTGCATCGAAGAGGTTGCAGTTTGTGCTTGCAAAATGACCTCAACCAAACACACAGAAGTAGATACTGCAGGATGACAGTTAATCAAGGAGAGGTCCCATAAGCATAGAGACCACAGTTCATTTTGGGGGGGATGAGAGGACAAAGTGTTCCCCAAAATGTGGGTGCTGGATCAAAAAGATAGGGGTTATCCCCCTTCCAACTGCTGTTGTGGCTCCTGTTTGTTTAATGAGCATGTGAGTGCACTCAGTCACAGAGAGAACTGTTTCCATTGGTCATGTACCCAAAGCGCCTTCCTCCCCATCTCCCAATATCCAAATGAGAACTTCTTACCATAAACATGAATTTAATTTAATTTAATTGTGAGGTTCACATTACCTAGCTTATAAGTCAGTTCATTGTTGTGAGAGGTTTTTTTGTCATACTTATTTTTATTAAAGATTTTTGGCTATACTCAAGTCAGCATCAATTGCTTCAAACTGGCTTCATGTAGCATGAGAAGGCAGTAACATATTTTGAAGTGACGTTCTGTTCAGGCGGCCAGGAAAAAACACTGGGAATGTGTGTGCATGGGAGAACGGAGCTGGACAGCAGCCTGGGGGAGATGTCTGGTAAGTGTGGGAGATGAAGCAGCACAGGGGCTGAGAAAACTGTGACACTGGGAGACAAGATACTCTAAACTTTTCCATCTCCACCTATATCAGATGTCAGGTCTGCAGGGATGCCTCACACTTCAACCTCCTACAAAACCTTGTCTTGCACAATCTCTCTTGGATTTGTAAAATAGCAGCTTTAAATCACTGACTTCTTTGGAATAATACTGCAGACCTGTTTTTGTAAGTCCCTCTCCTCACTGTGTTCCAGGAAAGTTTCCTAAAACAGGCAGGGGTGGTTCTTAAAGTAGTCAACAACTAAAACAGAGCAAATAAACCATTGCAGAAGCATTTCAGCAATAGAATATTGTTCCTTGTTAGATTGTTCCCTGCTCCCTTCATTGTTAAGATAATAAATGTATTCATCTCAGCTCATTTGCGTCATGTGTGAAAGGCATGAACTGGTTATCTGAAGTCATTGTACCCCTGCAAACTGCCCTGAACTGGTGCCAGTTGGTAGTCTCCCTTTATTTTATAGTGGATATTGTGGACATGCACTCTGTTACATAAGGCCCACCCCTGCTTGCTCTCTGCAGGAGTTTAACCCAAGGATTTTGAGGATCTCTCTGTGTCTAAGTGGGTTTGCCCCTGGTGTGCGCCAGCCAAACAGAATGGTTAGCCTTTAAGCCGGTCTAGCAGACAGCGTCACCGGTGGACATGAGCATCTAGAGGCTGTCAGCAGCAGGGGCTCATTTGAGTATCGTATCTCTCCTACCTCCCTACCAGCCCCCATGTGCGCTATCTGAAGAGAGACAGAACACAAAACAATCTACGCCTTTGCCCCCACACCAGCACCCCACCCCTCCCTCCCAGTTTGTCCCCAGGGAAAAGTCCTGCCTTTGTTACTGCAGAGGCAAAGCAGAGAAAGAAAGAGGGAGACAATGAAGACAATGGCCACTCACCTCCCGCTCCTCTGAAGGGCTGCCACCAGCGATCAACACAGCCTCCTTTCGACTCTAATCCAAGGAATCCCCTCAATGCGCTCCCTGCCCTCAGATGAACAGGCTTCTCGAATGCGGCCCCATCCTCGCGCAGCACTGCTCTCTGAGGTCCTGCGCTCAAAGGCCCGACCCCTTTCTTCCAGCCCCTGGCCAGAGAGGGACTCAAAATATCCGTTGCTGTTTACTTTCCCACAAGTAGTTCCCCGGTCTGTACTCAGGGGCAAGCGCCACCGTTCCTTGGATGAAGAAACTCCTCTCTCTCTCTTTCTCTCTCTCTCGCTCTCTCTCTCTCTCAGTACAACCCCTCCCTTTCCCTCCCTCCCCCTGCTGCTATGCAACAACAAGACACAGCCCCGCAGCAGAGGCACAAAGGTTCTCAGCCCTGTGCCAGCCAATGGCTGAGCTCAAAGCCTGCTCGTCCACCAATCACAGAATCCCTGAATCTTGGGACTGCGCATTCAAGACAAGTGAGGGCAGAGCCTGGGAATGAAAGGGAAAGAGAGAGAAAAGAGGATGACAGGCATACAGATTGTGCTGAGAGCAGAATCTAACCAGAACTAGACTGGTGCTGGACAGTGGAACAGCAACAGGAAGGGAATAACTGTTACCCACCCCAGACAGCATAAAAGAATCCATTTAAAGAAATGGAAGGAAATTTGTGGAACAACTGTTTCCCCCACTGTCTGTTAACCCTGGGTTTCCCGGAGTTTGACATTTTCTACTGCTGTGTTTCCTCTCAGTGATGTTAAGTTATATCCATTGTTTTATGTCCGGTACAACAGCTTCAACACACTGGTTCAAAACAGGTTTTGAGTTACCAAACATTCTATTGAACTGACTGACCAGGTGGTGAGTGTATGGTATCAAACGTGCAGTAGCTTCATTGAGGAGAATTCAAAGTCACATGGGATTGTGAGAGGGCGTTCTTCCATCTGCCAACTTCTGACAGGATTTTCTAACAAAGAAACCTGATATTATTCACAATTTGTAAATATTTTCAAAGATTGACAAACAAGGATGTCTGAGTTATAGTAAGCACAGTAGGTATAAACAAAATGTAGCTTGTCCATTATTGTCTTGATTTATCTATTTTTAAATAATGGAAAACACTATGAACATGAAGGAATTATGAAGGAAATTATATACTGAAGCTCATTTCTCAGTCAAGACACCCGTCCCTGTTGTCCTTGTGGCAAGAAATCATTTGCCATCCATAAACTGCAATGAAAAAGTATCATCTTCAGACAAAAATACTGAAACTACAAACTGCAAACTAAAACATGTAAGAGGTAAAAACTATCCCATGTTTTATATAATTTATGCATGTGTTCATCCACTTTATCTCTACATTGGTAATTTTAGATGGTATGTTTTTTTCCTTGTGTTTATTATGGAAGCGAGCCTTAGGCATTGCCATTAACAAGGCACTCAACAGATCATAAGTCTGTTTACAGCCACAAAGGAAAATATTATAGTCTAATTATATATGGCCACATGGTACTCGTGCGAGTTTAGGTTTAGCAATTTCAGGTGAATGTAAGAATAGCGTACCTTACTATGGAAATAGAGATTTTGAAATTGCATCTGAATCGACACTAATTTGAAAAATTAAAAGTCCCAGATTTCTCTTTGTGAGTGTGTGTCCTCTCAAAGATCCGTTATTGACTATTCACGGTTTGTATAACATTATAAAAGATCCAATATAGATCCAACAAATCCCCTTTGATGTGATTTATCCATGCAAATTGTTTATGCAAATTTCAAATGATGAAAGTTGTTAGCCAAATTAATCAATGCATTGTTCATTTTTAAAAATATTCAGTTAACATGATGAACAAACATCTCCAAAGCCTATACACATGCTTCAGTTTTTATGAAGCCCTGAAATGAAACAATGCTCCTCAAACATTTTCCTGTGTTCCCATGATACATGCTGCATCACTTTGTCTCTATCAGATAGGCTTTTTCCAGATTGTAAAAGCTTGACAGAATCTTGACATAAACCTTTCCAGAGCATCAGAAAGCGGGATGATTGGTGGTGAGAGGAACGTGGAACCATCATTTGAAACCTCCAAGCTCTGCCACCTAGAGTGAATTGCTGACCCAGGTATTTCAAGGTAACCTTTTTCACCAGGTCTCCTTGCCATGCCTGAGGTAACAATTAGGACCTATCAGCTTTTTCTTTCTTTAGACAAACTTGTGGTCAATGGTGGGTTTTCAAGTGCAGTAATCTGCATACATAGATAACCTCTTTTTCAAAAGCATTTCAATTTACATGAAGCAACCTCTAGCTTTGCAAGGAACAGAAATGTTCCTGGAGCATTCATGATGTAGGCAAATTTAGCTTGAGAACCTAGTAAGAATTTGCATGCAGGTGAATCATGTGATCTGCTATTGGCCTGCTTTGTAAACTAAACCTAGGCTGCTGCACATAATTTTGAAGCATTGAAATATGCCTAATCCATGAATCATCAACAGCTTTCAATGCAAATGCTGCTGCATCTGTCACCCAGGGTACAGATCAGAATTTGACATGTTTTTTTTTTATTTTATTTACTTGATTTTCTATTTCATTGGGTACCCAACACTGTGGATAGTCAATCAATTAAACTGGCTCTAATGATGTGAAATATATTTACATTTACATTTATTTATTTAGCAGACGCTTTTATCCAAAGCGACATACAAAAGTATAGCGACAGTACAGGGACAGGATGTGTACAGTTCCACAATGAGACAGTAGTACTCAGCTGAGAGCAAAGTCTGTTTGAGGATGCAGTACTAGCTAATTTAGATCCAAAACTAACAAGATCAAAATTATAAACAGTGCAATGAGTGCCAGAGTGAAGGTTGTAACAAAAAAAAAAATATATATATATATTTGTCATACTTTTATTTTCGTTTCAGTAAGTCATCAAGACCTCCCATAAAGTGACCCTGCATTAAATTTCAAGAGTACAAAACAGACTTGCAAAGGTACCATCTGAGATTACAGCCTCTTTCTAAAATTATACCACATAGTGGCAGAATATGGTAAAATCATGTAAGGAGACATGCAGACAACACTGTCCAGAATATTCCTTATAGGTCCGTTACAGGGTGTTGATAGCAGTGATTTAGATTACTCAATACCTATGGTGATTACTTTAAAAAAAATCAGTGAATCTATGCAGAATATTTGCCACATTTATGCAAAAACGAACAAACGCAAAGTGACAAACAGCTTTTCTTCCGCTCCACAAGAGGGAGACATTCCATTTTATTTTTCTTCTTTTTCCAGTTACTTGCTTTGAATTTTCCAGGGCCCTTCTTTACCCCAGGTCCCCATGTGTTTCTGTTTTGTAGCTATGTCACATCTCAGCTCATATTTACATTTTAACAAAAAGACAGACAGCAAAGGGGGAGGGCTTATACGTATAGCAAGACCTTCCCTCTTTCAAGACAAAATCAGTGTTTCTACATTCAGTGCGATCGCATTATCACAGGTAAAACTAAAAATGAAACCGACTTCTACTGTATTTTAGAGTGGATCCGAACTGTGAAAATAGTTTTTATACCCAAGGAAAGTTTGCGATTGAGGATTGTTTGCTATTTCTAGTTATTCTCTGCATGTCGGCTACTTCCCGGTGTCGACAACTGACTGTAATTTAATGAATGTAAGGCTGCACCCACGTGGTTTGATCGAGGAGACTGCAGATTCTTTTGTTCAAAATCAATCAAAAACGAGGAAGACGGACAGATAGGAGAGGAGCATCAGAACCAGGAAATTCTTCCGTCAGATTTCTAGCGAACGTTAGCGAAAAAGAGACCGTAAAAGTTTTAGTTTCCACTCCAACTTTAGCTAGCCACCTGAGAAAGAGAAAAAGTTTTTCACCGTTATTGTATACTCGAGGTTTGTATGACTTGAAAATTGTAGCTTGCTAACAAGCTAGCTAGCTAGCAATATATGTAATTTAAATAATCTAACCACTAAGGTGAATGGTTAACTAGACAGATATTCATTATATGTGTTTTATTCAAGAGATATAGCTTTTATCTGGCTAGTTTCTCAGTTTTTCGACCTGATTCAGTCGTTGGTAGCTAGGAATATTTATTAGATATTCTCATTCGATGCAATCAGCTGCGCACGAAAGACAACAAAGAAACAGGGACTTGACTTCAGAGCTTGCTGTTTGTAACCATTTACGTTTGGTAGCTGGTCGCCTACCTAGTTCGCTTGTGATAACTAATAAGTATTTGCTTCTCTTAAGATATTCTTATCCAGCTGGCTGTCTCTTTTAGTAACTTTTTATCGTTTGGTTAGCTACTTGGGTAACTAGCTATCTAGCGGCATTCACCAAATAACGTTTCTTTTAAAAATCACGATTAGCCAGACAGTTAAATTTTTTAAAATATGTTAGTTACTCAGCTGTCGGCATTTGATAAGAACATATTTTTCTGTAATCCATTTAGCTACTCCAGCTATCTAGCTATACAAAAAAGCTTTTGTTCCGTTCAACCGGTCATCAAGCTTGACTAGCTAGCGTTTTAGCGGGTTTGCAGATCTTTGGAAAGTAGCAAGCTATTTTCCGGATAATGGTTAGCTGCCTAACTGGTACTTAAAATAATCGTTAGCTGGCAAGCACCACATTTCCCCCGTTTTACTATGTATTGTCTGTCTTGGCAGCTAGCTTTGCCGCTATTTAGAACATGACCTTTTGGGACATACTCCTAGCGTTGATTCAGATAGCTAACATTATGAATGGTAGTGCGGTAGCCATCTAACTAGCTGCTTTGTGATGACAAGCTTCTGCCGAATTTCCCTTGTCACTATAGGATTTTATCAATCCGATACTGTTTAATGCACCGAGATATTGATACAGGGGGTGTTGTTTATGTTCTCATGTTAACTGGCTGACTAGCTAATTGGATTTGCAATGTTCGCTATTTAGATGGTTTGATTCTTAGTTAGCAAGCCATAAAGCAGGCTAGCATGCTCAAGTCCCGGAAAAATGCAAGTGGGGATAACGTTACCGCATTGTTGCAAAATGGCTAGCAAGGTACTGAGAAAAGTATTTCACCAGCCAGCTAAAACCCCGCCGTTTTTTGAATGTTTGGAGTAAATTTACCTTCTATTTGTAAATCCTATACAATTTTAGTAACAAAAGCTAGTTCGCAGTAGTCACAAAACACATTTTGTCGCTAGCTTACTTGCTAGACTAGTACGGTTGCAACTAGAACACAATGTGTTGACTTCGGTAATAATTTTGCATATTTCCCTAGAATTTGAAAGCAGCAATGCAGTTTTTAGTGTGAATGAATGGAATATGAAAATACCAACAAGTTAAAAGAAATACGCATATGCCCAGATAAAGTGCATATTGCAATATTTTTTTTTTTTTTTTTTTTTTTCAGAAATTTCGCAGTACAGTCAATCTTGTGGACACGCGTGCTTGTAATAGCTGGTTATGGCCCCACACCCAGACTGATACCTCTGTATTATAGGACAGAAATAACTGTTTGCCTGCTCTCAGCCTTGACTGGTAAAGATGTTTGTGTGATGTCGCACATAAAATATGCAAGCTCGCACAGTAGTTAAACAGGTTTGCACATGATAAAAAGTAAATGCCATGTTAACTTCGTATGTAGACGTAGACTGTAGAGCTGTAATTAGTCAAAATCATTGAAAAGGACCCAGTGAAGACTGCTGCAACATTACCAAACGTTTGACAGAGGAAGGAAAAGACATTCCTTTATGTGACTGTATTTCTTCATTATTAATTATTGGTTTTTCTCTTTCTTTCTCTCAGCTACAATGCCACGCAAGAAGGTGACTGATGCTTCAGGGAATGGTGGGATGAAGCGGAAGAGAGGTGGGGGCAGGAAGAAAGACAGAGATTTCAGCAGCGACGACGAGTTTGATGACTTTGAGCAGGAAAACACAAAGAAGCCCGGGAAACCCACCTCCAAGTCCGGTTTGCAGCCGGTCACTGTGGCCGACGACGTTAAAGAAAAGATCGTAAGAGCACCGTCCGTGTAAACTAGACCAGCGTTTCCCAACCCTGCTCCTGAAGGCACACCGTCCTGCATATCTTCTATCTATCCCTGCTCTACCTACCTGACTGAACTCATCAGTGGCACTTTTGATTAGCTGAGCACACCTGATTTAGTCAAGCAGGAAGGATACATAGAAGATATGCAGGACAGTGTGCCTCCAGGAGCAGGGTTGGGAAACACGGAACTAGACTAGTCTGCACACAAGCATTTGCACCTGCCAGGCCCACTGAAACTTGCTCTGACTTCATAGCTTGCCAGCTATATTAAAATTCCCGGTATTGTCCCGTACATCCAGTGGAACCAAACTCACTGTGATCGGTCAACAGTAAGAAGTTAGTTGCATAAATAACAGGTGTCACCAAGGATCCAGCCTTCCCAGTTTAGTGAGCCTGAAACAGGTGTGTGACTTTGAGGTTTCAGGCTGTTGTCAAGGATATCACCTGAACAGCATCTGGAGAAAGTGGCCAAGTGAGTGGTGCCTTCAGTGTAATACACACACCCTATGCTCTTGAGGATCGGCCAAGTCAAAATCTCAGATGGTGACTGTGCTCTTCTGTCAGGGACACATAGGTGAATTAGGAAATTCTTGTCTACAGTTGAATCCTGCTAACTCTAGTCTAGGGAGGCAGGTGACCTTTTTCTCTGTTGCCTGTGTTTCATGCTGATGTGGCTGTCAAAGTGATACTGAACCTCAGAATACAGAATCAAATGAGCCAACAGTAATGTTTTTTTTTTACATAAACTTGTAGGCCCCAATAATAATGGTTGAAAAGACACTCAGAGTTATTTCTGTGAAACATGATTGATATGTTACCTTAATATGATAATTTAGTATTTGTAATTGGAGACTGTCATTTATTTTTGCATCCCCTAGGGCTGTCAGAGTACTTGAAAATCATAGCCAGGGCAGGCATTGGACTGCTCCAAGCACAAAAATAAGTGAATGGCTGGTGCAAAGGGAAAAGGATCGATGCATCTAACCAAAATCTTTCCCTGGTTTTAATCTTTTCTCAAAGAATGGGTGTAGATGTAGTAAGGCTAGAATTCAGTTGACTTAATGCTTAATGAACACTTCAGTGTGTTTACCTTGCTATTCGATCCCACCCCCCCTGCAGCCTGGTTGTACTGTTGCTGCCCACTTTGACATTTGAGACACTGTCTGCGAGGCAAAGGAAGTACATGTTTACCAGTATGGGGTTGCATATTTAGCACAGTGTAACTGAAAAGTAGTAAATCCATACAGGTTGAGTCAAGTACTTCAGCTGAAAAAGAAGGGGGCGGAGCGGAAGAGCTTTCTCTTTGGACCGTTCTTGTAGTGACATGTGCTTTCGTCCCCCTCGCCATTCTCCGTTTCACTTCCTGTCTCAGAAAGCGAACCGTGGGCCTGTTCTCTGATGACGTGTTGTTCGAAATCAGCGGAGTTGTAACTGATCCAGTGAAGCAGACGGCAACACAGGAAACTTGAATATATGGTCTAGCGGTGGCGGCATGGAGTGTGCACATGCTATACTGTTGGAAGGGCCTCTACCTGGTACAGAGGAGGAAAAAAAAACTGTTGGTCTAGAAATCCGAAGCCCAAATGGGAGCAAGCTTGAAATTCAGAACACACAATCATAAAATGTGACTGCCTTTTTTTCCCCCCATTTAAGTTTGTTTTTTTCCCCCAAAATCAAAATTGAGTGAATCCATATCAATTTTACTTTTTTATTATTGGTCTAAGCCTCTAGTGGCCTGTAATATTCTTTTGTCAAGCTAAATCTATTATCTCTTTGGCCAAGACGAATGAGATCGCTTTAGTTTGAGTCTAACGCACATCTCTCTTGACAGGATGATTTCATCAAAAGGCAGGTTACATGCACAGATCCCCGTTGCTGGACTTAATGTGAACAGAGGGGCTCCTGATAAACCGATTCTCACCCTCGCTTCTGTGCCCCCCTCCGTTAATTCGTGTCCGCTCATTCCTGCTCCAATAGAAACTTGAAGGCTCCAAGGTCAAAGGGCAGCTGCTGATCTTCGGAGCCACAAACTGGGACCTGATTGGAAGGAAAGAGGTGCCAAAGCAGCAAGGTAAGTTCAGCTCCTCTACCTTAAAGAGCACAACCCTCCCAATACACACACACACACCTACCTGCCTGCTTCTGTTAGCTGCAGCTAGTCAAATAGGAGTGACACTGCCATTTGCATGCGGTAAACCTGCCTCGTGTTTCTAAACGGTGTGTTCAGTGCTTCACGGCAAGAAACGCGCAGCCATAATTCTGACTTACAGTAGTAGTGTGAGAACAGAGGCAGAAAGAGGTGGTCAGAGCCAAGAGCCTGGCTCCGGCTCAGGATCTCCTCCCTTCCCAGCAGCCCCCAGATGCAGTGTTGTGACAGCTGTGGGGTGTGGAGGCTGTGGTCAGACAGGATCAATGCGGGATTGATCGCCGAGAGCGGCGTGCGACCCGCTGCAGTGCGGGAGCGCGCTCGGTCACGTCTCGCAGCAGCACCTTGACAGCGATCAAAGGTCTGAGGCTCAAACCCCGGGGTCCCTCTCAGCCTCACACATGAACCTCCTTTCGCATGCGCCGCAGCTGAAATGACATTTTCACTTAGAGGCCGCGGCCATCAATCCACAGACTGCAGGGTTTCCCTCCCTTCTTGTCGGAGTATTAAAAGCCAGTCGTGCTGAAAACATCTGAACTGCCCGCTTGAAATTGACCCAGCCAAGTGTAGCCTTCATGAGGTTCAGCCGATTTATCGCTGAGGCTGACTGCACTCTTCAGATATAGTCGAGGGCACAGAGACATGGATGATAGTGAATTTTGTAGCACAGGAATTTTTATCTTGCTTGTGACACTAAATTAAAAATATCTTTTGTTTGACCTTGACGTGTCTTTGAAAAGAAAATAATTACTTGGAGTAGCCAATACCTTTTTTAAGTTCAAGACTGGAGGTCAAACTGAACATGGATAATTTTAAGAAAGGCAAAATATGTTCATGGCATAAAAATCTTCATTGCATTATTTTTTTCCATATGTGAACTTGGTAGGGCCGTGTTCTCGGTACCTTGGCATAGCATGGATTGCGTTATTTCTCATTAAGTCCACGACAGGAAATTTGTAAAGACTCTGCATCGTCTTCACACGGGAGAGACCTGTGTCGTGACACGGGCGCTCTTCGCTAAGTGTGGGGAATGCGTGCAGAACGGGCTGGGGCCTCACAGCTACAGGAATGTGGAGAGAAGAACGCACACTTGCCCGGAAGCTCTCTCCCAGTTGGTACATTAGACAGACCGTGACTTGCGTCCTTGGCTGATCTCAGGGAATTCGCGAGCTCATATTTAAAGACGCAAAGATGCCTTTGAGAAAGGAAAGGTTAGTGCAGGTGAGCGTGGATGTTTGCACCTGTTTGCTGCTGATAGCCTTGTGTTCTGCCGGGCTGTCTGACCCTGTTAGCATGCAGAGGGTCAGGGGACGGGGGGGTGGGGGGGTGGGGGTTGCCAGGCTGATAGCGAGGGAAGCAGGATGTGCTGTTTAATACGGAGCCTTTATGTACATATCAAAGAGGCAGGTGTGATTGTGCTGAAAATGCAGCACGCATCGCACCGCTCCTGTGCGATTATTCCTGTTGAATGAGCAGTGTAATGAGCAGCCAGGGTTTGTTATCACCTCCCTCGGCTTGTGCTGAGATTTCCATTTCCCTGCGCGTGTGTGTTTGTTAATGTTTGTGTGTGTGTGTGTGTGTGTGTGTGTGTGTGTGTGTGTGTGTGTGTGTGTGTGTGTGTGTGTGTATTTCAGCGGCCTACAGGAACCTGGGGCAGAACCTTTGGGGGCCGCACCGGTACGGCTGTCTGAGTGGTGTGCAGGTGAGCTGTGTGGTGTCAGGACCCTGTGCGGCTCACAGCCTCCTCATCACTGCTGAGGGAAAGCTCTGGAGCTGGGGTAAGTTAACACCGCACCCGCCCCCGCCCCCCACCCCCCCTAGACCGTCCCCAGGGGAACCTTAGCTTGGCTCCTCTGCCATTGGCTCTACTGGTACCGTTTAAAAGCTGAAGCTTAGCTTCATCCATCATGATTTAAACAAAGTTATGTAAATGCACGCTTCACTGACCTGCCAAATTTCTCTCGCTCAGAGGGAATAGATTTGATGCCCCCTGGCTTATTTCCAACACCCCTCTCTCAGCTCTATAGCAGAATGTCTTTTACAGATGCCACATTGGTAGTGGTGTTTTTTTTTTTTTTTTAACTCTGGCAGGCTTGGTGTTAGTGTCAAGGTTAGAGACCATTGGACAAATTTCTCCAGGCTGTGGGATTCAGGGGTGACCTGACTCTTTCTCTACCTGTTTCTGTCTTTGTTTCAGGACGCAACGAGAAGGGTCAGCTGGGTCACGGGGACACCAAGCGCATCGAGGCACCGAAGCTGGTGGAGGCCCTGGCTGAGGAGGTGATCGTGGCAGGGGCGTGCGGGCGCAACCACACCCTGGCACTGACAGGTGGGTGGTGCTTATGTTCACAGCCTATAGAAGGCCACAGCAGGGGCATATGCCTCCTGCAGTCAGGTTGTGACATTATAATGGTGGGAGTGTGGAACATTGTGGTAACCTGGTGACCTCTCCATTTTCAGAGAACGGTACCGTCTACTCGTTTGGAGAGAACAAACTGGGCCAGCTCGGCCATGGAAACCAGACGGATGCAGTCCCAACCCCGGCGACAGTAAGCCCCCTCCACCCATCCATTTCTGCTGTCTTCATAACGGCCATCTTATTCAAGTATAGTTTGCACTGACCAGCACATTCATTTTCAAAGGCAGTTCTCAAGTGTGCATGTCTTTTTTTTTTTCCCTTCTAAGTGGTTTAAATTTAGAGCACTTTAATGGTGTTGAAGAGCACTCCGTGTGTTACATAAATCTGTAATGACGCTATCCTGCCAATGCAGAAAAACGTGATTGGTTTCACGGTTCTCAGATCCATACACATACGGCTTTAGTACACAGTGTGCAGACGGGACGAAAGGCCGTGTGCTGTAAGTCGGTAGCCTTCGTCACGGGAGATGGGTTTCAGATGGTTGTGTGAGCACTGAGCAGCTTTGTGACGGGAGATTTCAAAGCATCAGGTGTGCAGTTCTGCCCCTCTGAGTTAAGCTTATAGCTCCTCTTCCCCCCTCTCCCCCTCTCTCCTCAGATTCAGTACAACGGGCAGCCCCTGGTTAAGGTGGCATGCGGGGCGGAGTTCAGCATGGTGGTGGACTGCAAGGGCAACCTGTACTCCTTCGGCTGTCCCGAGTACGGCCAGCTGGGTAAGTTCCAGCACCCAGAGACACCACAGGAGGTGCCTCCATGTGTGCCGAGCCGCAAGGCGGCTCAAACATTAAAAGTTAATGGGGCTGCCGGTTTTGATCTTAGTGCAGGGCGTTGCTGTTGTACCCTTGAGAGAGGTGTTTGTAGTGTATTGCTTCATGAAATGCCTATCTGCGTTAAAGCTTGCATGTAAAGTCTAAGCTATGTCAGTTTCCCTGGGTAAGGACGCCTGCTGAGCGAAAATAAGTAATAACTTAAATAACTTATAAAATCACATTCTCAGCTGCCTCTCGCCTCTTTTCCCTGCCCCTCTCAGGGCATAACTCGGACGGGAAGTTCATCGCCCGTGCCCAGCGCATTGAGTTTGACTGCGAGCTGATCCCACGCCGCGCTGCTATCTTCATTGAGAAGACCAAGGACGGCCAGGTGCTTCCTGTGCCCAACGTGGTGGTCAGGGACGTGGCCTGTGGCGGGAACCACACGGTGAGTGGGGGGTAGCGGCACCTTGCCAGTGGCTGCCGGCTAACACAGCAGGCGAGATCGCAGTCCCTGCCTCCAGAAGAGAGATGAGAATGCTCAGTGCCTCTCTCGCTTCCTTCTGAAGTCCAGGAAAGGTGGCTGTGGGTTCGCATCATGTGTGTGTTTTGAAAAATCAGCACACCCCTGCACTTTTTTCCTCTACCTCAGCATTGTATGAAATTCATGTGTGAAAATGAAGGTGCATGTTTCTAGTGCTCAAGGCTATGCTCAAGAGATCCGCACTCATTTACCTGTAGGCAGGAAATATATTCATGGCCCAGTTTCCAGCTAATGTCTGCATGGACATAATGAACACCTTTGGAACAATATGTTCCAGCAGCAGTGAGCAGTACTGCATCTCTTTTACCACTAGAGGGCACTGGAGCCCAGCTTAATAAAACTGGAACACTGCCGAAGGTTGTACAGTACGTAGAACTGAGAGCAGCAGTGTATGTATGCCTGTACAATTAGAACTTACTTTAAATTAAGTATCGGTTGGAATTGATTAAAATAATTTTAATGTGTTTGTTTGTGGATGAGCAGCTGGTGTTGGACTCTCAGAAGCGGGTGTTCTCCTGGGGATTTGGGGGTTACGGGCGACTGGGTCACACAGAGCAGAAGGATGAGATGGTGCCCCGCCTGGTCAAGCTCTTTGACTTCCCTGGTCGTGGGGCATCCCAGATCTACTGTGGGTACCAGTGCTCCTTCGCAGTCAGTGAGATGGGTAAGAGCCGGACTTCTGCCACCAACCAAGCACATTGGTGCCTTGAAAAATGACTACCACTTAACATAGACCTTAGCAGAAATTTGTTGTGGAGTTCGTTGGGTTTGGAAATTCAAAGTATGCTTTCTCTCATGCATTAAATGTTAGTTTGCCACTGCATTGTATACCAACGACACCCTACTTTGAGATTTTAAACCTACGAATGAGTAATCTGACCCCTCTGTGCTGCCGTCTGCAGGAGGGCTCTTTTTCTGGGGCGTGACCAACACCTCTCGGGAGTCTACCATGTATCCCAAGGCTGTGCAGGATCTTTGTGGCTGGAAGATTCGGAGCCTGGCCTGTGGGTGAGTTTCCAGGCGTCACAAAACCAACAGCCTTATTACAGCCATATTATCCGTACTGTCAAACTCGTTGCCTATTCATTTTCTGTAGCTTCTGTATGGTCACTGTAATGTGGTGACCCAAACTCAGTACAGCATTCTAAATATGGTTATCTGACTTCTGACTTCAGCAGTTATCTGAGGTAACTGTTGAACTGAGAATCTTCGGTGTCAGTTGTGCACATTCACCATGACTCATTCATGTTCGTATCAGATGTGCTGAGCAATGCTGTGCGGCGTGGTGTTGAGCTGAATGAATTGTCTCCGACTCGGTCAGTATCAGCGAGCTGAGCGCATTGTGTGTTTCTTCCAGGAAGAGCAGTATTATCATCGCTGCAGATGAGAGCACCATCAGCTGGGGCCCCTCCCCCACCTTCGGAGAGCTGGTGAGTCTTTCAGTCTGCACCACACTGGCTGAACAGAAGGAGAGCAATCTGAGATACATACATCACGCTGGCAATTTAAGAGAGCGAAATAATTACCTGAAATATGTACATCACACTGGCTGAAGAGAGCAGGACTTAGAGAAGATCAGAGACTCGTGTGGTTTTTGCAGTGCGCTGTGCACTGTGATCCCACTATCAGCAAACATCAGACAGAACTGTTTAGCTTGTTACTGTAGGAGTTCAATTTCAAAGTTCTTTTAAGATATACATTAACCTTCTGGTATTATAAGAACTTAGTATTTACATGCTAAATTTAAAAATTTAAATAATTTTATTTAAATTTTCAGAATTTCAGATTTTTAAAAATTTTTTTAAAGATGTTCCAGGATTTCTAAAAGCCCTAAACCTTGTCTTTTAAACCTGCACTCTTAAAAAAAGTAGAGGTGCAGTCATAGAAAAAGACTGTTACTGTAAAACTGAACAGAGACTGAAACACTTCACACCAAATTTATTTCCACTTCATGTTTGGTAAAAGCAGTGTTTGTGAAAAAGCAGGGTGCCTGCAGCCACTGATGACTGGTGTGTGCTTGTGTTTTTAGGGATACGGCGATAACAAGCCCAAATCCTCCACCACTCCCCAGGAGGTGAAGACCCTGGATGGTATTTACTCTGAGCAGGTGAGCAGAGCCAGTGTCCAGCAGGGGGCAGCAGCTCTTCTGTGCTACTGTGTACAGCTTGGTTTTGCGGGGAAGTTCCCAGGGTCCTTTGCAATGTCTGTAAACTGTATTTTACAACAAAAAGAAATTGCAAAAGTAAACAACGTAACACAGCCAATTACCTCCTCTTTGGGTACTGTTAACATGCCCACTGTTTAAATGGGTAATTTATTTGTGTAATTACATTAACTCGTAATTACAACATTAGAGAATTGCCTTTTCACAGCCGCTAATGACCTAATATTGAATTAGAAGGATAGGTTAATCTCTGGGGCGGCTGCATGTCTTTTTGTTAGGTATTTCTGCTATTGGAGACCACTAGCAACAAAGTCACTTTAATGTGTTGATAATATCTTGATGCTATGTACCATCTGTAGTATTGTCACAGTAGGCCCCCATTTGAGACTTGGGTCCCAAGTGTTTCCTTTTGCTGAACTTCAGGAGTGCAGAACAATCTCTAATCCCTGTTACTGTTTTTTGTTGCAGGTGGTGATGGGATACTCACACACCCTGATCATTGCTCGTCAGGAGACGGAGCAGGAGCAGGAGAGGCTGAAGAAGCTGCCAGAGTACAACCCCCGCATGCTCTGATTGGCTGCCAGTCCTTGACCTTTTCACCTCTCTTTCCAAGAGGCAACTGATTTCCATTACAGAATGCACTTGTCCTCTAGGTCACCTGTGTAGTCACGGTGGTGGTGTGGGAGGGGAGAGCGGTAAATAAGATGAGGACACAAGCATACTACAGCTTTAGAAATAAGAAAAAAGCAACACACTTCACATGTTAACACTTCAATTTGGATGAGCTCACCTGTGAAAACAGGCCGCCAATCAAACTGGAGCCACCGTCGGGTGAACGGCTCCTCTCCTCTCCCACCTCTGTCACGACAGAAACTCTGGCCACAGGTTCGCTCAAGCCTCCCTTGAATCGCAGATCTCCTCCTTCCATCCTTGAAGATTTCAGCCCAAGGGTTCCATGTTTTGTATGTTCTTAGTTTTCCTTTTTATGTGGGCCATGTGACCTGATCCATGTCCATTCTTTCCAAACAATGGGTGCTATAAGGCGTCAGTACAGCCGACGCCGCTGGGCAAATCTAACGAGCAGGTGGAGGGATGGCTCCAAGCCCCAACACTCCATATTTGTGCCTTTTGTTTTTTTAAAGTGACGTATTCGAGGATGAGGCTGTGCTTTGTTGTCACAGAGAAATCGATATTTGTTGTTTCTGTGTAATCTTAATATGTGTGTTCCTGTAACAGTGTTTCTGTGCTCACGGTTTTGCTCTATGTCCACGCTGTCAGTTTTGTTTAATACAGACAGGTGGCGAGAGGCAGATTTTTCAGGGCTATTCAATCTTTGCGAATTGTGGTTTGATCTCCATTTTAGCCTGTGAATTCATGTAAGTATTACTTCTTTCAGTTTGTAACACATGGTCTCAATTGCTGCAGAAGTGAACAAAAAAACCTACGGAAAAAAGTGCTCCTGAATTAAGGGACAAACTGCAAAGCAGGAAGTGTGAGTAGGCTTCTGCCTGTTGCCATTTTGCAAAACCTGTTACATTCCTATTACTACTTTTTTTTTTCCTTAATTGTTCCTTGAATGGGTTGATTTTTGTGTGCAGAGAGGCTGCAGGATGTTGAGCACAGCTGTCCAGGTCTTCAAGATCAAAATGACAGACATTTTTAAAAGACATCTTGTGTTAACATTAATTATGTGTACCAGTTAATGACGTCTTCTCCCAAAATTGATTATCAGTTTGTATTGGCAGGGTATGTTCCATGGAGTCAGTTGGCCTGTTTCTTGTTCTGGGTTTATGGATTTTTTTGTACTTTTTTGACTGTTTTTTTTTCATGGAAATGTTAATTAAAGGTTCACGTAAGTTGGTTGTGTATTTTTTCTCTCTCTGTATGGGGAAAAATTGGTAATGAAAAGATTTAAAGGGCATTCTTATTTTTCTTGGCTCATTTTTCCCCACTGTCAGCTTTATTTCATGGAGCCCTTTTCATCATTTTCCAGGGACTAAAAGTGTTGTGGAACAGACAGAATATGAATGATGTCATTAAGTAGCAGAACTCAAGACATTTGGGCTCTGTTGAACACCACAGTTTGTCTGGTCCTGGGCGAGACTGGGTTTTTTGCAGAACCACAGGATAGACCTCACATCAGATGCTAAAGCATGTTCAGCTACTCAAAATGGCTGTCACAGTGTCCAAACAAAAAAAATAATTGCAATATGACCCTCAGGAACATGGGTTCTTGCAGTTCAGGACCCACTTAAGAGGCATAAGCATGAGAACGTGTTTCTTTTCCAGAGGATTTATTAAAACACACTAAACAAATACACGGAGTACAAAGTAAAATTGACCATATTCACATTTTCCCTTTCATTTGCTTTCATGAGCAAATGCCCCCATCCCATAATACTCCTTGGGGTCGTTAACACCAATGATCAAATTTATGGTTTTATTTGCCTCCTTACAAACCTTCATACAACACATTTTACATGCCATGTTTACATTTCTACAAAAATTGCCTTGGCCAGGATCTTTTGTGAGCTTTTGAAGCCTTTGCCATTCACATATATATAGTATTAGACTGAAGCCTTTATCTTTATTATATCCATTTATAAATGAACACTGTTTCTTTATCAGTGTGATACTTAGTTTTCACGGGCTTCAGTTTGATTGCATTGCATTTCATTTTCAAAGTTCCTTCTCTCTGGCGATTCAAAATAAATTGAAACCAAGGGTCTAATGGTTCAAACAATATTGCTGTTCTAAAGGGACTACTCTGTATCAAACATAAACCAACCATGTTCACTGATGACCCATACGGTTCAAATATCCTGGAACCTTACACTTGCATACAAGGCCCCAGAATGGCCATGTATTACTGTTTATCATCTTCCAGATTAGTGTATGTTAATTGTCACTATTCTCAGTTCAAGACAAAAATGAATCCCGCTCTAGTACCACACTGTCCAAATACTGTCTTAAAAATGACATCTACACAAATCTACAAGGTGGCTTCCATTATCACATAAATGCACACACCTACAGCAAAAATGAAATCAGGCTAAGCTACAGAACACCACCATGGAACACCTGTCAAAAGCACAACACAAGACACAGAGTAGTTACTTTAAAACTGCTTGGGGGGGGGGGGGGGGGGGTACATACATATTTTATATGCCTATTATAGGGGAGGGTTGACATTTGATACCTGCTTCTATCATGACGATCTGTAGGTCCTTAAACTGAATGTGGATGACAGCCATGCCCTTTATATAAAGTGCTTCATAACAGTACACAGTCTCTGCACACAGCTCCACTCCACCACATGCATATTGTGCAAGATGGACTGGACCACTTCAAGACACAATGGTACGGTGTACACGACAATCGGTGTGGTCTTACCCACACTGTATGTTGCCCATCATCTTGCAAACACAAGTGCCTTTATGATAACTGATTTCAGAGCATTTCTTTGTAAAATGTAAAAAAAAACCTTGATATTTTTCTTTTCAACAGCAAAATGTCTTGATGATCGGTCAGAAATCTCTATTTCCATATTTTCCTTTGAGTGCACTTTTTTCAAGAACAGGATACAAACGGTCTGACCATTCCTTTAGATTGTTTTTACATTCAAATCTTTGATTTATCCTTTCACATTCAGATCGTTATAGCTCTACAAAAGAACTTCACCAACAAACAAAAAAAATGAAACAAATAATGGAAAAAATGACAACATGACCACAAGCTAGCTCTCCATATTTAAATCTTTGGAAAACAAAGAAATCAACAAAAATGAAGAATACATAATCACATAGCGCTTCAAATGATACAATTAAATACACACATTCAGGACATAAAGGTAGAATTCCAAGCCTTTTCGGGGCAGAAATGCCTTAATTCTTTTACAGTGTGATCTGAGGACTTCAGCCACATTTTGACAGAGATAGTATGAGCACTGCTGTAAGAATCTGCCATGATGTCACTCAGGTAAGCAGTTTCAAACCAACGACACTCCTACTACTTGCTTCGACACTACTTGCTTAGAACAGTGGCTTTGCAAATAATGCGGCAGATACCACTCTCCAGTCCTTAAAGACCACAGTCCGTCAGAATTTCCAACTCTATTTAAACTTTAAACACTCTCTACACACTCTTAAAACTGGGGAGTAAACCAGATTGTAGCTGAAGACCACAATAAGATAAATAACATGCTTAAGTGCCTGGCTGGGACAAAAGCTTGCATGGACCATGGACCTGGACCATGGACCTGTCAGGACCTAGGGTGAGAAACCCTGGCTTTGTGGATGTGATTTACCTCCCAACAGTTTGAACGGTACACATTGCCTTCAGCCAAATACAGTTTTATGTACAAACGTAAGAACGTTATATGTTTGAGTCCCAGCAGTGACAGTGCTGAGCGCCGTTTTTGTTTCTTTACAAGGCGTGTAAAAGGATTTCTTTTTCACACACAGGTTTACTCTCCACACATTGTCCTTTCAGGGCCACACACACACACACACACACACACGCACATTGTGTCCACACCGAGGGCCGGGGACAAAAGGGGAATCCATTTGGAACATTGCACCTTGCACCTTCACTCTAAACACTGACACCTATTGTTCAGACACTTTACTCTACAAACTGAGACTTATTATTTCAGAAACAAGCCTCTTCCCCAAACTCCAACAACAACAAAAAGTCATTTCCGGTGCATCCCATTAGAATGCCTTGCTGTGTATAGTCCCTCCCCCTCAACTTCAAGTCAAGAACTACAGATGCACTCAATGAGATCAAAATAACACAATTCAGTGTTTGTCAGCCGTTTCTCTAACTTTCTTTTGTCTGACTTTGTCTGACTGTGGACCAGAACATTGTGTGTTCAAATCCTGTGCAGGACATCACTGTTTGCATGATCAAGGGTCAGCTCAACAGCTCCAGTTAAAAATTCACCTTCATAAATAGATTACAGAATATTTATGGAGAGGATTAAAAACACAAAACCACCTGGATGAGGCAGACAGAACATAACCTAGAAGTAATAACTAATAATGCCCCCTTGTTATTTGGTCGTCCTTTTTAATTTTCTCCTCTCATTATCTGCTTCAGCTTTCTCCTCTTTGTCCTATTTTAGAAGGCAAACTACTGTATTTGTTTTACTTTGTACTTTTCCTTTTTAAGTAAAAACAAAAAACAACAATCTGTTACAGAATACAGTATAGAACATTACAGAATATTTGCCTCAACTGCACTTTGACCATAACTGCCCCATGTCTGTGTCCCATTTTCATTAATATTCACGAGGACATACAGTGCTCAGTGATTGACAGTGGTTATGAATAATGCCTAACTGCCCAGCCGTATTAATTTTTATGTATTTTAGCGATATGTTTTGTCTATGAGGAGTTGGTGGTGTGATGCTTTAGTTGACAGTTGACAGATGCACTCCTCCATTGATTCCCTCAGTTACCCTTAGAGCTTTTGTGTTCCCCCATTACCCAGAATTCACTGCTTTATCAAAGGAGAAAGTGCCAGCTAAGATTTCCATCTTATCAATAATTTAAAAATGACTGATTTAAAGGAGGAAATCTAGCCAGCAGTCAGAGGTTAAGGATCCAGGAATGCAAAGTGAGAAAATATTTGCTTTGTTTCACAACAAAGACACGTTACAAACAAGCCAGGTATCGACCACAAACACTTTCTCAACCGCAACACCGCGTTGGCTTTCACAAGGACTTTTTAAATTTTTTTTCTTTTTTTTTAACAAGATCCCTTGCTTTTTTAACCCATTCCAAAAGATTTTGTTTATTCATTTAGTCATTCATTTAGTTTCATTAGGTAAACAATGCAAAATAAAGTGCAGTCTCTTTGCAATATACATTTAAGAACTCCTATCAGCGTAGTATCTAAATAATACAGTATTGGAAATGTCCATATGGTAAGGCTGACTCACCATCAAAGCGACACAAGACACATGGAATGTAATATGACACCCAGAGACTGAGGCATGATGAAACCACTGAGTCAACCACCTCATTCAATGCCCTCATTCTTTTATGCTAATTTGACACAAAATTGCACTGTAAAAAATATATATATGGTATATACTTACTTTGCTGATAGCCAGCAGGCTGGGATCCCATGTTGCTTGGCTTTCACTGTGGATTTTGTTGAATTTGAGGCCCCTGCATTTAAATGATTCACTGTCCATGTCAGGTACTATGCCCAATCCAGTCTGCTGCACTCCTCCTTTGTGTGTACTGGTGGTGTGAGTGCTGATCCAGCAGGGGGCGCCGTTGCGCAGACGACAGCCTGGGCTCAGATACGCAGAGATCCAGGGTTCACAGAGCAGGGGAGAGGATAGGAAGCCTCACCGAACTTAGCGTGTCCCTGTCAACACACACAACTGGAGAGGCTGAACACCTGTGCCCTGGACTAACACTGAGCTTGCAGCCGATGAGCTGGGAAAAAAAGCAAACTGTCCTCAAAAGAGACGTCCACTCCACCACGTGAACGTGACCATCAGCATCTGTTTTGAGCGTATTGAGGTGGAGGAGAGAAAACGGCCCGCTGTCACAGCTTTGTCTCTCTCCACAGAAAGGTCCGCCACGCCTGTGACCTCCCACTGGCCCGCTTTACTCTATACAGTAAGTTGAAAGCAAAGACCCATGGACACTGTACTGTATGAAGCATATGCAAAGAAGGCCCTCAGAGTCCTTGAGAGGGAAGAAAAAGTGCAGTCGATAGGATATATATTATATTCATAACTTTGAGAGAGTTAAATGCTTGTTGGTGCTGGGGCAGGATCTAATCCTCAATGCAGATGACATCGCTGGCCTTTCCAGTCTTCATGTCAGAGACAGTGATGTCCTTCAGGGGGTCGCTGGACTTCATGTCCAGGTGGCTGGATGGGGGAGGGGGTCCGTTTGTGGAGACTGGCAGGAAGAGGGAATAAAAAAAGTATGTTAAAGAGTGTGGAAGAGCAGCCTTTCTCACACAGCAAAGGCACAGAAGGCACAAGCAGTCTGGGGAGGAGGCCTTTGCATCCCCACTCACCGCTGATGTAGGGTCCCAGGGGCATCTGGTTGTAGTTGACAATTCCTCCACCTCCTGGCCCTCGGAAGCTGCTCCCAAAACTGCTGCTGTACATCTGAGAACAGCCAAATGACCCCTGGGGGAAAGGCTGGAGACCACAGACTCATCGTCAAATTGCCTGATTACATGCCTGATACACATATACTTATGCTCACTGACACACACATAAATTATATATATATTACTCATATAAAGAAGCAAATACAAACACTCACACACATAGCCACACTTACACACTCATACAGTAAGCAGTACAGTCTCACACAGTTCCATAGGGAAGCAATAGAGGGTTCTTTGCTCTAAGAACCCTGCACATTTTCAAATCAGGGTAAAGCTAATGAATCTCTCTCGTTCTCTGAAGCTCTGACCTGCTGGGGCGGGGGTGGCGGCTCGTTGCCGCGGTTGGTGAGCCGGCTCAGGATGCTCCGCTCGGACATCTGCAGGCGCGCCGCCACGGGCGGGATCCGCGACAGCATGGAGGGCAGCCGCGTCACGTCCGCCTTCATGTCGCTCAACAGCTCCTCCAGCTGGTTCAGCACTGCAACAGCAGGAAGCGGGCGGCACGGGGAGGTCACACAGAGTAATAATGAGAGTTCAGGCAGGGGGGGTCAACTGACAACTTCCAACCTACAGAGAGCTGCAGAACATACTCATATTTACTCCTGCTGTTGGTTCTGATGTCAATCTCTTGGTTTGGTGCTACCTTCCATCCAACAAGTAACAGAAGAAAGTTTCAACAGGATGCCTAATATTACTTGTAAGTCAGACAGCAGATGCCATGTTACTCAATTTGATGATCATGCAGCCAGCAATTTACATTTTTTTTTTGTAAATGATGTAATCTTGAATGATACAAAGTCTAGCCTGTATACACCATACAACATCCAAGCGAAAGGGAGAGCACACAGTATGGTATCACAGAGCTGGAGGTCCTTCATTTTTAAATTACTGATAAATCAAGGGTCAAGTATTGCTCACAACAACTACCATCTCAGACAACCACTAAAAGGCAGGAGGTGTAAATTAGAAAACACATACAAGGTAAAATCAAATACTTCCTGACCTTTATGCAGCACTGCGTTGGCAGGCTTGTTCCCAGCCAGAGACTCTTTGGAGAGGTGCTGGTGGGACTCGGCCAGGCACTCCACCTCGGCAAAGCGGGCGTTGAGGGCCATGGCTGGATGGCTCGGGTCCTGACTCATGTTCAGATAAGCTGCCCTTCTCAACTGCTCCTCTATCACCAGGGCCTGCTCTAACAACTGGACGAGGGAGAGAGAAAGGGAGAGAAAGAAAGAGAAAAAGAGGAATGAAGGGAGGTGGAGGGAGAGGGAGAAAGAAAGATGAGAGAGTAGACAGGAAAGAGGAAGAAAGAGGGGGGAAGAGAAAGAGAACAGGGGAAGGGAGAAGGAAGGGGGAGGAGAGCAGATAGAAAGAGTCGGTGAGGGAGTGAGAAACGGAATAGAGAAGGAGCCACACGCAGACGACGGAAGGAGACAAACGTCTGCATATCTGCCCCCTTGTAGGGTGCTGTCATGTGATCACTTCAGCCTCGATAAAGGCTCGTTACAGAACCCACGTAAAGCCATGTCTCACTGACACCGCTCTACCATACCTTGAAGCGGCGTGCCAAGAACTTGTTCTTCATCTCCAGGTAGTTTCCCTTGTGCATCTCACTCTTGAAGGGCTCGTTGAGGATGGTGTAACGAGGGTCATTCTGGATGTCCTGCCAGCGGGCATAGCCATGGCTGAGAAGGGTTGCCTGGTCAAGGATAATAGGTCCAGGACAAGCTGACCACCGTTTAGAGAGTGGCCTTAAAAGTGGATCACTTCATTGATAGACGTCACGGAACAGCTGCGTGGCAGTACTGTCAATATAGGAACAGTTTAATGGCAGCACTGGCTGTAGATGAAAAGCTAAATGTCAGCACAGTCAGTGGATGAACTGCGACCTGCCCCGTTAACATCAACACTGTCAATGAAGGAACAGCTGAACGCCAGCACTGTCAGGAATGGCCAAACAGGATACGTAACGATGCCAGCCAGGAGCCAGTAGTCGTGGCGACGGTGCCAGATGTCGTACATCTTCCCCGAGGACACGGCAGCTCGCTCCTCGTTCTGCCACAGAGTGTGCAGCTCTGTGAACACAGCGGGAGACACATGTACACCACTGTTCTCAGCCTGTTAATGGGGTCCAGCTCTGAGGCATGAGGCCACAGGCCGCTAATATGCGAGCGGGGCTCCCTGAACTACAAAATAGGTGTACCTATCACATGTTATCACTGACACACAGATCTGACCAATTACGGTGTTTTGCCAAGGAAAGCAAAGTCTTTTGATTGGTTCAGCAACTGAGAGCACATGGTAGCTCCACCCACTAAAGGGTTGCTAAAACCACACATTCACAGCACTAACACTGATTTTCTTTGGACTACACCTGGTGTTTATTACTAGGGCACTAATGACCCATTCCAAGGCTATTTGCTACGCATCATAGCTGTCATTAAAGGATATGATATAGAATAAATGTCAGAATGGGATTTAATGAAGCCTAAAAACTGTGAAGAGCCTAGTTAAATATTAATATTGCCAGTTACGATGCAGACGTGCAGTGAGCAACATAGTTGCTGTAAAGCTGCCCATAAGATGAAGTGTGACCCCCTCAACCCAGTGTAGTAATGCCGTCACACAGCCCCTCCCATGCAGACACATCCATGCCCACTCCTACAGCTACCCTCACAGAGGACAACACACACACACACACACACGCACACACACACCCCCTTGCTCCACTCCCTGGTAGGCAGGTAGGCAGGCAGAGTGGAGTACTGTCTCCTCTGTGGTCTCCTGCGGCTGTGTCTCTCACCCGTGAAGCCCCCGTCTGCGATGTTGAACATGAACTTCATCTTGCTGCTGTTCTTGTCGTCCTTCCTGCCATCCTCCACCTCGTCTCGTCCCTCTTTATCTCCGTTCAGCTGGCTGTCTGCCGTATCCTCGCTCTTTGTCTCCTCGGCGGCAACTGTGAGGAAGAAAAAAAAAATCCCTGTGCTATATAACTATCCGCCATCCACTATATACAGCTATACATCAAAATAAATACACTGTATGTCACACATTAGATACACTCCATTTACCCCTATGGATTCAAACACATATGTATACACCCCTAAAAGACATGTGCCTTGGATATATGACACATGTCCTTCAGAGATCTCACACGTATGGTATATCCCTTAGATATATAACACATAAAGCTCAAAAAGAGGGCAGAACGAATCACAGAAGGTCATCCCTGGGCAAAGTCAGCCCCACAGGTTCTGCGGTCTTCTGCAGGAGTAACAGCTGTGTGCGGCACTCCCTCTCTCCCTTCCCCGCCTCTGTCTCTGTGTCCCTCTCTCCCTCCCTCTCTCTTTCTCCTCTATCCCCCTGCTGTTGGAGCAGACTCTAGTGACAGGGAGGCCACTGAGACAGACAGCCGATTTGAACATGAATCAGAACCATTACAAAATCATGTTCTGTAAGAGATATAATGCACAAAAGTCATTCAGCACCACCTGACACGTCCATAACTCTAAAAATGTCTCACACAAATGTTCTCTAAAAATGACTTTTCCCCAAAATCACAAAAAAATGGTTGATAAAACTGAGTTGAGAGACAATTAATAACAGAAATTAAATTAAAATAACAATATTATTAAAATAAAAATTAAATTAAAATACCCCAGTGATTATACTGCCAAAGAAACAAATTGAGCTCTCCCCGTTCTTAAATTTAAAACATTAACATTTGCACAAAACAACAATTACAGCAACGTCATAAAAAATATACAGTAGTCCCTATCCGGTTTTGCAGTTATGTAAACAATATAAACAACATAATTCACTTTGGAAAGGCTCTCACAACTTCCCTCCTGCTAGTCTAAAAGTAGCCCTCGGGACTGTTAAAACACTCAGATCTATCACTCTGACGGAGAATGTTTTGGGGGGATATTCATACAGTTCCCATTTATCTCTGTTCCCGGCTGCACGTCTGTCCCCCTCCCTCCTCTCTCTCAGTTGTGCACTAACCTGGATTGGGCTCCTTGTCGTCTGTTTTCACAGGGGTGGGAGTTCTCTCCTCCTTCTCTGGGGCTTTCTCTGACTCTCCACTGGGTTCCCCTAGGGATAGCGGCATACCGTTATACCATTAAACAGAACTGCAAATAGATTCTGCCATGACCACTGTTACAGCAGTTCCTCTCCAGCACTGGCAGTGAAAAGTAGAGCAACATCGATCGGGGGGGGGTGGGGTTGGAGGGGCGGAGGGGCGGAGGGGACATAAATGAGCCAGTCACTGTCAAGGGCTCTGGTGCGTGCTCACCTTTGGGTGCTGTTGGCTCGCTGGGCGTCTCTGTCCTCTCGCACTCTTCGGCTGGCCTCTCCTCAGGGCCACCATCCTTCGGCTCCTCACTCTCTGGGGGCTTTTCAGCCACAGGGGACGACTCCATGCTGGTGGGGACCTGAGAGGACAGAAAGAGATCGAGAGAAAGAGAGAGAAAGGGGGGGGGTGAGAAGAAGGCAGGGGGAGACAAACAGAGCGAGGATGAGTGAGACATAAAGTGAATCAACACAAGAAAGAGACACAGGGAGATAGAGAGACAGTGAGAGAGATTGACTGATAATGTAGGGTCTTCTATGCAATTAAAGGCACACATTACTGATACGATGGCCCATAAAAATGTGGCCTAAAATATATGGCTACATTGTAATATTAGTGATGCAATATTAACATTGCACGTGTCTATGTCTACACAGATGTAGAAAAGCCGCAAGTAAAACATGAATTAGGCTGCTACACGCTCATTCTATAAATAGTAAAGAGAGCATTGAAATTTTTGGATGCCTCTGAACAGGACAATCCACACTCATACCAGCACTTCTTCTACAATGGAAATACAACCACAAAGTATATAGGAAATGGCTCAAACAACCAACCCACATACACAGCAAACTGAAATTAAAAGACAAAATGAAACACCAAAATAGACTGCTACTGGGTTATGAACAGGGACTACCCTCTGGCAGAGCACCCTGTGAAGGTCAAATGTCCTAGGGAAAGTAATATTAACCAAGTATACAATCAGTGACCACAGGCTCACCATTTGAAATGAACACAAAGACCTGGTGAGCCAAAGACAACAGACTGTGAAGGTAGTGTAACCTGAGAGACACTGAGATGGAAGAAAGTATCCATTGTTACTGCCCCAACTACTTCCCCATCAGGGAAATCTTCCCCCAGTTCCCCCAAATGCATCAACCAGATATAAGCAGTACTCTGTTGTCTGTAGGATGGACAGCAGGGATGCTTTTAAGTTGTTTTAACTGTTTTGTTCAAAGTTGTATTGTTTCATGCACCTTTCTGCTGTGTCGACAGCTGCTTTTGCAACATAAGCCAATTTGTTATGCAAATAAAGCAGTTTTTGAAAGTGAATATGAATTTGGCTCAGAAAGAGAAAGAGCGGGGGGGGGGCAAGCAGAGAGAAAAGGTGACAGCAGGAAAACGAGAGATGGAGAGGGGTTGAGAAATGGAGTGAAAGATAAGAAAAAGGAAGAGAGAGGAAGAGACAGTGGGAGGGAGAAAACTGATAGAGAGACAGGAGTGAGAGACCAAATTCCTGAAAAAGAGACAGTCAGAAGGAGTGAGAGACAGACAGGGAAAAGGAGACACAAAGAAGGGAAAGAAAAGAAAGAGGATGGAGTTGCATGGATGTGGTCACAACACTCACCTCCGGCTCAGAGGGCTTCTTGCTCTCTTGGTCTGCTGGTTCTTTCTCCTCTGAGGGCCCAGAGACTGAATCAATCTTGTCTGCAAAACAACATCACACACAGAGCCTCAGTATCAACACTCTCACTGCCAAGCCCTGAGGTCACCAATCTCCACTCTTTAACAGAGCAGCTTCTCTTCTCTTTAACAGAACAGCACAGCACTGCTCTGCAGCCTAGAATCAGCACCCGAGAGTTCAACAGCGCTGTGTTACAGCACCTAAGAGTTACACAGTGCTACGTTACAGCACCTAACAGTTCAACAGTGCTGTGTTATAGCACCTAGGAGTTAAACAGCAGGGCGTTACAGCCAGTTCAAGAGAGCAGCTTTAAAGAATGTCACTGTTCAAGTGTGCTAGGTTACAGCACATTTATGCCCAATGGTATTTATTGTTAAATAGTGCCAAATGCTTCAGCAGAGCTACAGCCCCTCACAGTTCAACAGTATATTTAGAGCACATCACCATTCAACAGTAGAGTTACAGCACATCACAGTTCAACAGTAGATTAAGAGCACATCACCATTCAACAGTAAAGTTACAGCACAGTCACAGTTCAACAGTGCACAGTACATTAAGATGCATAGCTAACATGAACTATGTCAATAAATTATCTAAAATGTTAATCTGGAAAAATTAATAATTGTATAAATAATGTAAGCAAGCAAAACGTCCATTGGTAAACATACATAACACCAGTCCTCTCACCTGGGGGAACTGGGGTCCCAGGTTGAGTGACCGCAGGGCTAGCCGGTACAGGGGTGTTGGGGTCAGAGGACAAACTCTCCAGCTTTTTCAAGTCCACCCCCTCAGGGACCACGCCTGGGTTGCTGTACTTCCCATTAACAAGCTCAAACTCCTGCACCTACAGACAGAGGCACAGACAGACAGACAGACACTTCAGCCCAGATTAAATTTTTTCTTTAAAGAATTGCTCTTTGTCATTAGTCTGCAGGTATTACATACATACAGGTGCCTGTGGGACGCTTCACAGCATGGCCAACTACCTTCTTTCGGACGAGCGACATGACTCCGATCCTGGTGAGGACATGCTGGCGGGACAGTCCCTCTCTTGGGACTCCGTCGGCGAAAGTCTCGGCTCCGTCCGCTCCAGGCTCACACAGGTGTCGCATGAAGAGGGACACGTAGGCCCTGAACAGAAAGACACTCACTGTACACCTGTACTCACCAGCAGGGGGAGCTCTACATATGCATCTCTCCAGCTCTGACAAAACAAACTAGCTTCATATCTGTGAGAAAAACTGTCACTATGCATGACGTACTGAAACAAAACATGACATTGCTTGCCATGTCATGACTGTGTGTGTGTGTGTGTGCATATTCCCTTGAGCAAGATATAATCTTAATTTATTCAGTAAATATCCAGCTGCATAAATGGGTAGTATGAACGTTATGTAATTTGCCCTGTACAGGAGGGGAGGAGAGGGGTGGGGGATGTACCTGAACTCCTTTTCGCTCTTGCCCCGCAGGTCTCTCACCAGCCAGTGGGAGTTGAAAGCATCCTGAGGGGGCATGCCCCAGCGCATGATAGCGTTGAGGAAGGCCTTCCGCTGGCGGGCGTTGAACCCCAGCACCTGACACACAGACACACAGCTCACAAAACTGTTCCTCTAAATGGCATGAGTGAGCTACTGGTTTGGGTCCAGGAATCACAGGATCCGCGAAGACAAGTTCTTCAGATATTAGACGGCGTGGAGAGAGGACACTTCCATGCTACGTTGTGTTACACAAGGCAAAAGGACAACCAATCACAGGCACAGGTGGTGACCTCACCTGGTTTACTGCTGTAGCCCGGCGTAACAATGCCTGTCACTCACCTCGATGTTGCCGCCCACACGTGCCAGCAGGGGTGGGAGGGGTTTGTCGCGGTCGCTTCGCAGCTGTCTGCGGGACTGCCGGCGTCCCCCTGAGAAAGAACAAAATGCCTTTCAGTCCCCGCCCATGGTCACACCCAGAGACAGAGCCACCACTGACCCGACGCGCTCACCTTCTGGCCTCTCTTCGAAGTCTTCGTCCTCATCCTCGGACCCCACGGAGTACTCGGACTGATTGTCTGAAAGGTCATCCTGCCATTCTGAGCCACAGGTCAGAGAGAAACAGCACAGTGCATTCACTCCAGCAGGGGGCCCCGCTGAGCTGTGTCTGACCCCCGCTGACCCCACTGACTTACTGGTCCATGTGACCATGCCCACCCCAGCCATGTAAGGTCTTATAGATCCCTGACTGGCTGCCCATCCCCTCACAATGACCCCTGATCCTTCACAATGGTCAATATATCCAGCAAATCTGGCACAAAAACCACTGTAGTCTCACGATCAAACACTGGAGCTGTGTTAGCATTCACATAGTCCAACTAGCTCAAGAGGTGAACATAAGTAACCCTGGTCACAGAGTGCCATATATGCCTCTAGTTTTTTAGTCCAACCAAATTTTTCATTACCTAAGTTGATCAAATACAATGTTACAGTTGACCATGGGCTCTGGACACCAAATGGTGAATTAGTTCAATTAATCTGCATAAATTTAGAGAAATAGATGACCAAATTCATCCATGTATCAATATGATGTAATGAAAAGCAGAAACATTGGTGGCACACTGGGACCCCTGGACTATGTTAGTAAATACTGAAAGCTAGACCAGCAGTAAAGCCCCTGTACGGTGTGAACGTGCTACGGCTGTCTGTGCTGGGTTGTACTGCACATTGGGGGTAGCATGCTCTTACCTTGGTCCTCCTGAGAGGTGTCGTTGTAGTTGACCTGCTTGCGGATGCGCTTGCCCTTGCCCAGGTTACGGGCCAGGTCCTCCTGCTGCTGCTCGTAGTGATGCCTGAGCAGCTTCTCCCAGTAATCCGGGTCCACGTTCTCCTCCTGCTTAATGATCTCCCGCTGCACCTCCTCCTGGACATATACAAGCACACGTGCATACACACACACACACACACACACACATACACAGACATAAGCACAGGCACGCACACACACATGCATAAACATACACACAATGAATCAGTGAGTCCAGACCTATTTGTGCTCGCTTTCACACATAACCAGCTCAATCAATGTCTGTAGTTATCTGCTCCACAGCTAGACAAAAGCTACTCAACAGTAGACCTGAAGGGCCATAGAGTCTGTATGGCTACTTAACCCCACTACTCTACGGCCATAGTGATTGATTTTTAGCGTATTTAACTTTTATTTTACCATGTAGGTCAACTGAGATCCAATTCAATTTTGCAATGATGACCTAGGGGAGGGAATTATTTGGGGAGGGAATAATTTAGTTAATTAACTCGGGGATTATTAGATGGCAAGATTGAAAGAGACTGATTAGGAATTTATCCAAGACAGTGGGGAGCTCCTTACTCTTACAGTAAGTGTCGTGGCGGCTTTAATGACCACAGAGAGCCAGGACCTTTGCTTAACATCTTATCCAATAGACAGAAAGTAAGCTGTCATTCCAGCCAGACAGTTAACCACCTGATTCAATTTATAAGTCTCCTCTAAGATAGTGAGGTTCCCATCTGCAGTTCTAAGGGCATTACAGGGGCTTGAAGAGAGTTGTCAGCCTTACGGGCCAGTGGATGGGTACGGCCAGGCCTGAGGGATGCTGAGAGCACACGGCTCCTCACCTCTCCGTCCTCCTCGCGCACCACGTACTGGGCCACCTTGAAGGAGCTCAGGTACTCGTTCATGTTCTGGATCTCCGTGTCATCCGTGGCGTCCTGACTGCGGTCCAGCAGCTTGGCGATGGCATTGTCATCGTAGTGGATCACGCTGCTGTCCTCTCCGTCCTTCGTGTCACCTACAGCAGGTACAGCGCACAGGCCAGGTCTTAGGGGTCAGTACATTTACATTATATTTAGTCATTTAGCAGACAATCACATACAGACACAAACATGCATATAAGAATGTTAGGCTAAGTGCACAGGCTAAGACAATATTAAATCATAAGATGTCATAGGTCCATCAGGGCTGTGCACAGAGGTAACAGTTCTACAGGGCTGGAGCACTAGCCTGATGGGTAATCAGGTAATGGCAAGCAGGGCAGGGGGGATTGTGGGTACCGTTAGCACGGGCGCCCTCTACGTCATCCTTGAAGAGCTCCTCAGTGCCGAACTTGAGGATGTCGTCCAGCTCCTGTTTGGACATGGAGCCCGTCTTGGAGCCCAGCCCGGGCCGCACCACCAGGTGGGTCAGCATCATCTTGCGCTTGGCCACCTGCGTGATACGCTCCTCCACCGAGGCCCGTGTCACAAAGCGGTAGATCATCACCTTCTTGTTCTGGCCAATCCGATGGGCCCGGCTAAAGGCCTGAGAGAGAGGGAGGTGGAGAGGACAGGCTGTTACTCTGTCATTTAAGAGGGAAAAAGTGAGGAAGGGGGAATGAAAAAAGAGGGAGACAGAGACAGACAGAGGGAGAGAGAAAGACAGAGAGAGGACAGGTCATTGTTTTATCATTAAAGAGATTTAGAAGGAGGCAGAGGAAGTGAGAGAGAGAGACAGAGGGAGAAAGGGACACACAGAGAGGACAGGTCATTACATTGTCATGAAAAAAGTTAGAGAGAGAGAGAGAGGGTGGCAAGTTCCAGGTTCCAGATTTAGCCTCTCTTTATATTTGTATATATGACCTGTGGTACAAATCATATAATTCATACACAGATTTACTGCTGGGATCAAGAGAAATAAACTGGACTTCTTCCAGCTCATCGACTTTGTGCTGATCCCAACTTGCGCTTTTTTCAGGGGCAACAGACTGCATCTTTGCATCTGCACCTGGATGTCATTGTGTGGGTTCCAGTCGGAGTCGTAGATTATGACGGTGTCGGCCGTGGCCAGGTTAATGCCCAGTCCCCCAGCGCGAGTGGACAGCAGGAAGCAGAACTGCTGAGCTCCCGGGGCTGCAGAGGGAAAGCGCGTGAGTGAGAGAGTGCTGCTCCCTGGTGGCACTGCACAGACCTACACTCTCAGCACAGCGAGGATTGATTCCTTCCTGATAGCTGTGAAATCGGCTAACAGCCTGCAGAGTAATAGCTCGATTGACATTCAGGAAGAGTTCCGCCTCCGCTCTGCCACACTGCGGTCACCTCACCATTGAAGCGGTCGATGGCTTCCTGCCGCAGACCCCCTGTGATGCCCCCGTCAATGCGCTCATATTTGTAGCCCTCGTACTCCAGGAAGTCCTCCAGCAGGTCCAGCATTTTAGTCATCTGTGAGCAGGAGAGGCAGTGTGTCATCAGCCGTTTCAAACTGGGAAAAAAACTTTTCACTTGCAATGACTGATAGGAGAAAGAGATGAGGCATTAGACAGATTAGACAGAAAGAGATGCACATTCAAGAGGTCAGAGATACCAACCACCGAAGAGGTAAGGTACACACAAACATTGCACATTATACAAACACAGATAAAGATAAATGCAACAATTCCAACAGGCACACACACGTATACACACACATACACAGACCTGAGAGAAGATAAGAACTCTGTGTCCTTCGTCCTTCAGTTTTTTCAACATCTTCTGCAGAAGAGTCAGTTTGCCTGAGGATTTTACCAAGAGGTTCCCATCATAGGAGCCATTGGGCAACATAGGTGCCTCCTGAAAAAACAAATACAGCCACAAACACACCCATGCAAACACACACACAGAGCATTAAGTTAAAGATGGACTACAGAGCACAGTCCGCAGCAGTAGAGAGATGAAGATGCAGTGCAGTGACTCCATACCACAGCCGCCACGGGGAACAGGTATGGGTGGTTACAGCACTTCTTCAGGTCCATCATGATGTTGAGCAGGGACACCTGGTTCCCCCCACCCTTCGAGTTCAGGGCCTCGAAATTCCGCGTCAGGATGAACTTGTAGTACTTCCTGTAGGTCGCACAGCAGAGAGAAGGCCCGGTTTTACACACCATGCAGTGCCAGGGTTCAAAGCGCCTCCAGGTTAAATAAAGCCTTTAGACACAATGAGAAGCGGAGGGAGGGGCTGAGACTGACTTCTGCATGGGGCTGAGCTCCACTCGGACGATCAGCTCCGTCTTGGCCGGCATGTTCTTGAAGACGTCGGCCTTCAGCCTTCTGAGCATGTGCGGCCCCAGCAGGTCGTGGAGCTTTTTAATCTGGTCCTCCTTGGAGATGTCTGCAAACTCCTCCAGGAAGCCCTCCAGATTACTGTGGACAGAAGACAAGAAGGCTTGCACTAAGCATGCTCACAATGGCTCATGTGTACACAGTTCCAGGCAGATACGCCTGTATTTCCTTCAACAGTGTGGATGGAAATGTCAAGTGCTTTGAGTGTGGCACCCAGGTGAGTGCAGATGATTAACAGGTTGGCCCATGCTCTCACTTGAAGCGCTCTGGGGTGAGGAAGTTGAGAAGGTGAAACAGCTCCTCTAAGTTGTTCTGCAGAGGCGTTCCCGTCAGGAGCAGTTTGTAGTAGATCTTATAGCCATTGAGGATCCTGAAAAACTATGAGGAAGAGGACCACAAGCAAACAAACTTCAATTCAAAAGACATACAAACATGCGCAGCTTTGTAAGTTCAGGGTAAAAGCTGAAACATGAGCAGAGCAGAGAGGTCCTGAGCACTGACATAGAACTCCCTTCAGCAAAGTGAGTTCAAAGACTGCACTGTGGCCTAAACATTATGAATCTGTTTCTGCACTTCATAAATCACTGAATAGGAGGTTTACATCTGTGCGCAAGTACTAGCTATTTTTACATACATGACTTTATCCAGCACAATAACACAACTTCCCTGTGGTATCAACAGTAATATTTCAGGAATTAGAGGTTGTGTGTTTTTTGTGAAAGGCTGGCTCACCTTTGATTGATTGTTCTTCAGTCTGTGGGCCTCATCCACCACCAGACACGCCCAGTCAATAGAGCCTAAGATGGCCTGGTCAATGGTGATCAGCTCGTATGAGGTCAGCAGCACATGGAACTTGATAGGCGTGTCCTTCTGCCGGGAGGAAGACATAAGCGGTAGGGTCGTAAGTATCTGAAACAGGCTCGTAACTAGCAGGTTGCAGATTTGAATCCCAGGTGAGCACGTAGATCTGCACTGTTTCAGTAAAGCATCGATCTATATAGATGAATGAAACATCTGCAAAGCAAAAGAAACGCTGACTACCACTACATTTCACCTGTGTGGTGTTGGGATCTGTGTTATCTCACATAGGGTGGTCCTGGGTGTCACTGAACCAGTGTGTGCAGCAGAATAAGAGGGTGTCTCTGCCCTGGACCTCCTACCTTCATGCGGAACACCTTGCGACCAGTCTTCATGTTGCTGTCCTCAAAGGTCAGCTCATTCTCTCGGATCACAGCACGGCTGTCCTTGTCCCCAGTGTAGGTCACCACGTAGAACTCGGGTGCCCACATCTCGAATTCCCTCTCCCAGTTGATGATGGTGGACAGGGGGGCGCTCACCAGAAAAGGTCCCTTGGAGTGGCCCTGAGGGGTGGGAAGCAAAGCATCAATGGTCCATTCATCCCTCCAACAAACCACAGCACTAGCTCTGGGGTTTTAAGTGTGTCTCCGGGCTTTGTGATAGATTAGCTTAGCGGGCAGAGTTGCTATGAACTTCTTGCACTCTTAAATCACGCGAACGCAAAGAGGGCCCTCACCTCCTTGTAGAGGGAGTAGAGGAAGACGATGGTCTGGACGGTCTTGCCCAGGCCCATCTCGTCTGCCAGGATGGTGTCGGTGCCCTGTGCCCAGGAGAAGCGCAGCCAGTTCAGCCCCTCCAGCTGGTAGGGGTGTAGCGTGCCCCCCGTGGCATCGATGTACCAGGGCTGCTTGTCAAACTTGATGGTCGGCTGGCAAAACAGGGAAGGAAAAAGAGAGAGAGATGAGTCAGGTTTGTGGTCCGTCTGCCTGGCATGACGGATCGCGGGGTGGGCGCTCACTCACATCCACGATGGGCGTGTCAGGCGGCTTCTCTCGCTTCTCTCCCTCCTTCGATCGCTTCCCCTTCCTCACCACCAGGGGGCGGATGTCCTCCCCCAGCACTTGCTCCCTGTCAGACAGTAGTCACTCACACTGGAGCCAGGTGTGAATGTATGCTGCAGGATATAGCACTACATGAACGTGCACCGTGTGAACATGCAATATGTGTACAGGTGCTGTGCAAAACTGTGAAGGGAAATTTGTGAATTTCACGCAGAGTGGCGCATGACTGTGACCCAGTGTTTATCTGAACAACGGGAACACTGTAGAACTGGCTATCAGCTGACCTGTGGTCCCAGTAGGCCTGCTTGAAGTTGTCATAGTCCGGGATGTCAAAGTCATCCACCTCCCAGGTGCACTGGTCGTAAGGCAGGTCTCTCCACTTAATAAGGTAATGCACATCACCTTTCTTGTCAAAACTGTAGAGGACGAAGATAAACACAAACTGACTGTCTATAATACAATCTGGAGGAAATAAAACTCCTTAAGCTACTTCCTAAAGGGAACAAAACAGAGAGCAGATAGTGGGCAGCATGGACTGTGTTTTGCAGTAAAGAAGCTCCACCCCCCAGTCGGGTCATTGGTGCATGTGCTTGGGGGCGGGGTTGTCCCTGCACCTGTGGTTGAGGATCCTGTGGATGACCATCCACTCAGGCTTGATGCCGTAGCGGTAAAAGCGCTCCTCCATCACGGCGTACTGAGGGTCTTTGCTCTTCCTCTTCTCGCTCTTGAGCTCCTCATCTCCGGAGCCGTAGTCGTAAGGCGGCGGCTCATCCATGTCGTTCTTGCGCTGATAGTTGCGGTACATCACCGAGTGGTACAGCTCCAGCTAAGCAGGACGGACAGAGTGACAGACAGTCAGACAGACAGACAGATGGGGGGGTGACCCAGGGTATGACCCACAGAGGTAGACATCGACAGGATTCCCTCATACAGTTCTTACCTGCAGCTCAGTGACCCATGAGCAGTGCCAGTAGGAGAGGCCAGCCCACTTCACAAACAGCTCCCTCTCAGGGTGCCCCTTCAGGGGGGGCTTGAGGGGCAGTGCCGCTGGATCCCCATCAGCACTGGGAGGTGCCTCAGGGGGTAGCGGAGGGTCGCCCCATATCCAGTGAAGGATCCGCTGCACTTTCCCTTTCAGAGGTGGACACTGAGAAGAGCAGAAAGAAAGAGACCCAACTCAGACTCAAAGATCATTTCTCCACCTGACACCATCACATCTGAAATCATGGCATGAACCTTAATGAGGTTCCGAAAAAATGACCAGAGAAACTGTCCATATACGGCAGTGTTTCTCAACCCTCTCCTGGAGGGCCCCCTGCCGTGCATGTTTTAGATGTCTCCCTGCTCCAACACAGCTGATTCAAATGATCAGTTTGTTATTCAGCAGCTTCAAGAGTTCATAAAGAGTTGATCATTTGAATCAGCTGTGTTGGAGCAGGGAGACATCTACAACATGCAGGGCAGGGGGCCCTCCAGGAGAGGGTTGAGAAACACTGGTATACGGTGTGTGAAGTGTTAGGTATTAGCAAGGGAAAATATTTGTTAACTAATTTCTAACACTAAACTACTAGTTATCAAATATATCTGTATTGGCTATTTTAGAACAAATATTATAAATGTAAAATGACTGGTCATGTGTTTGGCCAAGGAAGGCGTCATTCACCGTGCATCGCGGGCACAGCCACTCTCCATTGGGTATCTCAGGCAGGGGCGGGTTCAGGCAGTGGATGTGGTAGGAGGAAGGGCAGGTGTCACAGCAGAGCAGCTCTCCTCCATCTTTGCACACTCTGCAGAACTCCATGTGATCGTCTTCCTCCTGGACTCCAACCTCCTCCTCCTCATCATCATCTTTGGCCTCCCACTGAATCCCCTCCTTCTCCTGCTCTCATGCACATGCACACACACACATAGACATGCAAACACACACACACACACAAACACACCACACACACACATAAACACACAAGTAGTGAATAATCAGTACAGAAATGTAAATGTGTGTATGTGTGTTTGTGTGTGTGTCAGTGAGGTAGGCATATTGTAATTCAGTAGATATAAACTTCCACACAATCAAAGAGTGAAGTTTGTATGTGATGTGATAATAGCAATACTTTTACTTGGCCTGAAGTCCAACAAAAGGATTCCACCTGGCCATGGGCCGAGGGTGTAGTTTTCTTTTCATACAACTTTTAATTTAATTATAGTAATTAACTTAGTTAATTTTGGTCTCTTTTCTTTATGTAGCTAAATATATCACCTTAAGTTAAGCCAATCATGTATCCGTTTTGTAAAAGCAATACAGCACCCAACCCCATGGTATTTCAAAAATATTGGCACGGCTAGGGGTTTCATACATGAATAAAGAAAAGAAAAAGAATAGGACTGGTTAAATAATGTGATATTTTTTGCTTTCCTATCAGCATTTTTTCTCATGGGAATATATAATATTCTCATGCCTAATGTGTGGGTGTGCATTTGTCTGTGTGCATATGTCTTTGTGTGTATGTGCGTGTGTGCGTGTATGTGTTCTGTGTACTGTAAACAGACGCTCTTCCTCACGCAGTGGGGGCAGCTCCACTTGCCCTCGGGGGCCTTCTCCAGCTCGGGCTCCAGGCACACCAGGTGGTAGGCCCGGGGGCAGGTGTCACACAGGATGATCTCGCCGCCCTGCTGGCACACCTCGCAGTAGTCCTGATGGTCCGTCTCGTAGCCGTCCCCGTCCTCTCCTCCGGGACACAAGGAAAACACGCTCTCGTCACTCAGCAGCTGCACTACGCCGCCTGAAGCCACACCGCGCTCAACAACTTCATCCGAGCCACCTCAAAGCGGCTGTGTTTCAATGACAGAGACAAACACTAAACACAAACACAGCCGTCTCCGAGAAGGCTCCGGAGCTGAGCTGCAACCCTTGGGATCAAATGCACAAACACTGTTTAATCTTAAGGTAGAGGCAGCGGCGCATTACAGCGCTGCGGGCTACACGCGCTCATCCTGGCTGCGTAAGAGCCCCAGAAAGACATGCCGGAGTACGCGGGCACAGACAGGGGAAAGCTGCTCGCCCTCCTCGCGGGACACGCTCTGTTTGATTTACTCTCGGCCCCCGCCAGGAGGGGCGGATTCGGCCCGCCGGCTGGCAGCTGAGCGATCCCGATAACCCGGGCTCTCGCTGAATCTGCCGCTCACTTTTCTTCTTCTTGCGGCCGCGGCGGCTGGTCTTTTTGGGGGCCCCCGAGGCGTCGGAGCGCACAGAGGCGCTGTGGATGCTGACATCGTCCCAGTCGGACTCCTCCAGATTATCCTCCTCGCTCTGTCAGAGAGAGGGGGGCTACCGTCAGCCAAACTAATGAAGCAAGGACCACCAATGCATTTATTAATACACCACCTGTGTAACTATAAGGCACATTTACTTCCTTAGCTGGCACACTCTTTCTAGGGTGGCTTACAGCTTGCTTATTATCTGTTTATACATCTGGATAGTTGCCATGGTAATTCAGTTGCAGCGGCTTTGCTTGAGGGTTCAGCATCCGGGATTCAAAACTGCAACTTAACAGTTGCTTTAACTCCATGCCATTCTCCAAGCCATGAGAAGCGCATTAGTTAGTTTGCTACCATCAGTTTACTACCATGAGTGCGTTAGTGCAGCATTAGTGTGCTGCCAGGAGAAATGTGTTAGTACAGAACTAGTTCAGCGTCACAGGGAGTGTGTTAGCGCACTGTGGGTTTGGTGTGACAGGGTTATCTCACCGAAGATGCTTTTTTCCGTTTCCCGCTCTGTGCCATCTTGGGTTTGGTCTTCTTGCCTTTTCCCTTTTTCTTGGTCTCCTTCACGCTCTTAGTTTTCCTCCTTGCCCCTGGTCCTGGAAGCACAGCCAGCAGAGAGTGAATGAGTAAAATCTGCAATTTCAAGGAAGTGAATTTGGCTTGAAAGCCCAGCACGAAAGCCTGCTGCTTTGGTCCTATCTTGTTTCTTCTTTCCGATTCTTCTTGTAAATTTATAAAGTCTGCAGAACTGGATCAAGTCAGAATGGCTTCCTGCTTATTTTCTGGGACTTTTTTTTTTTTTTTTTATTTCTTCACAATCTCTTCACATCTCCTCATAACATCACCCGATATCACTCACTCGGTCACTGTACATAAATGTGTGTGTCACACCCAATAGGGTTAGTACATCAGCACATTTTCAGCCCATTCACTCATTCTTCTGGGACTTGCCACATTTATGTGGCATGGAATGCCCAGGTGTACATTGCTTCCAATGGCTCAACTGCCCCTAACATGCTCACAAAATAAGATTTAAGCAAGACCTTTTCCAGCACTGGGCATTGGGACTGGGCTCCAGCTCAGCACATTTACTGTTAATATTTGTGCATGAAATGCACTGCCTTGTCCCACAGCCATTATGATTGCTGTTATGTATTTCTAATAACTTTCATGTAGTTAATTTCACATCATTCATTAACCTCATCTGACATCATTTATTTCTCATATTTGTCATTTATCATGAAATAGAGATGTGTGAAAACTTCATCATGGCTCTGAGTCCGTACTGTTGCTTGTAGATGCTACTGATATACATAGAAGCGCAAAACAAGATTTTTACATGTATATTCCTGGCATTCATCCAACTAATATGTGCCACATTTTTCAAATACTCTCCCTAGATGTACTCCTAAGCATAGCAAAACATCACCACCCATTATGCTTGATAGCCTTGTGGCTGCCTGCAACAAGGTAACCATCATTCAGAAGGTAAAGGACTGGCTCCCAACTGGCCATACTCACCCTTCCCTTCTTTGGTTTTGGCTTTTCTGATTGGCCCGAGGTGAGAGGACTGCTGTGTGCTGCTGACAGAGATGGGCGAGGACACGGTGACCGTTTCCACGGCAGCGGCCACAGCTGCGGCGACGGCGGTAGCCGAGGTGCCCTTGAAAGGGTTGTTGGCACTGAACTCTCGCCACTTGGCACCGAGGACTGTCATCATCTTTGACATGGGGATCTTGGGGTTCTTCTTGGCAATGAGGGGCCTGGTAATCAGATGGGTAAACAGAAAGAGAGAGAGAGAGAGAGGGGGATAAAGGGAGTGAGATGTACAGCACAAGACATTACCATTTGTTGCCTTGTTGGAGGCAGATAGGCTTGCAGTCTTCACTTACACACTCACTCTGACCTTTCATTGCCTGATAGCTAACAATGGGGTTTCTGGCACTGTGTGTGCTGTTGAGTGAGTAAGCCATCAATGGCCCAGCCAATTTCAAAGCCTCTGTACTTATTAATTGCTTGGCTTTACCTGAGGAACTGGCTGAAGGCCTTGTAGTTGGTCAGGGTGTGATAGTCCTCTTCGGAGAAGGAGTAGTCGACATCCTCCAGACCCCACTCCTGCATCAGCTGGCCAGATGTCTTGGGCTCCTGAGTGAAGAGACCATGTGATCAGGCTATACATTCCGCCGCCTGGATTAGGCAAGCGCAAGGACGACGTCCGCTCACCTTCAAGGCCCCGTCATCATCGTCATCTTCTTCCTCATCCTTCTTCCTCCGTTTGGTTTTCTTCTCTTTCTTCTCCTTGGGTTTCTTCTTCTTCTTCTTCATGGAGGTGTAGTTGCTGCTCTCGCTTTCCGACTTCTCCCGCTGCTCCTCCTCCCTCTCAGAGGCTTCCTCCAGATCGCTCGAACCCACCTGCAAAGGAGACGCAAGCTGACAGACACACACACACACACATATGCATGTCATGGTCCAGGTTTATAAGACTGCTGAACACCAGTTAGATTTACAACCGCTGACAGAGAAAAAAAAGCCATTTTGTGTCCAAATAAGCATAATGAATTCTTCTCTGTGATGAACAGAAACTGTAAGTATAAATACCTAAATGGAAAACTGTGAACAGATGAATTTAAGAGTGCTGAAAACAAGTCTGATTTAAGACTTCTAAAAAATAAATAATGCAGTGTTTCAATAAAGTTTCACACCTATAACTGGGCCAGTTAATTTGCATGGCTGGGTAGTAAAATGGCATGTCTCATATGCAGCTGTTAAATTAACTAATGCAAAACAGAGAAACTAAGAATATTTCCCTGTTATCATTATCAACACAAACTGAACTTTACAGTAACTAAGAATTGACTTGCTCTCAACTATCATCAACTAGGTTGCTAAAGGTACTTTATTTGTAAATTTGTCAATTTACTCATTTGTAAAGCTAAAAATTTCTTTGACGTAGCAACAGTTAGTCGTTTCAAACAGTGCTCAAAATAAAAATTCAGAAAATTCACAGAAAAACTGCTCAAGAGATCTTTGACATCCAGAATGGCAGACTATCTTACCTAGTGAAAATTACAGCCTACGACAGCTATCTAGTACCTTACTCAACAGTGTGTCAGTAATATCCCATCTCAGATTCAAACCAACAGGCAAGTGCAGAACCTTTACATCTGCCACACATCAACACCCCAAAATCTGGATACACAAGAGAAGGAGAAAACTGTCAGAATGCTGAAGGAACTTAAATTAATGTTATATTCATTTTGGCATCTTCCTCCATGAAAATCCATAAATCCTTCCTAATAATCACTATGAGCAATAACCAGTAAATAAGAATGACATGAACATGAACAACGTGTGCTCAGCCCTCTTCATGGCTGTATTTTCCTGATGGCGGATGCGGCTATTTACAGTTTTTGGAGCCGCATCCGTCAAAAACAAAGGGTGATTTAAACGCTTCCGGAAAGTGAACATAAGCGATCGATGAGACGCTGGCAGCCGACGCCGCTAGGAGCCGAGAGGGCGAGGCTGGCAGCATCTCATTATGATGCAGGCAGTGACACAGAAAGAAAGGGAACACGCGCCATGCAAATCACATCCTCTGCACGCCGCTTTATTTCCACACGTCGAATTTCACATACAGCGGAGGTGCTCTTCACGCCGCATCCTGGATAGGGCCGTTTCCACGCGCGTCGCTTTCAGCGGGGGTCTGGACGTGAGCCATCTTGAGAACTAACGCTTGCAGACACACTCCCCACATGTGTCAAATCGCATGACAAGCCAGCCAGAATGGAATTAAAAAATAATTTGCATGAAAGTGACACGAAAACAACCCCTCCTTCCAATTAAGGTGTTCCACAGTGCAGAAAATGTTGGAGGTAAAGACAAACAAAGCAAAAAAGCAAAAAAAAAAAAAAAACCTACATCGTCATGGCCAGAGAAGCTGCACCAGGAAAGTGCACTGGGGTGAGTGAGCTGTTGCTAGGATACGCAACATAGTCCATTCCCTCTATGAAAGAAGAGAGCGAGACACAAGGAGAAGTAGCTGGATGAAAAGTTTTTTCCCTCTCTCAGACACGGCTTCACTGAAACCAAAGTGTAAAAGGACCAAAAATCGACTGTCTGCCCATTGGACCACACTGTAAAGTACACAGGAAAGAGACACGACTGTTACAGTAATTTCAGGAATGCGCAAGATGCCGGTGAACGTTTCCTGACCTAACCTGATTGAAACCACACTGTGGTTTGAGTCACCATGGTGTGTCACCACTAGGAAGATTAATCTGTGAACTAGTGAATTTGAGTTCAGCTCAACAAGTGCTGGCTGTGACACACTATGACCAGTTATGTAAAGCAAAATGTATCTTTATTATTCAGCACAATGGGAACTTCTTTCTTAAACAACGAGTTGGTATCTCTGTATGCTTTGTCAGGATATCTCACAGTATGCATACAAAGAGAGAGACACAGACAGACAAGGAGAGAGTGTACATATATGTGTGTGTGTGTGTGTGTGTGTGTGTGTGTGTGTGTGTGTGCAGGCGCGCGTCTGTTTCTCACTCACATGTGCAAATACAAGCTACCTGCAATGCAGTAACTGTTTCCACTAGCTGTGTGTTTGCACGCAGGCCCACTAGTCACCAGAATAAACCTGAGGCTCCTCCAGCAGTACTACCATAGCTAGAAAGCATCTGTCAAAGTCAGTGAAACGACACAGAAAAGTACATTACGTGCAATGCTGGGTGTACTTCCACGCACATGGAGTGCAATACAATGCCAGTGCAGAGAGATGAACAGAAACATTGCCTCGGTAATTCAATAATCCAGCAGTCGGATGGGAAAATACAGACGTCAATATATCAGACATAGGAAGGCCAGACTGCATACCAGAGACATGCTACCTGCAAGAGAAAAGGCGGGTGCTACCATGCTTTGCACATATTTCTGACATAGTTTATGCAGATACAAGTTAATGAAATTATTAAGAGAGAGCTTGGTACATCTGTGACATAACCACATTAACAGATTGAAGTGTTGAAGCTGTTTTAATTCATATTTTAATTTTAATTTAATTTAATTTAATTTAATTTAATTCATAAACTATTTTGGGGGTTCTGCCAGTGCTATGTCAGTTCTGATATGTAATGGTAGTGACCTAAATTGAGATGCCTATGTGACTCTTCTCCCACACTGTAAGAGAGAGTAAATTCAATGTCCTTGTATTTGAAGCTCTTTATCCTGAAAGCTTCCCTAAAGCCTGTCTGATAATCAGCAGACGCGGCTATTAGAGAGAAACCGTCACAGAGACAACCTCTCATTTACACCTGATTTCAGCTACCTGCAGGGAGCAGGACACCACCAGGGTGTAATACCACTCACTCAGCCACGCAGCCAATCAAAACACCAGAGCCGGAACATCTGGGCAGCAATCACTCAGCCGCGCAGCCAATCAAAATGCCACTGCTGGAGCCAGGGAAACCCGAGCTGCAGACCGTCTACAGTCTTTGCTCCTGGCTTAAATATTCCTTGTCAGCTAACTCATTATAAAAAAAAGAACCGGCTTTAGAACTGCACACTGAAGGGTCTCTCTGTTCCGTCTGGAGAGCTTGGCAGCGCGGCGTGCATGTCTGCAGAGCGTTCGGCCCGCGGCCCGACCCGCCGTACAAAGCCTCACCGCCTTCTCGCACCACAGCACAGTGGCTCATGTTGCTGCAAAGCGCCGACCCAGCCGGCAGTTTCCATGGTTACTGAACTGTACAGTGTCTGGATTTCTCCGGCAGCAGCCAATGAGGAGGCGCCGTCCAATCAAATGCGTTTGCATAACGATCTCATTATGCACGGGCAGATCATTGCAGTGCCACTGGACTAAAGCCTGTCTAGACTAATCTCATTTATGCACCGGGGCAGAAACGGAGGCTAGATTCACTGGCAATCCCGTTATTAACAGCAGAAAGGGCACACCGCTTGAATAGTAAACAGTCCCGGGTAACTGAAAAAAATAAATAAATGAAAGGTTTCATCACAGATTTGGTATACGTGTGTCAATCCACAGCTCTGACACCAGAGGGACAGAGCAGAACCTGCCATGTGTTTGTGTGCACTTTGCGACCTCGTGTCCATGACACTGTGAAAAATACGGCTTTACTAATATATTACCAGATATAAGGCTACCAGAAGGCATGGCTGACTGAAAACCCCTGACAAAATGTCTGGGCCTGTGCGGTGTCCTTATCGACAGGAGAAATCCACACTGGGGGGGGGGAGCACCCAGCATGCACTGCACTATTCCCAGCCGCAGGATCCAGTAACCTCTCAGCACCCTTTCCAGAGCAGCCCGGAGGAAAGGAGTCCTGCTTGAGCTGGGTAATGATACTACACGCCACCTGTGACCTTCATCGATCCTCTCCCACTTCCTGCTGCTGGAACACAAAACACAGGAACACCACTGACAAGTCATGCTTCAGGAAAAAGAATATGTGAAAAAAAACACACACGGGAAAGGAACACGTAGCTTGTTCATAAACCTCCCACATCATATTTTGTGTGTCAGGCTGATGCCTCACTGAGAGGTCCGCCTGTTACTGAAAATGGAGCAGTACATTGCCTCTCTCTCTCTCTCTCTCTCCCTCTCACTCTGTTTCTGTCTTCCCCCCCTGCACTCCCTCCTTTCTATCTCGCTCTTCCATATCCTTCTTCCTCCCTCTCATTCTCTATATTTCTTTTCTTTCTTTTCCTCTCTCTCTCCTTCTTCCTCCTCCTCTCTCTCCCCCTTCCTTCCTGTCTCTCTCTCTCTCCCTCTGATCAGCTCCTTCAGAGGAGTGCAGCAGGCAGCGGGACAGAGCAGGCAGACCTGGCAGCACGCGGCGGGGCTTGGGGACGAGAGGGATATCCCGGCAAGGACCCCGGCAGGCTCCCCTCATTAGCGGTGCGGGCACGAGGTGCCCGGCGCTCGCCAGAGCGGGCCAGAGGGCCCGGGACTACAGGTCACGAGAGCGCATGACAGCAACGAGGGCTCGTTCATCACCGCTCCAATCTCAGCTGCTCCGGACAGGGGGGATGACTGCTCAGAGCGGTGACACGTGGCGTGCAGAGCTCCCTCGCCAGGGCTCTGATGTCACAGAGAGCGCGTTTCATCCGTGCCGTTAACTGACACGTCCGGGCCAGCGCGGCGGCTGGCTGTTTGGGGTCCTGACGGAGGGGACACGGGATCACAGCCAAGTGTTGACACTGCTGCAGTTCCCTGCAGACCCCTCAGGTATTTTACAGGGGTGCTGCCATTAAAAGCCCAGCACTGTAATAGGTATCTCAGGCTGTGCCAGGTGTCACAGCAAGTATGCCGTTTCCCTGAGCGAAGGTGTCTGCTGAAAAATTCCACAGTTCTATTTCAAGACATTATCTTTTAAAGCACGTCATCTGGGTCAATCAGGTGACGAGTTATGCAATTAACAGCTGAGAACATAGACAAATGGAACAGTGATTATGTGTAATTAATATAAAAAACTGAGGTGTAAGACCTTGGTATGCCCTGTCTGTTGTAATCATCCAACAAAAGGGGACCACACACGTCTTCATCCTCATCCGAGGAAACCCTCGGGAGTCTTTCAAAAGGCTCTGCGTGACATGGGGCTGTCACGTTTGCGGTGGCAGTCGGTCAAATCCCCCCCACGCTGGGGGGAAGGCACCGCGAGGACCTCGGGAGTGCGAGCCGAGGACAGATCGAAGCTCCGCGTGACACCGTGCGATGATGGCGCAGGAATGCTACGTATCAGCTCACCCGTGCTCTCCGTGCGGCGAGCGCTAATGCTCCGGAAAGCTCAGCTGTCACGCCGGCTTTGTCACACAGTGCGCTCCGCGGCATGCCAGCCGGGCACCGGGGGAAGACTCGGGGAGCCCCCTCTGTCTTGAGCGCGGCGCTGCCGTGCAGACTGCCACCGAGACTTGGCTCCTCGCTGAGCGCTGGCACAGGCTGCGCACCCCGGCCGATGACCGCGGGCCTGTTTCAGCGTCACGGTACCCCCTCTCTCTTACTTTAAAATGCCTGTTCCTGCCTTTAGCAGCTGGCAAGATGAGAACTGCAGAGGACTAAGAACCTCCCTTCATGTGATAGCTATCCTGCTCTTCTTCTTGGTGGTTCTGTGCAGTTAACCAGGATATTGGCTTAAACAAGGACTGTTGCCCATTTTCTGCAAATTCAATTCTCGCCAGATTGCATTTTCCACAACTTTCTGCACCTCAAACCATTTTAGCTCTGAAAAAATCCTCTGGTCTTCTATGTAACAAGGCTGAGGGAGGATTGGAGACAGGAAGAAGGGAAGAAGCAGGGATAAAGATGGAGGGGGGGGTGATGAAGGGATGGAGATGGAGAGGAAAAGGGATGAAGGAGAGTTAGAGAAAAGGAGAGAGGAAGAAGGTGGGATGGAGACAGGAAGAAGCAGGAGAGCTGTAAACAGCTGACAGGTGAAGATACACAAGGCATTTACACATCTAACAACAGGTGCAGACAGTACGGGATAATTGTGCAGGGGCTGCTGCGAAACTCTACTCACAAATCTTTGTTTAAACCCGAGTTATACACAGCAGAATGCACGCACAACTGTACCAGCATTGTACACTCTTCAGTTTCATTAACTGAGTGAAGAGGCACTAACAGCCATGAGGAGATCAACAGACCAAAGCAAACAAGTGGCTATAACATCGTCTGCGTGTGTTTGTCTAATACGGAACAGCAATCGTGCCACTACACTACAGAACATATGAGGAATGCACTTCAACTGAGTTCCCCTCATTTCAACAAGCCATCAGCACTCTTTATAATTCTGTATACACTCGTTATGATTCTGATAACATGAGTGTGAATAAGATAAAAATATACAAAATATGCATTGAACAACATCACTTTTGCAAATCCCTACGGTAAAAAATGTGGCATTTTCATTTAAGTGGAGAATGAACAGACACAAGATCTTCATAGATACAACAGAAACTGTAATGCTCAATCAAACTGGCGAATCAGAGCCAGACTGGGGCATGAATATTCCTGAACTAATAACACATGCACCTACGACTGTGCGCTACATGTCATCTAAATGCAATAATCTCGCCCGCCTGGAAAAGGCTGATGCAACATCAATGCAGAAATGAGGAAGTGTTGTAAGGATAAGGACATTAAAAAATAAAGAGTCAAACAGAAAGATATATCACAACCTCTGTACGAGGACGCTTTAATGAGACCAAGAAATTTTTTACTCATTAATTCCGATTTGTGGCAACTGCATAATATATATATAAGCGATATATACGTTATATTTCGCTTGTATAATAAATAATTTGCTTGTATAATTGTACATTTTGCTTTGCCATGGTGTCCACAAGGGGAATAATTAACAAAGATCATCTATCCATCCTGAGACAATTTAGCCCATTACACATCATGATACATGTTAACTGGCCAGCTGCTTCTGCCCCCTGTAGTTACACTGATGTCACTGCCATTGACCTCTGAGTTAATGATGCTAACAGAGCAGATCTCTAACATCAAGACAGAAGTAAAAAAGGAGAAAACCAATAATGATGACAACAATGCATATCAAGGTCGATACTTGCAATAAGGCAAACCACAACTTTTGTACAAAGTTGTCCTTGTTTTCAATCATTTTCTTTAGTTTAGCTTAGGAGAACCTCTTGAGCAGCTACTCAAACCAAAATGGTGATGCCTGGTAGTCATTTATGTCTTTTTCTTTTTTCTACATCAATGAGAAACAAGAACAGCCTCACAAGAAGGTTGCGGCAGGGTTGATATGACACATTCAAACACAGCAGAGCTCACCTGCTTCTTCCTCTTCTTCACTTTGGGCAGCTTGCCCTCCTTCAGCTTGCAGGCTTTCTTCTTCTTCTGCTGCTTGAGGGAGTCTTCCTCAGGGAAGAACCTGTCCAGCGGTGGGAGGGGGGCTGCTTCGGCCTCATCCTCCTCTTCCTCATCTAGGCAAAGAGGCAGACACAGTGTTTCAGAACCTCATCCCACGCTCACACACGGTCTGTCTTAATGCACACAGTGCTGACCCCAAACCAAACACCCTGCATTCTTGCTCATTTCTCAGTTCTTTCTCACTACCCAATTATGTGTGAATTTAGTTATCAGATTTTATGGACATATTACTTCAATCACTGAAAATTTTAAAAACAATGATTCGATAAACCAAATGATTCAAAAACAATTGTGTGCACCTATTAATAAATGCATATATATTGTTAAGCCTTGTCCCCCAAAACTGACAATGCTGTTAACAATTTAAGTTTTTAAATAAAGTGATTATTTGATTATTGCTATTTTTTCTCCTTGTGTTTTTTGTGAAAAGCATAGACCAGCTTCTTCCCAATACACTATCCCTGGAGATGATTATATATAGAACAAATCCTGAGGAAATCTGTCATCAGAAGGTTGTGGGGTTGAATCTCAGATGGGGCGTTGCTGCTCCACCCTTGACCAAGGCAGCTCTGTATTGCTTCAATAACACACCCAGACTGCAAATTAACGCAATGTAAAAATGCAAGCTACATTACGCATGTCTCTCAGGATGAGGGTGACTGCTGAGCCAATGTATAAATGTGTTAATCACCAGACTAAATCTCTGGGTGGCTGAAGCGCTGGGAGGAACTGCTGCTCAGAGCGTGAGTGCAGGTGGGACTGTCACTTTCTGCGCACGATGCCTCCAAAGACGCGCGACGCAGACAAGCTTCCCACCAAGGCGAGTCGAGCTGCCTGCAGACTGCACACTTCAATGAAGTCGATGTAGGTCACGGCGAAGAGACACGTTCCAGACTCCAGACACTGAATTACCATAAAAAGATGCCTGTCCTCATGGCTAATTTACAGCGCGCAACGAGGACGCAGAAAAACACGGCAGGATCATCTGAGTCCACCCACAAGCGCCACAGTACAGACTCCGCCCCCCCTCCCCCCAGGATGTCAATAGCAAAATCACCTTTAATCATACCCACTCTGGGAGGGGCCCGCCTGCGAGGAAAAAGGTCATTTAAAACCCCACTGAATCTCGGGTTCGACATTGAAATTCACAACTGGACGACTACAGATTACTGTGTTCTCACCCTCCCTCCCACCTCCAGTGATTGAGGCTCTAGCACCTGTACCTGAGGACTTGAATTTCAAATGAGAAACACGCAAATATGTCTGCAGAACTTCAGCCAGGCTTTGCTGTGTTTCAGAAATGCATCTACTCCCTTCCAGGGATATAATATATGCTATTCAAAAGATATCAGAATGATGCAACATACAGAAACAAAACTGTGCATAGTTGAAATATTCGCTTACGCATTCTGTGAAAACCCATAAAATTGGATCAGGTGCATCTCTCTGTGCCTCAGTGTTCAATACAATCAGTTGTTCTTTTGCTCTTAAATTACCACAGCAAAATGTTACATGTTAGTATTAACTGGCTTAGCAGTTGCCCTTACCAGTATTATCCAGTTATCCTGGATATTAACTGAACAAATTCCAGTTAAATGATGTGCAAAAGGGTGCAGCAGCAGTACCTAACTCAAGATTTAAACCTGCAACGTTCTGGTTACACTCTCAGTCCCCTAATTACCACACTACTGCAACTGGTAACACTAGAAAATTGGGCTTCTTATCCCGAAGGAACATTTGCCGCAAGACAGCTTATGGGCACCATGACAGCAACGGCTGTCCAGTCACACAGTTAGTGCACGCCGCAGTCTGAGCAATGTCCCCTTTTCCCAGATACTCCATCATTAAGGGCTATACTATCACGCTGCGAACAGCCCAACAAACAGCGGGGCTCCTCTGCTCTGGCCGTGCCTCCCCACTTGATTCGCGAGTCCCAGGAGATGCCCCCCCCCCCCTCCTCCTTGTCCCCGCGATGTGGGCAGTGCCAGGTATCGAGGGGGCGTCTGCGATTGCCAGCCCCGGGGAGCTGGCGCGGAGCCCTCTGGAGCGCAGATCCGCAGCTCAGGTTGGCGACGCTGCCAGCGCGGAATCGTAGATGGCAGCAGCGCCTGTGACCTTCCCACAAGGGCTCGGCAACTGGCGCACTCTATTAGATACGAGATTCATTGCGCTCCTTCCCTAAGATATTCGCTGTTAATGGGAAAACGCATTAGCCCTCTGACAGGCTCCATACGAAAATATCCACTTAATGGCGCCCTGACCACTAATGCAGGAGGACTGGATGAGCAGGGGCTCTCCCTTCGTCCAGCCACTGAGCATTTATAGACTTGATCTCCCTCTTCTCCTTTCCTGCTGCGTGGCTGGACACCACTGTAGCCAGATAAACTTGTACACGCACACACAGACACACACAGACATGTTCATGTCTGAAAGAGGGGTGTCTGCTTTCATAGTGCATTTTGAAAAAAAATAACAGCAGCCTATCAGATGATGGAGTTCCAGGAATACTCTGTCAGAGACACAAAACACATCTCAGCTATTTCTTTCTCAGTATTCTCTGCTATAGCCTTTCCGGTCTGTATTTCCTCCCAATCTCCAAAGATTCTTCTGCCCATCCATATCAACCACTCTTCTCTCTCCTCATAGATTCCTTTTCTTCTATCTCAAGGTTTCCACATTTCTCCACTACTTTGAATAACAAAATATCCACTTTGTTCTCCTTTCTGCCTCCTACTCTTTAATCTGAGAATCTCAGGCGCGGAGCATCTCTGGTCCTCCTCCTCCTATCTGGCTGATTGTATTTACTGCATCAGGTCACCTGGAGAAGTTCTCTCTCTGTTGGAGTGCCACAAGGCTGTGTTTTTGGTCCGTTTCAGCTTCATTTCTGATCCCATGCTAATCATTACCTCCAATCGTTTCTTCTAATACTTTCACGCAAATGACACACTGTTGACTTCACCATTTTTCATCTTCTCATTGTCTGGTTTTCTCTGGTTTTCTCTTAGATATTGTCAGCACTCAAGCCTGAGCGGCTGGTTTCTCCCCGTCTGTCAGTGTGGGTGTGTTTCTCCTGTGCATGTGCTTTTGTTTTGTTTTCAGCTATAGCCCCACCTCCTGTCCCGCCTACCTGCCCTGCTGCCACGCCCACCACCTGAAGCCCATCCTGCACACCTGTTCCCTGTTCTCTCATCACCAGCCATGTATATATGTATATATGTATATATACCCCGTTTCCTTTGTTCTTTGCCCGATCGTCCCAGCTTTGTTTCTGTGTCATTCTCGCCGTTTGTATTATTCTGATCTGTTTGGATTCTGACTCTGCCTGTTCCTGATTTACGCTTTTTGCCTGCCGTTTTTGATACCCTGTATTTCTGTGGATTTTTTGGTTACTGATTCTGGACTGGTTTTTTTCACTTTGACTTTTGCCTGTGCGTTTGGGACTTGTTAAGGATCTCCTTTTACTGCCTGTTTTGCCTGTGCCTGGGTCCTTTCCCTGCCGTTCCTTGACAGATATTTGCATGTATATTGGACAATCTCCACGCACATATATTCCCAGCATATTCTCTAACATTTCCATCTTATCCTCTTAGTCCCTTTCCATCAACCTCTCAGTCTCCCTAGCTTTATCATCCATACGCTCTCCTCTACAGGTGGAAACAATGGAGTTGCTGTAGACACCTCTCTATCAGGCTCAGATCATTTGTTCTTAGAATCTCCTCTACCTCTACAGAACTATCCCCCTTTTGACAGTGTGTCCTACTGAGCTCCCAGCCAAGGTTTTGCTAATTTCTTACCTTAGCTGCCATAATTCTTTATTGCTAGTGTAATTGATATCTGCTTTATCCCATCTTCAATGAAATTCAATGCATTTACATATATATTTATTCATTATTTTAATGAAGTACTGCATACATTGTGAGCCGCCTTACATAAGGATGTCTGTATTTTTGATAATAGATGCTGGAAAACTGATTACAGATGATGATAATGATAACAATGATAATGATGATAACACTCTTAAGCAAGGACCATTCTTGACTGTATTCTTTGCTTACACTGTGAAATGTTCTCTTATTTTCTAAGATTCCACAAAACAAGAAAATGAACATCCACTTTCTCAATGCAGCAATGCAGCTTCATGGGATACGACACAAATTCCTATTCGAAAACCTGTGCTGAAATGGCCACTCAATGTTAGTTAACTTTTCTGTCCCTGAAATGCATTTCTTCCTATACAGCACCACTTCAAATCTGCAAGAACTGAAATTAAGAATTAAACTGAACTGAACTGAATTGAACCGAACTATTTGAAATTAAGAACTAAACTGAAGAATCAAGAGATGAAAATTCCCTGAAATCTGAAATCACTTTGTTCTCTGTCATTTTTCCTTGATATGACAACATTTTCCTTATTATGTGTGATTATGTGTGCTATGTGCACTCACATGTCGCAATCGAAGCTGGAAAAAAACACTTGGATATCACACAGTTCATTACAGTGTCTCATTAACCTTGACAATAAAGCCTGGTCGCCAAAAAGCTCATGGCAACAGCATCCGACCTCACAAGATCCACTCCACTTTGGTTACAGTATGGAACAGACATATTTCCTCCAAATCTCCATTTAAACCTTAGCTTCACTGGCAATGAAATAACATGCAAATAGGACAGACAGAAAAAAAAATCAATGTAGCATCCAGCCTGCCCTTCATTCTCGTCCATCATCAATTTCGCCAAGGCAAATAGCTATCTTGAGGAGGAAAAAAAAACTATAAAGGCATCGATTTTACTGCGATAAAACGACATGGCGGTACAAAAAAAAGAGGCGTTATTGGCTGGGCTCTGATTGTAAGACATTTTATCACGGCGCCTCCACTCTGACACAGACACTGACTTTGGCAGCTCTGGGGGCCTGACAGCGCCGACTGAGAGATTGATAAGCCTGGCACAATGGTCACCAAATGACACCCCCCTGACAGGCTCTGATTAACAGGCAGAGTAAATAAAAAGAGAACCAGACACATCACATTCCGAAACAGCGATGCACAAATAGCAAGGGAGGGGCACAATATCTTTAAGCACCCTGTCCCATTTGGACAAACGTCTGTTACTTATGATTGGTTCTCAGAAGAGATTCTGGCCCATTTCATAGGCTGAAACAATCACATATTCAAATTAGGTGCATTATTTCCCCCATTAATAAACAAGAGCAAAATAATCACAGCTATTTTATCCTTCTTGTGGCTATGACACAACAAGGGGAGATATGGCTGTGAACAGTGAACTGGCTCTTTTTTCCATATTTTATTGTATTCCTGTCTTAGTTTCACTCAATTTTCAGTCTTAGCCAACATCCCCCTTTGAATATACCAACAGGAGGGTGAATTACATTGAACTAGCCCAGACACATCTTATAAACTCTTTGTAACTGTTGAATCTTGGTGATGTCCTGCACACAACACACACACACTACTATAATGTAATGTAATCCTATAGATAAAAGATAAGGCTAAGCTAACCAGCATACCAAACACACAGGTATTAAAGGTTTCAAGTTTAGTGAAGTACTGTAGTTATTTGTGAAATACTGCCTGACTGATAGCAGGAGGGGATTGGAGCATGGGGGTGTGCAGAACTATGGTGTCATTTACTGCAATATGGCTAAATAAGATAGCAAATATGCCTGCCCTTGTTTATAATGATGTTATAGAATATATTTGGGAGGTTTATTTTGTGCGGGAACCATTACAAATAAAGCACTATAATACTTGCTCAATGCCTGTAGGCTCTTCTCGTGTTCACAAGGATCCCACAAATTCAATAAAATGCACCAGAAGTCATAAATAATTATTATAATTGTCGTGTTAAACTTACAGAATTATGATGGACTGTAAGTCAGGGTAACAAGTATAGAACTGTTACAAAATGGTGCATACAGGTTATCTAAATCACGTAAAGATCACAAACCACAGTCTTTGCACATAAAATGGAGTTTGGGGAACGACTAATCATTCTCAAGTATAAAAAAAATACACCCTCCTGCCTGTTATGAATGCACCGATTCCACAACTTCAACCAGAAAACCCAGAGCCCCTGTTAGCACCGCCTCGTACAGTACTCGCGGCTGCAGAAAGCCCTTCCATTTATCTTTTTATCATAAATGGCCAGTTAAGCGTACACGCCGGGAACCGGGGACACTGATATAATAACGCGCACTTTGGGGTCAACCATGCCCATAAATTGGAGTATTCAGCGTGGCGTTCTGTCATTTCTGCCCTGGTTCGTTTCGTTCCTCCTCTTTCTCTCCTTTCCAGGTCTACATTTGCGCAGGGCAAGCCCTTTTTTCCCCGCATTCTACTCCGCATGGTGGTGGTACATATCTGCCGGGGGAAGTGGAGGGATACACCTCCCCTCAGACTGAACTCCTCTCTCACCTGGTATTTCGTCTTCAAAATCCATGTCGTCTTGTGCCTCGTCCTCATTGCTTAGCGAACCTGGCATCTTTACCGCATACGGTATCCTTCACGAAATCGCACTCCCTCTGTTGCTAGAATAGTATAGAAACTTAACCCTCAGAATGCCACTCTCTCTTTAAACGTCTGCATAGAATTAGCTTTATATTTTCTCGAACTGTGAGTTTTCTTTTCTTTTCTCAAGAAAAATGGCTGCCCTCTTTATTCAAGAAGCAAAAAGAGCCCCTTTCTCTTCTCGCTCTCCCCTATCCAAATCCTCCAGTCTGAAAATAAAAAAGAGACAAAAATGGAACACACATGCCCAGAAAGTGACGTCTGGTCTGTTGCCATGGCAATCCATCCCATAATTTTCAACACAACTAGTTACCAGCTAGCTAGTCATGCTCCCTTAGTTAACACAATTTACACTAGTACGCTGGTGCTGCAAGTGGCAACAGCGGTGAGTTCCTTTCTGTCTTTCACGTTCCCGGTTTCCCCTTAAAACTCTGAATGTGAGGTTACACAAGGATAAAGGGGAGTAGAACAAAACACAAGCTTTCATGTAATTGCGCGTTTTACTCCATGTGTTCTTCAGATGGTTAGCAGGACGACAGATCAATCAAATAAGAACGGATAACATTCAGAGACGTAGCTGAATAATTACAGAAACTGACTTAATAATTAAAACATTGCTAATATTGTTAGCAGGCTAGATAGACACCATTTGTCCGACGAGATCTCACTTTTCCCATTGTCTTAGTGTATCAAATAAAAAAGAAACCGCGATGTAATGTAAACCAAATCGACTAATACAAGGTAATTGCTAGCTAGCATGGTCTGATGCAAACCATCATGATAGCTACTGGTGTCAGGCGCGACATTTCTTCTACACGAAGCTAGCTATTCTTCTGCGACTTGGGTTACAGAATTTAACTGTTTAATCACCATGTTTCTTTCAAGTGACTGTAGCCGACATGGACAAAACGTTATACTTCTACAGCATGAAACTCCTAAATACTTTCTCCCAATGTCCTGGTCCAAGGGCTATGGTCCGCTGAAAACTGCGTTACGCACAGAGGATAGCCCCGATTGCGCACAGCCTCAGTGTGACTTTGGCAGTTGTCAAGGTTACCACTGCAAGACGCCACTGTAGGCAAGTCATATGAAACAGCAAAAACGCGCGTCACATAATTTAGATGTTTCTTCTCTTCCGTTTCACACAGACACATTCTAAATCCCCACTGTCTAATACTAATTAACGCAGGTGAATTAATTTATATTACAAGCAGATTATTTGTTTCATTTGCGCCAGTCCACAAAGGAGCACATTATTTGACGACCACAACTCAACACCCTTTGACTGCCTTTGTTTTTCAAAAATCTTCAACAAAACTGAGATTCCCAAATCATAAATAGACCCATTACATTTTTTTGTGAAAGAGGATCGGGAAAGCTGAGACTTTGCCTTCATAGGCAAATCTACCGTATCGGTGGTACATATATATGCTGCATATTTCATACATAGGCCTACTTTTTGCTTACATTTCGAAATACTGTTTGGTCAATTTAATATTCAGGAAAAATTAACGTCAATCGACTTTTTCCATTACTTCCAAACTTCCATGCATTGTTTGCCCTTAAAAGAGATATATTTTTTTATTTTATTCTATGTTATAGTCACCAGTTATGGATATTAAAAAAAAAAAAAACATATTCATGAATATGTTCAAAGAACGTTTGTTCATGTGTGTAGCTATGGTTATGCTGAACGACGAGAGAACGAAGAAATATCTGAATACAAGTAGGGTTCAGCGCCCCCTTGAGATGAACAGTTCTCTAAATTTTACAATGCGGTTCTACGTGAAATAGACACCTGTTCTTCCTCAACTCCTTTTCTGCTAATTGGTCTGTGACATATTGGCCATATGGCTCTAAAAGTGACCCAACATTGGTCTCCGTGGTTAAAAACATCATGGAAAGTTAGCACATAAATTAAGTGGATTATCCTCAAATATAAATACCTTCTTTTACCATTAATCCACAACCATACATAATGAACACGTAGGTATATGCCCTTTGGACATTCAATCTTTTGCAAGTAAACACAAAGTAGAATTAGTGCCACTTGTAAATGTTGAATCTCTTTCCCTCTACAGTGACCATTTTACCACTAATATTACTTAAACCAAGGGTAGCACATACTAGGTGTAAGATATTTTGCACTCTTTCAGCAGTGAAAGAATGCTTCCACTTCACTCTGCAAGGCACTCCCAGGGGTATTGCAACTTGCCATGCAGAGCTATTAAACCTATTCCTAATGCTGCAAGGGAAATTCTCTGATTTTGTTAAGGGTTGAACAGTGCAGAACAACAACCTTGATTTTATCAGTAAACAACTGCATTATTCACCATTTTAGACAAGACACATTCCACTTGTCAAAACCCCCACTAATCAGAGTGGTGCAGAGCAAAAGTCTGCATTCAGAAATAAATGTGTGCACACCCAGTTACATTACACTGTACATGCATTACAGCAGATTTTCCATATTATCTTAAATTTTAGCCATGCTTGACATTTGATTTCTCTTATACCAAAACTTGATGGACCTCTAATCTTCCGAATCAAATTGAAAAGACTACTTTTGTGAAATTTAGGGTATTTAGAAATTGGAAGGTGAGTCAAGGGTGGATCTGTTCATTTTATGATTCTTACCATCGCTAATTGACAGTAGAGATGCACAAAAAATTACTGCATCCTTCAGAAGACAAATATTCTTGACACAAGAGCATTACAGCTTTACAGATTCCTCTAATTAGATGCACAAATGGACTGCTCGGCTACCTACTGCACTCCCAAGTAACTCGGTAATTACAGCATTAGCTAATGATCTGTGCGCCTTATCCGACTGCCATTATCATTAGCCATGGCTGGCCTCAAGGCTATGACCCAACAGAAAAGCAAGCTGTACTTTCTTTTAAAGGAAGTGAGGCAGAACAGCATCCTTACATTTGTTTCACTCTGAATCAACCTAGTGTCCACCTGCATTCATGTACCACGTTCACACAGCACCCATTCTAATGCAGAATGATGGAAATATCACAGGACTCTGTACCCTAATAGATCATTAGCACCCATCAGAGAAAACAGAGGCAAGACCACATGGGGACTTTGTTGAGGATGGGGATTTTAATTCCAAGATACAAAATGGGCAGCCATCAGGTTTAATCTTCATCCTCTTCCTCCTCCTCATCCTGGTTGATCTGGAAGTAGCGAAGCTCGTAACTCTCCTTGGTATTGGCCACTACACGCAGCCAGTCTCTCAGGTTGTTCTTCTTCAAGTACTTCTTCGTCAGATATTTCAGGTATCTGTAGACCAAACAGCAACCACAACATTACTGGACTGTTAGATGCCCTCACCAGGGGTAACTCTCAAATGAAAATCTCACATTGAGCTCAATATTCAGTGAGTCAGTTATGGTAGAAACCTGCTAATGGTGTAAAAACAGTGCTCAGACTTTAATTTGGTCAGAGTCCCAAAACATCACATCACCATCCAAACATGATGCTAGAGACCCAACAAATCCAGACACAGATACCAAATCTAAATTGTGGGTGTGGAGGGGTGGGTGTCTGGGGCATTAGTACCCGTATTCAAAAACTCAAGTACAAAGTGTACCACATGCTGATTTAGTATACAAATACAATGCAGATTGGAGGGGGGACCTTTACAAACTAGGTGTGAAACAGCACATGCTTACATATAAGTTACAGGTTACATCTGAATATAGTTGCTTAAGGTCAATAAAGCATGAGAAAAATGTTAATTTACAGTTATGTGAATGTTCACCATAAGACAAGTACACCTACTGCAGAGTTTAGTCACAAAAACTTCTCAATGGGCAAGACTTATTTTGCACAGAGCCATTTCACGCCTTCAGGGAGTGTTTTGGGACTCATTCAGTATTGTGGAAAAGACAACTTTTTGGCTATTCATTTCAAAAGTGACCCCTGCGCAAGCAAAATAACATCAACATTCTTTATCAGACTCACTGCTGAGCCTTAGGTTTTGACCTTTACCTCTAGCCAAGATAGTTTTTCCAGAAAGTATGATTTTCACATTGGTAATGCACAGGGTAATGCATGTAACACAAACATAGTGTAGAGTACTGTCTATGGCTGAACTGGGTTGTGTCAAGATGCCCAGCTGCCCATGTAACTGATCCCAAACACCTGGGATATGCATGGGTCAACCAGAGACAACACAGCCTACATATTGCAAGACAAAAATGTAACTTGCACCCACCAAATAAGAGAAACCAAAGCTTTTTTGTGAAGTTATTTGTGATGTTGAGTTAAATGTAAAGTACAGCTGTATCCATTCAGTTACTTTGACTCATCCTTCTTTGTGAACTCTAAGCGTTGACTGCAGAGCCTCTGGACACAGTGATGCAACCACAGACGGCGAGCTAGTAATATTAGCATGTGCATATACCACTAGCTGTTGGCAGTTTAAACAGCTAATCTTAGCTGAGATTAGGTATCTCAAGTCTTCAGATCAGAATTTTACAATAACTGAAGCTTGACCTTATGCTAAATAGTTGACTGCCAAGTGCCTTGGCAGACATTAGTACAGGCTGACTTGTGTTAGTTTTTGTTTTCTCGTAAACTTTTGAGTTATCAGCTTACTACAAATACCGAACTTTCTTTGAGACAAACATCTGTGAATGTGGGACAGATATTCTCAGATGGCAGTAAGACTGACCACTGCAGTGAAGGCTGACAGCTGACAGTCAATCACACCTGAAAATACAAACAAGCATCCATTTTTCCACAGGGCCCTGGAGTGTTAATGTGCAAGTATGCATGATTTTACACTAGCTTCACCCAAGGAAGAAACCAATAAAGCGCAATACATTTGTGGGTTTCAAAACACATTCCACTGTAGGGAACAATAATAATCACTTTCTTCAACATGTAATACAGCACCTGATAAAACATCCAGGTCCCTGTCCAGACAAATAAATGCCTAAAAGCAGTCACTCATACCATAATCTACCACACTAGGAAACACTTAACCTGTGGTTCACAACAACGGGTCAAAAAGTGTTCACAATGGGCTGCATCACAGATGGTGACAATACCAGTAACAGATTCTGAGGCTTGTCAAGCCATTTCATGTATGGTCTGCGGTCTAGACTGGCAACAGCTATTGACGTATGGTAATACTACCATTACCACGTTAGACTGACTCAAAACATATGGGCATATGACAGCAATGAAAGTGGAACACAAGTCCAGCAACAGATTCATAATGTATATGAAAATCCATTAACTGTCTCATCTGAATAGGATTAGGACAAAAACCCACAGAAGGAGCTACTGAAGTGAGGCATAGCAATAACAGTAGGGCACTTGATTTAGGCAGACACATTGGGTTTTGGCTACTCTGTTCTATAAATTATTACAATCATTACCATAAGCATTTTTGACCCAAGCTCCCAAGAGAAGCACAGAACCACCCCAATAATATCAACCTGTTTAATGTCCCAGCTCTAATATTCCTCTTGGTATTACTTTTTTTCCATAACCGTTTGCCACTCACTGTTGGTTTCTGTGTTGGTTAAACACTTTTTTTTTTTTTTTTATTTTCATGCTTTTTTCATCCCAACTTTGGAATTAATCGTGCTAAGCTCCATTTACTCCCTTGTCGCCCACACAGCTGCAGGCAGCCGTGAACCAATGCACACACTCCTCTTGGATGCCAATAGCTATTTTTCACACAAGCTACAGAGTGCACTATGGGTGAATCACACCTGATAGGATAATCTACCCATCTCTCAGATGACAAACATAACTTTCAGTCACCTGACCAAACGCCCTCATACAGTAGAGCTCTAGCTGGATGACAATATAGCCCAGATTCGAAGTAGTAATGCATGAGTTACAGAATGCCTTTAATGCCTGAGCCTCTCTATGGTGCTCTAAACAGACTGCAAATTCATTTGGTGAACGCTTATTCTGAGCGACTTACAAAAGTTGCTTCCAATAGAGTTGGGCAGGTAGCCATACAGTTACCAAATATCTAGGGGCATCAATGAAATAGTGGAATTGCAGGTAACATTGCCAAAAGGGAAATAAACCATCATATGGTATACAACCATATACTACAATAACTGATTTCCAGCTACCAGCTTGCGTTACCAAAGTCTTGTATTGAGCATTTTTGTTGTTGCAAAAGCTGTTGCTGCCACCAGGCTTTTTCCTCCAATGCTTATGCTGCCATTGGGTTTTAACACTATGTTGGAAAGGGAAGGATGGTCACAGCTCAGGATTCTGAAGAGTAGGCTGATTTGGGTGCATTTAGAGTTTGTGCTGTAAAATGGATAGTGATCCTGCTGTCCTGACTGTTGTGGGAAGCTCATTCCACCACTTGGGGGCCAGGGTTAAGAGAAGACATGATTGGGATCAGTGATACTTTCAGGAATGGAAGGCTAAGTGACCAGAAGTTGCTGAGAGGAGTGGTCTGGCAAGAGTGTAGGGTTTCAGAATATATTGTCCAAATGGAGGTGCCATTCTTGTTACTGCTCAATAGGCTAGAACCAGACTTTTTAATTTAATCAGAGCCATAGTATAATATCACTGGAAAATTTTTATATCATCCCATTTGGATTGGGCAATTACAAACTAAACTGCCCTTAGGGTATATAGTTTTGAAAAGATAACATGATACTTACTAACTGTAGGAGCACTGTGAACAGCAAATCAAAGTTCAAGCTGAGCTCAGTGTCCCGAGTTCAGTCCCAGCTGTGTCATTTGCCGACAATGACAGAGACCCCACAGGGGCAGAACAACCTGGCCTCATTCCACCTGGGATACGGGTAGATAGATCTGGCAGGGGTTGCTCTTGTAGTACAGAAAATAGCCCATGGCTGAGTAAGAGTTTAGAGGACTGCATTCATGCCACCTCAGCACTCCTGCACGAGTGTAGAGGTTGTTGTGGTGAGACAAGCCTAGTATACAACTGACGATTCCAAATCAGGGCTACATAAGGGTGGGGGGGAACTAACACCACTTAGCCTGCATTAATGTCTGCCAGTACACTCAAATCCATCAACTATTTAGCATAAGGTCAAGTCTCAGCTACTGTTCAATTTCAGTTTGAGGACGTCTCAGCTAAGATTATCGGTTTAAACCATCAACAGCTAGCATATGCTAATATTACTAGTTTGCCGTCACTGGTTGAATCACTGTGTCCATCAGAGGCCCTGCAGTCAACACTTAAGAGTTCACAAAGAAAGATGAGTCAAAGTAACTCAATGGATACAAGTATACTTTATATTTAATTCAATTTCACAAATTCTGCACCTCTGAAGAAGTACAATGTCAACATGCTTGTTGTACATTTATGTGCCTTTGTTAACAGCGTAGTGTAATAAAATTGTTGCAGTCTCTTTATAATGATATCTGCCAAGTATCTGAAGTATTTGGCTAGCTACTTGTTTTGCTTTTTGTCCTCAAACATAAATGCTTTAAATGAATACCCATAGCTATGTTGAATATGTTGCTTTCATTCATAGACCTGATCCTCTAAACTGCTAAAATGGAGAGAATTTAGTAGAATTTTGAGAAACAGGGCCAATTATTATGCCACAGTAATACAGGTGACCCAGAGCTTCAGGTACTCTGCATTTTACCATCCAGATTCTGAATCACCTGCTTCATTTTAGTTTAATAGCTGACCCAATTCTGTAGTTAAGAGCTTGGACACCACCACAAACCAGAAACTTCCAGCACACCACAACCAAGGTATCTTAATGCTTCTCTACAGCAACTGTTCAAATGCATATGTGACTGAAATTCCTGTCTTTAAGATGACATCCCCAATGGTAATACCCCAGTGATGAACTTCAGAGTAACACACCCACATGTTAAGTCATACCTTTTGGAGAAGGGAACTTCAGAAGTCACTGTGATTTTACTCTTGCTCCTCTCAATGGTCACCACGCCGCCGCCCAGGTTCCCGGCTTTTCCGTTCACCTTGATGCGCTCCTGCAGGAACTGCTCCTGTGGTGGTCAATAGCACAAAAATGAGCCACACTGTGATGTGCAGAAGTTTACACTTTCAAAGCTAATGTAGGGCACTGCTTTGTGGCCCTTTGAGCTGGGTCCTTTGCCAGAATTATTCAAGTAACTTTGTAACTCATGCTATATGAAATGCAAGTCCCCCTTTGTTTGGTTAACAAAGGACGTAATGTTATTTCACACAGCAGGCTTATCAGACCCCACACGTTTACTTACAAAGTTAGCAGCGTCCATGATGCCATCTTCCACCGGGTGAGTGCAGTCCAGGGTGAACTTCAGGACCTGCTTCTTCTTCTTGCCACCCTTGGTGCTCTGCTTTTTCTACAGTAGGGGGAAAACCGACGTATATTTAACTTGAACTGGTGGCTACGTATTCTCACAGTGCCAACTGTGATCCGTAAAAAATGGACGTTGTACTTGCACTATGCTGAAATTCTAAGCTGTATGAAGCCAATCTGATAACACACATTTGAAATGTACATTTGTCTGCATTAGTGCTTTTAAAGTAAGGTAAAAAAAAAAAAGGCAGATAACCTGCATCTACGTAAACTAGTGCCGCAGTAAACATAACAGGGTTTTTTGGCAACAAAATGTATTTGGCAACTTAATAACGCATGAATTAAACTGTCATTGATTCACACTGAAAAAATATGACGACGCAGACAGGTAAATACCTTCTCGTTACGCAATATAGGGTGGCCTCGACACAGATATCTGAATCTAGCTAGCTACAAGTTAGCTAGTGCCGATTATAAATAGCTAGCTAGACAGCAACTTCAGTAGCCTACAGTCTCTAGCAACACAAACTTCTTCCATTCAAATCGAGGGCTGACAGCTGGCTTACAAGATAGCAAGTTACACACGGCAGCAGCTAAATAGCAACCTGAATAATGCAGGTTGCCACGCCAAATCAATAGTTTCGAAAGCAGAAAAACACAAGGAGACAAAACATTTGCTAGCTAACCGGCTTATGAACTTTTAACACAAACGGTACGCTAGTTACTGCATACAGTACCTTAGATATTTGCGAAACCCACCGCAGCACCACCAGCCAATGCGCTCTAGACATTAAATGCAATTCACACGCTCTAAGTGGCAACTGCTATTCTCACGATCTATGTTTGTTACGACAATAACAAAAATACAAATACTGGTTAAAACACCGGTTAAATGTACCTGGAGTGGGGAAATCTATCCTGCTCGCTATGAAGAAACGCGCTGACTCGCAGCGTACAACGTGGTTAGAACAGAGCAGGCCTCATGACAAGAGGCATCAACAAAAACTCGTATAACAGCATGTTCAAGTGATAAAACTACAATTTATGCTCTGATCGCAAAGCTCTGATTTCTGCAGCATAATCCTGACTGGTCAATCGCTGGTTTCTTGCTCGTAAACATATTCAATTTTAACATGTATTAAACACATGATTGCACTCACCACCGGAGCCATTGCGAACAATTTTGCAGAAAGGAAGGCTTGCTCCAGCGCATGCGCTTTGATACTAGCTAGGCTATGAAATCAAACGCGGGAATAGTCGATTCAATCCGTGAGTTAGAGGTTGATTATACTAATGAAGACCTTTCATAAAATTACATAAATATTCAAATCTAACTTTAGATTACGGTTTGCACTGGTGTCTTAGTCTTTATTAACGAGTCAGTTTTTTTTTTTTAAAAACGCAGTAGTGATCACTGGCTGCCAACTTCTACTTCTGACCATGATACAGTTAAAGGTTAGCCAGTGTTGTGTTGGTCTCTCCAATTTACATATAGTAAAAAAAAAACTTTAATCACAATGCTCGATAAAGGATGAAAACTTGTTTTTATTATTTTATAGCTGATTAGTAACAGAATATATTAAAACACTGTCTTCCTTCAGAAATAACCAGGCTGTCAGAGTGAAACTTTGCTGAGAAAGGGAATGAAATAAAGCTATGGATTCACATGTAGGCATCATGATAATAAAGAACCCAAACGAAAGTGAAGTCACCTGATCAGGCATTTTTAAGACATAAAATCTAATGTCTGATCGTCAGAACAACAGCATTTCAACTTTTTTTTAACTCATACCACCAAGCAGCGTATTTGTTCTTCAAACTATGTAAGCCTATATAAATATTAAGGAATTATTTGTCATCAAATGTGGAAAAGCGTTTCTTAGATGAGTTCCATGATAGAGTACGTCTGAACTATTGTGATTTGTGTAGATTGCAGTGTTGTTCACAGAAGGAGTACATTGTGTTTGCATGTGGAGAGCAGTGATGCACAGAGGGGTCTGAGTGTAGACCCATGGGGGACACCAGCTGAGCAGGAAGTGGGCTAACATGTGGTAGCTAATCAGTGACTCACTGATTTGAAAGCTAGTGTTCTGCAGTAGAGGGAAAAGTATTTTGATTGTTTCATACCAGTCAGTAATTGACAACCCATGTCTATGGTATGAAGACTCATTCTCTCATTACCAGTGATTATAAAGGATCTGTTTGATGTCAGTTTGTCACAATACACACAAAACCTTAACTACACAAGAGGGTACAAATTTGGTTTCCATTGACTGCTGACCTTTAATAGAAATGTAAAGCCAGAGGGCACCAACTATGGCCGCTTCTGTTTATGAGGGGTCAGTGCAGGGGAGCCTGTTACACTAGCAGCGGCAGCTTTACTAGTGGGAGATGGGGGATTACACACAGAAATTATTTTGGTCATTTGCTGACAGGCTGGCGGTATCTAGTGTCTCTTTTGTCGTCAGGGACTGGTTGTTATACCATGGGCACCTCCTCCCCCTGCTCAGCTGCCACAATGCTTGCTGGGAGCTGGCAATGGCTTGACGTCAGGGTACAATGTTCCATGCGGCAACTCTCAAAGTGCTCCAGCATATCTGTCATTCCAGTCTGGGGTAGCAGATAGGACACCAGCAAGGTAAGGGATTGCTGCTGCCTCCCATTCATATGGTTAAATTATATATGTTTGGAAAAAACCCAATCTGTCAGCTCAGCCAGCTCGTGCTGATTTTCCTCTGTGTGCCGTCCCAGAGGGTACTTGAAATGCCTTTGTGAGAAGACAGGCTAACTGAGGGAGACATCTAGACTGAATACAATAACTGTTAAATGGCAGACATTTGTGGTGAAACCAAACTGATTTTCTCACATATTCAGTGTGTGCCATTGTGCACAGTACTTTAGGATACAACTTTATAAAAAGATATTTTTGAGGGCAATCTGTTTATGCTGCAGAAGTTTCATCTGGTCAGTGCTACAAAGAAATTGTATGGATATTGACTCCTTAACTTGTTTGCATTGTTTGAAATTGTCAGCTGCAGATGTTTTGTGAAATACAGATGTTACATTTTTAATTTTTATACAGTTTCAGAACTTAATTCTAAATGGTTTTGCAGTGCTTTTCAATAGTTGTGTATGTATTAATATGGAGTAATGCAATTGTTACCATATTTCACCTAATACTGTATATAAGAGGAACATGGTTTAAAAATTAAGTAGCACAAGTGATTTGTTTAGTGCAGCTACATTTAAGTCAATGGAGTTAAATAAGAGCATGAGAAAATCAAATGACATGAAAGGCAACATCTTGCCACTACATTCATTTTTTGCTTTATAAGTATGGATGATTCTGAATGACTGTGTCAAGTTTGATCTTGAAAAGTCTCAATCTCTGACACAACCGCAAATCCCACTGAGTTATACCATCCTTAGGCTTCATTAGGCTTTACTCTAATATGTAAATTCCTTGAATGGAATCTAAAGAAATAGTTTATGAATGGTAAAATTAATTTATAAACTGTTGCTTGATGCTTTGTGGAACATGTATGATTTCTGTCCATCATACTTGTGAATGGATGATCAACTGTTTCTTGGAGAGCCTGAAGGACTTCCCCTGTCTTTCCAGATGTCCGGAGGAATCTTTTCCCCCTTGGATAATTTGTATGACCCAGATAGCGCTAACTGCCATCCCCTGGTTTGCCACCTATGCCATGAGCAATACGAGAACCCTTGCCTGCTTGAATGTTATCACACCTTCTGTGCTAGCTGTCTGCGTGGCAGAGCCCTGGATAGTCGCCTCACATGCCCCCTCTGCGGGTAAGAACCTGTTACTGCAATTTGAGGGGCTGGTGGTAAAATAGCTGCTGACAGTTTTTTTCTATGACCAGTGCAGGGGGAGGGGCAACCTCAGAGAAGGAGCCAGAATTTACCAGTGCAGTGAAAAGTTTTTCATTATTTGAATATGCAGTTCAGTCATTATACTGAGAAATGTTCTTATAATCCATCAACTAGTATGGAAAATCAATTTCTTTCCAATGACATGAGCAGTAGGTGAAAAAATGGCTGTTTTGCCCCAAACAAACATGCAGTTCCACCAGGTTTATGCTTCTGGTGCGATCATAAGGATAACTTGAACAATCCTTGCTCAAGAGCATTCTCATGTCCATCTGCACTATAATTCCATTTCACAAATTCCACAGGACAAAGGAATAATCCATTTTTTTCCACATTCACACTCACTTCAGGGGCCACACATTAAGCTCTGAAGAGGCACATGAGGGCCTAGGATGACAGGTTGGCTGCCACTGGACCACTGCATATCCTTCTTTTCTTGTACCAAGCTGAGTTGTGGGGGAAGTACCAAGTTTACTGCTTTACTGGTAAAAGTGCAGAAAGTTTTTCCTTGGGTATCTCAAAAGCATTTTAATATCAAACTAACAAATCTTTGGTTTTTCATATATGAGTCACCATTTTGAAATTTTATATACTTATTTTCCTTTTATTTCACTGGCTGGTCTATTGATGTGTCTGGGTTATTGGCACTTTTGTTAGATCTACATGTTAAGAGCAGCCAGAGGCACCGATCAGTTTGAGTGTTGTAGTCCCCTGATAGCCATTAAATGGGGACCTAAGAACACAAGTAAATCATTGTATCACTGACTTGGAGTAAACAGGCTTTTCATTTCATTTCATTAACATTCCTGTTTTGTGTGAATTAACTAGAACAGGCTGTGATATACATAATACTGGGCAGACTTTTACAAAAACAAACAAGCATAGTAGTTGTAGTGTTTTGTATCAGACCAAACTCATGGTGAAGAATATGCTATAATAATTTTAGATGTGCAAGTTGCAAGCTGAAGGTGAATATAGATCTGGAGCACAACTAGAATCTTCTAAGCTGACAGCTTGACAAGCATTTCCAGTTCAGCCAACAACCAGCTCAACGACAATATTATGGTGGAGCGACAGATGGTGTTACATGAGCAGTGGTTACAGAGCGGCTCTATCAATGTATGCATGCACTGGCAACGCGCGCTGTGTAGGAGAGCTTTTGCTGTGGGTGCACATGGCAGAAACGCGTGCTCCCAAAAACAACCGGCTCCCCTTAGCATTTAGTCCACCTTGGAGTCGTATTTCATTCATGATAGTCAGATGATCAGCTGTGGAGAATGGTTTGGATGGGGAAAAATCCGTATCTCAGAATCCTGTCTCAGGGTCCAGTCTGACCACGGGTGACCTGTGGTTTTTCATTCTGATGTAAATAGTGGTTTTGTTTTTTTTTCTTGTCTGTCAATAATCTATGAGTCATAAACCGCTAACGATTAGATTGTGAAACAGGTGCACTCCTTATCATGTACTTGGCAGTCTATTAATAAAAATATGAAAATTGAATATGGGAAACAGTGTACCAACAAAAAACCCTACTTGTTAGTGCTTAATGAGTTTTATACTATTTATCTTGCTGTACCTAAACAAGTTTTTTTTTTTTTTTTTTTTTACATTAGTCTGCATTCTGTCCACAATACGGATGAAAACAAATTATACACACAAATTCAGACTCAGACATTTCTGAAAAAGCACACTATACTGGACCTTTATTTCAAAGCAGAACAGAATAATTAATGGCATGCTGCCTGCTGCTCCTGAACTACATTAAAAGCTTTAATTGTGCTTAGAGCTCAGAAAGAGATATAAAAGTCTGACCTTTCTCCATATTGGCGCAAGACACTGCGCATAACACAGAACATGTGCTCAGAGGAATATGAAACAAAAGATCCATGACCCCTTTATCAAACAATTGGGGTCCTCCAGCAGGGCAGGTGTTGTGGGCCTTTCCTGAGGGGCGGGAACAGCTGCAGAGCAAATCCCGCTCCAGTTTTAGCTGAAGCGGAATGCATTAAGGGGCTGGCATGAACCAATGCAGCCAAACACGCAGTCACACCATCGATAAACAAACAGGCCCCTCGGCATCATCTCACCGGACGCACGGATCCTGGGATCCGAGTAATTAAAAGTGACATCCCCGTGCCCTCACTCTCGTCACATGTCCCGGAGTGGCTAACATGGCTGTCTCCACATACAATCCCCTTGGAATCCTTCCATGAAAGCTGCAACCCAAACACACCATTCAGACAGACACTCAGCATCAGAGATGTAGGGACTTGGCACATCCTAAAGATGACATGCTGCTGTGAGTACACCGCAATCTCATTTCTTGAAGTCAAAGGTAGAGAGAGTTGGTACAGTGTTTTGGTCCATGTTTGTCTGGCCCATTGTGTATGTTTAGTGTATTATGTATTTAAGGCAATGTTTCTGCAAGCTGTTGAGCATGTCCTAGTTAATGGGTGCAGCACATGTTAAAGTAAATTTTACAGTGAATGACTCCCTTTTATTGATGTTTTTCACTTTATTATGTGTGGGATTTCAAACAACATGACATTTTATATTAGAGCACGTGTGAAATTTTTGCGGGGTGTTTATTCCAGGGAACAATGTGCTGGTGATACACATTGAGCTCAAAATATCAGGTAACTTCTAATATGGATACACTAGGTAGATGGTACATGAACACGTCCTGTTCATTTGAGCCCTTTGACCCTATTGTGTTTCATTTTAAAAGGAGCTGTGATTCTGTTGCTGTACATCAATAAGCTATAAATCATAACCAGAATATACGAGTTACACTGTGAAACAGTTGCATTATGTCTTTGGCAGTCTGTAAACGGCAGCAAAAGTGGTGTAAAGGTTGCGCTCTTTCTTTCCCCGGGTCTGTTGGGTTTGTGTCGTTCTTGCCTGGCATTGCAAGCAGATCAGACATGGCAGGTATTGTACATGCCAGGGCAGAACATGGTGCTGATGTGAAAAGTTTGTCTTTACGGCCCACAGGGACAGCTATGTGAAGCTCCACATTTGCCTCTTGTTGTAGAGATCTGTGGGCAATAAAGAGGGTTTTACCCTGTATGTTCAGACAAACATGAGATGTGCTTGCTCCCAAGCTCCACCAGGCACTCTTAGGAACACAACGCAGTGTGCCTTCTACCAAATCACAGTTACCCTGAAAGAAGCAAAAGACTAACCCCTTAGCAAGGGGTGGGAGAATTCTCCAGACCCTCATTGTGACATCACTTTGGAAACATGCAGCGAAGGCAGTCATTCACTTCCAGGGTCAAAGTGAAGAGCTGCACAATGATGACACAGTGTTTCAAAAACAATGGAGGATTAAGCCAACATGCAGGATGCCCTTATCCCTGGCGGAACGCCTTAATATGACTCGGCCTCAGTTTATAAACATTTATGCCTTGATCTCTCCCCCCCATTACTGTTGGATGAGGAGAATCCAGCTGGCTGAGCAGGGATTGGGGGGCCGTGGGGGTTCTTGCATTGGGATGACAGGGCCTGTCAGCGAGCCGCTCTAACTCCTGACACCCCCCTCGCTGGTGAGCGGCTGAAACCCTATCCCTGCTGGGTGACCCCCCAGCTCGCAGTGCCACCGTGCCTTCCGTGGTGGGCTATATTTGTCCCCCATTGTTTGGTGCCTCCTGACGGTCACAGAGCCGCAGATAGAGCGCACTTTGGGGTATTTCGTCGGCCACAGCTGGTTCCTTCGCTCCGATGGCTTCGCTGGCTCCGCTGGAGCGCCCTCTCCCCCTGCCGAGGTGTTAGCATGTCAAAAGCACGGCTCCCACGCGATTCAGAGCCGGAGAAGGACCCGAGACGGACTCACGCGACGGAACGCCGCCGTGCCTATCCAGCATGCTCCTGGGAGAGATAGACGAGTACATGTAGGAGTGCTGCTTCTCTTTGCCACCTCTTATCGCTGAGCTTTCACTGAGGCTAGAGAGAGACCATGGGAGGGACAGAAGCACTGCACTGTAGCCTGGCTTTGAACCCCCGATTTTTTGCTTTGCTACTAAGTCTGCAGGGAGAAGCAGGTCTGTTTCTGGAGAGTTTGGCGTTGCCGTTGACAGTAATGGTTGGAAGCCATTGGAATCTATGGGGATGAATGATTGGGTAGGAAGTTAAGTTCACGTTTCTGTGCATATATAGTATGAATGCAATGATTTCTATTACAATGAGATGGAAGGCAAGCATAATAGCAAGTTTGCAGTGAGGCATGGAACTGAAAATTTATGTATTTCCAAAGGGAGTGCTGGCTGCGGGCTGCCTTAATTGTTTGTCTGAGTATGTTTCTGAGTATAAGTGCCTTTCAAAGTACAGTAAGGTTAGCACCACCAGGCACTAGTGCTGAGAATTTTTGCAGTGGGGTGCAGCGAGTTGATGATTTGCTTCTTGCACTGTCTTTGTCTTGCATGTGATTGATGTGGAAATCAGCCTCCAGCATATTGGTTTCAGGCATGTCATCAGGCGACACTGCTACTTGTTACCTCTGTAAAAGCTATGCATAGGCAGCGGCACTGCCGAAACAAACATTATCCTGGACAGGGCAGCCTGATGAAGGCCCACCCCTGGCCCCATGACTAGTACCAAGGACGGGGTTCTCTCCTGCGGGTTCTCCAGCAGGGTGCTGCTTTTTTTTTTTTTTTTTTTTTCTATTTCCGTCACTGACATCTTCCAGCTCAGGATCCATCATAATCTAGGAATTCGGAGCGTGGCTATTTGCGGCACACAATAGCCGTGTTGCTATGAAAACTATACCAACATGGGAGAAGGGGAAGGGCAGATATATTTAGACAATAGGCAGCAGCCTACAGATAACAGCTGCCGCACAATCTAGGAATTATTCCTCCCATCTGAGCAAGCTGAGCTCTGCATCCAGCCCTGAACTTAATAATTGACTCTATTGAGCTCTCTGCAGTTTGCTTCCCAGAGAGGACCTTCGGGTGAATTCAGTCATAGCAACCGGTAACCATTCGATTACTTCTGTCGTGTTGCCTTCTGCCAAAATGCTGCTCCAAGGATAAGAACTGAGTGCACTGCAATGTTGCAGTACTGTGATAAAAAATATATCTAAAGCGTAGCAATTATAATTTCCAATGTAATCTGATTAGATAGATAGATAGATAGATAGATAGGTTGATTGATTGATTGATTGATGGATAGATTTAAGAATATAGATCAAGATGTCTTATTTCATCATAATTAATGTCTCAATTGTGCCATGTGATAAATGCATGTAGGTGTTACAAACAGTATTAACATTCCGAGAATTTCTGGGTAGTAAGTGATCATTGAGTGCCCCCTGGTGGAAGAGACAATCCATGCAATGTTATAATTTTGAGGTGGTCAGAATATTCAATATCTAGGGGGCAGTAGCAGGAGACAGCACTCAAAACATCAGTGCAGTGTCACACAACCACAAAAAAACTCAGTCACATATACATTTAATAGGTAACATCCTAGTAACATGTTCTGATCCAGTTCTCACCATACACAAGCATAACCATGACCAATATTGTTCTGTTGTGTGTGTGTGTGTGTGTGTGTGTGTGTGTGTGTGTGTGTGTGTGTGTGTGTGTGTGTGTGTGTGTGAATTAGACACCAGTCAATTGTGAAAGGGATCAACGCACTCCCACCAGAGGATCGCTTGCTGAAGTTCCTGGTGGATAATTCTGCTGACAGCGAGGAGACAGTTCAGTGTGCCAACTGTGACCTGGAGTGCAAGAAACAGGTGAGGCCTAGCACCAGAGGAGAGGTCTAATTTTCAGGAGTGAAAAGAAGTTGTTTTGCTCAAAACCGAGATAACACTCTGCCAACACTCTGTATTCATGCCAGTCATTCTTCAAAGAATCTACCCAGAATAACTACTCAGTGTACAATAAGCTATCTTGCTTTGTTTCATGGAGGTGCTTTGCTGCTTGTCTGATGCACGTCTGCTTTGCTGCGGGTCTGATGTGGTCCCCCATCGTCTCTGATGCCCTTGTGTTTTGGTACTGTGCAGGATGTGGATGCAATGTATTATTGCAACACTTGTAGCCAGCCCCTGTGTGGAGACTGCCGGGAAGTTACCCACAAAGCCAGGATGTTCTCTCGCCACGAGATCGTCTCCCTGGCCAAACGCACCAAGGAGACACACAAAAAGTGCTGTGAGTTCCACACTGTACACAAGCTACACACTGAGCAGGGCTTTCTGAGTAATGCACTGGGCCAGCGTCCAGCACATCCTCAGATGCCACACTGTTTTCTCTGAGCAGGGCTCTCAGAGTAGCACACTGTCCCAACATACAGCACATTCTTAAACTACACACCGCTCCCTGTAACAGGGCTCACAGAATAACACACTGTCTAGACACCCAGCGCATCCTCAAACTACACACTGTCCCCACTGAACAGGGCTGTCAGGGTAACATACTGTCCCAAGGCCCAGCATATCCCCAAACTACTTACTGCTCCCTCTGAATAGAGCTCTTAGAATGATGCATTCTCCCAGGGTGTCCTCAAACTACACACTGCTCCTTTTAATAGAGCTCCCAAAACTGTCCACCGCAGCTTTCCTAAGCAGGTTATGTGAGCATAATGTGAGAAGGGTGGTACTAGGAATTAGAATAGAATAGAATAGATGAATAGAATTTGATGTTAGGAAAGTGGATGTATGACCAGGTGGTTGCAGTTTTTATGCAGCTGTTGAGTGTATCCAGTTTTGTAAAAAGGTAATGTGTAAAATGTAAGGATTCCCCGGGTACGATAGCTTGCAAAGCACATGCTGCCAGAAATTGTGAGTGCATGTGTATGTCTGTACATATGGGTGTGCATGTATGTGCATATGTGCCCGGTTGTTGAGCAAGTGCATATGCACCCAGGTATGTGTGTACTTCTAATGGCCCTCTATTTCTGCCCATCCAATCACAGCCCTGCATGAGGAGTTCTACATTATGTTCTCTACAGAAAAGAAGTCCATGCTGTGCATCAACTGTTTCAGAGACATGCAAGTGTGAGTTCTTCTTTTTTCCAGAAAAAAACTCATATCAGAGAAATAATGGAGCTAATATTCCTGGGAATAATATTGTGTGTGTGTGTGTGTGTGTGTGTGTGTGTGTATGTGTGTGTGTGTGTGTGTGTGTGTGTGTGTGTGTGTGTGTGTGTGTGTGTGTGTGTGTGTGTGCGTGTGTGTGTGTACATGTGTGTGTGTGTGTGTGTTACACAGGGAGAGCAGAGCACACTGCATTGATATTGAGACAGCGTATATACAAGGCTGTGAAAAACTGGACCAGGCCGTCGTAGTGAGTACTTTTTATTTCTTTTTTATCAATTTGAATAATTCTTTTTATTTGTTCTTTCTGGTTAATTTATATAGTATAGATCAAGGATTTGAACCACATTTTGAAAGTCTGTAACCAAACTCTCTCTTTCTAGTCAATTATAAAAGCTGGCCTTACAGCTAAGTAGAGCTTTTCATTACCGTGAACAAGAATTACCTAGGAAAGCCTCTTGTGAGTTTATTAATGTGCAGCTTGGGTTTGGCAACAGTGTCTTTGCTTAGAATTAAAACAAATCTTAAATAAAGCTTCAGGTGATGCTCACAAATATGTACAGTACCGTGGCAGATGAGAAGTTGAAAGAGAAAGTTTTTCTCTTGCTTTCACACAGTTTCAGAATAATTTACTTGCCACCAAACACAGATCACAAGTTTCAAACAAGCTTTAATTTCTCACCACAGTTCTCCTTTAATAAACGCTTAAGTTTGCCATTGTGTAGCTGGCAAGAGGCAGCATCGCTGATGCGCCTAAAGTCATCTTTAGGGAACTGAATTTTCTCCAGGCAGTGAAGGAGCTGCAGACGTCTGCCCGTGAGGCCATCATCCTGCTGAAGGCGATGATCAGTGAGGTGAGGGCGAACGTGGACGAAGAGGAGAGCGCCATCAGCACGCTTTTCAATGACATGCAGGTGAGGCACCAGCAAGGGGCGCCACTCTGCCACATCCTCTGGCAGACAACATCAGCAAACATCTGCTGGCTGAAAATGACCCTGCAATCATCCTTAACTGTGAATGTGGTGCAACTATGCTAATGGGCATGGGGAAAAACAAAAAAAAAAACATGGATTCTAAAACAACAAAGAAGACAGGCATATGTTTTTCTTTTTCCTGAAACACCTTAATTTTACCACTAGATGTCTCCCTTAATCTGAGCAGGCAGAGAAGGATTTGTCAAATGTTAACCCGTTGGAGACTATATGACTGAATGGCATTAGCAATAGTTCCTGACTGCTAGGTGAACGCTGCATTTTCAGACAGCGACAAGAACATAATGACGCTGAAGTTTAATCTTATCTTGTGATTTGGCTAATTACATATCAAATTGAAAACAATTGGAAAATAAAACAAATTGTATTAATATTCATTTATTCTTATGAACTGTTTTCATTTGTCTGTTTTCTGTCCAATAACAACATGATATTAAAGAAACCATCATCAAAAAAAAGCATCTGAAATGAACATGACCCATAGATGGTTTTCCTTTCTTTTATTTTTTTAAGGAAAAACTGGCAGAAAGAAAGAAGATTCTTTTGAAAGCTGCTCAGAGGTAATATTAGCCCTATTTCCTCTTATGAATAACATGATAAAAGGCTGAGATAACCCTGTTTCATTACTGCCATTAGAGTGCCCTACAGGAGACGACATGGCAGAATCTCACACAAAAACTGTTCTGCTGTAATGAAGTCATTTTAACCTGTGTGGCTTTTAGACATATTTATGCACGAAGCGCATTCTGCTCTGTGTCTATGGTTACAGAAATGTTCCATTCCCTGTGGGAATGTGCATGTGTATTAAGTATCAATCACTGCTCTCCAGCCGCTCATGAATCAGAACTAATGTACTGGAAAAGAAGGAGGCCATGTTTCCAGAAGCCCCCCTATCATTACAGCAAGGCTTTAATGCTTCAGCAAAGGCCTAAGGAGAATGTGAGAATGTATCATATTACAGTTTGCAGAGCTTTTTTAATGAGACTGCTGTGTCCTGGCTCTGCATCTCTCTCCACTTGCTGCCTGGAAACAGACCGGCGTGTGCATTTCCCGGAACACAGATAAAAGCTTTATAATGTGTTAAAAAACAAAAACTGATCTTGCCAGCCTCATTAGAACAAGAATCAATGGAACATCTCCTAAAGACAGAAGCATGCTTTGTAATACTGTTTGCCTACAAACCCATAACATTATTAACACTATTAACAGTGAATGGAGTGGAGGGTGTGTGGTTGGCCATGGGTGTTTGTTTGTAAAGCTAATGACTGAAACAGCTATGAACAGAGGTCTGATTTTAGGAGACATTTTGGCTTCGGGATAAGAAATTGTTTGATTTTAGGTATGGTATGGGAAACACAAGGAATGAGGGTGTCAGGGTTTGCAGGGAAAGGACCCAGGTTCAAACAATACGGGAAGTTCAAAAAGATATCCTTTAATGATGGGTCCAAGACACACAGGCAAAAATCGAAGTGAAAAGAACAGTCCAAGTTGGTCAGTAGCCAAAAATCCAGAGGAAAAACAGGTAACATCAACAAACAGCAGGCAAAAGAGTAATCTGGGACAGGCAGTAATCTGAGTCAGAAACCAACAGGATCAGAACAGGTAACTTACAAGAGTTAAGAACAAAACAGGTACAACACTGAGATGATCAGGCAAAGGACAAAGAAAACAGCAGGGTATATGATGAGGAGACAAGACACAGGTGTGTGGAACAGGCTTCAGGTGATGGGCGTGGCCGAGTAACAGGAGAGTAGGGAGGCAGGCGGGACAACGAAACACAAGGACCTGAAAACAAAAACAAAAGACACACCCACACAGACAGGGAGAAACAAGCAGCTCAGGCTGGAGTGCTGACAGATAGAGGTACGCGCTTCAACCAACTAACGAGTGTGGTTTGGTATGCTTTCTAAAGGAAAAGCAATCTCATGTGAGAGGCATGGAAAAATCCACTGGTGTCATTTTGTTTTAGGAAACTGTGAGCAGGCAGTTTGCTCCAAAGTGACTCTGGGCCTTTGAGTTAGTCCATGTGCCCAAGCATCTTTTCCTGTCACTAGGGCAACAGGGCAATGCAGTGGTCTTTGGCAGTGTACTGATAGTCATAGAGTGGTTGTTGCTGGCAGTGTGCTGATGGTCAGAGTGCGGTGGTCTTTGGCAGTGTACTGATGGTTAGAATGCAGTGGTCTTTGGCAGTCTCCTGATGGTTAGAATGTGGTGGTTTTTGGCAGTCTCCTGATGGTCAGAATGTGATGGTCTTTGGCAGTGTGGTAATGACCAGTGTGTTCCTGTTTCAGTCAGCATGAGGAGAAGGAGAGGGCTTTCAAAGAGCAGCTGTCCCACCTGGCTGCCCTCCTGCCCACTCTGCAGGTGAGTCCCGCTCTAACAGACTCGCACTGACACTAACTTCACTCACCATGCAGTAGGTCCGACTGGTGACATTCAGCTGATAAACAAGGTTACTCTGATACAACTCCCATCTTTCTCCTGCTAATAATGACTGACGATTGTTCTGCTGAGACACCCCCGTGTTCTAATTAAGCTTTCATCTGCGGTAAATGACCTGCCCATGTGAAGACAACACGGTAGTGCACTTGGCATATCCTTCTCTTCTTTTTCTGTATGTGGTGTTTAAATCCCTTTTGGACCTGTAAGATGTAAGATGCACTGTATACACTATACTGCTTAACACAGGCAGATCAGAGCATGGTACATTCTGGACACCATTCCTGATGGCTGCCTAATGTTCATTGCCTGCTCCCTTTTCATAGGTTCACTTGGTCACATGCTCAGCCTTCCTCAGCTCTGCCAATAAGTTTGAGTTCCTAGATATGGGCTATGTAAGTATGGTGCATGAGCTGCCCGCATTACCAACTGACACAAGTGAATTTAACAAAGTGGTACAGTACTTTGTCATTGTTTCTTTAGTGTCACACACAAGTCAAAACTAACCGTTAATTCAAACCAACAGGTTAGATCTTGTAGTATAAACTAACTTCAAATTAAACTGCTGGACTCAGGTTCTGTGCAACTGAATGACTTGCATATAAAATTTCCATTAAGGAGACACACTATCTCATGATTTAACTGCACAAGAACTAAGTGGATTTAAAGTGAAATTTAATTGTCATCTTGCAATTTATTGGGGTATATTGACTTGGATATATTGTAGCAATGTGGTTGAAACCCAAAAAAAAAACACCTGGTACCAGTAAGTTGCAAGGTGGACCACTGCTGTTGCTCCCTAGAGCACAGCACTTGTCTTGAATTCCCTTACTATCCAGCTGTGTGAATGAATAACATACACAGTATAAGCAATGGATAACAACTGGATTAGGGTGCCTGGTAAGCAAACAACAACCTGCGGGATATAAAATAACTGGCACTTTCTGTTTCCTAGTACCTCTCCCAGAAGCATGGTAGCAGCTGTGCATATCAGTGAGATACAGAGAGACACAGAGTGCCAGTACACATTTCTACATCTAGAAGGGGCGGAGGTGGGGGCAGGGGGCTCAGTGATCTGGAATGAATTAGGATCAGTCAACACCCACAGGTTGAATGAACACACAGAGGGACAGAGAGCAACTGGCATCTGACGACTCCCACCTGAGCTGAGTTTGATCTCTTCCACAGCAACTGATGGAGAGGCTGAAGAAGATTGTGCAGCTGCCTCACAGACTGAGGCCAGCGCAGAGCAGCAAGGTGAGCTGTCACCTGGTCAGGCCTGGTCACCTGACTCATAACCACACCCAGCTGTGCTGTGTACACGCTGCCCTCACTTCAACAGTGCTGTGCTCACTTCCACTGATGGGCCAATGTGTAATCACAAGGGCACCACGTATAATTAAACAGCATATGCTCATTTCCTCCCCTGTTATAGGTGCACATCTCCAAGGACCATGTGTGAATAGTGTTAATCACATACACACTGTGTGTAACTGTATAGTGGCAGGACTGTATTATGTTTGTGCTCTCTGTACTCTTCCTTTGATGAGCTGTTTGGCCTGAATTCTTCCACAGATCAATACGGATTACAGGTCCGAATTCGCTCGCTGCCTGGAATCGCTGTTGCTGCTGGGTCAGCGCCGCTCCGTGTCCGTCACTGGGACTGTCTCTGGACTGGGTCTGGGCAATGCTAGCGGCCTGTGAGTCCCTTATTACACCATATTGCTTTAGCTAGATTTACAGCATTAAGACTGTGGGAGGTCTATGAACCACACAGGATGGTTAAAGCTAGCAATGTGCTTGTTATCTGGGTGCTTATTACATTATATTATTGGCATTTAGCAGACTCTCTTACCCAGAGTGACTTACATCAGTTACAATGTTTTCCATTTATACAGCTGGATATTTACTGAGGCAATTTGCGGTTAAATACCTTGCCCAAAGGTACAACAGCAGTGCCCCAGCAGGGAATCGACCCAGCAACCTTTTGGTTATGAGTCCTGCTCCTTTACCACTACGCTACACTGCCACCCCATTATGCCGCTTATATGATTTTAACATGCATGAGACTGCTCCAGTAACTAAGGTCAGTGTGAAATGAGCTAAATTGCGGGTCCAGAGGGACATTCTGTATGTCGACAGTTTTGACAGGGTGTATTGATTCATGTTAATTATGTATGCACTTGCAGCCATGTTCAACTGATACTAGGCTTCTGATGATTTTGAAAACCAAGGAACCAATCCATGTGTATGTAGAAAGATTAATGAGAATTTTGCTGGTCCTTATCGAATAATATGCTCCTAACAAATGCTGTCATTGCTATCTTTGACCTGGTGAGTTGGCCCTGTCACGGTTTTGTTATACTCTTAAGCAAGGATCTTGAGCTCACAAATGAAGAGGAATATATAGACACTGCAGGTATATGGAGGTTTAGTACCTAAATTATTTTTACTCCTGTGACAAGTTTATTATGTGACAGAATCATGATGGAGGACCCTAATTGTCACATGATTTTGTCACATGATTTTGTGTGAAAGTTTGTTTAAAGAGCAAAAACTGTACAAACACTGGTCGTCTTCATGTCCTATTTTCTTTCTGCTCTGTATCCAACTAAGAGAGTTATGTGAGTATGTTCTATTAGGTTGAGAGATGTTATGAGCAGACAAAATTACAAAGAGGTACATTATTCCTAGAGGCAGCTATCTGCTGTAACAAAAGAAGGACAGACAAGGTGAGACAACCAACCTTTTTAATGTTTCAGCTTAGGTTTCAGGATGTGTTTTCTGGAGTCCTGTCAGGTAGTAAAATCCATCCTTGAATGTACAAAGAAACAAACATTTGTCACTGGCATAAAGAAAGAAAAATTTAATGAGAGAGACAATCCCACAACTGTATGTCAGATCTCACCATGCTCAACTGGCTAACCAAAATCTAACAACATAAAACACAGACCAAGACAGACACCGTGTCCTCTATAAACACAACAGAGGAAAAGTAACATAATTTGAAACTCAGAGATTGGACCCATCATAGCTCATCAACAGGTGACCATCTACACTTTAAATTTCCCATTCAATGCCACGTGTCTGAAAGCTGACACTCATGTCACAAGAGATTACAGCTCCACATAAGAGCAGTTGGTTTCTGTATGTCCTAAGTGCTCAGATCTACGCTCAAGGGGACAGATAAAGAGAGGATTTCATACATGCCAATGAAGTTGATATGGGGATTTTAGTGGCAGATTGTTTTTGAATTAAAACTAATGAGCGGCTCTCACATTGTCTGCAGGCAAGGCGTCTGAGTTCCTGCTTTAGCAAGTGCATGTCCTCTCTGAGAAGTGTTGTGCCCGAGTCACCGCTGATAACCGAAGCACTGGCAGGCACAGAGCTGGGCTTCCAGGAAGCCCCTTTTCCAGATGCCTTCGTGGTATAACAGCTAATGTGTCCCTCAGTAGTTAAACCAGCCGCAGCCTTACTGCCCCCCTCCCCACCGTGCATGCATTCACATGTCATTGTGTCAGATTTAACATGCAAGGACAGAAAAAGGGTGTTACAGGATGAGGCTGCTAAGCCCCCAACACACTGAGGGACAGAATGTCCGAACTATCTGGAGGCAATGGAATGTAATAGGCAGCGCTGTAATGCACAGCTACATTCTGATCCAGGCTAAAATGTTGTTCACTGTGCCTGCACCCAGTTGCTTACACAGCCATCGGGAGAGGTTTTCTCATGGTCAGTATTCAGGGAATTGATCCTACCCCTGTGCATGCACCATTGAATAATTAATAGTTGTGCTTATCCATAGCCTGCACTCATGTTCACCTTAACTCATACTCATGGTGCAATAGCTGTATATAACACAGTACAATAGCTGTACATAACTAACAGTTGTACACTTCCATAGCCTGCACTCATGTATACTTTAATTCATTTTCATTATGCAATAGCATAATACCTCATTCATTCCATACACACTCCGTGTATGTTTCCTGCACTCCTTTTGTTGTTTTTTGTAACACTACTGTTATTTAGTGTTTGTTGTTGTCACTTTTGATGCTGTCTGCAAACACTACAAGAGACACTGGAACCAGAGTCAAAATTTGTTATATGCGTAGAAGCATGCTAATAATTGGCCAATATTTTTTGATTCTGATTCTGATTGATTGATACGCCATCCCCATAATGTCAAAGATTATGGATAGTCACCTTCCTCACCCATGTGTCATTGAAGTATACCAAAGACTGGATTCCACCTACTTTCGTCTTAACTTTGGGAGTCAGACCAGCAGTATTGTCTGGAAGAGGATACTTTGATACATATTTGTCTGTTTATAATGTGTGTCTTTCACCGCTAGTAGGTTAGTGGGCGAACAGGGTGTCAGACAGATACACGCCCTTCCCCGCCCCCAAAAACCACTTCATCACCCTCCATCCCTGCCTATCTTGACGATAGTGACGCCTGTCCCCACACTGATTTTCCACATCAATTACTCAGCTGTTCTCGGGTCTGTTTCTCACTTTGCCGCCAGCCCATTGGCTGGAATCGGAGTGGGTGGGACCAGTGCCCTGGCAGCCTGGCACTATTTTTATCAGAATTTCACAGAACTCTCCAGGATTTGTCTCACAGACAGGCACGCAAGGGGGGGAGGCCACTTTATTCCATGTAACTGATGTCACACACTGTGCCGATGTCTTAAATTGGTATTGGTCATGGGATAAAAAGCCAATGTGTGAAGAACATATGCACTGAGCAGGGTGAGGGACACAGTCTGCTTTCACTTGAAGGATTATATGTCTTGCTGCAGCACCCAAATAGGTGACAGTCAACATCGCCGGTGGCAGCGAACAGGAGTAAGTTCGGTTCACAGCCAAGGTAAAATCACAGCTTTCCTCTTGTGTCTTGGTGCATTTATTTGGATTGCTGATTTTGTAGGGAGATTTTAATCGTTAGAACTTACTCACTTATGGATTTAGGAGGCGACATGGTCCTAGTCCACACTCTTGTCTTCTATGTTGTCCATGTGCGCTTATGCTGAGAGGATCTCTATGGTTTGTTTTTAGCATATATGAGTTTATTTCCATTTACTGTGGTCACTGCAGGGGGCAGAAGTTTGCTTTGTAGGCTTTTACCGTTGATTCCAGAACTTTCTGCAATCTGTGCGATGGTGCACAGTACTCATAGTCACAGTTAGCTGGAGCCCATGGTAATACTGGTGCTTAGGGTGAATTCAGCCAGTAATAGCACTCTTTCCAGGAGCCAGAGAGGGTGCAGGGGCAGAAGGGGACATGTGTTCTCCCAGGGCGCACACCTCCCTCGAGAGTGACCTTGTCATTGGCTAACCAAGACGGCTCCGTGACACAGAGCAAAGCCACTCTTCTGTGCAGAATTCCCAGCCCTCAACTCACAGCGTCCCAGCTGTTATCTTTAGATTGCAGGCTTAATGACGACTGGGTGCTGTAATCTCTCAACAGTTGCATATGACCTGAGAAAACAGCTGAATCTCCACAAATTCTGATCCAGTCAACATTGACCCTAATGGTTCCTTAAGGAAGACCTCATCATGATTATTTCCTTAACACCAAATATATGTAGATGCAGTATATACTGCGACTGCAGTTAAGTTTTCAGTCGAACTCTTCATTCACCTTTAATTGTGATCCAGATACTGAAATGAAAATATGGACATGTGAGGAAGTGATATTGAAACTGCTATGAAATGAATGAAAAAGAAAAGGGTGGACAAGTGTCATACTATGGAGAGAATTTGACATCACCTCCGTTTAAGAGAATTCTGGTCAACTAATTTTCATATCAATCCAAACCTGTCCCTTTGAATGAACATAGACAGATTCTCTTTCTTTAATGCCTAATACAGAAGAATATAGATTGAAAAGGCTTAATACTTTTTTACAGTTTCTGGCACCAGGGGCATTTCTAGCTATTGAAAAGATCCAGAGCTAAGTCAAGTTTGCCTGGGGCGTGCCTTTTTTTTTCTTTTTTTTTTTAAGGGAGATAACTGCAAGTCGCTGCAAGTCAAGTTCCATTCTGTTACACAGTCTGTCTGTTGTTTTGCTATAAACACCTCCTTTTTCAGGGCGAAAATATTCAGGGCTAAAGCCCCGAATGATCGGACCTAACGACACCACTGTCTGGCACTGCATTTAATTTCAGTCTTCTAAACTTATGAAAGAAACAAAAACATACCGTCCTGCAGACTGAATACAAGAAGGGCAGTTTGACACCTGGGTGTCCCCTCTCCTCTACCCTTCCAGACATCAGTCATCCCTGTCTGTGCCCTGCCATTCTCCCTCTGCCAGCGACATGTCCCTTGGCTCCTCTGTGGTGCGTAAGCCCACCTCCCACCGCTACATCAGCACCAAGGTCCTGCTGGCTGAGGGCGGGGAGACACCCTTCGCAGAGCATTGCCGCAACTACGAGAACAGCTACAGGGTGAGTACTGTAACCACAATACCAGCTACAGGGTGAGTACTGCAACCACAACATCAGCTACAGGGTGAGTACTGCAACCACAATGCCAGCTACAGGGTGAGTACTGTAACTATAACAACCACTACTGGGTGGGGGCTATAACCATGACAACAGCTACAGGGTGAGTGCCTACACTACTAGAACAGCTACATGGTGGGTGCCACAACTTTAAGAATGCCCGATGAAAGAATACTGCAACCACAGCAACAGCTACAGAGTGAGGGTTGCAACTATGAAGACTTCTACAGATTGAGTGCTGGTGCCTCAACAACAGTTGCGGGGTTAACACTGTAATGACTGGGTTAACACTGTTAACACTGTAATGGCTACAGGGTGAGAGCTGCAACTGTAAGTGCAGGTACAGGACGGCTGAGGGTCATCTGTGTAAAACTTCCATGCCCAGGTGGGTGAGACCCAAGACCCTGCTGAGGTGTGTCTGTCAGAGAACAGCACGACCCTATGCGTATCCAGGCTGTGACGCACCATGTGTGTCTCCCCCCACAGACCCTGCAGACGGAGATCCAGAAGCTGAAGGATCAGGTGCAGGAGATGCACAGGGACCTGACCAAGCACCACTCCCTCATCAGGACTGACATCATGGGCGAGATCCTGGAGAAATCCCTGGACATGGATGGACAGATTGCCTCCGAGTACGCCTCAGTAGAGATGATGAGGGCCGTGTTTGAGGAGGTGCGGATCACAGGAACAGGGAGACATAATTTTACTTTTTAATTTTAATTTTATTCATTTGGGAGACGCTTTTATCCAAAGCAACTTAGAAGTGAGGTACAATACAGCACAAGTGAAAAAATCATACGGAGTCAACAATATTAGAGGCACTGCATGACCAGGTTTCAAAGGTTGGCCAGGCAATGTACAAACTAGCAGGTAAAGCTAATAAGTGTGTTAAACCATTAGATTACATTTTTTTAAATAATTTTATTTTATAGTTTAGTAGGTGACAGATTGAGTCATGAGAAGTCCCTTTAGGGGGTAGTGTTTCAGGTGCTCAGGTGAGAGTGGAAGAGCTGTGTCTTCAGATGTTTCTTGAAGACAGAGAGGGACTCAGTTATTTGAGGAGGTGTGGATTCCAGGTATATGGGGGAACTGTGAGGGGAATGTTTGAGGACAGGTAGATTACTAGGGCAGGATTGCCTTTCCACAGGAGCAAGTCTCCGAGTCGCTCTAACACCTCTCTCCCACCACAGATTTGGGAAGAGACCTTTCAGAGAGTGGCAAACGAGCAGGAAATCTATGAAGGTAAGAGAGGACGCCGACATTGGATCGTCAACATGTGACGAGGGACTTCCCTTGACATGGTATCCACATCCTGCTTCCAGCACAGCTCCATGACCTGCTGCAGCTGAGGCAGGAGAACACCTACCTGACCACCATCGCCCGGCAGATCGGGCCCTACATCCGCTCCATCGCTAAGGTGAAGGAACGCCTGGAGCCCAGGTACCGGGACTACCTGAGTCACTCGTAACACCTCATTAACATTCATAACCCCATAATACACCAGACTCACGCTGCACATTAATGACGCATTGCAGGTTCTTTGACCTTTGATGTCAGTGAACTTAAGAACATAGGTGAGTGAAAGAGAAACATTACAACACCTTACAGGGGGGATATCTCTTTGCCAAAGAGGTCAATACCCAGTGAGAATCTCACTTAGCACATAATGAATCTGTTCAGCCCCCTCTTCACCACCAGCACCGCTTCGTCTGCTCTGTCTGATGCCTGCAGTTAGGGCCACCTGGGGTGCACTAACTCAGCCTTAATTGCAGGTTTTTACACTGTAATTCACTCTATGCACCACTGAAGCAGCCTGCTCAGTAATTGTATCACCGTAAAATTTACGAACACATTATGGAGCTGTGGCTCAAAGCTGTAGCAATTGTAACACAGTAAAAATTACCAATAAATTACAAAGTTATAGCTGTAAGCATAGAGGAAGTATATCAAAAGCAAAAAAATCTTTAAAAAAACAGCCCATATTTATCGCCAATAAGGCATATATTCTGAAACATAACCTTACTTTTCTCAACCTTGTTAACACAGAATGGAGAGGGTGTGAGATCATATAATTTATGCTGAGCGCTCTCATGGAAATATGATTGTGAATTCATTGATTAATTACTCATACACATGCAATTACTCATCTCATAGGTAGGTTATGTTTCATTTTGTGTCCTGACAGACTGAAGGAGCCCAAGGAGTTGAAAGACGACCGCACAGAGACCATGCTGAAAATCTACGAGGACAGCAGCTTGGCCACCGAGACTCAACACAGGCAATTCCCACCTCCCCTTTAAGCTTCCAACTCCAGACGGCTTACTTACTGTTCTCACCTTGCAGATGTACTTAGAGTTGATTGTGTTTAGGATCTTTCGTACAATATGTTGTTTTCCCTTCAGGATTATCTACTTAACCAAAACTAGTCAATAGCTAGTTAGCTAGCTGGTCTCTACGTGAATGTGTGTAATACATATTCTATTAGGCCTGCCAGTTAGTAAGCCAGTTATACTTGTATATTGCCCCTGTGGTCAAATATTGCAGTATAAAAAATATTTTCTCACAGCCATGATTAGAAATGACTGGGATATTTTTAAAAATGAGATTGTGGAAAATTAAATTAGAAATCTATCTAAGAGCCAGTATCCAAACTTCGAAAACCATTTTTCCACAGAAATGACCTGACTGGTGCCACAGATGATAACCGTGACACCATGCTGGACAACCGCTCTCTTAATATCCTGTCTGAGGAGACCCCAGTCAAGAGCAATGATTACTATTGGCTGGGGAAGCAGAAGAATGCAGCTGAGGTGCCCAATCGCAAGGAGATGCGTGAAAACCAAGTGTGATTGGTGTGTTTGAACACAGCACCACCTGGGGGCACCCAAAATCACATGATCCCTGGAGCAGAAGCTGTGTTCATCACCATTAACAATACGGGGTAAACGTTGATTACCTTGACTGATACACTCTGTTGAATGGAGTCACGGGCCCTGAATCTGCAGAACGGACTGACTGGAATACTGACAGTCAATTGTTCATTGGGAAGACAAGGATCAGAGGTCAGAGCAAATATGTCTGTATTCCCCCGGAACCTTCTCAATTTTCATATGGTAGTTTACTACACTCTGATTAAATGTAAAAAGTGAAATGCAGTGTAGTTAGGCTGAAAGCTTGAGTTCCTGAAGACTGATGAATCCAAGCCAATGGAAAGACCTCATAACTCTCCATATCTGTACTCAACTTTCAAGCGCTTTAAGAGTTGTGTTCTATATGAAAAAGTGTTCATCTCTCACATATATATAAGCAGGGATGGGCAGAGATACATAAAAATGTATCTTGTGACAAAGTACAAAATACCCCTCAAATAAATGTATCAAAATAAAATACAAAATACTGGTGCTAGAAAATGTATCATGATAAAATACATGTATTTTGTATTTTCAAAATACAGGAAAATACATTTGTAACATTGGGCATTCTAAATTTGTATAAAATGGCAGAACAGATTTTATATAATGTACACAAGGCTCTGGTGAGAGTTTGAACCCCACAGGAAGGAAGAACAGGAAGTAGAATGTTACTGTATCTAAGCAAAACTGTAAAAAAAATACTGAAAATAGTATGTCTTGTACAGTATGTAGAAACTTGCTCTCTGTCCAATTCAAAGACATGGCAGTTGAAACCCAACCACTTCAATTAGTAGCCTATTTAATTGCCTTTAAGAACAACCAACTTTTCAACTGACAAGCTAACTTGCTAACCACTAGCTATGCACTATCCTAGACAGCTTGCCAGTGTCACTAGCTTGTTAGCATCGCTAGCTTGATATTTAATAATGTTAACCACCATGTACCATGCAAGATGTAGCTAGACATAAATTATACTATCTAGCTAACACTTGCTGGCTACCCATGGCTAACCAGTCTTGTATGCTTGTCGAGCTGTTTCCTGTTGTTAACTATTCAAGCCAACTTGTAGCACTAATTAATAGCTAGCTAGCAAGCTTGTTGGCTCACTCACCAGGCCACATGTATCTATGGCGTTCAACATGTGTACATTCTAAAAAGCAAGGTATATTGTGCTGGCTTGCTGGGGGAGGGGGGGGGGGGGTGCGCAACTTCACAGAAGATGAACTTGACTACGGAAATACTGCGAGTAGTGTGGGCTTACAAAATCACTGTGTGCGAGTGTGTCTAAGTGTATTGTTCTTCATTTTGAGTTGTATTTACATGATTTTTTATGTTTTATGAATCATGGAGAAAGTATTTTGAGTATTTTGAAAATACAAAATTACTCCACTCTAAAGTATCTTGTTACAAATTCCATTTGAATTTTTTCAGCCCTGCCAAATACAAATTACAAAATACTCAAAAGTAATTGAAATACACATTTAAAATACAAGTAACAGAAATACTGGCCATCTGTGTACAAGTTTACATTATCTGTAATCTATACAGGAATGTAGAGAAATGTTGGATTCCCATTTATATAACACTGACCGTTAAACTCATAAGGCCTTGGCTCCACTTGGAAATGAGTATTGAAATTGTCGAAATCTTGAGTGATTTTTAATATGTGCAGAAAAACAAATAAATGTATATGTTGTGCTCTCATTCATCAGTGTTAACAATTTTCCATATCAGAATTATCAAGAGTATTACCATTCCAAGTATGTCACACAAGTTCAACACTTTTATCATTGTCAAAACAAAGACTACAATAATCGAAGCCAGTTAATTTTCATATATGCCCCGACCTTTATTAAAGTGCAATATAAAAAACACAATAAAACTCTTCCCAATACAGTAAATAAGTATTACCCACTCTGGGGATCAAAACATAAAAGGATCGTTTTCAAGAGGGGGAATGTGATAAAGTTATTACACTGATACAGGAAGCCATAAGTTTTTTTTTTGGATTTTTAAGTGCTTTATATTGTAGCATTCGTATGAATAAATTGCACATTCATCCACTCAGAAAGAGACATTCTGCATCATATAATTTTTTAATCCTCTGAATATAAGCTGCACTGTCTCATCCCCTTTTTCCTTTTAGTCATTTAGACATCAGTAGACTTTTGCAGTCAAATGTTTTCACCTGGTTTCCAAGTGCACCTGCATTTCAAGAAGGGTCTCACTGTACCTGATATGGCCCCAATACCTGTGTAATTACACTGTATTTACTGCATACACACATATAGCTACATTGTACTTACAACTGTTTGTACTTAAAGTCTATTTGTGGCTTGTGTAGTTACACTTGTGTAACAACCACAATGTGTATATACACAGCAGTCACAATGTGATTGATTACAGTGTAAATACGCTGTTACTGGGAACAAAGGAAAAGAGGTCTTAAGGGATCAAAGGAAAAAAGGATAGAGAGGGAAGACAAGAAGGACTGAGAACTAACGATGGTTCCATCAGTTTTGTTTGCATGCCTGGGGACAGTGAGCAGTGTCACAGACAGACCACAAAATTTTTTTGGCTTGAAAGCAAACCATGCCTCCTGATCTGCACATGGTCACCCGGAGATGTTACAGGGTAATGCTACAACTCATCAGATCAAAGCACCTGCTAATGAAAGCACATGTTAAAGTCAATGAGTATGTGATCTACACCCCTCCCATCCCCCCACCAAAAATATCAATACAAACAAAGACAGCTAGCCAAAGTCAACAAGGAGGTATATCAGATAAAAACTCAACTACAAATGCGTCCCCAATGTCTCTTGTAACATAGGAAAATACAACTTAAAAGTAGTCTCTGTATAAATACTGGGGATACAAAAGTTTATTGATTGTCAGCATTAGCAATTAATGTCTAAAGGCAAACAGCATTGATGTAATATGGAAAATTGGTGAAGCTGACAACTGGACAACCATAGTGCCAGGCCTCAACTAACTTGGTCACATTAGCAATAACCTTTATTGCAAATTTCAAGGCATGTGATACCAGTTTAGCTTTTTCCTGTTGTTATTTATCCTGTTGTTTATATGTTCGAGATCCTTCATGTGTGCCACTTTGTGCTATCCGTAACACTGTGCCTGAACTCGAAAATACTGTTTCGCAAAATATATTGCGGTCAAAACTGCTACAACAGAAAGACTCGAGTGTCTATGCTGCATTTTCTTGCTGTAAACTTTTTAATTGACAAATTGCCATCCCACTCTTCCCTTGCTTTTGATCTTATTTCAATTAGCTAATCTGAGATCTGAAATCACTTATAATCAGCATGTTGTTTCACAGCCAAGTGGCCAGTTGGACAAGCATGAGTACGTGTGGGATCTTTCCCTTAAGAATTTTTTAAAGAATTTTACTTAAGAGATCCAGTCATCATTTCAAAACAGCTATTTCGTGTGCGCTTTCTCTCAGTGATGGTAATGGTTATGACAATAACATTAAAAGGTGCTATAACCTAAATGTTGGTTGCGTTCCAAGGTATTGTATGCTGTTGTCAAATGATCTCCTGCCAAATGTGACAGCTGTCATGATGCACTTGTTGCACACTGTAGTATATTTTGCAGTTGGTATCAGAAACTTGGTGTCAGAATGCCCCCTGTTGTATGCCTCACAAGACAGAGTGGTCTTTACATCACATCTGAATATAACTAAGTACCTGTCCTTTTGTACCATTTTCAGCAGTGAACTTGGAAGACACTCTAAAACCATTGCTCTGAACGACTGGATAATCTGATCATTTTACCATTTTAAAATTAAGATAAATCCCTCCCCTGAACTATTACTGAAATTCTGTGATATTCAAGGTTACCTTGCTGTCAATTAACACGGTGACATAAGAGACTCCAAACTGCAAGTAAACATCCTGGAACTTTGAGATCAAATGCAATGCAATCATTGTTAACAGCTGAGGAGATTGTAGTTTGAAAAGTCGACATTGTCTCCCCCTGTGGTTGGAAGACCAAAATGCAGTATATCAAGTGGAGAAAAACGCACTCCCTGATAGTACTAGCTGCAGGTCAAGCTGAACACAGACCTGGGCAAACAGAGAGGAAGCACAGAGACAGATCACTCCTGTACTGACTGTGGTGTAAATGCTGGGCTGGGTTCTTGATGGAGGAGGGGAACAGGGTACATGAAGATACATGCGCTTGTCAAATGATGTGCCAAGCAGCCAGTGAGGGATCATTGGAAACTGAATTGTGAAAGCGATCACACTTTTTCCTTTAAGCCATGGATTTCAGACTAAAAAAAATAAAATAAAGGAATAAGAAGAAAATACTACAAGAGGAAATTTAACAATACATGAGAACAGTGAACATCTATGCTGAAAGAAAACAGAAAATGATAAACAAAGATGTGGTTGATGTAACAGAACTTGAGTGGTACAGTGTTCGCCTGACAAATCTGTCTGTCAGGGGCTAGGGTGGGGCTCTGCAGTGCTCGGTGTATCAGTGTCTCCATGTGCAGCAGTGACCTTGGTCCTCCAGGCCACCAGGGGGCAGATCACAGTGTCACCAGGCTGCCAGCCCCCTCGTCGCACAAGCCTGTGGAGAATCTCCAACTTTTCTTTGTTTATTCTTTTCTACATTTTTCTTGCTTCCTCTGTCAAGGGGATTAGGACCCTACCCGGATGCCTGGGATGAAGGGCAAACCAGATGGCACCTTGCGCTTGTATTCCAAATAGTCCTCTCCAAAGAAGTGGATCAGGGAGATCTCCTCCTCCTCAATGCGCTCCCGGAAGAAGCGCCAGCTGGCCAGTGTGTAGCCCACCAGGCACACAGGGTTGCACAGCAATACCTGCAACAGACAGGATCACACACACTGTTACACACAGTATACATACATGCACACACACACATAGGGTGATGTACTCACAGAGTTACGCTCGCATTTACAAAGTGTTTCACGCACGCAGGGTTACGAACAGACACGAGTAGGGCTGTATCAAATGCCATTTTTTGCCATTCGAATGTTAGCCAACCTTTTTCGAGCAAAGCTTCGAATGCCTGTGACGTGACGTCATCGTTTTGGCCTGTTGTTTCTGCAATGCGTAAGTGACCAAATGAATGTAACAAACAGTTCTGTTAACAAAAGTTCCAGCATTTGCTTTAGTGTACGCAATTATTCCTGTACAATTTCGTGACACATAATTCATTCCGTAAACTGCTGACTCACGGAATGTACTGGACCAAAGCCTTTTCGTGCACATCATACCTTCATTAATATAGCTTATGAACGTAATTAATTTTGTACTTAAGCAAAACACTGATGTCCATGAAAGTTCAAGCAGCCTTTGCTTTCGTGGACGGAATGCCTTCTGTACCTGTGGAGTCATGGAATATATTGTGCTAAATCCCTTTCGTGTACATCATACTTTCAGTAATATAGCAAAACAGTTAAGAGGACAAAATGAACATTCGCTAACGCTAAATGCTAACGCATTTGTGTTTTTTGTGGACAAAACGCATTACGGTGTTACATGGTTTTGTAATGAATTCATGCGTTTTGTAGCACAGAAGGCATTCTACGAATAAGGGTCTGTTACACTTGGCGCCCCACAGTTTATTGGCTAAATTTCTTGTATTACAGTAGCAATGACCTTAAAACTGCAACTGAGTACCCATCCTAATAATCGAATGCTTAATTTCACAATCGAATGCCAGTTCAATGAACGAAGCTTCGAATTTTTCAGTACAGCCCTAGACACGAAGTTGCACAGTACCACCTAAATACACACAAGCACGCACGCACGCACACACATACACATAGGGTTACACACAGAACTATGCACGCATTTACATAGTGTCTTTGTGTGCTGCAGGTTACACAACTGCAGCACACAAAGACACATACAGACACACACACACAGGGAGTGTGTCTGTCTTTTTGTATACACGTCTGTGTGTGTGTATATGTGTGTATATGTGTGTGTGTGTGTGTGTGTGTGTGTGTGTGTGCACGCCTGTGTGGGCGTCTGTGTGAGTGTGTAAGAGCATGTCTGTATTCATCTGTGAGTGCATGCAACTGTGCCCTGTTAAACTGGGAGAACCTGAGTGCCGACGCTCCAGCAGAACCAGCCCACGTAGGAAGGGTGTCTGAAGCAGGAGTAAACGCCGCTGGTCACCAGGACGTGGCTCTGTGCCTTCTCGTTCTGGACAATGTGGTTGAAGTTGGACCCAGCAGTCAGCATGGCCAACTTGCGCAGGAACTCCCCAAAGAGCACCATCACCAGCCCCACCAGACTGATCCACCTCAGCTGCTTCAGCTCTACAGAACACAGTACTTCATCACTCAATATACCACCATACAGAGGCATGTTACTGCATCAAACAATATACTACAATTTACAGGTACAGGTGTAGATATACATTTACATATTATATCAGGTGTGTGTCTGGACGCAGTAACTTTTGATCATATAAATCTGTGGTGATATACATGGGTAAATGGTTGGATGGATGGATGGATGGATGGATAAAGATGTAGATACACAGAGAGACAGACATACTTGATATGAGCTGTCGGATCTTGCTGTGTGAACTGACCTGGGATCAGGAGCTTCTCAGCAGTAAACTCCACCCAGGAGGACACGGCCGCCACAGTGTATTCCACGCTGTGATTGAGCAGGAACGAATCCAGCGACAGGCTACGTGGGTTGATGATGGCAGTCACCAGGTACTCCGAGTAGTGGAAGAAGCAGAGCGAACACATGTACCTGGGGGAACAGAGCGCCATGCATAAAACCTCTCCTTCCACAGCAACTGCAACTGTGTATATTAAGCACTAATATTAGGGGTCACTCCAAGTAGCTGCCCAGTCACAGAGTCATTTTGTTATTCCAGAAAACATGTCTGGGATCTCTGGGACTGCCCAAAAAGAAATAAAAAATGTTACCATTATCACCTTAATACAGGCATTAGAGTGCACTCTATCAGCTTTGCATATAAAGCTATATCAGCCTACACCATTTCCTCCAACTTTTCAACCTTGTTGTTTTGTTTGAAGCTGTTATTATGAAAAACAAACAAAAAAAAACATTATAGCTAAATTCAAAAAAGAAGATAACTGTAAGTCAATGTTATAATGTCAGCTATTTACAGATATGCCTTGAAATTATTAAAAATGGTATGAAAGGGGAACGTTCTCATTCAATTAAAAAGACTCCATAATGTAAAGTTTAAACTGAAGCCATAGGAGGGTCAACACATCTTACAGACTAAGGTGGCATCTTACCAGCCAAAGTGGGTCCATGTTGTTTGACCAAAGCTTATCAACAAGCCACACCCAAAGGCAAAGCCCAGAAAGCAGGCTCGCACTGCAACCTGAAAAAGAAAAGGACAGGGAGAGGTGGGCTGTGCAAATATTGTAACTATGGGAACTCTTCAGTCTTATTTTGAAAGAAATTTAGAATGTAGCATCCAGTGGCATTCCAATGCCTTAATTAACTGTGGTACAATCTTAACCTGTGACAACCTGTCCCACTGAGAGAAAGAGAGAGAGAAAAATGCACTTCCATTTTCTGAGAGGCAGCGCAACCACTTGGTAAAAGACTCACAGGCGTGAAGCTACCACAGCAATCACTCTTTCAATGGCTCTTGCAACATGGTAGCTCCACACACTATAGTATGCATCTGACTCTCGCTGTTGTTGATGAATGAAAAGTTGTTTATCTATTCACAAACGTTGACATGTGGTCATCTATTGTCTTAAGACATACATTTAAAAGATCGGTAAAGTGTATTGTAAAGTACTGTAGACATTTAATGGAAACTAGCAGGGGTTTCTAGGATCTTGCCTTCTCATCTTGCCACCTGAAATTCAAAACGATTCTTGGGGAAAGTGATGGCAGTATTGATTTAATCAATCTAGATGTGTAACCGGTTATGTTTGAGACCAGAAACTGGTTCTATGGCAGAACCAGGGGAACAGGAAAAACATTCCCCTTTACTGCCGACGGAACCCACTAAAAATTAGGAAAATTAATATCAAACTACAATGTGGAACGCTAAATGCTTGATTGAAAAATAAATAATGAAAAACATATAGAATTAATCACCCTTCATAATAATGAGATATACAGACTGCCCAATCGAACTGTTAGTTAGTCGACTATCAAAGAGTAGCATGTAAAGTAGCCTAGCCTCTCTGCAAGCTACTTTTAAACCACCTCCAACACATAAAATGCTGGTTAGCACTCTGAGCTATCATACCGCTGCGAACAGACACGTGCCAGCTAGTAGATAAGCGATAGCTAACCACCTGCATGAACACACTCGATTAGACAAAATTGGTGTGAAGTCAACAGCTGCAGCTACCTGACAAACCAAAACTGCTGGCGAGATTCCCTGGAGCTAGTGAGTTAAGCGGGTCACTGGTGTGTCAGGACTTGTCAGCAAGCCTGTTAACGTTAGCTGATAATGTAAAATGACAGATCCCTGACCCACATCCTAATAGGATATAGAACCTAAGCAACAAACTGCCTAAGAAAAACAGACACGCAATGTGAAATCGTTTTAAAGGTAACATTCAGGGGAGAGATAACACGGGATGTATAGATACCGGTAATTGTTTTCAAAAATCAAACACAGAAATTAATATTATTTTTGCTAGGTAGCTAGCTAGCTTCTTACCTGATACAGAGGTCCTTTGTATATGAGTAGCAATAAGCCATTAGCAACCGCTATATAGACTGCAATGGCTATTTTACCCCTAATTCCAGTGAGACAGTCGAAAACCCAATCAATGTCTGATCCCACCGATACAATGAAAGGAATTAAAACAAAACCCAGGCCCAAAATAAAGCTTTTAATACTTACTCGCCCTTCTAACACTAACTTACTACCTGCCATGTTGGAAAACTGAGACTATGTTGAAGCATCGCGAGCCTTGTAATTCGACTCCTCCCCCTTAAACCTCTCCGGTGAGTTCACAGTCGGCCCACAGTCGTTGACTCTGAATCAGCATTCGCATTTTCCGTTGCACGCTAAAGCCCAGAAAGTAATGACAGAAATCTGACCCAGGGTCGGTTAATGGCGACGAAAGTTCCTGCCGCTGTCCCGTAGGTAACAGCATGAGGTGTCCCTACCTTTCAGTCCTGCAGATGAAACCGTGAAGCACACCATTGGGAACGGCCGAGAGTAGAAAAATGAGCATATCTACATAGTCACAGCATTTGGGTTTTAAAAGGTTTTATCATTTACGAAGCAACATAAAATGTATAGATTACTTAATTATTTTGTTGATAAAATATCACACTTTTTGTTAATAAAAATTGTGTTAACTTATTTCGAGCACTATGAAGTAAAGTATTAGCACCCATAAGTTCATCGTGCTATAACAAGTTAATTAAAAGTCGATGCTGTTAACTACACGCAAAGTACTAATGATAGCACACCGGTGAACCTCGCCACATATTTACCTTGGTTTCCTGTTCAAAGGTGCTGTGAAGACACTTGCGGACTTGGGCTGCGTTATGTCTGTGCACATCCACGTAGACTGTGCCTGTTCTCCGTAACAATGATTCTCTTAAGAATGGACGTTTTTGCGTGTATGTCAAGCACGAAAGGTTTTGCCATTCCACTTTCCCATTCAGTCCTTATTCAATCAAATCTTCATCTTCTAATTCTAACAATAATAATAATGATAATGATAACAATTAGTATTAAAGTGTTAGTTATAGAAGTAGTAGTCGCGGTTGTTGTATTTATTGCTAACTTTATTATGAATTTATTATCTCAGTTTTCAAAGCCAGTTATGGCTGAATGTAATGTCTTGCAAGTCCAGGTCGATGCGAAACAATTACATTTTTTTTCCATTTATAATTTCCAAAAATCGTTCCGAAGTAGATTAGGATTTTTTTACATCAAAATACCTTTACCTTGCTTTATCATTTCATCCAGTCATTCAACAAAAACACATTACACAAGGATGCACAATAATGTTATTTAATACATGGCTGTATATGGTATTGTTTTAGGAATTAATGACATTGTTATTCTTTTTATTGACACGTGCTGCGCGTAGACCACAGCCTCATCTTTTGGTACAATACTGTACTGTCAGAGGGCTCGGAGCACCACCCATATCAATCAATTAGCGAGAGATAAAACAATATGATTAATACCGTACTAGATATCTTGCAGTTATTTTCTCTCACCCCCAGAGGGAGCTATGACCAAAAAAGTCAATTAAAAAGCATGGCATAAAGGGCTGTAAGCCACACTCACCTGCCATCTTTGCATCTTTGAAATATGTGAACGTTCTCAAAGGTAACATTGCAACTGAGAGTGGGATTTCAGCATTGTTGCCAGATCGATAAAGCTTTTATTTTTTCCATCATACATTACTGACATACCCACTCTGAAATGTGTTTTGCTTAAGGCTCCCGTCATTCCCCCTCCCCTACCTCTACATCCCAGGTCAGCCCATTTACTTGCATCCTCCTGCCTGTGAAATGTATATGGCTTGGTCCCAGCTCTGCCTCTAGCCCATTTGTTTGTGTCAGCAGTGCACTCTGGAGTATAGCACATGGAAACCCAGTGGGCAGCACCCCTGCTGCTCTCTTTGCACTGTTTTCTCTCCTCATCGCTCCTTTTTGACCTTGACAAATTCTTGAATTTTGTCTTTGTGTTTGTTTTTCCTGCATTATATGGGCTATATATATAAGGTGCACACACACACACACACACACACACACACACACACACACACACACACACACACACACACTCATACTCGTGTGTGAGTATGTGTGTGTATGTATATCTTGCTGCTTGTAGGAAAGAGCCAAGATCAGCTGTTAAAGGAAAAATATTAAATTAACTCAATTTGTTCCTCCTTCTGTCTTATTCAAATGTTGCATGTGTGTATATACATACACACCTAACATTTTAATATGTTCAGTACTTCAGTTCTCTAAAATCATCCGCTACGTTCTCTAAACTGAAGCACCACCCCTTTTCTAAAGGTGAAGTGTTTGGCCCAATTTTATTTTCCCACTGTCCAGCCCGGAGACAAACTGTCTTTTTGCCTCTGGTGGGTCCGTGTGTAAATGAGCCTATTCTGGGCAGACCCCACTACTCTCCTGTGCACCTCAGAGTGTTGAGAATCATGGCGAGGAGGTCGCCCTACCGCACACAGGAGGACGCGTGTGATAAATCACGCGTGTAAGGTGGGAGCCGCTACTGGGATGGAAACGCAGGCCGATCCAGCTGAAAACAGCCGCGTTTAAAAATAGCGTCTCCTTTCGTGTTAAAGGTCAGTGGGTTCAGTCTCATTAAAAATCCATTTGTGGAAGCGAGGAAGGAATTAATTTATTAACACTTTGTTCTCCTCTGCTCACTGGTCATAAATCATCTCCCCCTTGCCTGGCCACTGGATTCTCTTTCAGCTCATCACTACCTTATTCCTCCCCTTTTATCCAGACTCAATGGCTTCATCATGGCTGGAGCAGGGTTCATTACCCAAACATACCATGAGGTTGATCTCACGAATTCCCTTCTTTTCCACTGCTATTTTGATTTCTCTCACTCTGAAATTAGGAGCAACCCTTCCTTCAGCGTTATACCTCAGATTTTGCTTGCTTTTCCCATTATACAGATGTATGCTATTCTTTGTTTTACTAACAGGGTGGTCACCATTAACCCACAAAAGAAAAAACTACATGGTCACTTCATGGCCACTTCAGACATCATATTTAGCACAGTTACTCTAGTCCTTATTTGTATCTATGCCACTCTGTCTTTCACTGATGGGTTTGTCAGTAACCTCAGCATGTAAGACAATGAATAATTCCTTGACAAAGAGATATGTCAGTTCAGATGCTAAAGAAAGCTTATGTAATGGTTATATTTGGTAGTTTATGTGTGTCACTACAAAGAAAGACCTAAGACCTCCCAAAGTCCATGAAATCAATCCTTTAGCAATTTCAGTCTGATTCCGATTGAGTCTGATTCATTCACCCTGAAACACCTTAACATTTACACATAATACAAGTAATATAGTGAATCACTAATGGAAGAAGAGTTTTTTATAACCATGCAATTTCATTTGGAACTTTTGACCTCATATAAATGTTGAAACTCCCACACTTTGACAAAAAGTAATAAGTTTAATTGTGGCTGTCTTGACACTACTGGTCACTGTGTTTAAAAAAGGCTGAAGTGAGAGGAATAGATTGTTCTGATTTAATCGATTGCCTTTCTCAACAGCCTGTGTGCCTACATAAAAAAATAACTAAATCGAGTTATATTATTTACATGGTTAGCAGATGAATATTCCCATGGGTGACTTAGATAAGCAGTGGAGAAACAACTTGTTCAAGAGCACAGCCTTGTCCCAAGAATTCAAACCTTAATTTTAGAGCTCGGTGCACCCGTGTCAGAGGTGCTTTTGATAGCTGTACATATTTGTGGGCTGCCTATATTAGTTTTGTTTAGTATGTGCTTTCACCGAAAACTTCTTTTCTTAGAAACACTAAAATCATACTTAAATAAATTACTGTCATGGCTTTTATTCCTCAACACTCCAGCATCGTGATCTGAAATCATAACAGGTACATTTGTACAGGATTTTTTTTCTGTTGCTCATTTTGCAACTCTTTGCAATTTACAAAGAATTTACCCAGCTACTGAACAGCCATTCAAATCGAATCAAAAGAGAGAGATCTCTGGTGTGCTCTTGCAATTGAAAGATAAAGGAGACGGATGCGCTGTCATTTCAATACCTTTGGAGGGATCTAATCCCTGAAGTGACACACCTGCCTATCATTGACCTCCCTCTCTTTTTCTCTCTTTCTGTCTCTTCCCCTCCTTCCCCTCCATCTACCTGTCTGTCTGTCCTCTCTCTGTCTCACTAACTTACAAAAACACACTTAATTTCTATTGTTTGTGTGCTGCCCTAAGACTATTTAAGAGTTCCCCAGGGCTGTAATTAAATGGCTCTCACGATCCACATCTTTCAAAAGCAGCTCCCGCGCTTCAGAAGGTCATATTGTCAACATTTTGCGGAGAGTTATGACAGGGGAGCCACCGAGGTGCTAATGCAATGACCGGGGCAGTGATGAATCTCTCAAAGACAGCGTTTGTTCCCTGAGGCACCCTGATCACTGGCCCAGTCTGAAGGCCAAAAAAGAGGCAGTAAGGAGTAAGACAGGAGGAGGAACAAGTTGAGTTAATTTAATATTTTTTCCTTTAACGGCTGATCCTTGGCTCCTTCCTGCTGGCAGCGAGATGAAAGTCATTATTCCAGCTGTCTGAATTCACAGAGCTGGTGTGGAGTGATTAAGACTTCAGCTACAGGACGGTTTTAATGCTCTGCTGTGGGGTTTTAATAAAGGACTGCAGGGATCCCCTGCGCCTCCCCCTCTTTGATTTCTTTTGTGTCTGCTCGGCAAGGCCGCGCTGCCTTTCTGAGAAAAGAAAACGTTGGACATCGGTAATTCCTGGCCGCCAGAGCCTTCTCGGGAAAAAAAATGTCTTTTTGTTCACATTACACTCTCATTCTCACTCCTCAGTCTGTTGGTTTAATTGTTTGGTGTCTGAAGAGCGTGGCTCCCATCAGGGGAAACGTGCAAATGAAAAGATAGCACAGAGCCTGATCCCCACGCCATGGGCTGAGCGTTGTCTTTGTGGGGGTTTAGCGGCCTTTCTTTAAAGATTCTTCCTTGTAAACAGCTCTGAGAGCACAAAAAAGAGGCTTTTGAAATACTGAATTCATCCCCCTCTGATTGCTTAAAACCATAATCATTTAATGGAAATGAAAGGAAAAAAAAAGAAATCCAATTGACTGGTCTTTGCATCTTTCCCAATGTAACAGAGGGAGGTTAGTAACCAGGCAACACCCTCACACAGCATCTGCCAATTGCACGAGGCAGGGCTGTCTAATTATGAGCTCCAGGTTACTCAATAACTAGATGTGTCTATTAATCAGCCAGGAACCCACGTCAGTGAAGTGACTACAAACAATCATTATCCAGCAGTCGCGCTGACCTGTTTTGGCAATTGCCTTCATCGATTACCCTCATCCGGACAGGTCCGCGAGGCTTGGCCCTGCAGCCACTGAATAAGGATGCCTCATTTCAGCCCACTCCTGACAAGAGAGAGGGTTTCAAGTGAGTTACCGTGTCTGTCTTCCAAATGTGTCCCATTCTTTCATTTCTTTATTTCTCTTTCTTTTTTGCTTTTTTTGTCTCTTTTTTCAATCTTGCTTTTTCCTGCATCACTAAAGTATGGTTTTGAAAGACCCAGCCAACCACCAGTTGCCTATCACAGAATGCTACAGCACACAGCACATAATGACAGTACTGAAACAGAAAAGCATAGAGAGAGACATTGTTGACCCTGACAATACAGACATGCTGCAACATGACAAAAAAGGAACACAGATAGACAAGTGAGTAGGGATTGGCGGCTTTAGCCTCAGCCAAAAGTGCAGAAAAAGACAGCCCACCCCCAGGGAGTCTGGTGCGGGGGTGAAGACACTGTGAAAGACGCTCACAGTGGCTTTGGAATGATTAGACGCTGAATACACATGATTACAGTCCACTCTCAGATTTTACCACTCCACTGTAATTAGTGCTGCTTTCAGAATAGCAAAGCTGCCTGTTGTAGCCATGGGAGACTTTTATTTAGCATGGTTTAATGACTAATGAGATTTATCTCAGTGCCCACATACTGTATAACCAAGGCCAAGAGCAGCCATTTTGTGTTTGAGAGTGCTCTACTCATTTGAACCTTGTGATGAATGACTGTCAGCAGCATCTGGGAAAAAGTCTATAGCCTGGATCTAATTTGTAACACGTGCACTGTGAACACACTGATGTAAACACCCTCCCCCAATACACACACACACGCACACGCACACACACACACACACACACACACACACACACACACACACACACACACACACACACACACACACAAATATGTGCCACAGTGTCACTCTCCTGAGTTCCTGTGGTCAGTGATCAGCTGACATACTGAAGCCACTGAGCAATCGGAGAGAATAGCGCCACACCCATCATGAAAATGTGGTAGGTAGAGAGAGTGAAGACAGACTCATCCACCTGTATTTAGCCCCCCCAAATTTGTGAAGAGAGTGAGTTGTATTGGGTGTTCTAAACTGTCTGTGTAAATTACTTAAGATGGCCAGGTGTGGTTTTCCCTCATGAATTTTATTAACATCCAAACTCCACGTGTATAATTACTTTATTTGTACAACATCTTCTTGTGCTTGCACAAAAGCCCCACTACTTTTGAGGGTGAACACTTCAATTTAGTTAAAAGGCAAAAACCTACAGTTTTACTAAATTCTTTTCAATGAGGATTTTTCAGACGATTACGTTTTGGCACACTAGTTCCCACCACCTGATGTTCCACTGCTTGCTGTTATTAATCTCTGCCTGTCACCCAATCTGCACATTCCAGTTTCATCATCAGGCATACAGTAACTGAATCCTAACACTTTGCCCAGTGGCCTAAAATCAACAGACACAATGCCTGGACACATGATAAAATTTACTCTCCTCATGTGAAGGTGAAGCGTTGGCCGTTAGGTTAAATGAGGCATCCCCTTATAATATCAGCCTCTTCTGTCACCATCAACGTTGGCAAATGGACAGAATTACTGTGGCGCTAGCGGACTGCTGATTTTCCTAAGCCTGGCGCCTGTCATAATAACACTAATGTAAAAATGAGGTAGCTGTCTACAGCAGGGTGATAAAAGATTGCACTGATGTATATTGCGCGTCTGGAATATTGAACTCTGCGTTTTCCCATTATGATATAATTACGTTTAAACGGAGGCAGGTTCTCTACACAGGTGGGCCTGGAGCCTGTCATTACCAGAGCATCAGTGTTGCTCTGCTGTGAAGAGAAGTCTTCATGAAACCTGTATGAAACGTGACCCAGAGGCTTATCGACGGGTTATTCTCTTCAGCCCCTCTGTAATTGTAATTGAAATACAAGGTGGTGATGATTGCTGTGAAAATCTTTCATCTGTGTGTGTTTGCAGTAATGGACGATGGGTGTTCTTGACAGCTGCTGTAAGGTATAAGTTTGCCATCAATAAACAGGGGGACGGCTCCTTGCACAGATCCGCAAAGTTATTGTCCCTCTCTTCCGAGAGGTCATCTACGGTGAAGTGGCGCTGATCCCAAAAGCACACTCTGGAGATTTCACATTGTTCTGCGATTTTTGTGGAGCATTATTATACACTTGTCATAAAAGAGTTACCTTGAGCCGAAGCTAACTCCCAGCCCATCTGACAGGGGATCCTGCACTTTTGATGACTGTGATTCCTAGAGGCTTTCAAAATGAAATGGGAACTTTTGAACATATTTCATCTCAACAGGAGTAATGGGAGAGAAATCAATCCTGTTAAGAAAGATATTTGAGGCATCATTTTCAGAGTTCAGTGACACCCAGAATAAGAAAATAATCTAAAATGTGTTTATGCACAGAGACAGGTGATATTGTTAAACACAATCCTCAGTTGGCCCATCTTGTTAAAGCCTGCTACAGATGAGTCATTAACAAATTGGTCACTTATTAATTGAGACCTCGCATCTGCACTTTCAAAGGGATGGAGATGCATGTTGGAAGAAAATGGCAATCAATTTTGTACTTCTCAAGGTAATTCCTCGCAGAGCACTACAGGATTCAAAAAATGATTCACATTCATAAATCAGTAGAGAACAGCATACATACATATCATTCCTGTCACAACAGGATTCTCTGAATACACACATATCTGTATGACGGTCATTTCAATATCATAAAAAAGTCTCTTGTGCTAGACTGCAGTGGCGGCTTTCCCAGACACCTTACATGATTAATTAGGCATGACAACCTACATTTAGAAATTCACACAGGAACCTTCTACCATGCTAAATGCCCAGTATCCATTGAATCTAGTGTATAGCCAAATTTCAGCAAAAAAGGATCACATCACGGGCCATCACACTGCCAAACACTTGTAATCTCATGATTTCAGGATGCTGGCCCAGCCTGATCTTTGACAACCCCTGCATGATCACATGTTTATATCAGCAAATATCTGTCTCCAAAAGATTTTCTGAAAGCAAACTCTACAGTGCTCGAGTTGTCAGTCACTACCCAAGAACTTCACCTGCTGAAGGTAAAACTGAACATTCAATATTCAGAAGCCATTTTGTTCCGTTGTCACACACTCCTCTTCTTCCTCTTGCAATTGTGCGATTCATTGGATCCTACTGAATGGGTCTGATGCCCCTGTCAGCAACTCTTATGACAAGTTTAGACTGCAGATAACCCTGGCAAATGAATCTTACCCTGGAAAAAGGAATGCAGAAGAAAAAAAAAAAATAGCACCACAGAAGGGGACTCATTTCTATTGCCAGGGGCTGCTTATTGCAACCTATTATCCAGGGCTTCACTGTGGAACTCAATTTTACTCGACAGCTCTGGAAAAAAAATCTGCACAACAATCACCCAACGTGCTTAATACATTGTACTGAATTACAGTTCTCTTAAAGCGAGGGGAATGTTTGTTTTTTTTTTTCATTATAATGTCAACAAAAGATGAATCAAGGACAGCTTGTGTAAATGTTTTTGCACCAGTTGTGCCACAGAAGAAGGGTTTGTCAAGCACGGTGCAGCTTGTCCCACTCTGCATTACTAGCCTAAATACAACTACCTCTCATACACAATGCAGAGGAATCCATCATCTCACACAATGTGAGAAAAAAAATCTACATAATGTAAAGCATAAACAATGTCATAAATGGTTGAATATACAGAAAAGACTAACCAAAATAATAAATTTTGTTCTTTTAGAAAGAAAGAGGTGCAAGTGGAAAAAATAGTGATTTTTTGCACTGGACCCAAGACAAAAACAGAGAGCAGATGTATTTGTGGCTGCTCTTGTCCTCCCCCTTTCAGATAATGAATCAAAAGCCATGAAGCTATTTATTGGCTCCAGACAGGTCAACACAGAGTTGTGAGCTGTACACGGCTCTGTGGAGTCAGAAATGTGTATGTGTGTGTGTGTGTGTGTGTGTGTGTGTGTGTGTGTGTGTGTGTGTGTATGTATGTGTGTGTGAGGTAAGCATAGGGTGATAGAGACATCCTGTCTATCCATAAAATCCCAACTGAGGATATGGAAGAGAACCTATGTCAAATAAATAGGATGGAAGCTTGGCTAGAATAAACTGCAGGCACAGCCACTCAAAGTGACCTTGAATGGGACTCTTAAAGATGCTTCTCTGAGTAGTGCTGTACACTACAAGTCAGAAAGGTGTGCCAGAGCAGAAGCACACTGTTGGCCATTTATTTATGACAAAAATGACACATGCCATAATAACATGTTATGCTCTAATTTCCATGGAAATCCTGACTGTTCTGAAAATATGGTGCTCATTGAATCAACCATTGTAATGAGCATATTAAACTGGAAGCTATACTATAAAGTTTGAAAGAGCAGAATATATACCCACAAAATCTTAATGCTCACTTGTAGTTATTGTTTAGCAAAAACTTTTTAAAATAATTTCTAAATGCTTGTGGTATCCATTATGCATTTCCACAAAGGTATTCCATAATTCACACAAGTTCACATGGTTAGTTTGTATAGACTATTATTATTAATATTATTATTATTATACCCTCTGCTCTTCATGACTCATTATAATGAATATAATTGTTATTATTAATATGACTACTAGTTATAATAATAATATGGTTGTACTTAAATAGCAGACACCCCAGAGAGCTGGTGCCAAATCATTTATATTTTTTGAAATTGGTTTCTTTGGGCTGTGGTTGTTGCTATGTGATAGCGGGATGTTGCAGGTTTTACATATATTTTGTTTTTCACTCCAGTTTTTCCATTTAAAACAGCAATCTCGTGCTGGTCAGTGAGCAGCTGTCTGTGTAAAAGTGACATAGAGCATATATATTAAGGAACAGCATGCAAATCTGCCTTTCCTGGTACAGGGCACGACGTTCCTATGGAAACCTGCAATATCACTCACGTTAAATGAAAAACAAACGGCTGGAATGGAAATTTAAAACAGAAATGCACTTAAGGTCAGAACCATGACTCTCTACTTCCCACAGCCTCTAATAACAGCAGGCAGAGCACCAAGCTCTCCTTTAACAGCTAATCCTTCTGTAACAGCCAGTTCTGTCTCCATCGCAGACCAAGACCAAGGGCATATGATTTGGTGAGGCATGGCCACACAAAAAAACAGAAGAAAGTGATTACAGCAACAAGATACAGCAAAGTGTAACATAGGCCACCACTCGTCCTGTCTCAGTCAGAGAGCTAAGCCTTGATCGAGACAGTGAACAGCACGAGATCATTCAATTCATGTTAAGATTTAAGCCTCTCTGTCCTGGGATATATTGCCATGGTTTTTCAACACTTTTGAATAAAACACAAACATGCACAAAATACTTACAGATTGACCTATGAGGTTGGAAATACTCAGACAACATTCCATATTAGTTGTAATGATATTCAGAGCACAAGTATTTGTAAAAAAAAAAAAAATCTTTTTTTTTTTTGTTAACACAATAGAAAAGCACAGATAAAACTCTCTGGCTACCCAAGAAAGATGTGACAGAGGAAATTACTGTCTCTGGAGATAGAGCCTGAGAAGCAGACTCATCTGGGGAGCGCGTGGGAGAGCAGGGCAGACTGCAGTTTGGTTGTGGGCAGCACACAGTGTTCAGGTACAATTCTGCAGATTTGAACATTAATGACATCAGCTGGTCATTGAGGGATAGAGTTGCAGAATGGTTGTGGGCTTAGTGTGACCATTCAGTGGTAGACTGCATGGCACAAGGTTGCAGGCTTCTGAGGGGATTACGCAGTGATCAGTCAGACCATGGTACTGATGTAGAAGGCTGGTGGCAGGTATTCCAGGAACACACACCCAGGGCTGATCAGCTGAACCCTGCATTGGTTCAGTATTACTCTGCTTATCTCCTTTCCACTTCCACCTTGCACCTGAGACACAATGTATAAGGTGTATGTCATCAATGGACCTACACATACTATAGCATCACTTTTGGCAAATGTATAAGGAAGTGAAACCCAGGGAAATTGTTTAGTCTGGAGGTACCAAGCATTTATGAATTGACCTCATTAACTTATAGTAAGTGTGTGCATAGTGCATTCAACAAACCACTTTTTCTGGGGTACACTTGCAATTACTTCATAACTGAAAAAAGATTGACCTGAAATTACATCTTAAATAACTGTAAAACATATACTGTTTTCATAGAAACTGTATACCACAGCCACAAGACCACAATTACACCATTCCCTTAGCTCTGAACTTTGTTCGTGGAGACCATGAGGTCTGCAGTTTTGAAACCAGCAGCAGAACCATTTCTGTTTTATACATACAAAATAAGTGTATAATAGATGCAAATTCAAAGTGACTACCCAATCAGGGCTCATTAAAGTGAACATCTACCATTACCTTACATAAACAAGCCATTCAAACCATCCATGTTGCAGAGGTCGAATGGCATGTAATGCAGCCCTTACGTGTTTGCTTAAGGTCGCCATCAGTAGGCAGAACATTGCGCCCCTTTTCCTACTGGATAATTACATTTGCATGGTGTCATGCATGGATTCAATCAACAATGTGATGTACAAGGTCCTTGACTGTTTGACAGTGTTGACACTGTTCACGCTGAATGCTGTTATATGTTATTAACATTCATATATATATATATGGATATATATATATATATATATATATATATATATATAGATGTCTGTGTCCACATAAAATTGAGTTTTACATTGCAGTGTCTCAGTGTTATATTTTGTTATCATTCATATATATATATATGGATATATATATATAAATATATAGATGTCTGTGTCCACATAAAATTGAGTTTTACATTGCAGTGTCTACATTAACATTTAAAACATATCACGGTACTTCTCCCCCCTTCAAAACTGAGAGATACACATTAGTTATGCATTAGTTCCCCTCCTGTGATTATGGGTTATTTTATTCGCCTCCTCTGGACTTTCCACAGTTCTCGTGCTGACGAGAACAGCCCTGTCGCCCACTCACATCTTGTGGAATTGGGAGGGGAAGACTTCCAGCAGTTCTAAGAAGGTTAGGAACAGTTGGGTCGTGAAGAGTACTGCTGATCCCTATGGTTATGGCATGAGCACGACCATTGTCACACAGAAAAACATATTATCCTACAAGCTGAATGGAGGGGGGGGTGGCAACAAACAAGCAAAGCTAAGGCTTGACAACTGCCTGTTAGATGGATATATGAGTTTGCACATTGGCTCCCACATACAGCTTTCTCCCCAAGTATGCCACATCATCTCTCTGAATGGATATATTTTTATAGTTATCTGTGTTACGATGTATTTTTAAAATTCAGACATATAATCTTGGATGCCTGTAGTACATCAAGACTAATTCTGTCAGGGAAACAAAAGAAAAAACAAAGACATATCTAACATTTTCAAAATATATTTAACTATTTATATTCATCAGCTTGAAGCTATAAAAAATTAACAGTAAATTTGTTTACCTATATACAACAAGGACATTCCCTGTAATCTAGTCTGGCATAGTATATCACTATGATCTAGTGTTTTGCATAGTCTACATTGAAAAAAAAAAATCACATACATATTCCAGTAAAATGTTTGCACTTTGTGCATGGCCAACATGGGACACTTTAGCTGTCATTCATAAAGCCACACACATAACCATAATACTCTGTGCAAGCCTTTAAGGAGCAGTCAGCCAGTATGACCTCTCCGTGACCTCTTTTTCGGCCAATAGGAGCCTTCCTCCTTCTTCTTGCTGAGGTTTTCTTCCTCAGGGAGTTTCTGAAGAGGTGGACTGGTCTGGCTGATCGATGGATTCGTAGGAGTCCCTGTCCCTTGTTATGCTAGGGAATCCTGGAAGGACACAAGGTAGTGTCACTACAAGATTCACCGCATGTCATGATGAAGAATGCATTTCAAATTTTGGGCAGCAAATCAAAACTATGATGATTTAAAACTGTTTCTCAAGCCAGGTTTTTCTGTGTTATTTTGTTCCTCTCATTTATGGAGGTTTGATTCAGCAATTAATTTGGTAGAGATCTGGGTCTAATATCTGTTCTGAATTCTACATTGCAGACATGGATTGTCAGAAATGTGTTCTAACTGAAAGATACAAACAAAAGTGTGTGTATATTTAAATTATTTCTGTGACCCTTAAGCAAGTTAGTAATACACAGTAGTAATACACTAGGTAGTCAACTTTATTTAAATTAGTAGTTCACCAGGCCTAGAAAAATAATTGAACAAATTAAACATTTACTTAAACTCAACTGACACAGCATCCCCCAACGGCAGATATTATAGCAATATGTTGAATAAGCAACTTTATTACTATATTAATGCAAACAGTCCTTCAACAGCCTAAATGAACCGAGAACCAACTGGAACAAAAACTAGCATACGCTGCGAATCCCCAGGACTAGAATTAACAACAAACACTGGTTTGAAACAGTCAACCATGAGACAACCCCAAGGTGACTCGCAGAAACCACACTGCTTAATGAACACACCCAAGTACATTACCTATTCTTTACATTTGCACGTGCATTCCAACATACATGTCATGTGGTTATTAGAGGTCCAACCTTAGTTCCATAGTGTTTGGTAACATAACACTTATCTCATTCCTCTCACCCCTATGTTTGGTCTCACTTCATCTCAGAAGGCTTTCACAGCAGTGTGAAAAAAGGGATGGAAAAAATATCACAACATAACCTGGAGAAAATACATTAAGCAGGTGTGAAATTGCTCCCCCAACTATATCCACAGTCTCAGACACAGCAGAGGGAATACAAAGCAACTGCACACAAGCAAACAAACATAGCTGTAGTTTTCCTTAACCTGTGAATGCAGGACCACTGTTAGGATAAAAAAGACATGCATCAATTCATCTGGTAAAGCTTTAGTCTAACGTCTGTGCGCACCTTTATATTGGCTCATAAAAATCGAAATCAATCAAAAGGAGAGCACTCCTTTCGCATGTATTCACCATTTCTGTTAAAGGTAGCACGAGGGATACATTTTTGACATGACATTGACATGAATGTGAGCCTCTTTCTCCTTCTTGGAAAACAAGTGATTCTTTTACTTTTCTTGAAAACCATTGATTTTTATACTTCAGTTGACTGAGCTCACATGAAATGACCCAATAATCACTTCAAACAATTAATAAAAACACTGCTGAGGAAAAATGTTATAGAAATAACACACTTTATGGGCAGACATCTTACACTGGAAAAATTAAGAGGAAAGCAAAATGTGTAACTTCTCCCTTGAACAAAATTAACATCTACTCTGCAGAAAATGACTATTCCTAATGAAATAAAACACTGAAATCTCTTGAACACATCAGCCTGAACAGTAGAATTAAAAACATGTTTATGTAAGCAAGTTGTTTGAGACTGTATTCAATAACAACAAAATTAAAATGACTAGACTCATTTTCTGATGTGAAAGCTCTGGTCATGCACTGTGGGCCATGGGTAATATAATGTCGTTAATGGCTTTTATACCGCTTTCTTAGATTGTTTTAAAACTAAAGGGAGTGAATGGCCACTGCAGGGAGACGTGTTTCATTATAAAAGGAATATGGGCTTGTGCTTCCAAAGTATCCCCATGAATGATTCAAAGACTAAACAGACAGTGTTAATGTAAAAACACAGAGATGCAAGAAAAAGCAGCATCTGTCCAGTGCAATAAGGTGAATTAAAAGAAAGAAACAAAAACACAAATTCTCAACATCTTCCTGGCACTTTTAAATTCACTTAATTTTCAATGTATCTTCTGATGAAGTACAAACAAGGCTTGCACATTCAATTCAGAAACATACCAACTCAGCAAGGTTAACACCTCCAGGGAGATTTTTTTTTCCTCTCAACTTGCATCTCTTCTCCCAAGTGACCATATGCAATTATCGCACAGCCAATGTGTAGCTTCCAATTATGATACCTCTTCAATGCCTATACTTACTTTGAATATAACCCATAACACAGCACCGATGCACTGGGAATACACATATTAATTACTGACACTTAAAAACGAATAAACGTTGTATCAGCCTGAGGGGCTGTGCTCCAGACACTGTGCACCTCTTTAAGAGATGGCAGCCATTTCACCATAGGAACTATGATTCGGGTCGCATGGCTGCTAATTGGTAATTAAGTTCACCTGCCTCCTTAAGCAAAACACCTGAGGCTCTGATACCTCACGGGAACTGTAGGCTCTTTGCATCTCAATCTGGTGATGGAAGACTGACACTTTATGAACCCCATAATGGTTAGATCCACTGTGTGCTATCAAACCTGACTCGTTTGAACCAATCAAAATACTTTGGTTTGCACAGGAAATGTCAATGCTATTAGTGGTTCAAATAAATCATTGCACACAACAACTCCATCCATTCTAGGGATCTATGAGGGCACACTCTCCAATTTTATAATAGAGTTCAAAAAGACTACAGCAAACATGAGCGATCAGAACCTGAGGTGCTTAGCAGAAGAGGTCAAGTACTACATAGCAGCCAGATGACTATTTCAAAATCATCGCCTGGAGCACTAGAGTATGTACAACTTAGCTTTGGTGGTAGATGTCTTTGTACCACATGAGCATGTGGTGTGTATTGTTGTGGTTCTGTTTCATCTATTAGTGCTTTTTCCAGAAGTAAGGGGACAGGAATTCTATACAGTAAATCTGTTTTGTTATTGTTTGTAATTGACCTATTAAATGTAATATTTTCAGTATAAAAACTAACAATTTCTCTGAGTTTCATCTCCCATGCTCATGTCTGAAGACCTTTATTCTCTGTTTGAAGGAGGTCTGTTCTTTTTATTTATTTTTTTTTCTTATGAACACACTTTAGTTGGTACGGCATTTAACTGTGTGGTAACTTGCTGAATGTCTTGCTTTGAAAAAGGTATGACAAAGGCACTATACAAGTCTCAGGTTTAAGGACTCAGCATAATTCAGTCATTTGAGTTGCGCCTGTCACGTTGCCATAGAACAACTAAAGTCAGGTGTGCCTATCATTAAAGCAACTGGGAGCGGCCAGGCCTGCAAAAGCATTTTGTATAAGGATGCATTCAACATTTCAGTTCACCAATCATCACCACAGTCTTTAAAGGCAAAAACATTTCATTCTTCCACAAAAATAAATGTCATCAGTCCAGACAAAAAAACCTAAGTGACTGACAGAGTTAAAGCAAAAACAGCAAGGGAATTTACCAGTGGATCAGTGGGGTAAGTTGATTCACACATTCACCTTTGTAATTGATGAGAATACCTAGCCATGGTAGCTAACCAAGCAATATATTGTGGATCATAATAAATAAAAAAAGAACCCTAAGGAGCAAACAGGCCATTGCAAAATAATTGCAGTATTTCATTTCAGCACTGAAGTTTATATTAAATAGTGGTTGCACACGAGGGTAGGAGACCTTGTGGCTGTAATTCCGTGATGGTTCATCAATCACCCTGAACCCAGATCACTGGACAGGTTGAGCCCTCCATTGGAGAATGGAACCTATATTATGCTTCCTCATCCTTGGGGGGCATTATATCAACAAAAGAATGAATGCATCTATGCAGCTGGAGAAAAGCATTTTGGGTATTGATTTTCAGTGGAATGGGTTAAAATTAATTTGGCAACAACTGGTTACATTCAACCACTGGTTATGAACCACGGGTTAGCCATTTTACCCCACTGGCCCTAACAGTATAAAGCACTGGGCCCTCACCACAAAGTGATTTTTCTGCAAGTTTCAGTGAATTACCCAGTGTCAAAGAACAAAATTATTTAAAAATGTGTAGGAAAAAAGTGCAACACATGCTTAAATAAAATATAAAACTCTAAGTTTACTATGCTTAAAGTAAATCTTGGAGTTTTATACTTTTAAGTAAAGTTTTTTAATGCATAATCATTTACTACCATAAGGGGGACACTGTGGTTTTTCATCTTGTGAAGATATACATATTCCATGAGAATATGGCACATTCAGACAGATTTATTCATTATTCATATCTTAGACATGGAAAATGCTATGACAAAAGCAAGGCCTGGAATTATGATTTTTTGCATTAATAACAATGGATGCCAGCTACAGTATGTGTAAAAAACAAAACACTGCAGACAATACAAGACAATACAAGTTATTTTTTGATCTGTCATATCATCTGGACAGGTACCTTTTTCTGTTAGGAATAATGATCAAAGAAGTATTTACCATGCGTGTCACAAGACTGACAAAGTGTATTACAGATTTTTTTTGGCAGTTTACCAAGGTCAAATATCTTATTCTCTGTCCAACATGCTTGCCGAATTAAGACCACTCTTTCATAAATAAATCCCAATTTGAATTACTCGGTTTTATTATTTCAAAACTGACATTTGAGCCAGAGTTCTTTTTCTAAACAAAAATTCCTGTAGCTTTGTCCAACAAAGTTCCGATGAGTGATACAGAAATTATGCCATCCCAGGTTTTGACCATCTTTTCTGTTTTGTTCTAAATGTTGTCAACTTTACTTTTCATGATGTTACAGGACCTTTACCCCTTGGCTTTCCAGTCTTCAGCTCTTCCAGTATTTGCTGACTGTATCTCAGGCTGGCCTTCATTTCCGTTGTGTCTGATTTAAGGAGATCAAGGATGTCGAGTTTGTTGAGTTTTTCATCGATTGAAGTCAAAACATCTATTTCAACTGTGCTACTGTCCTTCGAGGGATAACCATACACCGCCCCTCCCAAAGTCTTCTCAGGGTTCCCGCCGTTTTTGCCTTTCTCTCTGCCATTTTCCTGTGGTGTACTCACTCTGCGATCTGTTGTGGTGCAGAAATAGCAATCAATGAAATATATTCAAGCTCTTCTAGTTTCTTCTAGAGACTTGGTTGGAGGTTTCCAGTCCTGTCCAGTCCTGTTAAATGCTTCTGCTTTTCCCCACTAATGTTCTTGTAAGCCCCTTTAGAATTTTTTTTATCTAACTGAAAGAAGGTATACATTTACTAGAGCTGGAGAATTTCACCTGGGGGAGTGCTACCATCTTAGCTGTTGCAGTGTTACACATTCTCAGGACCTGTTTCCCTATAGTTAAGCTGTGATTTTCTTGGTTGACCTTTGAAAGGTCTAACATGATTGATTTAAGTAAAAAAAAACACAAACAAACAGACCAATATGATCAAAGCCACATGACACAGCCATACTGTTTCTCGAAATACTGAGAGACAGTGATTAGCAGAACCTCTTATGTGATTTTGAGAGTGAAATTACAATGATCAACCCACAATAACCTATGTAACATTTAATTACCTAATTACTACATTCAAAAATTCAGCAATATGTAAACTAAAGTATACGTCAGTGTTTAAACTACAATAAATATTTAATACATAAATAGTTGTATTTATATTTTGAAGAGTTAACATTGATAATTTAAGAAACCATTCAGAATCAGTATCTTAACCTTTGACTGAAGCTGACAACAAAAAACTAAACTGTTTTTTCTCTCCACATCACTAAAGCTATGGCACTTGACTTTCTAAAGTAACCGCCCATTTTTTTTTTCAACATTACCAACTAAATGGAAAATAACAAATTAAAAATGAATGCACATAAAGAAACAGAACAGAGACAAATACAAGCACAGGATAAGACAACTGGTGGGTTAAAAAAAAAAAAAACAGAAAAAAGGAGACATACATATTTCACAGTAAAAGCATGAGGTATCAGTTAGTCACACACACAGATATACAAGAAAATGTTATTTTTATGATGCAATGGAATGACTATGATCATGGCAATTTTGACTTTACAAAGTGAAGCAGTTTACACAGCAGAGTAGTTCACACAACAGAGAAGCACATGTAAACAGCAGGAAAAACATGTAACAAATGAGAGGACATTCTTCAGTAATTCTAGAACATACCAAAGCATGATAGAGAATGACAACAGCTCCCTGTCTGAGTGAAATTTGATTGAACATGCTACGAGGGATTTCTTCACTTCCTTGCAACTGCCTGACTCCTATTCTTACTTGCTTGTTGGGATCTGTAGCTCACTAGTGACAAACTAGCCTGGTTGCACCTGTTTCATTGATAGCCAGATATTGTAAAAACATCCATACTTCATTTGCAAAAACATTTCCCCACAGTTTTAACCATAATAACACTTATTTAAAATATTGTTATTATTATTAGCAAGGGGAACAGTCAGTGGATCCACGGAAAAAGTCACTAAGAAAGTGAAGTCACTGTCCTAGCATATATGAAGAACATGGGGGAGGTGTTCAGTATCGGTGACCAAAAGGGGTACTGTCGGCGCTATCCGTGGTGCACCGACTGTCCACTGAGGTCTCGAAATCTGAGGGGCAAGAGGCATGGGGAACAAATCAGAGAGAGACAGACAGAGGACAGGGTCAAAGGCAGAGGACAACACCTCTAAACACAGGAGGCAGTGAAGATGTGGTGAAAGCAGGAAGCAAGACATCTACAGGGAGATAATTCAAAATGATCACAAACATCATTAAAAGCCAAGGCACACTCTGCATGTTATAACATCATACCATCAAAAACATTATGCACAGTATTCATTAAAGTAGGGCAAATAGCAAAAGGACTACATTATCCACAGGAAATAAACAACAAGTTAAATCCGTTGCTTAAAATAATACATGCCTTATCCAATTTTAATAATTTCAAAATTCTTCTTCTGAAAGTGAAGAGCAGTTTGTAAAATCATAAGCCCCAAAATGAATTGAACTGTGTGGCAGTGGCCTTTTAATAAAAACAGATGATGAAGTTCAAGCGAGGGTGTATTTGAAATATTGGTTGCCAGATTTAAATTAAGTTCCCTCAATGGCCCTTGGCATATATAGTGAGGAAAATGTGCCAGATAAAGTCAGTAACCCTAAACTTCTGTGGGACGAGGCTGGTGGATGTGATTGCCTGCTGAATCAACAAAGAATACCTACTGAAGTGATAAATTAGAGGCCTACGGACTGGATGTATATCTGACACGGAAGGCACAGTCTGAATATCACACACTCCAGAGTACGGCAATAATAAATACAGAATAAGCAACAGCAGTTTGACTCAGACCCATCTATATAGTTACTGTAACAACAGCGTTTACATAATAGTTCATTTTCCTTTCATTATTGTGAGCACATGTGGGCATGCACAGGTATACACACAGCTTCTTGATTTTAATGCTTAATTAATTTAATGTTTAATTACTCAAAGCTCAGAGGCAAACCTTTAAGGTACTACAGATTAGCACATCTTTTTTTGAACAAGGATACATATAAGCTCTCTTACACTTCTGCCATAAGTTCAAAACTCTGTACCCACTGATAGGCAGAACAGGTATTTCTAGCCACTGCAACAATCAAATCCTATAGATATTACAGATGCTGCTCACCTCTCAATGAACTAACTTGAAAAGGAATAGAAGATACTTCCTTCTAAAGAAAAAACTACCACCCATAACATTTATATCCTCTGTTCCAATTATCACCTTTCATGATTACACAGTCCATATGTGTGATATCCCTGCCTGCTTACAAACCTCATAGGGGAATTAACGAGCCACAATATTAGCATTCATTTTGTAATTCACCCCAAAAATGATGGAACTAAACAGGAATGAACAGTCTGTTGATTTTATAGATATTTCCCAAAGACTGGAGATCATGTGAACCATCTGCAGTTTTTCCCCTGCATAACTATGTGACACTGGTCATAATGTAACATAATTCCCTGTTAACTAAATTTCACAGTTAAATCTGTACTAGGTCTGCATGTACAGTAAAAGCAATGAGGAAGGAATGGAAAGTTGGCAACCGTTTAAATTAAGTTCAAGGGTTACTTATATGTGAGGATGTGAGGCTATTGATAGAGACATTTCAAGACAAAATGCTGATGCTTTCAATCTTATATGTGCTTGATCTAAACATAAATAAATATTTCTATTTAATTACTCATATTGTGTATTTTGCTTTTGGGTGTCTGGGCACAGCTTTCATAGTCTAACATTGCATAACAATTTAACATAGTTTAAATTGCAGCCAAATCAGAAACATCCATCTTGTGACAAACTTGAACAAATTTAGCTGAATCACTTTGAAATATCCCTGTGTGGTGTTGGGACTAAGAGCTTGTGAGCTCAATGCTCACTTTAAGCACGGCCAAGCAAACATTAAATAGCTCCATTGTTTGTAAACCAGACTGCCAAGTAATTACAAGCCAAATCTTGATTCTTCAATTATCCTCCACTAAATCCGCAAAGGCTGCATACACATCAAACTGTGCTAAAGGACGCAACCTCTTCCAACTGCTGTGCCATTTCTGTTCAGGTCTGCACAAATGAGTCTACCTCATTGTCACTGGAGGTTTCCGTGAGACGTGAAAATGCAAACCTCATTTGTCATTACATTATTTGCTCAGCACACACCTTTATCCAACATGCTTTTACATCCAGTTATACAGTTTGATACTTAATCTGAATTTAATCCCAATACCTTGCTCAGGGGTACAGTAGCAGCGTCCCAGTTGGGAATCGAACCAACAACCTTTGAGTTCCAAGACCTGCTCCTCATCAGGAAGCCATGGTGATACACGTTAACACCCTCCCACCCGCCCGGGTCCCTGCTGCTCACCAAAATTGACGTTGTATTCTCCGCCCCTCTGGCGGTACATCTGATACAGGAAGAAGCAGGAGACGGGTTTGAGCAGCAGGCTGAGGATGGCCATGCCCACGCTGAAGCGGAAGGTGTCCCGATTCCTGTCTGGAAGGCCCTCCGCCAGGGGATAGTAAATCCCAAAATGCACGATGTCCGTCAAAACGGTCACGGCCATCCCAATGAGAAACTTTGGGGGGGGTACAATGAAGCAGTACAATGAAGCAACCTACACTAGAAGCTCAGGACAGCATGAAAGAGTAAAAAATTTGCAGTTTGTCTTCAAACATGTATAACACTCGGTAGAGAGCCAAAGGTCCTCTCCTACAAACAGCTTATTATACAAAATCCATCAAGGCCATGCCATGCCATTTTATATATAAGTATAAGTATAACTGCACTGTTCATTTTCTGTTGTACGTAAAATGCTGTTCAGCTTTCCCCTCACCATTAACACAGCATCAAGAGAGTCTCTCTGGGCAACAGCCCACACTCCCACAGCCAGCATACTGAAGTTTCCCCACGCATAGGAGGAGGGCAGCCAGGCCATGTATGCCCTGTAAACACATGCATGCACACATGTACACATACACACATGTACACATGCACAGGTAGAAATACACACAAGCATGACTGACAATATTGCAATAATCTTTTTTTTTTAATATATACACATGGCTTTGGTATGGTATTGTATGGAAAATGCAAAGCAGTATCAAAATAGTGTTTGACCATGGATATTAGATCAGAGCTAAGTGAGCAGATCCAATAATCTTTCTGTTATCTGTGTGGACTCACGGTGGACACTGATAATTAGACTAATACGTTAAGATGAAGTCAGGATTAGTGGGTCTTTGCAGCACCTGCTTTACCCTGACACCAGAACACAGTCGACCTGGCCTCCACTTTCTCAGATTTTAAATGTTAAGTCTGAGATTTTCGGGCGACTGATCTGTATAGTGAAGCCAAAGTATTTACTTCACATGATTGTTCATATTTTTGCACGCGCGTCAATAGTGGGACTCATTTTCACGTGCTTTTACAGTATAACTTCAGGATTTAAGAGATTTTTTTTAATTAAGTATCTATAGTTCATAACTACGCAAGCCACCGGTGAGTTACGCATCCCCCTCTGCAACAAATAAACTGCCCGACTGTGACACCTCCTCCATCTGGAATGTTCAGCAAGTGAAATTCCACAGGTGCGTGGTAAGTCGAAAAGCGGCCAACCTACTCACCAGGTGGTCAGAAGCCAATGTACCAGAACTATGGCCTGCAGGACAGACGAAATATGTTTCTGCATTTTTGCTATTATCGACATAACTAAATAGCAAACAGGCTGTCTGCAATTGAAAATATATATTAACCTTTCCAGCTAGCAAGCTAAAACTTTTCAATCCATATGAGCAGCTAAACGATCTATCTGAATTCGCGGTTACATTACTATAAATAGAAAAACACATTCAATATAATTATAAATGACAACAACAAATCAGAAGTTAACAGGCATCATGGCATGAAATAATGTCCCAACTGTGTCCATTTCTGTAATGGTGAAGTTGCCAGAAAATCCACTGAAAAAGTAGCGACTCGGCTAACTCTGATTTCAACGCGACACAACAGCAACCACTACACTCCGTAAAAACAATTTAAAGTACCTTGAGATTAACGGCTGGGATTTCCATATTTTATGGGCAGCGCCGGTTGCGATGTCCTGTCTGTAGATTAACTCCTTTCATGGACAAGCACAGCCATCCATCAGCTCTCTTTCGGAGTGTGTAGACCCCTCCCTCCAGACGATCAACAAACAAACACTAACCATGTGACAACAGCCTGACCCATTTCACGTGACTTTGCCCACTCTTACCAGGTCACGGTAGAAGTAGAAGAAACAATAACTTTAAATATATCACAGCATACAATTATTACAGTTGAATATGTTAAATCCACATCATCTACTATAAACTGCAAATGATGACAGTGAAGTGTTCACCTGCCAGTGTCAGCATGAGTGAGTTTTGTATAGCACACACACACACACACACACACACACACACACACCCTCTTCCTCTTGGTAGGGGAATGACTTCATGGAAATCACCCTGTCGGTACTGCCCCAGCTTCTAGCACCAGGACTCCTTCTGATGAATTCTTACTCATATCAGCATCTCAAGCACCTGTGCCCGCTGTGTTGGTACTTGATCCCCTTGTTATGAGGCCAGCATAATCACAGAGCGTGTTCATTTTTCCAACTGCCAAAAAAAGATTTTTCTTACATGGGTGATCCATCAGGGTTACAGCTCTGGGAGGTCATGGAGTACAAACTGCCTGAGAGAATACGCCCGCCAAGCCAGACCACACATCTAATATAATCCGTCTGCCCTCTTACACCATGAAAATAAAACAGCACAGCTCAGATTATTATATTAAATGAACATGATTGCTGTTTTGTAATTATGTACTTTTCACCAGTTACATATAGAGAGATCCTGTACGTTATGGAAACAGATGCTCTAACACAGTTTAGCTAACACCACTTCTCAAGGTGAATGGACAGAGAGAGACTTAAGTGTACATGATGTGTCTCCCTGTTTCAAGGGTCTCCACAGGAGTCCTTCTGGGGTGCGGCCAGAGGCGGGTTCCATGTCCTGTTTGATACCTCCAGCTTCCAGTCAAGCCCGGAGTTGGATCTCCCAGTCAAGCACATTAGAAATTATTTGCATCCATGCAGATAGAATGTATTGATAGCTAATCATAAATCTGTAATCTTACAACAAGACAGCTGTAGGGGGAATATGGCAGCTTTATCTTGACAAACTATAATTTTGATAATACTTCAGAAGCAAAGAATGTGTAAATAATGGATTACATACGTTAAAGTATATTTTCAATGATTCTGTTCTCTTTTTTTTCAAGGGAAAAAAAAGGAAAAATGAGACAGAAAAAAATCCTGTCACCTTGGATGACCCTGGATTACCGTGATTACCGGTGGAAGATTAAACAGTCAGGAGTCAGCACCACAGAGTAATGAACAAGAAGAAGCACTCCTAGGGTATGGACCAACCAAACACAATAATGAAAGCACTCAAAAAGACCTTCCCAATTCCTTCATGTTATAATGATAGTACAATATCACATGTTTCTCCTGTGCATTTTGCACTCATTGGCCTAAAATACGATACTTAAAGTGGAGCTGTGGTCAGTGCGTGAAAAAGTTACCCAGGGGTGTCAGGTTCTTGAGCTGGTTGAAGTACATCCATGTCCTCTCTGACACCCAGAAGCCCTTTGTTTGGCTGCATGAATGGAGCAGATGGCAGGCTGGTTTCCAACACCCCCATAACCCCAGTGCCCCCTGTGCCTGAAATTGCAGGATGTGGGTGTTGGAGATGGTAGAGATTTGATGGCTACCCTGCCCTTAGTCTGCGTCCAGAGGCTACCTTGGCCTGCTTCACTCCTGTTTAATGTGCCTCTGTCACTGAGCTGTCACTCAAGAAAATCTCTTCATTGCAAATCTTACTCTATAAGTACTGTTACATTTTGCTTTAAGCACTCCAGGGTTTTAGGATGTATTGTATCATCTGAACCTTGTAAGTTTATATTTCCCATGCATAGATACCTGGAAAAATCCATGTCTGAAGTCCAGAGAACCATACAAATGAGCAGTACATATTTTTGCCTCTATTAACTGGATTTCCTGAAAAAGACAAAAACCTCTGCTGCCTATCCTCACAAGATTGGTCTCTAAGATAGTTTCCTCAGATGACAGCATCAGAGTATGTGATTAGTTGTCCACATCACTGCCTGTGTGAGCACAGTTAATCGGTACTGTCTTGTTGTGGCAGCAACCTTTCACCATTTCTTTTACTCAGTGGGAGTAGGCAGTCTGCTGCTGACCACAGTCTTACCAGTGGGGATGACCTGTTGGGTTGTCTAGTGGTTTTTTTTAATGAAAGGAAAAGTTGTGTTCATGCCCGCTTCAACACAGTGTTATAAAACACAATGTTTTGGGAAAACCGTTAATCATTTTTTCACTCAGCAGTCCTCCGAGAGACACAAGACTTTCCAAACCCTCACAAGACAAACTTTTGCCCTGTCACCAGCCATAGAATCAATGAAGGCTGAATGCAGCCTTTTTTGTCAATAGGTGGAGAGCAAATTACCCTTTATGAAAATCTGTGACTGTAGCAAAGATTTTTTTTTTCAACAGGGTCTCTCACTTGCGCATTTTGTCTTGTGCCCTGTGCCTTGCTAAATGGCGTGTACATCAATTATCACCATTACCAGGATTATTTTTAGTCATACAGTTCTGATTCATATGCATTATTTATAATTCTGGAGTTCTTCATTTTTCAAAATGCCATTTTTGCAATCATGTGTATTTGTTTACTGTGGCGGGAATTCTCGCTGGGGCCAATTAATTTTTCCCTGACATAACTACTCTTCCATTCTTGTACTGTACATACATCATCAACATAAATATAAGCAATATGCACATTGACAGCAATCAATGTGTAACCCAAAGAATTTAATGTTGTCGATAGAAGACAGAGTGAGACTCCTATAGCTCCCATAGCTCTTGAGTTACAACCACATGGTGGTTTAATGCACGTTTGCAAGGTCATTCAAAGTCAAAAGCCACAAAACATTAGCTACGTTATTTTGATGACTTCTACATTTTTGATGAGATTCATTGTGTTGCATTGGGATGCTAAAAATGTTACATGTTCATAACCATAATTAAATATTTGATAAAATGTGAAACACTTATGCCTGAAATAAATTATACATCCTTGTAATGCACCAACACTGGACAGACAGTACTCTGTGGGGACCAAATATGTCCTGTTTCAGACTGTGACTATGGAAATCTGACAATGTTCATGATATTCAACCAGTTGCCATCTGAACTCCCAGTACTTGCAGCCCCTGACTCAAAATGCAGTATAGTATCTGAAAAAATGGTTCTTTGCTGTATCGACTGCTTTATATGGAAAGAAGAAAACATGCCATTTCACCAACCCGATGAAATCCCAGTTTCAGAAGTAAATTGTATTATCTAATTTTCTTATTTTTTATCTGTGAGTAGTGTTATTGATTTTCCTTTCTGTTGTTCTTTCAGCTCCATGAAATGATATTTTCATTTCTTTCAGAAGATCCCCCGCCCCCCTCCTTCTTCCCTTCCCCTGCGTGTGCTCCTTGCTGTAACAGACTGCCATGTGCCTCTACCTTGGCCTGATACATGAGAACGCACCGTGGGGTGGCAGAGGGGGGGAAAAGTCACCATAGCCACAGGAGAACTCTACTCCAGTCCTAGGACAAATGAACTGCAGCTTGCCACCTCCCAGCAGCTCTGAGTAGGCGCTGCTACGCAGGGCAGAGAAATGAATGTCGGCTGGTCCCTGGTGCTCCCACGGCTGGCCCAGGGTAAAAGCACATTCATCACAATTACTGTGGCGTTTCTGAGGGGAAATGTCTTACTTTCCTTCTTCTCCTTCATGTAGTCAGCTTGAGGCAGGCTACAACCTCCCAAAACAGTGGCAGGCTCAGCTATTGTATAAGGTGACTGGAACGCAGACAGCAGGAGCCAGACTACATCAAACTACCATGGCTCTTTGCCATAAATTTAAATTTTGCTTGTGTTAAATTTACAGACAAAGTGCCAAGGCTGTGAGACTGATGGGGGTGCAGTATTGGAGTAACTGTCAATTCCTTTCATGTCACTCTCCTCAAGGCCACTGTTTGTGTCTTTGCAGCCCTGTGCTAATCTGAAAGTTTTTTTTAGTTGAAAACCATATTCTGTCATATTTACATTTACTCCAACAGCTGTGTAGCACCGTGGTCAATTGCCCTCAGTTGATTTGCGTATAGAAAATTATTACACTCCGAGCAATTAGTCACAAAGAAACCCTTCACTTAATTTCTGGCAATAACAGTTTAAGTAACTAATATACATACAGGTACAGAACAGCAACTGCCACGGTAGCTGAATACTGAACACGGGCAAGGTCACTCGGTCCTCTGCAATGCCTCATCCAGCCGTGAGCAGAGGCTAGCCATCTGTTCATTTTCTTGCGCTTGTGGAATAAAATCAAGGTTCCCACGGAAACTGTGACTGCATGTCCTACAGTGATATACTGTTCCTTTGGAGGGGACATCACCCCGGAAATAGCCATAAGCATAAACATGATTTATCTGCTGGGTTCAATAAACAGTTTGGCCGACATCTTAGTACAATATCAGACACCCATTCACTTTGCATTAAGGTACACAGTTTCCCATTATTCACTTTTGCCCATCAAAGTGCCGCTGTGCTGCAATGTGTGTGTGTGTGTGTGTGTATGTGTTTCTGTTGTCAGAAAAACCTATTAACCTTCCTAAAACACAAGAACATAAGACGTTTCGTGATGAAAACAGGCTATTCAATTAGTGTTGCCAATTTGCCTACAATCTAGAGTGTGGCCTGGTACTCAACACTCCCACTTCTATTTTGAGTCCTGGTACATTAGTTCAAGCATTAATAACTCTCTGCACAAAAAGTTCACCTTGCATGAACTTAATAAAGATTTGAGACTGAAGTTCTCTATGCTATCATATAGAATCTCACTTGTTTTGATTTAACTACAGTGCCATTATGCTATATAATGCTGTACAGCCCAATATTAACCTGGCTGTTATACACAGCCTGGCCCTGCTCTATGGCCCAGTCTTGGCCTACCATAGCAGAAGTATGTCTAGTAAATTGCTGTCCATGCTGTCCCATATTTCCACTGAGCAGATGTCTGATAATTGAATTACTTGTGACAGAATTCTCATTTGTCACTCTGCATTGTTGATGTAGAGCAGGAGGTCCCAGAGTGTTTGGCTTTGGCAGATTTCAGAGTTACCTTTCAATTAACACCTGATCTACACCAGGAGCACCAGATGAGCTGACTTCCTATCAAAATAATGACTTCAGCTCAGCCAATAAGAGCTGGGGTAGAGCTAAAAGCCAATAGACGCTGATGATTGGATTAAATTAGGCTGAAATTGCCTTGAGGCTGAGTCTATATGCAGCTAGTAGAAACAGCTATTGCATTGCAGTTAAATTAGTCATTAATATGGGTTGTTATCGCACACTGGGGTGGAATAGAAGACATCGTTCATAATCCCATCATGTTGTGCGCTTCTCGGATGACAAGAAATATTTATACAGTACATATATATATATATATATATATATATATATATATATATATGTATATATACCCGGTCAGCAGTGGTGAGTACCTACCGACAGTGGTCCGAGGAGGGACAAACCACAAACCAACGACACGGTTGTTTGGCGCCCAAGGCTCATCGAAGCGTGAGAGCAACTAAGGCTGTCCCGTCTGGTCTGAACCGACGGAAGGTCTACTGTGGCATAAGTCACAGAAAATTTTGATGATGGTTAGAGGAGGAATGTGTCACAACACACAGTGCATCGCACCATGCTGCGTATGGGGCTGCATAGCCACAGAACGGTCAGAGTGCCCATGATGAACCCTGTCCACTGTCGAAAGTGCCCACGATGGGCATGCGAACTGGACTTTGGAGCAGTGGAAGAAGGTCGCCTGATCCGATGAGCCCCGTTTTCTTTTGGATCACGTGGATGGCCGTGTACGTGTGCATCGTTTACCTGGGCAACTGATGGCACTAGGATGCACTGTGGGAAGACGACAAGCTGGTGGAGGGAGTGTGATGCTCTGGGCAATGTTCTGCTGGGAAACCCTGGGTCCGGCCATTCATGTGGACATCAATTTGACACATGCCGCCTACCAGAGGTGGAAAACCCCGGGTTCAGTAAGTAAAAGTCCTACCATGTATTTGTTCTAGCCATTCATTAAACAAGGTGATTTCACTAATTAGCTCCTCTACCTGGCTGAAGAGTTGTGCTAATTAAATTCAGCTGGTATAGTGCATGGGTGGAACAAATATGTGGCAGGACTTTTACTTTCTGAACCTGGGGTTTTCCACCTCCGCCGCCTACCTAAACATTGTTGCAGACCAGGTACACCCCTTCATGGCAATGGTATTCCCTGATGGCAGTGGCCTCTTTCAGCTGGATAATGCGCCCTGCCACACTGCACACATTGTTTGGGAATGGTTTGAGGTACATGATGAAGTGTTCAAGGCATTGCCCTGGCCTCCAAATTCTCCAGATCTCAATCCGATTGAGCATCTGTGGGATGTGCTGGACCGACAAGTCTGATCCATGGCGGCTCCACCTCGCAACTTACAGTACTTGAAGGATCTGCTGCTAATGTTTTGGTGCCAGATACCACAGAACACCTTCAGGGGTCTTGTAGAGTCCATGCCTTAGTGGGTCACCGCTGTTTTGGCAGCACATGGAGGTCATAATGTTTTGCCTCATCAATATATCTATATCTATTACATAGAGGTCTCTGATGTGTTGTGTTTAAGTGAGTAACAGTCCCATGCAAGTCAGCAAATGCTGTTAAACGCGTACATATATTCACCCACAGAAACTGGCTACATATCAGAAGTCAGCTATGTGCAAGCCTGAAAGCAGTATTTAGCTAAATAGCATTAGTAACTCTGCTAATCAGGTTAATATGGATCCAGGCATGTGAAATTATGTGTGGCATGTCTGTGATATTATGACTTCAGTAGAATAAAAATGCAGAAACCTGCTGTTTTTTATCTTTTTATATCTAAAATGTATTTTTTTTACAGATTGGTTAGGTCTGCACCCGTTTCCCTGGAGAGCATTTGACAGACAGGGCAGGTGGCGGGAGATGTGCAGAGTATAGACTCCCAGAGGGACCCTAAGGCAGGTCACACATCCCCACTTCCAGAGCAAATGGTGCAGAAACGGTGGCAAATTGATTCCGTGCCACGATCAATACTGAGAACTGCTTGGTGTGGTGCGATACACAGGGCGCATACTTGTGTTCTCACATTGTATGAGCATGTGACTGGAGGCCCAGCTCCTCCAACAGCTTAAGGCACTTTCCCATCAAGTTCAATTACAACTGATTTGCATCAGATGGCTCTGAATCATTTAAACAAACTTTATTTATTTTTTCAATTCAGGGTTGCTTAATTTCAAAACTGGTGAATGCAAAACATTTTGAATTCACAAGAAGACAGATTCAGGTTTGTGTATGTGCTTCACTTCAGGTTTGTGTGTGCACTTCACTGCACACAGATCAGAATCCTTTTGTTAAAATTTGCTACTCTTCAGCACTCATTTAGCTTGCTGTTATCTACCTGCATTGGCCATTTGCAGGAATATATGGTATGTTTTCAGTAATTTTCAGACATCTTCACTAGTTCACTACAGTAGAAATAGCAGATAGTGAAACAGTATTGGTATATATCTGTGGAATTCACCTGTCCTTTTGGAAATGGACAACACCAGAGGCAGGCAGGTGAAGCTCAGGAAAACATGTTCTTTATGAGTGCTAATTTCCAGATTCCAGATTTGTTTGGTTCCATACCACACAAATATATGGTGGACCTGGAGAGCTGAATAATACAAGGTGCATGCAATCTGAACCTGTGGGTAACATAACAATCTGTTTAATATAACAATACTGTTTACTTTATGGGTAATATTTAAGGAAAAGCCTTATTATTTAAAGAGCCTTGCATGATCTGTTTATTTACTTACTTAGAAAACATCCTTAGCCAGACAATTACATACCTTATTTTTTACATGCAATCATTTCCATCTGTAAATGTTATTTATTGAAACAACAGAGGGTAGGTTTTGTGGGTATATCAGCAGTGCCCAAACTCAGATTCAATGCTGCAGCCTTCTGGTTACAAATCATGTGCCTGAACCATTACTCCACATAGCTCCCTTATTCATGAATGTGATGTGATCTGCATTAACAGGAAAAGAAACGTCTAGAGAACAAGAGGTCTTGGAATTGGGTTTAATGATGAAATCAAAGCTGAAAACAAAGCATTTCTCTGGCAGTGGGAAGGTTTTTGGGTTGGAGCCAAGACTTGGGGTAAATACAAGTTACAGTGAGGGGGAAAGCTTTACAGAAGTCCAAACAACAGCATGAACACATGACGGAGACGTGACCCCCACCAGCTCCGTCAACAGTAGAGATAACGCGCCACACCAGTGATGAGTTCAACAGCACAGGAGAGGCTCCATCACTCTTGTTCACATCACATTCATATAATGTTCATATAATGTTCACAATACAGCTCTCAGCAAACAGCTTCCTCTTTCTTTTCCAGTCACTCCTCTCTTAAAGAGGCATTAAGAGTCCAGTTTTGGCATTGCATCAATAAAGCACACATGAAAAAATGGATTTTTTCCCTTTTAGATTAAAATAACGTAAACCAGAAGCACTGTCATTATTAATATCAACACATTCTTCAAAACTGTAAAAAAGCCATCATGAAACAGATCCCCGTGAGGTCAGGGTTGTTGTCAGTTTACAGAAAACAAAAACACAAGTGTATCCACCATGTATTTGTTGTACACGGCATTATTCCCAAATGGCCAAGGAGAGGCCTGACAAACTGACAATGAATCTAAACAGCTGACAACAGTCCTGTGAGGTTCTGTTATAGGGGTGGGGTGGGAATTGATGGGTTTCGTGCCCGATTTTCTCAAATGGTGATGAATGCCCCCTGGTCACTGTTGGCAGACTCGGGCTCCACACAGCGCCCCTTCCTGCGGGTCACACGCCGGTTCCGGTGGAATTTGGCATAGCAGCGGAACCCTGGAAAAGGAGTAAATATCATATAAACCCAGGATATTTCATTACTTAAGGTTTGTCTTGTGTGATAAATTCAAGCCAAGCTTTGTGTTTGTGACAGCCATTCACTTTTGGGGAAGTGAAGCCCATAGAGCTGCATGGAAAACCACTGCCACCATATGAGCGAAATGTATTTAAATTTTTATATTGTCTTCCAGCTGAAGCATTGATTTGAATGGGCCTTGCAATGGACATGTAGAATTTGGGTGTTTGTAGTGTGTTGGTGTAGCTTTAATACCAACCAAATGTCCATGCTATGGAAGACTGATCCCATTCCCATATCTTGCTGTTTTATTTTAAGCCTGTTAGCCCTCTCACATGCATTGCTTAGAAACAGTCCAAACTGAGATAAATTAGCTAGCTTGTAAGGCTGTGTAAGAGATTTAGGATGGCCATGAATTTATACTGTTCCTTCCTGGTGCAGTTCTTAGTTCCAGTTGCACTTCTATGGTCAAACTAGGGAGTTCCAGTAATAAGATGCTTAGTAGATAATATGCTGTTTTAATACAGGTAGTGAATCTTTAAAGAGATGCACTTTTGTTAAGATTTGTAAAAGCATGTACTCTTCTATAATATGACTTCATTAAGGTATCTTGATAACTTGTGAAATTGAATTTTTAAAACCTGATTCCATAGTGAGTAGGATTTCTGTCTTCAAAGAATGTGTTACAATGCAAAAATGACAAAGGGCAACCACAATTTGGTTAAGAGTCTAGTGTGTCTGACAACTCCTGGATCATTGTCACGGCACAATCTCTCTGTTATGGGAGTAAAACATTTGGTGTAATTACCCTCAGGATAGATGCTGCTTGTTAATCCCAGCTTTGCGTCTATCAAAAGTCACCACTAGTCTCTACCAGTCACTACTCTACTGTTAGTGAGAATCTTTTCTTGGAATCGGGTTCTCACAGTATACGACTCAGACCTGAAACACACGCCCACCCACCTTCCTCACACATGCAGTCATCGTAGCACTTGTTGTTGAGGCCGCGATTGTGCGGCTTGCACTCATGTTGCCTTAGGTCACAACAGGATCCTGGGGGGCACAAGAGAGGAGAAAAACCACAGCAATGCTCAGCAGGATGCATCTGGCTCATTCCGTCAGAGCATAGCAAATCACTGACAGTTATGAATATTATATCCTCCATAAGTATAACATCAAAAGATGAGAAAGGGGATATAGACTCTCCATACAGTGACTATGAAACCAAAGAAGAGAGGCAGTAGATAGACTCTCCACATGACTGAAATGACAGAGAGGAAGAGTGTAAATTAAAGGAGAGGAAGAGAAAGGCGAACCGACCAGGGAGGCAGTCCAGGTGGTGGTCACATGGTTCCAGGGTCTCTGTGTCCACTGTCACATTCCCACTGCTCAGGTTCTTACTGCGCCGCTTGTCTGTATCACACACACATGCACACACACACACACACACACACACACACACACACACACACACACATACATACATATGTACTCAACCACACACACACACGTGCATACAAACACACACACATGTATGCACGTATACACATATACATATGTGTATACATATACACACACACACAGGCAAACAGAGGTGGTATAGAAGAGGGCATGGCCATGAATTATACCTGATTCACATCCATCACACATCTTATATTAATCCCACAACAGGCTTCAGACACATATCAATCCTTCAAAGTGAGGCCTCATATCAATTGCACATAATGATTTACACTACTCTACGGCCTCATCTCAAGCCTAAAACTTATCCCACACCTGACATCAGTCCCACATTATGTTTAACTCATCTTTCAGCTCATAAGAAGCCCACATCAAGCCTCACCATAAGGCGGCTTTGGTGCATACGTGACCGTAGCTGTCCCTTAGACAAACAGTTACAGTAAGTCCTGAAACAGAAGCGTCACCTTTCTTCTTGGAGGATGGCCAGGTGTCTGCCGGCTTCATGTCCTCGTAATCTGTCCAGTCGAAGAGTGTCATGTCCAGTGTGGGCATCACCTCCCCCTGTGCCTTCCCCCGGCCCTGAGGTGACCTCTGCAACCATAAGCACAAAAAATTGGCCAATTACATTAACACACACAACATGAGACTGCAGACATTTCCCTCTTTAATGACATCTAGTGGTAATACACAGGAATGACCTGTGTGCAGGTAGATGGACAGACAGACAGGTGGGCATGGTGAGGCAAATGCTATACTCTCAGAGGGTAAAGAAGCAAAACAAGAGCCATTCAAGGGTCTGAAACTACTTTAGTTGATCACTGTATTAGTGTATATTTTACCATCTAGTGGCACTCTAAGGAAATGAAGTTACTTTGGGGGATATGGTCACTCACAGTCAGATGAGTGAACAAATGGGGAATGCTACAGTTTCAAGGGCTGCTAGGTAACAGCAAAAAAAGATAGCCACGCTTCCCACCAATACATTAAAAAAAACTATTACAAGAGACACTCATATCTAAAAAGAATTTGGTTCCCATCTACACGTAAATGACCTATTATTATGAATTATGTTTAATATTATAAATCTTTAGATTAATATTTATTTTACGCCTTAAAAATAGGGATAATTATATCATTAAATATAGTGAGCAAGCACTATGAAATCCAACAGTGATTCATGTGTCATATTTTCCTGTGACTTTGAAAGCCCCCATTTCATGTCAGGATGCATTTTCAAGCAGGTCTCTGTGAATGGCCACAGACATGTATGGTGCTGTATAATTCACAAAAAAAGTCACAGACTCCCAAGATAGCGACTAACTGGCCAGGCAGATAGGGCCCCGGGGCTTTTTCAGATTGGCTCAGAGCGACCTGTGTTACCCTTTGTGACATCATCAATGTCAGTCTGTATGAAGGCTACACTGCAGTGAGCGATGGGCTTGGTCTTAAAATGAGAGGCTGAAAAAGACCCGGTGGAGGATGCAGAAACAGCAGGACATGCTTATGAATCTACCGTCTGGAGGGTTTTTTTCCCCGCGTCTGCAGTTTAGCATCTGCTCGGGTGCTTGAGTCAAAGGTTTTGCTGCTACCGGGCCAAGAAAAGGCCCTTAATTTGTAGAGCAGTGACTATGAGTGTGACCATCTTGCTCAGGGGAGGAAAGAAGCACGCCAGTAATTAAATCCTCTTCCAATTAACGATGTTGTAAATGCGTGGGAGGTGAGCCATTCATGGAGCTTGTGCCAAAACATTATGTTGATGGCTCAAAATGAGGCAGTTTTGAAAAATGTAGCACTGCTTTAAACAGCAGGATGTTCAAGTGCCACACCCGGCCATTTCCCACTTTAACTGTAGTTATTCCTACCCTTGGTTTTAAAGCCGTAATACAGGAAAAAAAGCAGAATGCTAAAAAGTTTGAATCACGTCCAGGCCTTTGAGGTTGTAAACCAAGTAAGCTGCAACAGCTGCTGTTTTGTGTTTGTCTCTTGAGATCATTTAAACACCATAAGAATGTCCACAGATGATAAATCCAGCGATTACAGAGGGTCTCCATTTGGCAGGAACCACTAAATACACACATTGCAGTTAGAATTTTTCATCTGCCACCATCTCAGATAAGCTCTAGCTGTGGTGACTTTCTCAACATATCAGAGAAAGTTAACAGTAGTCTCATACCAAGTTTACTTGTGAATTCCTCGCAGCAGGTGCTCTTTAAGCGAGTACTTTTTTTCAGTTTTGCTTTGCTTCATTCCATTTGTTTGGGAGGAAATTAAGGCTCTTCTTTTGTAGTCCACTCACTACGGCATGCGGACCAGAATTCTATTGGTCTCTGACTCTTGATTTGCTTGAGGTTTACCTGCAGTGGACATTCTCTGGAGAATATTCGGGTGTGATGGGGAATACAGACACCCTACAGTTTACCTGCAGTGGACATTCTCTGGAGAATATTCGGGTGTGATGGGGAATACAGACAACCTACAGTTTAACTGCAGTGGATGTTCTCTGGAGAATATTTGGGTGTGATGGGGAATACAGACACCCTACACGCAGTGCGCTCGCTTTTCCTGTGTGTTGACTGACGGTTTCGGTAACTAACTGCAGCAGAAATAGAAAAAGCACTGGAAAAGAAATAGAAAAAGCATTGTGTCTACCTGTGAAAGACACTACGCTTTTAGAAATGATTCACAGGGGACACATGAGACTGGCGGCTGAAGAAAGGGGAAAAATGTTATTTCAGGAGTCCAAGGTTTGATGCTATATTTGAGTGATTTCTAATTGTACCTGAATGCATTTTCTTCCATTCTGCACAAATTTTGGTAGACCAATATTTCAAAGTCAGCCAATTCAGTTTCAAGTTGTCTGAGAACCCCCATCTAAAGGTATCATTTTTAATTCACATCCTGGTGAGATTACATCACTGTCAAGGTTCCACGTATAGTTCCAAATAAACTAAAATGTATTGCACAGTGAAATGAACTAGATGTGAAAGTATTTTGTTATTGACCAAACCAGAATAATAAAGAATAAGTCAATGGCAAACACAAATTGAACACTATACAGCTCTGATCTCACTTCATTTGAGAGCCATTGTTGACATTTTACTCTTTGTTTCTGCATTAGGACCCAGCACACTGGGGAAGTTAAGGAAACTGCACCTTAACCAAATCTTGCCTATATTATTACTCTCTTGTAGTCAGCTAATCAAAACAGAGAGGAAACTATACATTTCCGGTATAAAATATCATTGGAAACACATCTCAGATTCTCTGAGGTTTACTACAAACATACAAAATGGCATACCAAAGCAACAAAGTGACACGAAAATGTACAAATAGAGTGAAAGGCACCACAGTCTCCACCACAACACTCCTCATTTAAAGGCTTCAGAGCAACAGCAGTGAAGTCGAACCTATCAATAGTCTAGGACTGGTGTCTTCAATATGAAGAAACTGAGTAACTGTTGCCTCTACACTGGAGAGAAAATGATTTGTGCACATAAACTGAAGCTGTGAAGAGCAATCTCTGGTGTCAATGGACTAACAGAGGAAGAACACAAGGACAATCAGACAGGGTCATAACTCAACACACAGACACACACACACATGCATACGCACACACACACACACACACACACACACGTGCATACATATGCAGGCCTTCTTCCCTAATACTCCTTTCACAGAAAGAGGAAAGAGAATATGCATTTTGCACACCAGGGGGTGAGAGAAAACAGCTGTAGCACTAGTCCACAGAGAAAAAGAAAGAGAAAGAAAGGGAATAGACATACAGTGAGACTCAGCAACAAAAACTCAGCTCTATGGAGGCCTGCTGCCAGAGATAATTCATGCCCTGTACACACCAGCAAAGTGTAATTTAGACTGTACAGAGAATTTTTTACGTCGGTGCACTCAGAGTCCTCATGAATAATCTGCTTATGTACAATCAAGCATGCCTTATTACTCGTTACAGAGGGCTCTGCATGGCGAGCACCTGGGTGGCTGATCTCAGGTCATTCTAATTCTGGAGCGATCAAGGAGGGGGAGAGGGCACACACAGGAACTACAGAATATGATGTTTTTCATATATCACATTATTTGTGTAGAAGATGCTCTTATCCAGTGCAACATGAATGGCTCGCACGCATCATCCATTTTATATGGGGGGATATTTACTGAAGCAACCCGGGTTAAGTATACCCAAGGGTACAACAGCAAGGCCCTCTGGGGAAATGAAAGCAGCAACATTTTTGCCTACAAGCCCTGCTCCTCATAGCTACACCACACTGCTGCCCTATTTATAAGAGGAAATATAAGGTTAATTATGGCTAATCCTAAGTACATCTGCTTAATTATATTTCCATATGTGCATGTGCACTCAAATAGCATTGCTCATTGCTGTTCATTGAGTCTTCCTCAGTTTCACAACACATCATATTGTGCTTTCAGACTGCAACGGGAGTCAATATGGAGATGCTGGGGATTGAATCAATGTGGTCTTCATTGATCATACAGGGAGAAGGGACACCGGGGTAGCTGGGAGATGGATAGGTACCTGGGGTTTGGTGGAAGCCGAGGGCAGGGCCGGGGGATCCTCGCTCATCACCGTGGTTACTGTGGACATGCTGGAGCTGATGACAGCTGCAGTGGGGGAGGACGTCGCAGTGGGTGGAGCGATTTCCTCTGATGGTGGCTTACTAGGGGGCTGGTTATTGATTAACTCCCCCTCCTTCAGCACAGACTTCAGATCCGGCTCAGGGAGTCGCCCTAAAGAGAAAAAGAGAGAGAGAAAGAGAGGGAGAAAGAGAGGGAGGGAGGGAGGGAGAGAGAGAGAGAGAGAGAGAGAGAGGGGTAAAGTGAGAGAGGGGGAGAAAGACAGGGAGATAGACAGGAAGAGAGAGACAGAGAGAAAAAGAGAGAAGGCGAGAGTGAGAGAGGGGGAGAAAGACAGGGAGATAGAGAGGGTGGGACAGGAGAGAAAGGGAGAGTAGAAAAGGGAGAGAGCAGAAGAGAAATGGAAGGAGTTTTAATCTTTAACCTCAGGTTAATGTACATGTACATGTAACTCCTGTGATGAATGAGAAGGAGCCCTAAGGGCCAGAGGCCTCACCTTTAATGTGTCGGGCCTTGTCCCTGCGGCCGCCGTGCTTCTTGTGCTCTGAATGATGTCCGTGCCGCCTGCCCTTGAGGGTGCCCTCACTGCCAGGGGCATGGTTATCCCGCTCATGGAACGGGATCCCAAACCCCATAAAGCTACCCTGCTGCTCAGGCACGCCTCCCCTCCTCTCCCCGGGACCCATCTCCAGCCTCACTGGGCTCAGGCCCTCCAACCCTATCCCATCATCCTCTGGGCGCCCCACTGGCTGCACGGGCCTCCGGGAGAGCAGGCCAGCGCTGGCTTTGTCCTTCCGCCCGCCATGCCTCCGGTGGTGACCGCCGCGCTGCGCCCACGGCTCCGAGCCCTGCAGGGCATTGGCTCTGTCAGGAGGAGGGTGGGCCACGCCCTTCTTGGCGTTCCTGTTCCCGGGCTCAGCGCTGTGTGAAATGGTGGCCAGCGTGGCCAGTAGGAGAGCTGGGCACAGGCACCAGGAGAAAGCTGCCATCTTTAAACGCAGCACCACCTGCTGGAGAGAAAAAGCATGCTGTCAGTCTGACTTCATGTCAGTCAGTGCAATGCACTGTTAATGCAGCCATAATCAGTCTGAATTATGAGGCACTCAGTCAGCTTTGGAGAAATAAAAGAGGTGGCTTTGGTGGACATGTTGAAATTAAAATGAACTGGTGTAGTTTTGGAACCTCTCATAGTCTTACTGTGTTGAAATAGAAATGAGCCTAACCTAATTAACCGTATGTAGCTAGCTAAGGGCCAATCTAAATGCACTAAATGTTCATCGTGCAAATGGATCTCTCTCAAAATTTGTGGGAGGCGGTGCGTAATGGCATTTTGCGGCTTGTCACGGGTGACAACGTAGTGTGGTGCTAGTTTCAGATGGGACAGGTAGGGCCCTGTGATGCACTAATCACTGCTGTATATAACTTCAACCCTCTTTTCCTGTCTCAGAAAGCAAACTAATCAACTGATAGCCAATAAGCAGCAATGTAACCTTTCACAATGAATCTGCTTTTTTGTCACTCAGATTTCAGCAAGACTCTTTGTCATTGTAATGTAATTGTATTACTATGTAGACAGATACGCAAGCCTACAGTGTTACAGTTCAGACTGTAATAAAGAATGTAACCAGACTGCAGTTACGCATTGTGTGCACTGTGCGCATTGTGTCCCACCCAGATTTGTCTCTCTCTCAATGATTACTTCAGTCTGTTCCGAATCTTAAAATTGATAAATCGTTATCACTATCATGTTTGTAACATTCAGTACAGATTGTGAAAAACATTGGATTTATTCTAAAATATATGTGCACAAGAATATAAATGTGTCCATAAATAAAACATTTAACAATTTATGCAGTTTTTTAAGCAAAAAAGAGAGCAAGAAGAGTGTATCCGCACACACACACAAATCTGGTACCTTTAGAGAGGACTACAATCCAATATGAATATGTCCATGCACACTGACTTAACAACAGTGCCGATCCCAGGATGTGTCCTCTTGCCTTATGTACTGTATTATCGCCCTTATGGTAGTCATTTTAATCTGTTTCTGTTTTATGATTTGAAACGTATCGCCATATGGCCACATCTCTCACGCGAATAAATGAATAAATGTTTTAAGCCTCAGCAGGGCTTCCAGGGAAACTAACGCATAAATAAATGAACAAAAATGGTGAGCTCACAAAGTTTTGGTGTGGAGAGCCTAACTGTTCCTTCGCAGAGACTTCCTTGTGTTTGTGCTGTATGTACTGTGTTCATGCTGTGTTTGCACTGGGTTTATGCTGTGTTCATGCTGTGTTTGCACTGGGTTCATGCTGTGTTCATGCTGTGTTTGTGCAGTATGTGCTTTATTTATTCTACGTTTGACTCGAGTTTGAGCTGTTTGTGCTGTGTTTGTGCTGCATTTGTACTGTGTGTGTTGTCCTGTTTTTTGTGTATTTGACTGTTTTGCTGTGTTTTTTACTGTTTGGTGTTATATTTGTGCTTTCTTTGTGCTGTGTTTGAACTGTGCTGTGTGTTTCCGTTTTTGCCTTGTTTTCGTCATGTCTGTGCTTTGTGTCCCCTCGTTGGCCATTACTACCAATTGGCCCATTCCATTGACACAGTGCAGAAGCGAATGAGGACGTAGCTGCAGTCAAAAGCTGACATAAATATCACTGCAATAACCACAAATGACCCACTCAAACAGCCTGCGCTAACAGCACTTCAGGCCCCTTGGATGCTCATTAGAGGACATTACCTGCTTTTAAAGCCTCCATGCTCTTAGTCAGAGGGCACTTAGAGGGCCGGCTACTGTACTTCTGCCATCCGCCATCATTTCATCATCATTGCTTTTTAATTGGGTATAAAAAACCCTATCATTCCTCTTTAGACTCCCCCACTGATGGGAGGAGCCCAGACAGCAATCCCTGTCCAACATCTGTCTCCTTTCTGTCCATGCGAGTTCAGTATGATTTCATGTGTTGAGATGGGATGTCTTTCCAAAATATGATGTCTGATGGAAGCAGTTATAACCCACTGGCTCGATGAATACATGACAAAAAAGGTATGCTGTGAGATCCATTTCTTCCATTCTTCACAGACTACTGAAAGCACTGTGGTCATTATTAGTCATTACAAATGTAGCCCAGAGGAAAGTCTTTCTACTCTCCACTGTGGGTGTGTGTGAATACATGCCTGCATGTGTATACCTGTGTGTGTTTGAGTTATAGATATGAGCATATGTATGTATATCTGTGTACATATCTGCGTGTGTATGTTATAGATATGAGGGTAAATATGGATATCTGTATGCCTATTTGTGTGTGTGTGAGGGTGCGTACGTCCCTGCATGTGTGTTTGAGTGTGTCTGTATGTGTGTGAGGGTGTATATGTGCCTGTATGTGTGTTTGAGTGTGTGAGGGCGGGTCAATAAATGAAAAACCTGACCACTCTCTGTCCTGACACACAGCCTGGGGGAGAAGTAAACACGGGGCTGTGATTACTGCATTTATTGAGGGTTATTAAAGTGCCCATTTGTGCTGGGCGAGAGGAAGGGATTGTAAAGCACCACTAAGTAAAAGGAAATTCGTCTTGCTCTCACAAGCTGTAGAGCCATTCAGTTCAGCTTGTCTCAATTATTTATACCAGCAGGAAAAAGATTGATTTTAGTTGGGAGGCTCGAAACTTCGTGCGAGGAGTTGCTGTGCGGTGGTGCACATGTGAACTGCCTTTCTCCCTTGTTCCTAAGCGATGGGCAATTTGAGGTTGTATAACACTCTTGAAATAAAGAACCTAACTGTGGACCCCTAAACAAAATGGAAATGGAAAAAAAAGCCATAAGCAACACACTAAGAACAGGAACAATGATGTAAATTTTTTTTTTTTTTTTTTTTTGCTTTTAAGAAAGAGTGAAAGTGCTTTTGATTCAAGGGTGACTACTGCAGGGCATATCAGAACAGGTTGTGAAATAGTTTTGCGCCCTTAGTGCGTTGTAAGAAAAAACGGTCAAAAGGACATCCTGAGAGCGGTGTTTGTGTGCTAAGATGCTGAAGCTTTCGTTAGACCCCGTTCTCTTGTGTGCGGCGGCTCCTCTTTCATGAGCCTGCAGCGGGAGGTCCTTTGAAGAGCCGGAGGATGACAGCGATAATGAAGCAGACTGCGTAGTTAAGACCATCCGCCTCTGTCAAGCCGCGCCCCCGCTGCGCTCTGTGTGATACCGCGCCGCGGCACGCTACAGATCACCGCAGCGGGGGAGCCGGGGACAGGGGAAGCCGAGCATCTGGAACAGGTGCCGCGCGGAGTTCGCAATTTGTGAGTAGGTGGGCGAGGTGGTGGTGGTGGTGGTGGTGGGGGGATCAAAACACTTCACCTGAGTGCCAGGACGTGGGGACGTGGCCAATGAACTCTTTGAACTCCCCTCACAGAAGTGTGTCGGGTTAGTCTGAGGTAGGTACTCACTTCCATTCGGTCCTCCAAAAACTAAATTAAGTCCCTTTGTCTTAATGAGTGGTAGTGCAATGCTTGGGTCTGTGCCAGATGACATTGCTTTAAGCTAGTCCGCTGCTGAATGCAGCAAGCAACAGCTAACACAGCCATCTCCTCAGAGACCTGGTCTCTCAGCAATGATGATCTCAAGCTGGAAATGCCTGGTTTCTCAGGGCACAAAACTCTGACACAGTGCCCAGTACAGCACTCGCACAATGCAGATACATGCTCTGCGGGCTGATGGAGAGAATGCCAGCGCAAAATAAACTCTTTTCACTTTTCAGTCTCATGCAGGGAAAGCAGAAAATATGAGGCTGGAGCGCACTGGGAAAAACAGCACTGACTCTGCACAGTCTCGTCACAGTTCTGGACTGCTCTGGGGGTCCCAGTATGGCTCTGTGCTTTTATTTGATTCGGGGGTTGGTGGGGGTGGATTGGGGGAGTGTGAGACTCCTCTGGGGCAAGGGAAAAACTGGGGACCAGTCAGAAATAATGGAATTTTCTGCTTGACTGAACCGAGGATGTGAGAGAGGAACTCGGCTGCCGAGGAGCTTCGGGCTATTGTCTGCTGCAGAGTGACGGTCAGCCAGCGGCAGGGTTTGGGGGCCCCGCTGCAGGGCAGCGGAGGCAGGGAGGGGGGGGGCAGGGTGTCAATAGGTGCCGTGGGGCAGCAGCAGCGGTGGTGGATGGGTGGGGTGTGCAGGGCTAGGGGGCGGAGAGGGTATTGTGCACGTTAATGATTTTTGCCATTCCACCTGCTGGGCTACGGAGCTCCCAGGAACCATCTGGTCCCTCTGTCTCTAATGGCAACCAGCGCCTGGGCTCCAGGCACTAAAAACACAGCCCCATCAAGTCTCTGCAAAGAGAGACCAGAAAAAAAAAACACAAAAGAGAAAACAAACAGTCCTCTTCTCACCTTCACCTCCAGCACACATAAGCAGCATTTCCACAGACAAGCCATAGCTATAGGTCACCTACACATGCCCACTGACTCCAGATACAACAACAGATTTGCCCTGCACTCAGATGAGTCATGAGGGAACTGATGTTTTTAGCCTGTATTTACCATCAGCAGGAAGTGCATTTACTTAATAGATAGTGTGGTCTTGTTCATATATCATACACCAGTTCACACAACATCAATTTTCCACTCGTGCACGATAAAGTCATTATTCTTTTCTAGTCTCATATATTCTATAAAATAAACATTTGCCTCTGGGTCCATATATAAATAAGATCATTATGAGTACTTGCGATGCTGTCATGGCTATCACATGGGAAAAACGAAAACGCAAGCATCAGTTTTTCCTGTTCTGCGCAACCGAGCAAACACTCAAACTGGAAAAGAGACCTCGTTCATTTGTGAACAAGAAAATGTGACATAGTGGGGTAGAGGCCATATCTGAAAGGTTCAATGCAGTTGCCCTGGGGTCAGCTGCATGTGAGCAACAGATGAAGTTCAGCCAGCCAAAGTGATGGACACTGATCCACATTAGAAAGTCCCACATTCAGCTGAGCCGGGCCAGAGGAAATGCAGCAGCAGACCTGCAATAGACATGCACACACTACACAGAGCGTGCATTCCATAGTCGCTTTTACAAATGACAGACTGAAGTCACTCAATTTTATTTAGCCACCAGCACTTTACTGGTACAAAAGAGAGAGCATATGCCAGAACTCGAGTTTGGAGGGTCAGAGGCTGACAGGAAACAGAAGGGCAGATTCGCTGGGTTCAGGTGGGTTTTTGATCCCCGGGCGGAAGCCTGTGTGGGGCTCCGCTGAGCTAAGCAGAGGCAGATTTCACACTCAGACATGATCAGACACATAGGAGGGAGACAACTGAGACAAATTCACAAAGCCCACTCTGCTTCTCAATACGGACCAGGCGATGGAGACAGCACTGCAAAACGCCCTCATGCAAAATCAAACAGACAATTCACTACAATTCCCACGCGGCTCGGCTGATACGCTCAAGCTGACCGCTTTGGATGAACGTCAGGCTTGTATGTCTGAGTGTGGCATGGATAAAGAATGTGTGCTCTGGTCTCAAGGCAAAAGATGCAGATTAAGGCCCAATATGATGATCATTCTTTGAAGATATGGATTAGGAAATGCATATTATCTGTCACACATGGCCAAATGCACTACAAAATTACACATGGCGGCCAAAGGATTAACATGTTAACTGTCACATGAATGTCTTAATGCGCAAAAATGCAAATACAATCAAGCTTAATGGCTGCCATCAGTTCAGGGCTAATATCTGTGTCAAAGTACAGTAGCATAAACCTAGATGTCCATTCTCATCCATTAGATCAAGGGGCCTGTGTGTGAGATAATTTTTCAAATTGAATGCAGCCTTGCAGTTTGTAATTTTTGAATTTTAAAATCCCTTCAAAGAATATAGGATCAAGGCACTGATGAAGGCTAATTCATGTTCACAGTTCACTTCAAAAGTAATAAAACTGAATTCGACTCTAAGTTGTTTTTTTTTTAAATCTATTCAAATGAATGCGAAGGAGACAGCCATATTGCGTTTTTCAAATAAGAGATGGTTTGATGATAATACATCTTCCCATGATAAAATATATATTTTAACAGATAGAGAACAGAGATGATAGTGCATGCAGCCAACCAATGACTTTCCATTTCACTGCTGAGAACATCCTGTAGCCACACCGTTCTTTTGTCCTTATCAATGGGAGCTTCGTTTTTAATCTAGTTTAGAGATAACAAACAGAATGGCTTTAACTATCTGCAACAATGGGAGAGCAGGGCACGAATGGTCTTATTTACTCCATCAGAGGAAGGAGAAAGCAGAGTATACATGGATATTTGAAGAAATGAATGCCATACGTGCTCCTTTGAAACTCTGCAGATTCACAGGCTCAGGCAGTTCCAGAGATTTCACACAAGTGGTGTTATACACTTCCAAACACATGTCAGATGCCTAGATCATCTGATCAAACAAAGCAAAATCAATATACTGTACAAAGCTATGAAATATGTCAGTACGCCAAACACAATTAATACACCGAGTACATACGCCTTCAGCACACGATTAAAAAGACAATGAGAATGGGCCATGTGGTGACGAGCGGGACTGATCCATAAATTCTGGTCCTTTTTCAAGTCACTGCAGGTGTGCCAGATGCCAGGTACCACTGAACAGCAGCTCAGTCTGACAGCAGCATCACAGACTTCCTGCGGTGAGATACTTATCATAGTTTTGAGTGCGCCCACTGTGAGATCACAGCAGGAGATCCTCCTGCTCCCCCCAGCAAGCCACGTTACTTCTAATTACACTCCCAGAGACTTATAAAACTACAATGATTGCCTTATTAATCATGAGCGGAATATTGTATGGGGAACCCTTGTGCATGCCCCCAGGCAGCGGGAACTCGCCTTGCCCAGACTAGGACAACAGCGTAACCCAATCTGTGGGGCTAAAGACACGCAAGAGTGTTTAGAGCTGATGTTGTGCCGTCTCACTGGTTAAGAACACGTTTCTGAAACTGCAAAGATCTTCATTTGCTTAGCAAGTCCCCTTATGCGGGGAAGCTTACAAATCTTATGCACCATCCATTCAAATAGCTGCATATTTACTCAGGTCAAGTAAATTGCTCAGGGGTACAACAACAGGGTCCCGCCTCAGAATTAAAACTGCAACCTCTAGGATAAAACAACTAGCTATTTACTGACTGCATCATACCATGACCCGAAAGAGGGGAGAAAACCCTGAAAGTTAACCTTTCCTTCTCTGTGAAAGGGAACACGTTGACAGTAAAGCCTTACAATGGTCTGAAGGAGCAAGAGAGCGCTTCCATTTTTGCCAAGCTTGGATTAATCATTCACTTGCAAGGTGTTCCCAGAGCAGCCCTGAATATGATTCTATTCCTGTGCACAACAAAACGAAATGGCTTCTGTTGTTAAAGATTTTGCAGTTCTGCATGCAGACTACACCATATATTGTAACTGCATACTGATTATCTCGCGTTCATCTAATTCAACACAAAAGACAATGTTTGCCTCAGGATACAACTCTTAATGTCTGAGAGTCTTTGAAGTTCTGTGTGAGTCTGTTAATAGTGAACATCCATTAGCTGCACAATACCCACTAAAACAGAAGATGAAATAATGAAATTTGCTTTAGTTTTCTTTTGTCTCCTGGGAGAAAAATGTCTGAAGTGTTTATTAAGACACCAATTATTTTAATGTTAGATTTTTCTTCCATTGCAAAACAGACCAACAACTAATAATGTTGTCAGTATTGGTCAACGCTCTAGGCCATGAAATGGATCACTGGTTTTGTTTCATGCATTTTAGGATGCCACAGCAGTGTGACATAGTGGTAAGGGGCAGCACTTGTAACCCTAAAGTTGCTGATTCAATTCTCAGGCAGGCTGCTGGGACATTGCATAGCGCTTAACCCGAAATGGCTCAGTAAATATCCAGCCCTATAAATGGATAAGCTGTAAAAAAAAAAAAAGTAAGCTATGTCACTCTGGATGAGTTTTCTGCTAAGCAAATGTAATATACTGTAAAGAGTACTGCTGTGCTGGTCGGCAGGCACATTGGTCTGGCACCACAAAGACATAATGGGACTGTGTAGCCACAGGCGGCTTGTTGGAACAAGGTGAGGCTGCTGGGTCACTGACACACAACCGAAGACTAATGACTGTGCAGCTTCGTCTGCAAAAAAGGGTGTAGCCATACTCTGCTGCTCTTTACTGCTGGGCACCATTGGCTCAAGGCCATGATCGGTTTGTGTCATTTATTGTATCGTTGTTGTCAGAAGCCTCCTGCCCCGACGGTGACCTCTGGAAGAGCTATAAAGCGAGATAAACGGCGTTCGTATATCCACTGGATTAAAATGTTATTAACATATGGATAAGGAGCAAGTTCTGTGTGCGTGTCGAAATCGTGCATTGTGTGATATCGCACTTATTACTTTAACGATTCTTTTTTTTTCAGCGCAGAATTTCAAATTTTTTCCTTTGCCCCCCACTGCCTAAGGGGATTTTATCTAGAGCCTCAGACTCGTGAAAATTTCTCTTGGGATTTTGACTCGTGTGCCTTGCGAGCTATTTGTTTTATATTAAATTAGCGCACCATTGGTGATGATTACTATACAGATATTAATGTCTCCTTTATATTCGCTTTTAATTGCATGATCTCGTGCTGCGCAACCCCATAAATCCGCTTCTTCAATGCGAGCACGTTTCCAAAACTCGTTTTAAATTTAACATTATTTAAACATCAACATAATTAATATAATTCCAAAAAGAAAGACGTTTGCCTTTATCTTTTTTATTTCATTTATGCATATATAATCGCCATAATTATTTTTTTTTTAATTAATGAGAAAGTGGTTAAGCAAGGGACATCGACGTTTGTTCACTGTCTTAGATCAATTGCAACACAATGCTTGTGATGTGGGGGAAAAGCTGGAATCCTTGGAACAATTAACTCGTTTCTTTTCGTACAGATCTCATTTTTTCAAAGATTCATTCTGTTATCATTGTACGTTGTGATTTAATTCAAAGTCTCTCGCTGTGGCATAAAAATGGATCATAAGCAATCCCACTTTGTTTACACCAATAGACATTTCTGTGCTCAATATAAATAGGCAAGTATTGCTCAGCTTTAATTTGTAAATTGCACTAATGTCGCATTGGAAAAGTACCCAAAGCCATTTCAATTCATTACAAGTGATAAGATCACCACTTAAGAAGGGTAGCTAATCATGAAATGAATAGGCTAATTCAACTGAAATTAAATTAAATCTTCAGGTTTTTTTTTAAACTCGCACATCGTACCTTCAAATGACAGAGTGATGTTCTGTCAAAAATAAATACACAGGTAAAATATTTTTTTTCCAACAGTCACTCAAGAAGATGTACAACTTCTTCTTGATATGAACACGTCAACACGCTATAACGTTGCATGCGGAATTAAAGGGTTAAATCTTGTAGGTTGATATATATTGTCAAGATATGAGAGCCTACATTGGCATGGCTGCTACCGATATCTCTGAGCCACACCTCTGTGAGACAGACCACTGCGTGGGTCGGGATGGTGTAGCCTACTGTAAATACTGTGTAGTTTCAGGGATGATTCTCGTGTCTTTCCTCGCAGACAGTGTCACGTCATGTTCATGTTCCTGTCAATTAAAAAAAAAACCTAAACGACATTCATGTTTATTCTGTTAATCAAACAACTCCAACTCTATTAAAAACAGTTTTGTAAAAATCGCAGGGGATTGCCAAAACTGCAAATACATTTTTGAATAAGTAAAAAGAGTGAATTCCGAGTCCATCGTCATGGTGATGCATGGACCCATTTGAGGTGCACTTGCGATATTGTTGTGAAGATACAGACTAATTCGTCTGCCCGAATTTAATGCATGTACCCATATTGTCCATTAGATTTCAAATGGGAATCATTTAGATTTTATATCCGATTAAAACAAAATATTGTCTACTAATTGTTTCACTATAAGGGACGGTTAATGATGATGCAAACAAGCGGACACTGAAACTAATACATATGCACGGTAAAAGGAACATCTTTAAGATAAAAAATTGTCAATACATGCATATGTACGAATTTTCATACCAACAATTAATTCATTGCGAAAAATTTCAGTGGCCAGTGACCCAGCTCGACTAATAAAGTACCGTAACATTGTTTAAACAAATCAAAGTGCCATCATTATTATCTTTGAAAAATCTCGCGGAGCCTCAGTTCAAAAGATTATTGTCCTGTGCTGGCAAGAATGATAAAAGAACTGTCAGCTAAGATACCTTCATCTATAACGCAACATCAGCATCATATTTATGGTACCAGTGTTAAGGTATCATCAGCAGCGAGCCTCAGTTCAGCGGCGCATTGTCATGAGAAAATACACAGTCAAGATTTGTTCGGCTCTCTAGGCTACGAGATAGACGAACGACTGTAACTGTCACTTTGACACTGTAATTTGTCTAACATTTAAAACCCGCCACAGAATTTCACAACGTTTAACTCGTGAGCGATGCCCCATGTTCACAGGACGATTAAGAACAACTGTAATGATCGGACGGACACGCTACGACGGTGCTCTCTGCTGGTTTAGAGCATGTAATTACCTTTTGAGCCGCTCCGTGAGCTGTGGATTTAAAAAATCATATGTGCCAATTCAGTTGTTCCAAGTACCTACAATTACTAAATGTGCACTTTTCATATTGCTTCAACAATTCAACACCAACGTTGCACAAAAAGAGAATGATTTAATTTGGGGAAAAAACTACTTACAGGGAACGCTTTCGACAATGACAGCGACGGTGGTGATCATGCAGCTATTGCCAAGGATATTGATAGAATAATCATTGCATTGGGTAATTAAAAGAGCGAACATCTCCTCACCAGTATTCCGAAAGCCGTTGTCGTTCGTGTTAACTGTCGAACCGGACTCGGGTGGGTTTGAATGCCAGATCCAGAGTTTGATAGAGGTGAGACGCGGGCGTGATGATGTGAATGAGTATGAGCGCGCGGAGCGTTAACTGGTTTATTAAAGCAGCCAACCTCCTTGCGCGATAGCGATGCGCGTGTTTGATGGGGACTGATGTCAACGTGGGTCCCCGTGGAGCCCGAGGGGAGGGGGTGAGATGGTGTGGGACGGCTCGGGACAGTGAACAAAAGAAGCCAATGGTGCACACACGCATGGACAAAGAGGGCTCTTATTGAGGGGGTGTCAAACTGCATTTTATCATTACACATGGATTTTATAATCTCATCTCATGAAGACACAGCGCCGAACAATGCATAATAAATATATCGATTGAGTAAAAATAGAAAACGTGAATTTTGAATGGCCTAGACTCATGACAAAATGTGTTTCCAAACTGCACAATTACAGAAAAAATAACCATAGCCAGGAAAATTGCTATGCTTTGCAGTCAGTGTGATTCACTGCCATACAAAGGAGGCAAAATCATCACCATAAACAAAATGTCGAGCATATAGGAAACAGACAACCCCTCTTAGTGACAGTGTTTTTAACAAGGGAAAAATGAAATGAACTTGACGACACACCGCGGAATGTACATACCAAATGGCTTCAGTGCACACCAGCTGCACTTCCGCTTCAGGTTACAGATTATGTTCATATTTAAAGACCTTGGAGTGCTGGAGAGCAAATCACATTTGACAACAGAAGGCCACACATAATTACTACCATGGACTCGAGGTCGGAACGACATGGGATAAATCTAATTTGAGAAACAAATCATTGGCGATGCTGGTCTCCAAACAATTCTTCATTAGATATCCTAAATGTGTATCTGTCTAAGGTGGGCTGTTGATATCATTGTTTAAACCTCACAGGTATGTAAAGTTTCAAAAAAAAAAAAGAAGAGGAAGAAGAAGAACCAGCCGTGTCTGACCTTACCCAATAGGTCTTTAGGGCGTACGGTACCGCAGTTCCTGGTTTCCTCTTCAATCATATGTATATTGGATATTTAATCGAAACGTGTACTAAAAGTGTAAAATATTGAGAATAAATGATGAAAATAATATAAACTCAGTCAGTTTAAGTAAGGACTGCACGAGAATCTGGCAGTATTACAACAATCGAAGAAGATTGCTTGAGCCTCACAGCCTTGCAACAACGCGTCAGCAGCCCAATGTCGCGTTAATCATGTTGCAGCATCTCCTCCTCTGTCTGCATTGCAAGGTAAGACAGGCCATTTTATTTACACAACTTTGCTTGGCTTAGTACCTCCGGTCCGTGGACGGCCTCAACAGTGCGGATGCGGGGCGATGTTCGTGGAATCAGCTCCTCACTTCAGTCTCCAGGGGAGCCGACGCGAGCAGCCGCCGAGCGCGAGGTAATAAATCAACCGTCTGTAATGCAAGTACATGCAGGGAGCGCGCCGCTCCGCCAGGACTTAATTGCATTTACCGATTTTACCGTCCTTACTACCCAGAACAAAAGGAATTACATGCCTTTGTTCTGATGAAGGGTCCCCCCCTTTGAATACATTTGAAGATAACTTCCTAACAAATTTCCCCAAAACAAAAACTGGCATTCAGATACAATGTACACCATCGCCCATTTATCACATATATACCCTTATTCAGAAACATTAGGGGCAGCACAAACGGGGAGAGGGCCAATGTGAAGTCTATAATTCTGTCAACTCTTGCTGATAGAAAGCCTTTGGGCAGAGAAGTCACTGGTAGTGTAAAACCACTCATTATCAGAATTGCAGTAGTGGCTGTATTTTAAACTGATTCCACTCATAACATCTTAAGAAGCACTAACTGGTATTGACCATGTCTGTGCACACCTGTATAATTTACTACAGTCTCCAGGCCAGTGGGGCATTAGTGTTCAGTATACCTGAATCAACATCGTCAAGGTTCATATTGAATATTCTCTCTGCAGTTCTCTCTCTGAATATTCTCACTGCAGAACAGTCTAGCAGTTTTGATGATCTGCACAAATCAAAGGGAGAGAACTAACCTCAAGAATACAGACTGAACAATGCAATGGTCTTGGCATCCAAGCCACTCAAGGACCATTCTTCCTAGTTGTCCTTCTCCGAGGCCCCATTTTCTCCCATCTCTGTCACACCAAGTCTCAATGACCCAGAGTGAACTGCAGCTCAAAAGCAGCATGCCCAGCTCTGACAGTGGACAGTGGTCTCTGTGCACACAAACCACACCACCCTGTCAGGAGCTTACCAGAGAAGTCTGTCACTGCTGCAAATGAATTATACCATCATGTCTCAACAGGTGTCTCTCCTACAGGAAAAACAGTAGAGGCCTTGGATTCATGGACACAGACAGCAGGGCCTGCTCTTATTTTCTGCATTGGTTAGCAGATAGGTGAAGAGCTTTCAGCTCTATGTAGTTAAGTGGCCATATGCTAGTGGGAACCGTCTTCTGCCTGCAAACTGAATGCATCCAAGATGGCGTACCTGTTGTTACTCAGTGACTGTATATGCAAGTCCATGTGCTTACTTCATTGCTGCATGAAGGAGGAGACTTGGATTATTGGATTGAATGTCCCTCTCATCATAGCCTCTCTCCCCTCTGGACAATGTATGCCATTATGGCTAGGGTGCACCACCTAGAGCCAAATTCTTTGAGCAGGGTACTTCTTTTACTTCAGGGTCACCAGCAGAAGATCAGCTAATTGAATAGACTAAAGTATTCCAAAAGTCTAGCCCCAACAAGAGACTGAGGCTTCATGAATCACAAAACCCATGGGTGTTGTGTGTTATCAGTGACTCACTAATTTTAAACAGCGTTTTGCTATGTAAACAAGATTCTTTTGATTCATTTGTAAGTCACCAAGTCACCAACTGACAGCACACAGAAGTTCCACCTGTTCTAGGGGTTCATGAAGCCTCAACCTCCCCATCAGTCCCACAAGACGCTCTGGTTGAGGGTGCCTGCTAAGAAAATGATGTCATTTCACCTGGGGCTTGACTGTTCCCTCATCATGGCAGTCAGAGCTCACACAAGCTTGCCTAATGGGATCTCATTACATCCCACAGGATAAATCTCACATTGCAAAGCATACTCCTTTCGATTTGGTTCACGGACGAGGCCAGCGATCAGCGATGGTGGCTTTCAGAGGAACCCGACTGTACACAAGACACTGTCGCTGCAGAATTTTAATCAGGACAAGTGCTGCATTCATTCCACAAGGTACTCAAATCCGAGCACACTCGCACATACATATTGCCCTTTTTATAATAGAATTTTCTTAGCATTTTGCTTCCACCTTCAAATGGGGAAATGTAATGATCAGGCCGCATTATGAAAGCACCTACTTTTTCACATTAAAAATGCCATTACTCCACAGGGTGGACTGGCTCCGTGACAAAAGGCCTCCACAAAGGAAGAAGAAAGCTGAGAGAATAATAATCATACAATTTCCATCCCAGAACCTGAAATCTATTAACAAATTGTCCTAGTATGCCCATTCCATATAATAACCATTACAAAAGTCTTCCCAATGCACTTACCTGTGAAAAGGAAGGAAATGACCCCTTCTTTTACCAGGAGCCATTGTACCAAAATGACAACTTTGGTAATCAAACCGCTGTACAGCTACAGTTCACCTGAAATGCATCTTGCCAACTTTAGAGGCTTCTCTCTCCACAAGGTGGTTAATGAATGCTGCTTCAGTTAAAACTGACAGCAGTAACAGACCTTTTTGGCATGAGATGCTACTCAGAACAGTTAGTGTCATTATGCATCCAAATGTATTAGGAATGATCTTACAGATCTTGAGGGACCCTCCATTATTACTGACGGACCAAAACTGAGCAGAGGGTGACACAGATAATCTTGATATGCAGTCTGCTATTCCATTTCAAGATTCACAGAAGGGTTGAGAGTCAGAATGTGCTTCAGAGCATTCCAGAAACCTTGGAACAGCAGCCAGAGGGAAAACTCCATAAGTGAATATTAACTGTCCTCTGTTGTATCATCTTCTTATTCTCTTTGTAATGTAAATAATCTTTTCAGCTGCTGTGGACTTCTGTGAGTTAACTCTGTTGAAGTTAAAATTTATACAGAGGGTGTGACCCAATTTAGCCTCTACCATCACAACAAACACATCCTGAACATGCTCGGTCACTCTTGTGAAATCAAAGCTACTCACACATTGGGCCAACCACAAAAAGATACACTTCAGATACATGTCATGGAACTGCACCAAAGTTGTGCCCATTTAAATGCATAAAGTCTAAGTCTTCCAGTCTAAAGGTCTGGAAAAAGTTGGAGATGGTAGGGGGTGAGGTCTAGTATGGAAAAAGCTGCAGCTCAGCAGAAGAGTGGGAGACCCCCTGCCTGTCTCAGCACGTTATCGGTGTGCGGCACAGGGAAACGGCTCAGCCACACTTCCCCCCTCATTACTCTCCAGCCTGCCCCAGGCACCAGGCCGCTTTGATGGTGGTATGGTGCATGGCACCACAGATGTCCCACAGCCCCACTAGTTTTGGGATCTGGGTCCCACAGGCCTTAAGGAGCCCCAGTCACAACACCCCCCCATCCCCCCCAACTCACATTCACATACAGACATCCAGCAGCCACCAGTGAACCCACACTCCAGAGACATGCCTCTAACTCACTGCAGCTCATTCTCAGACAGTGACAGTCTGGGGGCGGAGCCAACAGCCTTCTCACTCCTGTATCTGTGACAGCTAATCACACCAGGGGTGGGAGGAACACAGGAACATAAATCTAGTAAAGCAGGAGAGAAGGCTATTAAAGCAGTGCTATGCTGATCTCTCTCTCCCTCCTTCCCCTTAACACACCACAAGCTGAAACCCGTGCAAGACAATTACATTTTACCTACCAGTCTTATTCACCACAGAAATGCTTATATTCCCCATCTGGTTTGGATCACTCTAAGCTTGGTTAATATTTTCTGCCAAACTGATTCAGGTGATAGGTGTCGCACTTAAAATGTGGAAAGAAACACACCAAGATAAAGCAAGATCATCGTTTTATGAGTGAAGGCATTTCAAAATATATTTGACATTTCATTACAAGTGATTGTCAAAGAACACAATCATGTTTTATTCACACAACACTGGATATCTTAAAATAAACATTTCTCAGGATATGCAAATGAATCGTATATATATGTACACAGTTACATTATATATATATACATACATATATAACAGTGATTATACAAAATCTCACTGGGTGAGTCCACAGAGAACACAAAGCCATCAACACTGAGAAGAATAATAAAAAATGAAGTAAAAATGGACATTCGCACCAGATTTGTCTGGTTGAGCTTGTCTGGACCGTGCTGTGGGCAGAACACATGAGCACACGTGTGTGAGCACACACTCGCCTTCACACATGTTTATTGCTCCACTTGCAGAAAGCTGGCGAATGTCCTGCTTGTTCAAGCTTTGCTCGAGGGCTGAGAAGCACACACCTCAGAGCAGAGCTGGTTTCCCCTGTACAGGTTTTCATCATGAGTGACCATGGAGGGACCGCACTGAATGAAAGACGAACACTTATAAGAACACCTGGCTAACCTGACCCAGAGTGAGGCGTTAATGGCGCAGTCCTGTTCAGACCTGAAGAGGATAAATGTGACGAGGTTATTCTGGCAAATCAGAGCCCGAGTACAACCAAGGATTCTCGGCAATTCAATACAAATAGGAAAAATCAAGCCATCAGTAACAACAGTGTGACTTCTGAGATGTAAGCACCAAAAAGCTTTACTTAGAAAAAGGAAATATCCCTTTGCAAAATGCTATTCACTTTAATGTATAGGGCTTGCATCAAATCAATAGAACATCAGGCTTTGGTTAAAAAACACCATTAACCTTGGGTTTCTGTGGAATCAGACAGAAAAAAACAGATTATAAGAATTAATGCATCTTGAGCAAAGAAAAAAAGTCAACATTTATACAATTGAATACTGACACCTAGTGGCCAACAGAGGTGCTCATACTTCTCTTAGTCAATTTATTGTCTTCTTTCATTTGTTTAAATGAGGCTTAGTTGCTGAAGAGTAACTCTATTGCTGTAGCTGAGAATACAACTGAATAAACGAGCAAGTCAGCCTGATCTAACAGTAAGCCCTCAACAATTTTGAGAAAAGGGCAAAACAGTCCATTTGAATGATTCCTGGACACCCACAAGTAAGATACTATAAAAGCAATCAAAAGTGAATGAATAATGTTGTGCTGTATCCACAACACTATTTTAAAAATAATTTATTCCCTGATTCTTAAATTTAACCTTAACTTAAATGGCTTCTGTAAGACATTAAACTAAATTACCACAACCTCAAGGCACAATTGTAACAATTAAAATACCAACAGACATGCTGAAGTATTCAATTGTCATTAAAACACTGATGGAAATTTAGAATAGCAACCTCTAATCTTGATGTTATAAACAGTTTCCATTTCTACTGAATACCAACTACTTCCCTGAAACCCATCAGTGATGGATGGCGGGTTGGTGCGGTGATCATGAATGAATTATCCCAAATACGGATGGGGTTGGTTAGCTTTTGAGGATACTTAGATGAACGTGTTCAAACATTAACATTTATTTTCATTACAATTCTACCTGCACCACTTAATACTTCATGATGAAATAAACACTGAACACATCATTCGAAGAAGAAGCTATCACCCATGACCTGTGAACAGAGGCCATGCAAATAAAAGCCACAAACAAGTAAAAAAGTGGTACCGGTAACCTCAAATTTCAGAAACAAACAAACCAACTCTAGATCAAAACGAATTTTTTTTTAAAAACGCCTGCGGAATTCCCTCAGAGGAAAACCTGCAGAGCATGCGCATTGTGAGGCAGTTTTCCTGTTGAAGTCTCGAGGTTGTGGCTGAGATGTTACACACCGTGTCACCCTGCATTTGCACACTGTCTACCGAAGGTGATTATCTAGTGAGGCCAGCCGCGCGCTCCCTCCTTGCCCGGCAGCGCTACCGCAACGAGGATTAGCGTCAGGAGGCTGAGCTTCAGCAGAGACTCTGCAGCCGTCTGGCCAGCGGGATACCGCGAAAAAAAATACTGTCAAGACTTGTTCCATCCAGTAACACTGAACCTGTCCCCACCCTGAAAAAAAAAATCATTCGGCCATCTCAGCACAAAATAAAACGTTAAAAACCTGCATTAATACAATAATGAACTGTCATCTGAGGACCAATTGATTGAAAGCACATTCATTACCAGTTGAGGCCAACCCCCCCATTAATGAAACCATACTGATTATCAACACCACCCCCCCACACACTCTTGCCAACTGCAAGTGCAATTTGCCAATTTAAAAAAAAAAGGAATTAGAGACAGTAAAGACAGTAATTACAAGGGGGTCCACCGCTTGCACCCGCTCACTACCCTCCGAACATACAGCCCATGGTCTGCCTACACCTTTGTCACTGGTGCCCGCCCTGGCTCTTGCCCGGCTGCTCGAACTTGAAGACCACGCTGAAGATCTTGCCCCCGAGCCTCTCGGCCAGCCAGGAGTTCTTGATGACGGCCAGCTTGAGGCTCTCGCAGCTCAGCGTGGCGTAGTAGTTGGTGTGGATGGCTCGGCCCATGCCCTCGATGATCACCAGGTCTGTGTGTCGCTCGCGCACCACGGTGGCCAGCACTTTGTCCAGGCGGCTGAAGGGAGGGGACACGATGTCAGAGCACTAAGCGAGGCAGAGGTGTTAGGGAGTCAGTAGGGGCAACAGTCTGCCCTCTGGATCAAAAAGATTACAACACCACCCGAGTGATCGAGACACTGTGCTGCAGGAGATTCTTCTGATGAGCTGTCTTGTCTCATTAAAAATCCCATTCTCTAGGGCTCCTGAGTAGCTCAGTAGCTCAGACAGAGAAGGTGCTTGTTCCAAATGCAGACTGATCCCTACAGCACAGTTCCCCATGACAATGACAGAAAAGAGAATGGCAAAACAAAATGGCTTTGTTTCTCAAGAGGGAGAGGTCGGTATGTCAGTGTAGCGAAGGGCGAGAGCAGTCAATCCACCCGGCCTCGACCCCGGGTCTACGGGGTGCCAAACCTGCAGCTTGACTGCAACGCCAAAGAGCCAGGCTCATTGTCACACCACTCTCAGCACTCAGCGATTCGTTTTAGCAACTATGAGCTGCTCACATGATAATAGGAAGAAGTGCTTATCCACTGGACAGTGCTTTGCAGTGTACTCTGGGATTTGTAGTGTGCTAAACGTCTCCTTGCAGTAAATCGCTCTATGAAGACTGAAAACGAGCCATACAAATGTGATTTATTAACCGCCACACTGCATAACCCCAATGCAGTCTCCTGAAAGTCTGATGAAAGTGTTGCTTGCCTCATTTTGATTAAAGGGAGTGTAATGGAAATCAGGAAATTGGACAATCAAAATGATTCAGCAAAAAACACAAGCACTATTTGAATGGAAGGCAAAATAACACTTATGGAAACACCTAGGGAGATCGACCTCCGTGACGTTTAAGTTTGTACAGCAGCAACGCAAATTCAGAATAAGAAGGTCACATTCAGGTCAGAGAGGAAACTCACCTCAGGTCTAAACATGGGGAACTGGAGCCACTCTGGACAAGGATCAACCTGTCCTCCTTGATCCCACTCCTGCAAATAGGAGAGGCTATTATTACAGCACCAAAAATAATATCCACCGAGCTCCCTCTTATAACAACACATAATATGAACTTAACTCTCAGTTATAAAAATACAAATGACATCAACTGAGTTCTGTGTTATTACCACCATGAAAATAATATCAACTGTGTTAAAAATGTTCAAAGGATGAGTACACTCAAGCCAAAGATAATGAACATAGCTGACGAAGTTATCCACAGCACCACTTTTAAAAATAGGTAAAATATGAGTAACAGGATGGTGATAAATATAAAATAGTACTATCTGTAGTATTTTACAACTGACTGTATCCACATTTTAAAAGCAAGAAAACATTAACAGCCAAAGGCAGATAATATTCATCAGATACACAGAAAGCAAAGGGTCATAAAAATAAGGGTACTTCCTTGAATTGCCACACCACATTTGGCAGTTACACGATTCCCATATCCCCTGACATCCCTAATACAATTGTGCACACCATAATAGAACAACACAATGACATTACTTACTTACTTACCTTATAAATCACTTTCCTACATTTATCGCACTGTTTTATTTCTGAAAAGGCCCCATGACATTTACAGCAGGCAGAAATCAACATTTCATTTTTACTTATTTCCTTCACATATGTCCTAATTCAGACGCAAGTTACAAGACCATTCCCTTGCTATGTCTACACAAAATGTTTAGTTGCACTGCAGAAAAAAATATCAAGAGGAGGTGCTGAAAGCACCGTGTCTATGTCTACAGAGTCCATGCTTAGCTTTGAAAGGATACTTACTGAATGATCATATCCATGGCAGCGATTCTTTCTGTCAATATCTGCAGCTCGCCATTTGTGACATCATTCAGTGCTGGGCCAGAGTTGCTGGCCAACACAACCTGAAGGACAAAGAACAGACAGGCTCAGATCATTCTTAGGCAGAGATATGAAAGATGACAGTTCATTCACAATTCCAGTAATTCGGGAAGAGTAATATGGTATTTAAGGGCAATTATAACTCTATGAGTTTAGAACTGTTTGCTGTGTAAGGGAAATGCACCCTGAAGACCACTAGGGATTACCTGTTACAAGAAAAGTAAGCATACACTTTTTCAAATAAAACCAGAGTGAGACAAGAAGGATCAGAATATTAAAATTACTTTGCACAATGTGATAAATGAGAAGGGCCTTCTTTTTCAAATTGTGCTTCCAGATACTGTATAGTAAGTATAAACAATGTCAAGCCTGGTGTAAACCTTGTTTACACCACATCAAAGACCGTTCTTGAATGCGGTTCAAGGTTGTGGTTGTGGTTAGTGGTGGAAAAACCCACATGGAGGCTGTCTGTGGAAGGACCTCGTGGTTGTACTGGGGTCTTGTGCGGTACAGGGGTGCCGAGAAGGCTCTTACCTCGGTTCCCCTGCAGAGAAGCTCTCTAACAAATGGGAAGACTCCCAGAATGATGTCTATCCCACTATTATCTACGAAAAATAAGGCACATTTGTGAGGAGGCCCCTGCAAGAGAAAGCCAGTAAGCACAATATTCAATCACGTTGTCAGCACAAAGAGATACACACAAAAATCCACACCAGCTTTTTCCCCTGCCGTTGCCTAGGCCTGGTAGTCAGGCATCTATATGATAGCTTAAGCAGGGCAAAGCTACTTTCAAAGACAAACGCATTACATAGTTATATTTCTGTTTAAAATGTTTAAATTGGTCTATTTGGCTTAAATGTGAGCTTTGCACAACTGACTGAAAAGGCAGTATTTATAATAAAATGCACAAAAGATCGCAGTTGTTGCATCAGGTTTTATATGCCAATCAACCTCCACCAGGCCTACAGAAAAAGACATGGGAGACACTGATGTAACATATACAATACACGAAAATATCATTGAAAGGTTACTGATAGACAGAGTCCTGAGAGGCATAACTGAACTGAGATCAGCCTGAAGCCTCATTTACATCTGTCAGCATAGCCTAGTAGAGGACAGGGGTATAGTGGACCAAGTTGCCCTCATTAACAAAGATAATGGATTACCTATTAGAGCAAAACAAGCTAGACACAGATCACATTCCAGTCACCTTTAATCTTTCAATCCACTGGTCAAAGCAGTCCACAAGCCACGGGCGCTCTGTGGGGAGAAAGCAACGCAAATGAACTACCCGTGTCAACAGCAGGATCCTTTCCACCTGTTTTTAAATGTGTGACCTTGCTTATTGTATCGCTAATCAAACACCTTCCATGTGTAACCTGCAGCAGTACTAAAGCAATACTGAAGTATAAATAACAACATTTTACTGTTGTAGCAATGTAATTGTTACAGTACACAAAGCTGTTAATGGTACCCGTTCTACCAGCAAACAGTTGGAATATGCCCAGTTTTAGGAATAAAGAAATTATTCAGTAAATGTGTGTATTCTCAAACCATCATGTTTAAAAGGCAGCTAAGGACAGGAAGACTGCTTAATGAACACTAAAATGCCAACAAACTGCTTTTTCTCACACCTTGTAATTGACGTTTTGCCTCTTCAAATCCAAATTCTGGGTCAGATTCTAGAACGCTAAAAAAAGAAAGCAATATCTAAGCATTGTGCACTGTATCCCACTAAACAATGTACAAGCACTTATAGTTCACACTAACCAAGAAAAACGTAAATAAATGCCTGAAAGACATTTCCAGGGATGTAACCATTCATGAGTTTCTTTACTGGGCACAGCAGATGATATGCACTTCCAGAACCAGCCAGCAGAGGGTACACACTCACTCAGAGACAGCTTTGGCTCCCCAGTCAAACACGTTCCCAGCCAGGAGCCCCTTGATCAGGGCAAACTGCCTCTGCTCCCAGCTCAGCTTCTCCAGAGACTTCACCACCTTCTGGAAGTACTTCAGGGCCATGTCATTCTCCCTCTGTTTGATCTGGAGCCGGAACAACATCAAACAGTGGCCCTGAGACACATCGCTGTTGCCCTGACACCACTGATAAATCTCAGCTACGCTACACTGACACAGCAGAATGAGGCTAAAACACTGACAAGAATTTAATGGTGCACCCCCTGGAGGGATCTCCCCTCTCGTCAAAGCAAAAGCCGCTTCATAGATCCACGCCACATTCAATGAAATCTGACCACTTGTTTGCATTTTACTGAATAAAGCATGCAGGCATAGTGTTCTATCCTTTGAGTGATTGCTCTAGGTATGTGGCCTAGGGCTTGGTAAACCTGTCTCAGAAGCTGAGGATTGCACATTCAGATCACAGGCAGCGACTGTTACGGCCCCTGAGCAAGGGTGCTTAGCCTACCTTGCGTCAGTAAATGTCCAACTGCATTAACGGACAATGTTAACAGCAAGGTAGGCAAGTCACCCCACATACTACCATTAGCCCAGCAAATTAACAATGGGATGAAGTGTGACATGTTTCACCAAAGGTTTATCAAGGGAACATCTTGCACCACTACTCCTAAACAGGAGTAACTTTCAACTCTTACAAACATACAGTACACACAAAAAAGAGCACGAAAGACTACAGAAAGGAGGACGGAATCAATTCAAACCTTAGAGTAAGGGTCAGGAAAGTTGAACTCGTTCAGACAGTGTTCCCTCGTGTCTAACAAACTCCTGACCGTCAGGGAGCCATAGGCGCTGAGGGGCAGAAAAGGAGGAGAACTACATCAAGGAGACGCAGAAACCAGCTAACGTGACACTTACGGCATGAGTCCCGCATTTCCCCAATCTATTAATGTCAGCTACTGCAGGGAAAAGGTCAGGGCTTTCATCACACGACACTTATCGCCAGTGATATGTTTCCATCCACAGCGTTTGATTAGAGGCGGAGCTGAGATGGGAGAGGGCCACAGTGGCGTCATACAGCGACACTTACAAAGGCTGGTGCCGCAGGGTCTGAAGCTTGTGCCTGTACTTCTGCCGGAACTTCTCAGCCCGCTCAGCAGCCTGGGGGAGGTCTGGCTGGCTGGCCACTGCCCGCTTCACCACCTGCAAACAAGCCACACCCACCATTCCTTTCACAATGGTCCAGGCAAAGGTTCTGCTCACTCACAGTCATTCCCAAAATTGCTACAGAAATTGTCTAATGTGGTCCTACCAGTAAAATAAATAAACAGACAATGTGCAGGAAATGTTCAGATCAGATCTGTGAGGTCACAAAATCAGTAAGTGCTGGTTTGGGCGGGTGTCCTCACCCCGTCCAGCGCCTCTTCAAAGCAGTAGAGCCAGTACTCCCGGGCGAGGGCGTCCTCGGTCAGGTCCACCGTGTCTGGGATGTAAGAGGAGGGGTCCTGCAGGAGCGGCAGGTTGACCAGCTTCCGCTCCAGCCGGTCCATCTCCAGCATGTCAAACTGAGGAGGATGGAGGAGGGGGAGACAGCCAGGACATCATGACCATGACCACAGCAAACCAATCACACCAACAACTACAGGACTTTACATGAACTTCTGCACTCACTCAAATTGTTTGGTGACCAGGACACTCAGACAAAATTAAACCACTCCAGAATTTACTGAAATGTAAGTATATGTGCGTGGATCCAAGTGTGTGAAAACGTACCCAGATGTACATTTTGTGGTCACTTAATCGTAAAAGATGTTGTAGACAATCGAAGACTAGTCATTATTATCCGTTTCCACTGTCTACCACTAAAATACCATTAACTGAACAACATGCAAACGAAATAAAATTTAATCCATAACAGTAATCCATGACACATTCAACCCAGTTCCATAATAGTCAATAGTGTTTTCCACACTGCCATGCCACTCAACACTTTGCCTTCTGCGTGATATAGTCGTGAGCCTCACAAACAATTACAGGTACCTGCCCTTGACATCACACACACTGCATGATTCTGATGCGCAAACAATGCGACAGTTATAGCTATCCTAAATAACTGTCACAAGAAAACTTTGCTTTTCTATCACATGGATTAACTAGCCCGCTGGAGCTCCATTTCTTTAAAGCTCAGTCCAGTAGCTTGACAGCATAAGTACCTTTTAAAGTGTATAATCAGTCATTTTTAAATGAAAATTACCACATTGTGACAGCCAATCTAATAATGTGGAGTTTGGAGACAGTCCTAAACCAAATTCATTTTACCTTGGCAGTTCTGAAACATGCGTGCAGCCAAAAACATATACAATCCCACTTAATAAAATTCTAGACACATCTAACAGACTGTGTAACTTCATTACCTATAACCTACGTGCTGCCATTACCCTGTTTAAAGAGAGTAGCCTTGTTGAATTTCACTTGTGATGTTACATGGATTTGAATATGGAAAAAATCAGCTCTTAGTTAACAGGGTGTGTTGAAATGAAAGGTTTAGGTAGCGTTTCTGATAAGGTAGACGAGTGTTGCACAACATCACACTGCAACAAGCTTCTAAATCTGCAGCAGGTCTGCAAAAGCAAGCTAAGCAAGGATAATTAAACATTTTGTGCAAAAGCGAGTGGCTATCTGTAAGGCTAGAAGTGTGAGCTGCAGCAGAGGCGTGGGAGTTAATCACTACAAACAGCACACGTTGCATGGGGGTGTACTTACAGGAAACTGACAGAAAAAGAGGGGTGACATGGTGGATATGAAAAAGAAGTGGAAATAAGGAATGTTAGAGAAAAATCAGACATCAAAGGATGTCATGAGGGAGGACACTGATGCTGCAGCGCTTCAGATCAACAGCTTTTTAAGAAGAAAAAAAAAGGACAGGATACACTGATACTTGAACAAGATATCAAACCAGAGCCATTTAAGAAATGCATTAAAGAACTGATTTTTTATGCTTCAGATTCTTCAGCCTTGTGCTGTCTGAACCAGGTTTCAGTCCCAAAATGTTGAAATTTCATGTCACAAAGGTGTACTTTTACGCTTATGCTGGGCTTAAATATGGAGAGGGTTCTCAAAAATGTTTTACCTGAAACACTAAACTTTTGGTTATAATCTCATGTGAAATTATGTAATTTAATCAGAACATTTTGGTTTCAAAAGTCCTCACAGACACCATCCTTTGTATGACAAATTAATTTAAATATAGTACACATTAAGCATATTAAAAAATATTAAGCATAGTATGGTGAAATCTGTCCCCAAGACTTGGATTAGCTTTATTCAAATAGACTACCAATTTGACTACCAATCTGGTTGCCCTGGTTTGTTTCCCTTTCCCACAACCATATTTCAGCACAATCCTTCAGTCATAAAACTCCTGAAGGACACATGATAACCTGAACAAATCCATTCACAGTCAGATAGTAAATACGCAGGACCCATATCTACAGATTTGAACGTTGCACGCCATAAACCCTGATGGTCTCCATAAAGCTCTGCCTATGAAAGATCCTCTGTGCCAATTCCATATCAAAGCAGACACTATCAGAAGAATTCAGCAGTAAAAAATTTTAGGAATTCTATAGGCCTGAAGGAGGCGTTTTCCTTCCCAAGGGTATACTGGACGTTCACAAAGGTAGGGCAAAATACAGCTATACTGCTTTTTAAATGAAACGGTCCCATCTGTATAGAAAAAAAAGACAAGGAAAGGTGAGGTGCTCTGACAAGAACTATAGCAATTTATGGAGATCCATATCAGGAAATCCAGCATAGTCATATCAGGGTACTACAATCTTATGGTTGTGCAAGGAACTTAACATCAATCTCCTTTAGTAAATACCATGCTGCATAAATGGATAACGTCCACAAGTCCACACATGTAGACAATGCAAGTCATCCTGGGCTAAGGTGTCTACATTATTCATGTATTTCCTTGGCAAAGTACACTAATGGGGACACGAGGGCACTGCTGACTGTCCTCTAGCTGTGGGGGAATCTGTGGGAAGAGGATTAAGATGGGGATGGGAAGCTCACCGTCCCGCTGCGTGCACGCTGCATGGGATTCAGCTCTGGGGAAACACTCATTAGACCAGAGCTGCCAGCGTAGTTCTCCCCCCAGCTGTACTGGTTAGGGTCTGCAGAGAAAGAGACAGAGGGAGTCACATAAAAGACCTCTCTCAACAGCCACCTGAGGAATTCAACCTTCCACTGCATAAATCTGTTCTGCTACCCCGCCCCACCCGAAGTACTCATTCCAGCTTATCACAAATCCGTCCTGGATGAAGTTCTCTGAGATAAACCATTGTTCTTTCCTGATCTTAAACTCTGAAAGGCCTCTCCTCAGTCATAAGTTTTGGCAAGAGCAAACCAAAAATCTGGCTGCTGAATGAGTTTTAGGGGCACCTAAAGTCCACTTTCAGCCACAGAAACAAACTGACCGTCATATAATGTTACATCCTGCAGACATCCAACATTCTTCTTAATGCCACAGTACTTTATGCATATCTTGTTGCATTAGTCCTAAATGACCCCGTAACCAACTGAACTTGCACACACGTTTCCAAGTTAGAAGCATCATTCCATTAGTCTTAAACCATTTTTAAGTCACTTTCATTAAAATAAATGCGTGGATATACAAATATATATATGAAAACACAGTTTAATGATATTTAGTCTTCTTAAGTGCAGAGTCCGATCATCTTCACATAGATAACAGCACAGATCAGAGTACAGTCTTTCCTACGCTCAGTGAAAGCCTTGTGACAGTGATTACGCACTGTTCCAGATAATAAGTATGAACTGTAACCTACTGTCCTCCTCTGCTCCCTTCAGGAAGGCCCCAATAGCTCCGAGATATCCTTCGTGTCTGAGGAAGAGAGCCTGCACCTCGCCCTGGAAAACACAGCCCAGAACACACAGGGGCAAGGCTGGGGCCGTCATAAGCCTCAACAAAAAGCGGCCAGCGGGAAGACTGCCAAGGGTAGACTAATGTGACATTCAAGGCCTGAATTCAGCTACCATCACCACCACCACCATCATCATCTTATTGTGGCCTCAGTTTCATTGCTGCTGTGGTATGTTCTGTACACCAGTGGTGGTCTGGAGAACAGTATCCTTGAGTTGTTGACATGCCCTGTGTTACCATGCCTTGGTCACAGGGCAGGGAGAAATATTGCCCAATCAAGTCCCTCATCCCCAAATGTTTTGCTCAGGATGACCCGTACCACGGCAATCCTGACCCAAATGTTTGCTGTCTCATTAGCATGATGAAGTCCAAGATGCTTTGTGCATGAGACATTTGTCTACTTAGAGAAATGGCAAAGACAAATGCAAAGGCCACAATAATGTTTAAATTATAAACAGCCGATCCAAAGTTGTCTTTGGATTTGTATGTCATTGGTTGTCTCTAAAAGGCCAAGTACCGCTGCCTGTTAACTGAACAATACTATTCTGACAGAATATTTTTGCAGCAGACCAAATGTGTGTTACTGTGCAGACAAGACATGAGAACACCGTCCCTTTCTCGTTCAAGAAACAGGGGTCAGCCTATCGACTAAAGGATTTCAAAGCACTCAAAGTGCTGATGTGCACTTTTTGTATTAATGATACGTGCAAGCTATTTCATATGCCTGCCATACATAAAACTGAAATCTCTCATTAAATGGTACCCTTTAGTAATATATGCGGCACATGGTAGTTTGGGGAACTGGACTGTTCGCAAGAGGGTTACAGGCTTAAAGTATTTCACAAGTCAGCAGTGTAACTGAGTAACATGCAGGAATGCATATAAATTGCCTTGGATAAGGTCGAACAACATTTGCAAGCAAAGGAAATACACACAAAACCACTGCGTGGGACGCAGCAGGGTTACCTTGGTGAAAAAGTTGATGCTGTAGGTGATGGTGTGCATGGTGACAGGGTGGCCGCGGATGAAGAAGCCACCGAAGTAGACCCTGCTCAGGTTATGCAGCCGGGCATAGAGGCAGGCCAGCTGGCCGATGTCATTACTGATCATATGCAGGAGGCTCTTGGCCATGTCCTCTTTGGAAAACTCTTTCATGAACAGGGAAACAAGGCCAACAGATGTAACATTCAGGCACAGTGGGAACAGAACTGGGCTCATGACCCAAACACTGCTGGCTCGACTCCCCAGAGGGGCACTGCTGCTGTACCCTTGGGCGAGGGACTCACCGCAGTAAATATCCAGCTCTTTAATTACATTTCAAAACATATGTGGCCCTGGATAAGAGCATCTGCTGAGCAAATGTAGTTAAATGTAATGTAATTGTTTCTGATTCAGTGGGCACGATTCAACTGTTTTCCACACAGACAGCATAAAAATAAGAATAAAACTGTATGAATAAGAAACACAGCAAAGGATAACTATGGCTGTTCCCTCAAAAACACTTAATCACTAGTAGACACGTGCATCTAACCCAATACATTGTTTTTCTACAGAAAGAGGACTTTGTCTTGTCTTAACATGCACACAAATCAATAGCCCCTGAATGCTAATTTATCAATACTTGTTATGACCAACCAAACACTTTCCCTGGGTTTTATTTTCTTATAAAACCACCCTAGGAGCCACTAAAGGTGTTGAAAAACTACAACATAAGTAATGAGGAGCAGGAATTTGTATGGGAAAATCACAGAACAGCAGTGAAGGGGTAAAACGCTTTGCCTGTTGCTTCCGAGTTCCAGAGGGTCAGGTCATCACAGCCGAGTAGCAGTAAACATGTCTACATAGCAACAGCTGACCAGAGGCAACCAGTTATAGGCCAGTTGGGATGAGACTGAGAAGATAGACAAAAAAACAGTCCAGACTCAAATTTAATACACCAAATTAGTCCCCTACCTTTGTCTGCAGTGGCTGACTTTCCAAAGCTACTGGCTATGAGATCACCAGTCAAGCCCAGCGAGCCATAGGACCCCCCGTATATGTCTTTGACCAGCATGTCCACATTTGTGTGCTGCCCCCTGGATGCTAACTGAAGGAGCTCGTCAAATCTCTGTGGGGGGAGGGAGAGAAGATGTTAATCAAGTTCCATAGTGTAGTATAACCAATGTTGACCATTCAATCCACATTTTAAAACGGTACTTGAGTAATATTGTACTGAGAATGATTCAAAGTAAATAACATTACAGCAGGGCTAAATCTGAGTGCCTCCGGAAGAACTGTACGCAAGAATCATGTAACTGAATAAAAAACAAATTATTATTAAAAAGAAACAATCTCTTGATGCAAGATATTTTTATCTGATTTATAACACTTTGGATTATGTAATGTGAAAGCTCACCTCTTCAAGGCAACATTACAGAAAACAAAGACGGCTTTCGGCAGAAAACAAAGACTGTTTTCATAAAAAAGAAACGCAAACTTGAAAAATATATTTAAAAAACAGTTTTTGATTTTCGTCCAATAACTTTTTCACATAATGCCTTGAAACAAGACATTTTAAATGAAGGAACTGTTAACTTTAAATGTGCAGCATGATATTTCCTGCTCTCATACACACCACATACACACTCCGACCTCTGATTGACTGTGTTCTAAACGACAGTCACATTAACAGTTGCTTGTTTTGATGTGCTCATGTGTACATGTATAGTATCATACTGTGTTCACATGGCTCACGCTGTCAGCAACATGAAGGGGAGACCAGCCACTGCTGGAAGTACAGACGTAGGAGGATCTTTGATACATTCCATGTATTCTTTCACTTAATGGTATTTACTTTTGTCAAAGCTAATGAAAAGTTCCTTTTTGTAAAAATAGAATCCGCAAAGACACAAGAAAAAACTGCGAAATGGTTTCGCATTTTTAATCCACCTGTGCGGTGTAAATTAGCTATAAAAACAATTTAACAAGCTAAGTTTCTAAAACCACCACAGCCTTGTAGTTGCTGAGACAAACAAAACCACTTGTTTTCAGAACTGCCTGCTGCTGGCTCAATATCAAAGATAAGAAAAAGCCACAAAGTGCTTTGCCTCACAATTTCCGTGTGGAAAACATACCGCATGCGCTGAACCCACAGGGGCTTTCTGCTAACAGGTTGTTTTTCTCTTCTTTAGACAAGCAGAATATTACTCCCATTTAACTAATACTGTCAAACTGTACCAGTGGAAAACAACAGGTTAGGCTACAAGAAACTTCAAACAGCAAATTTAAGATGAATTAACCTCAAACTAATGAATAACACCACCATACCTATAATAGTAGTGAAAAGTTTTAGTTTTTCTTTTTGTTTCTTAGATAATATTTTTCACAGCTGAATTTCTGAGGACATGGAAGAATTAGAGCCGTTTCCCCAGAAAAAGAAAGAGCAGTACAATGCAAAGATTGAAAGACCCCCCTACACACAGACACCAACCCAGGCCCAGAGCCCACACCCCAGTATAAACTGAAAAAACTCACCCTGGTTTTGGTGAGCAATGCTCCCAGTCCCCAAAATGTGCCACCCCCAATGGAGCTTCCACCAATGCGTTCAAATTTGTCTTCTGATTCAACCTGCATTAAAAATATACAGATTTCAGCACTGAATCTAACTAAATCACATTTTTACTTTCACAAACTGTCCACTGTTACATCCACAACATGGTCTCCAGGACAACATGCCCCCCTCTGAACCACCCGATGTGACTCTGACCATCGCGGCAGGAGGCCGTGGGATGGGCTAACCTTGACAATGGACACTCCAGAGCCGATGTTGACCAGGAGGTAGGGGAAGATGTCAGGATGCGTGTTCTGGAAGCGGAACTCTGAGTCTGCGTGTTTGACGTACACGAAGGCTTCATGGGGAATGTTCCTCAGCACAAAGTTACAGCCTTTAATCAGGCAGGTCATCTCATCCTCCTTGTCCACTCTGGTACAGGAAAACACAGACAGGGCAGCATTCAATCCAGAGTCTAGAGTTATCACCTTTATGGCACTACTTACATTAACTATATGAAATCAATTCTGTATTATCTTATCTACCAAACTACAACTTTGTTTTAGGTATCACAAGAGCTCTAAATGACCCAGTTATACAACTCTTGGTCATCTGGCAGGGGACTGGGGCAGCTAAGAGATATGGCTTTCACTACTGAATCAAATCAAGCAAACATTTATTTATCATGTTATTAATGGTAGGTAATGGATGCAACAATACAGCTCTATGCTTGAGAACAGACAATACCGAACTCAAACAGGCTTGGTGTAACAGACTGTGACAATGTTGCAGAAAAATATATCTGTCTGTCCATTCATGTCTCTGTGCGACACACAAAAACCAACTTGAGCTTCAGCTTCTTCTCAATCAGGTCCTTGAACTTGTGCGCGCCACCGCCTGTGGCTTTGATCACTTTGGTTTCGGTGTTGACCAGGTGGTCCTTGATGAAGTCTAGGCAGGTCTCAATGTAGGCATTCTCAAACTTGATGAAGTGCAGACGGGCGAAGATCTCCTCCTGCACCGAGATCTCGTAGAGTGGGTCATCATCCGTCTCCTGGGGAGAAGAGAACAGATGGCACTATGCCCAAGCGTAGCAGAGACTACGTGGGCAGTCACATGGCACTGCTGTTACACAGCACTGGACTCTAGCTATGGTCATACCCTTCCTCTCCTCCATGAACACAAGCTGTGAGCTACAAAGCAAAAGTGACATGGCACAGCACTACACAACATAGCACTGTTACCAATCTCGCTATTTTACCGAACAAAAACTACAAGTTCGTAGGATGCAGATATGTGGGACCACACCCAAGCTCAACCTAGGACCAGCTTAACATTAGTAACATTAACATTTTGTATTAGTTAGTTCATTCAGGGGAAAATGAGTAACTATTACTTGAACTGTACTGAGGGCAAAGACCAAGGCAGAGGAGGGTAGTTTATAATAGACTGAGCACGCACACGTTTATCTAGGGAAAAAATGTCCATCCCTGGAAGGAGATAATCCCAGGGGGATCAGCTCTGAAATAACACTGGGAAGCAGAGCGCCTGTCCAGCTAAGCCTCCTCATAGCCTGGCAGTTAGGGGTAAAAACAGCAGCACTAAAATGGCTTAGTTAATGAGAGTGAGGAGAAGGCTGCTTTCAGGAACCATCAAAGTGTGGTTCGCAAGTGGCAAATGTCCAGTTCTGATTTTTTTTTTAAAAGACCATTTTCAACGAAATGCACCATCTGCTAGAAATTATTTCTAGAGATACTACGTTATCAAAAGTGTTGAGATGGTACTTTGAGAAGCAGAATCCAATTTTATTGATCCAAAAAGTGGTCTGCAGTGACTTTTTAATTATGAACACCACCACAGACAGTAATCTATGTAGCTATTTATAGCTCAGTTTCTTAACAGAAAGCATCCCCAACCACTGCCTGGAGGGCCAGTGTGCATGCTGCGTATTGTTCCAACCAAATAGCCCTGGTCTCTATTACTTATTTACTTACGTGGGTAAAACTTCATTATTTCCCAAGACAGACAGAACAACAAAAATCAGCTGAGATATATGAATTGATATGTCAAACTAAAGTTGAGGAATTGTCTGAAATAATTACATAGCTAATTAAGCTATACCTGCATGCATATATTGGCCCTCCAAAAATGGAGTCCCACTTCAGCTTTGCAGAATCCCAAACATAAAGGAAAAGCATAGCAACAAACAACTGGACTAGAGTTTGGTTGTAAAGGGCTGCAAAACTGACTGCAAATACAGTCAGTCAGACTTACACTCCTTACATGTAAGTCCGACCTAAGCAAAATAATAAAGACTTAAAATTCTCCACATGTTTAATGAGTTGAATACATATAAAACCTGTAGAGGAACTGATACTTGTCTGTGTCAACCTGTTTTGAATATAGTCACCGCTTCCTTTTGCCCTGGAATATCTACCTGACTGCCAAAATAACTGTGCTAAAGCCCTTGCATATAAAGCCAAACCAAACAACACTACCTAAAAAAAACATTTCTTTCCAAAATACTGGAGAAAGACATGATGCAACACCTAATGCTTTATGTGAGTTCTCATGACACCTGTGGAAAACTTCCAAACTGGTTTTCACTCTGGTCATAGTACAGAAACTGCTCTTATGAAAGCTGTAAGTGATACTTGTGTCCTCTGATGAAGGCAAGAATACACTCCTGAACTGCTCCTTTTGGACTTACATATAGCATTTCACACTAATGAATGATCAACAAACTGGAATTTTTGTCAATAATATCTAGTTAGTTTAGCAAATCATGTCTATGAGGCAGATTTCAGTTTATGAAGATTTAAGATGTTTCCTCTGATCTCCACACAGTGAAACATGGAGTTCCACAATGTTCTATTCTTGGGCCTCTGTTTTTCTACCCCTCAGAAAAGTTATTCGGAAAGATGATGTCAGTGCCCATGGCGAGGCAAATGATATATCACTTTACACCTCAATTAAACCGGAGGAAGCTCTAATGGTGAAAAGAATAACTGTATGCCTAAATGACATCATGAATGGATGACTGCAACTTGTTACCATATTCTGGGGAAAAAAAGGCTGAAAATATGCTCCTAGGTGAATCAGGAAATTGTTCTAGAATGGCCTAGTAAAGGGACACTCCTGCAACGGGCTAGCAAAATGCATGAAATTCTATATCTGATATCACAAATGATTGTTGAAATGTTACCTACAAAGAAGACACACATGACCAGGATGTGAATTCATCCTTAATCTCTAACACGCTCCAATTTTAACAAGTAGGCCTACATCAAAGCAGCATGCTGACGTCTTAAAATGTACAGTTGTCTTATCTACACCTAAAAATAAACAAAGCATAAAAAATATACGGTAAAATTTATCATCACATTTATTCAATCCTTTGTTGTCTATTTAACAAGCTCAATATTTCTGATGGCACAGGTACAACAGAAAAAAGAAAGTAACTGACACTTTTAAACATCAATCATTCCCCAGTCATCAGTAATCAGATTTAGCAGTTCATATTACCATTCATATTGTTTATCTGGATAGCAATGTGAAGTGACCTCATAAATTAAATGCAGAGTAATCAGTTCATGGTATCCTACCTTTACAGAGTGGTCGAATGACCGGACTTTGGCTACCTTGTGCTGAACAGTGGAATAGTAAGCAAGTTTTGTCAATGAACCTCCTGTCAAAGAAAGAAAGAAAGAAAAGGTTTCACTCTTGTGCAAAACACTCAATTGATAAACCTTCTTTATAGGCCTTACATTCTAGAATGTAGATATTAACAATTTAGGGGATTCCCCTTCCACATGTGTTCTACACAAAAATGTTTAGCTCCATGTTCATTGTTCCATTGTGTTCCACGCCTCACATCAGTTAGTTTCAGTTGGGTATATGCCATGACTGTAGATAGTTGTGATGATGATGCTAATGTTGTTTTCCATGTGCACTGGTCCAATTCTTCAAATATGCCCCATAATGGCCATATATCATAAATGATCATATTAGATCTTAACAGTGACTATATTACTGGACAGGTAGTCAAAGCACTCATGTGTGAGACCAAGAGGTCTAAAGCAGATGTCATCACTAGGGCCTAACCCTGAGACCAAAGCCAAAACCAACATCATTTCCAAGCCCAATATTAGCCATCTATCCACTTTTGCTGCCTTTTCCATTGTCCTTTTCAGGGCATAGAGAGACTGGAAGTGAAGGTGACTAGGGAGATTATGTGTTGCAGTTAAAGGAGCAACAGGGGTGAGGGTGAAGCTATCAGGACAGGTAATACTGTGTGGTTTGTGAACAGAATTGTATTTCAACCAATTAAAATTGAGAGGATTTTGTGATGCCAAAATAAACGCAATGATGCAAAACCAAACACGAAACTAACAGCAGCTCCGTCATTTTATCGTTACAGCAAGCATCCGTGTTCTGCTTATACTTTGGCGGGAAGTCTTGTACTTGAACAGAATCTAGTGCCGTGTTTCCCAACCCTGCTCCTGGAGGCACACTGTCCTGCATATCTTCTATGTATCCTTCCTGCTTGACTAAATCAGGTGTGCTCAGCTAATCAAAAGTGCCACTGATGAGTTCAGTCAGGTAGGTAGAGCAGGGATAGATAGAAGATATGCAGGACGGTGTGCCTTCAGGAGCAGGGTTGGGAAACGCTGATCTAGTGTAACGTTGGAATCCAGAGTTCTCGTTTTGATGTCTTAACACCTGCTGGAGAAACATTATTAATATGCCTAGTTTCGATGTGGTGGGTCCCCTTTAACATAAACACACTGAAAGATCTATGGCGCCAATACTACAATCAATACTAATGCTACTACATATTGCACCCTGACTAATGGCTCCTACCTCAATTTAATAGCGTTTACTTAATTTCCACATTTTTACATACGTGGCCGGTGCTGCATTTGCCCAGTGCAATGTTAGCTTCATGGGCTGTGCGAAAATGAACATCTAAGCAAAAAGACAATCGTTTGTTTTCACAAATTAAAAATAGAATTAAGTCATCCAGTTCGTTAAAGCATCCTGCTATTGCTGTCTGCTAGCTGTTTAAAGAACCCCTACGTGTGACATTTGGAACTGTACATACAGACGGGATCAGTCTGTTGTAAGCAAACTTTAATTTTAAAATTAACATTAAAGTCTACGTAATTTTAGCGCCCAGGTAAAATGTACTCCATTACAGACAAAACTCATGTCCGGGTGAATAATTTGTCTACCTTGGTATAGCCTATGTGTAGGAATGCAACGCAGCTATATCCTGGAGAAGTTACTTATGATAACACTTTTGGCTCTCATAGTTCAGAAGTCTAGTTTAGAGACCAAAGCTATCATCACAAATAGAGTTTTTTTTCAGTTAGCTAGTTAGGCAACCTAGCTCTCTTTAAATAGATACAGGTTGCTGCCAGCTCTTGTAGCTATTCAGCAGGCTATCGCTCATGAACCGCAATGCCAGGGTGCGTCTAACCTTACGCCGTGGTACCCCATGATATTTCCTGCTCCTAATCTATCTAGCTAACTTGCTAATGTCTGAAGTCTAAAGACGTAGCTGAGTTAAGTACCCAGCTGACGGGCTACCTAAGAACGCGTTAGCGTTACAATTTAGAGCTTGTAAGATTTTGCTGTTTCGTCAGGACTTTCATAACACACAACACATAAAGGACAAGCTGAAACGTCCCGACACAACTGTTGCATATAGTGCAAGTGTTTGGATAGGTCGGAGGGGGGGGGGGGGGGTCAAACAAACTAGCTAGAGGAAAGCGACTGCAATAGCGAGATGGCTTACTAGCACCCAACTACAAACACTTAGCCTCAAAAAGAACGTATAGGTGCAACTATGGGACGACACCTATGGATAACGATAACAGACTGCCAGTTTACCTGGATATCGCTGTGACTGTTTATTTCTATGCCGTGCACAATCTAACCTATGAGGTTTCCTAACTAGACTAGCTAGCTGGCTGAGTTAACGTTAGCCAGTTAGCTGACTAAGCAATGTCAAGCTGCGTCAAAACAAAGAATGCATATGTGTAAAACATTATAGTCTTATATAGGACTATATAATTTCAAAGCCATAGCATCCAGGGCCACATCCATTGGTTACAATGACTAGCTAAGATGATTGCAGTGCAATGCTATTGCATACAATTCTAAACGACGCTAGCAAGCTGGCTAGCTACACTGTCAACCAAGCTGGATGGCCCAAACATCTCTAATATAGCTATAAATACGCATCTCCTAAAAGAAGAAAGGCAAAAAATACTGTTACTTGTATTTTGGTACCTATATCTATTGCGAACCTCTTGGCATTCTCCAAGTTCCGAAAGATCTCGTCAGGTGGGAGGGTAATGCTTTTATCCATGCTGTGTGTACTTCTTCCCATCTGATCACAATCCGCCATCTTGAAAAACCTGGTTTGACGTTGAATTGAAACAGTAACCGTACGCTAAGGGTGGATTGATGAACGTAATGACGTTCAAAGTTCGGGTCTTTACGGGACTTTGCAACATGTACAACATCTTGCCCAACAGCCGATTTGGGTGAAGCCAAGCATTAGAAGCAAATATATGTTCGGACATTTTAGCTTTTTGCATAGTAGACAATGGCTATGATAATTTTACAATATTCAGCAGCTAACGAAAGAAATGAAAAGTAGGAATGGATAATATATGATCATCAGAGTGCATTTCATTATGAAATAATATTTTGTTTTTTAGCCATGTTTTCTTATACCTAAAATGTGATCAGTCACTCAATAGGTTGATTTACTAACTCTGTGTTAAATTTTGTTTAAAACATGTGGCATACATAATTACCTGGGAAGAGAGAGAAGCTAAACTTGCCTGGATTTGCAGGGTTGCAGGGTCCAAGGGTGCCCAGACTAAAGCTTCCTAGTTCTGTCACGAATGAACTAGAATGAACTATCATTTATGCAATACAACAATGACAAAATTACCATCCATTTTAGGAATTACAATTTGGTTAATTAGCTACACAAGTGGGAGTGGAAAATCAGTTCTTGATAATGACACTAACTGGGCAGTTTTGTCAAGAGATACAGGTGCTGACAAACTTTTTTTTTTATCTTGCATGTGTTGAGGACAGTTCCAAGTTGAACTGAAATCACTTTCAGTTATAATTAAAATATTTTCACATCTGGAATTAGTCATTGAATGGCAATTCAATTCTGAATTAACCTTGACATTATATCCTTGACACAAGGGCATGTGCCATTTTCTAAGCAATCTAAATGACTTCATGTGATGCCACATTCACACTCAAACCCATATGCTTAAACCCACTTGAACAAAATAATTGATGCAAAGCAAGATATGTTTTTTTGACTGTGTTTATTTCATGACAATTGTCATGTATTCTATTTTCAGCACAAATATTGTGGAACAAATAGTAAGATACAATATCTTAATAGAGTAACCTCTGATAGAGGTCCTTAATTACGAACCTACTCATAAAAACTGAGCAGAAACAATACAATATTTAACACATTATGCGTGAATGATACTTTTGAACTTCAAATTTCTGTGGAACAAGAAAACACAATTACTTCTTTCAAAAAAGAACATGAAACTTCTTCAATGAAGAAACAAATAAAGATAAAACAAACTTCTTGAACAATAAGAAATAATGTTGGTATATTGGTGAAACAATAACTTTTCCAATTTAATAACCATTCCAATTTAATATTAAAAACAGACTGATTGCAAATACTTATTTAAAACTTCATAGAAGAAAAAACAAAATCTGGAAGATGCATTGTATCAATAAAAGCAGTACTTAAGAGAAGAGAACTTCCTAAAATCTGAGAATCCACTTTTATGCCCATATATGGCAGGAACGTTGAATTCTGTTTGTCTTTTTATGATGAGAAAGCAACAGTGTTTTATATTTATCAGTTAGTAGCAATAATTATAACTCTTGCAAGAGCTCTCTCTTCATATAATTATAACATTAAACCTCCTGCAAATGCAGAATTGGAAGAAAACTTCCTACATCCAGAGAATTGCTGTTTATGCCCATGTATGACAGGCATGTTCAATTCTGTTTTACTGACAGTTCAATGACAGTCTGAGGGACTCTACCAGGGCCTCCAGAGGGCGCTGCTGGCTGAAGTCTCCTCTTTGCTGGTGATGTAGCGGGCTGGGGAGCTCAGCTGCGGCAGGACACTGTAACTGCTGCTCTTATCAGAGAAAGGCTTCAGGGTTTGGAAATGGCTCAGCAGTCTTCTCTGGGACGGTGTCTTCACTTCATATTGTGACAGGAAGTTCACAGCCTCTTGGATACCCTTGGAGTAGCCCTCGCTGACAGCTGCAGAGCAGGACATGGTGTTAACTTGCTGGTGCTGGTGCTGCCGTCTCAGGAAGCAAACGGTCATCTCCAGGATGTTGGCTTTCTCCTGCTTGGAGTCAGGATTCTGGTTGAGGAACTCTGGGCCCAGGAGAGACTTGAGCTGCTCGATGCTGCTGTTGATACGATCTCTGCGCATCTTCTCCACCATTGGCTTTCTCAGCTGCAGAAGGAAAACAGGAAAACTGTCAGTTATCTGGTTCCAGATACTTTTATGTGACTTTTATTAGGTAAAATTAATACTTAGTTTAAATAATTTATTCAGTCATCAGATTTTGTATTTACCTTGTTATTGAGAAACAGGTATTCCTTGGAATAATTCATAGCTGCAGTGACTGTAGGTGCCATGGTTGCTTCTCTGTACTGTAGAGTCAGTCTGATGTGTGCTGGTCTCCCCACTCCTATTTATAGTCCATAATCTCCATATCAATGTGTGGGTCTTGGTGTTTTAGGAGTTTCTCACAGTGTCCAGCCAATGGGAGAGCCTGGGAGGACAATGAGCAATGTGAAGCTGCCACATGCTGAATGAAGTTCTTACTGAAGGGGGACAATGAGCTCATCTCAGGGGAACAGGTGGAGGGGTAGGGGGTGATGGAGAGTGACTCCCAGAGCACTTTGTGAATCTGGTAAAGTGGTGACCCTGTAAAGAGAGCAGATCTGCTGCCTGATGTTGGGATCAATGACAGTGACAGAGGACACGGTCATCATAATAATGCACACGTGTGGGATTGATACGTCTTAACACTAATCATTACAGTAATAATAATTACTAATCATAGCAGTTTCTATAATCCAAGATGATAAGTACTTCTCTCAGTGTGGACTGAGATTGATCGAATATTTATTCAAGCTTGATCGAATATTTATATCAAGCGTGTATTGAATTGATTCTGAAGTGCTACGTACATGATGTATATAATATGAATTTCCATAATCTCAGTGGAACCTATAGGATAGGTCATCTTAAAGAACTATGAATATTGCATGCTATTTTTTGTGCAAAAATAAAAAAGAAACAACAACTTAGTATTCTATTTGTTGACATGACATCTCATACTTTACTTTATGGACACAAATACAATGTTATGTGTTGATGGCAAATACAGGGGAAAATACACTTGTTTTTTTCCAAATGTTTTAGAGAAAATTATCCTATGTTTGCTATATGTGATCAAAGATTATATTTAAAACCAGTCAGTTCTATAACTAGTGATGACATGTGAAAGATGTGATTTCTTGTGGAGGGAACAGAAATATGTTTCCAGTGTCTGTCCTTTTCTGAAAGTGGTCAGTGTGCAACCTGATTGCTAAGAGTCCAGATGTCACAGTCTTTATGCTGATTGCTGCTGTGAGTATAGAACTGCTCTGAGTTTCCCACACCAAGTCCTGTGTGCTGTGGTCAATGCACCACAATGACTATCCAACACAATGAATAGGCCATTAGTGATGGTAATTGACTCTGTGTTGTAGTACAGAGAGAGACTAACATCAGAGACCATCTGGACGGAAATACTATCTACCAGTGGTGAGTCATGCAACAATGATACTTCACATGAATTAGGTGAATCCTCACAGTGACATATTCTGTATGATACAATTACATGGTATGGTATAAACAATTAGTAAAATGTGATCAGCCTTTCTGAACAGTTTTATCCATTGCCCTTAAACCATGAAAATGCAGATAACTGAAATCGCTTAAAGTTTGCACTGAATTTTCATTTCAAATATGTTTATATCAGGTGCTCTTTCCTAGTGAAGTTTTACGCCAAAATACATATGCAAAAATATACATATACAAACCCTCTAAGGGTTTTTACTTAAAGCTCCATTTGTAAATTTATTTCTATCAAATTCTTTTTCCTAGGGAATTTTTACCCTGATTTCCCCACAGTAAAGACTGCAGCCCCCCATGTGTACAGCCAAACATCAGGTCCTGGAGGGATTGAGGCTGGTTGTGATGTTGGAAGTGTGACTCTGCTCTCCTGAGCTTTCCCACACTCTGCCCATTGAGAAAACTCCTGCTGAACAATAGAAGTGTGCCCAGTTAAATGCTAATTTCTTTTCAAGACCAGCAGAGTCTCAGACAAGTCCACTGGGACAATGCTTGTTAGACAAATATCCCTTAATACAGAGTCAGATAAACATTTAGAGAGAATGGGCTCCATCTTTAAGTGGTAATCAGCACATGTGCTCAGAGGGAAACAACCTGCCAGCAAATTTTAATAGTTCTTAATAATCTTTTAATGCAGTCAGTAGTACTGGTACATTGGATGACAAAAAGTCAGATTGTCTCTGTCATCATTTTTTGTTAATCTGATAGCAGTTTCATATTAATGGTTATATTTAATAAATGTCATCATGTGCAGTTAAACAGAATTATGCAGTTTACAATTCCAACCTATAAAAGCCTGTCAACTTCCTGTTACTTTGTTCTCAATCTTTCCATGTAGTGTTTATATACGAACAAACTGTTTGCTTTAATGGAGTTTATATGGCACTTTGAAGTACTTCCTGTGTTTGCATTGCACAGGTCCATTCTACCTCACTTCATAATGCCACTATTTTAGTGATGTCATACTGTTGACAATTCACTTTGGCCAATGTAAAACCTGCTGCATTGTTGTTCCCCCAACTACATGATGTAATATCAGTTGCGCTCGACGTATGCATTTAGCCTTACAGCACCAGACACTATGTCTTTATGGTAATGAAAAAAAATAAGATTAAAATATGGAGATGATACCTACTGAACACCCATTAGTCTTTAGTGCCAGGATGTAAACCTGTGGATTCAGCAGCTATTGTCCCAGTTGGGCTCTGAGACTGTGTTCTCCTCAGTTTCCCACACTCTGTCCATTCACTGAGCTCAATGGAGGCACAAAGGAAGTGTGTCTTATTACACATCACATTAGCTATGGAGTTTGAGCCCACATTGTGTGTGCAGGAGGCCTTATGCCAGGCTGACCACAACAACAGCAGGTGGCCATTGAGCCAGTTCACTCAAACACCTGGAATATTTTAGGTGAGTCTGTTACACATCTGCAGGTTGGCTAATCTTTTGGTCTCCTTTGGTGCCTCACAGATGAAAATGACTGTAAAAGACGTTCACTTCATAGCAAATTATAAGACGCACATCAGGAATGTTTTCAGATGTCTTGCAAAATCACTGAAGAATTGAGTTGATTTGCCACAGCCAAATCAAATTTGAGTTATACTCGGGTATTTTGCTGTGGAAAATTACATTTGTGAGGATGGAGCTTAAAAGATGATGGGCACCTAACACCTTTATCTATTGCTACTTTACTTTGTATGTGGTTTGGAGTACAGCCATGCGTCGCTTAACGTCCACGATATGTTCTGCGAAATAGGATGTTATGTGATTTGGACGTTGTGCGAACACCATATAGGCCTACAGTATATGGTATACTATGTACTGTACCATTATACGCCTGGCAACGCAATCGCTTTATTTCCATGAGACATGAGATACACGTGTTGCGTGCCGGAAGCGTTGCCTTCACTACATCCAGTTACGTCCGCTACGTCCCGTTCTGCGATCGGGATTTTTAAACTTTATTATAACCTTATGGGACTACCGACGTATATGCGAACGTTGTCCGAATGACTGCATGGACATCTTCCCTGAAAATAAATCAATTATTTTATAGTACTCATACGACTATTTCTGCTGCTGCTGCTGCTGCTGCTGCTAACGACTACTACTACTACGACGACTATTACGACTACTACTACGACTAATAATAATAATAATAATTATTATTATTATTATACTGAGCATACATGAAGTAGATTGTTAAAATGATATGCTCTATGCTTAAATCATGTCATGTCTTTTTACACTGTGAAATAAAACAAGGAAACAATGTTATAGTTTGCAAGTCTTTTTTAATTTATTCATCTTTGGTTGAAATGGAATGGATTACCACTTAACTTCTTGACAAAATGAAGAACAGAATATCCAAACGGGATCAATGAAAATTGCATAAAATGACAGTCTTTCTTGCAGACTGAAACTCCTCACAGCCAAATGAAGGACATCGTTAAGACATGAGTGAAATTAAGATGAAGCTGTACATTCAACACAAACCTTTATGAAAGATAGGTGGAGATATAAAGCTTCAACACTTTAACATTTCTCAGTCAGCAACGAGAGTTTTTATGTTTCAATCCTCCTTAAATGATGGTCTGACACATTATAATCAAGATATTCCACACAAGGAATCTAACAGCCATTATGCCAGTAGTTTTGTTCCAGGTGTGGAGACAATGTTTACCATTAAGCAATTAAATGCTACAATCAAGTCTTGACTTCACAGAAGATTTATTCCTTTCCTGATACAATCAGAAAGTAATTACTAATTTCAATGAAAATGCTAAATTTGAGATACCACACCCAATATGGGTAAACAATTAATGTACTTCAAACACAGGGTCTCCATTCAAGACCAAATTTCACAATATCATTATCAGATAACATTAGAAAAAGATGCTTCTTTTCCAAGAATTACACCTTCCCAATTTTCAGGCATATTATACTAGACACTTGGAAACTCCTGGTAATCTAACAGGCCATCATGCCAATACTGAAGTTCCAAGTGAGGACACTGTTTTCCATTAAGCATTTAAAATGCTATACAATCAATGTTTTCCTTCATAGAAGTTTTTTTTCTGAATTAATTAGAATAAACATATTCAGAACATACCCAACATGAGTAAAAACTTCATCAAATTCACATATTCAGTAAAGACTGAATATTAATCAATTATCATTGACTATCTTCATAATTCTGAAGTGTTTACATAAAATACACATTTTTATGATGAGAAAGCAACAGTGTTTTATATTTATCAGTTAGTAGCAATAATTATAACTCTTGCCAGAGCTCTCTCTTCATATAATTATAACATTAAACCTCCTGCAAATGCAGAATTGGAAGAAAACTTCCTACATCCAGAGAATTGCTGTTTATGCCCATGTATGACAGGCATGTTCAATTCTGTTTTACTGACAGTTCAATGACAGTCTGAGGGACTCTACCAGGGCCTCCAGAGGGCGCTGCTGGCTGAAGTCTCCTCTTTGCTGGTGATGTAGCGGGCTGGGGAGCTCAGCTGCGGCAGGACACTGTAACTGCTGCTCTTATCAGAGAAAGGCTTCAGGGTTTGGAAATGGCTCAGCAGTCTTCTCTGGGACGGTGTCTTCACTTCATATTGTGACAGGAAGTTCACAGCCTCTTGGATACCCTTGGAGTAGCCCTCGCTGACAGCTGCAGAGCAGGACATGGTGTTAACTTGCTGGTGCTGGTGCTGCCGTCTCAGGAAGCAAACGGTCATCTCCAGGATGTCGGCTTTCTCCTGCTTGGAGTCAGGATTCTGGTTGAGGAACTCTGGGCCCAGGAGAGACTTGAGCTGCTCGATGCTGCTGTTGATACGATCTCTGCGCATCTTTTCCACCATTGGCTTTCTCAGCTGCAGAAGGAAAACAGGAAAACTGTCAGTTATCTGGTTCCAGATACTTTTATGTGACTTTTATTAGGTAAAATTAATACTTAGTTTAAATAATTTATTCAGTCATCAGATTTTGTATTTACCTTGTTATTGAGAGACAGGTATTCCTTGGAATAATTCATAGCTGCAGTGACTGTAGGTGCCATGGTTGCTTCTCTGTACTGTAGAGTCAGTCTGATGTGTGCTGGTCTCCCCACTCCTATTTATAGTCCATAATCTCCATATCAGTGTGTGGGTCTTGGTGTTTTAGGAGTTTCTCACAGTGTCCAGCCAATGGGAGAGCCTGGGAGGACAATGAGCAATGTGAAGCTGCCACATGCTGAATGAAGTTCTTACTGAAGGGGGACAATGAGCTCATCTCAGGGGAACAGGTGGAGGGGTAGGGGGTGATGGAGAGTGACTCCCAGAGCACTTTGTGAATCTGGGAAAGTGGTGACCCTGTAAAGAGAGCAGATCTCCTGCCTGATGTTGGGATCAATGACAGTGACAGAGGACACGGTCATTATAATAATGCACACGTGTGGGATTGATACACATCTCAGTACTAATCATTACAGTGTGTTTTATAATCCATGATGACACATCTCTTTGATTGGAAACTGAAATAAAATTGGATTGCCAAGTTGTGTCATTTTAGACATATTTCTATTGTTGTCTTAAATGTGTATATTGATCTGTCATCTTGTAATTCACATGTGTGGGATTGACACGTCTCAACATTAATCATTACAGTGTATTTTATAATCCACGTTTGTAAGTATTTCAATTCTTGGAGACTGTGTTATCTTGGAAGAATTGGCTCTGATGCAATTGAAATTACAGCAATTAAACTAACAGAAATTAGTTGCTTTAGTAGATGTCATTTTACTACCTTATGTAAACTTGTAATTACTTATAATTCTCTGTTTTGTACATCATCCTCAATAAGAGGGTAAGAACGACAAAAATTTCATGCTTCATTTATAATATCTTAACATCATTTTCTAATCCTGCATTTACTATGACCTATTAAAGATCTTTACTTAAAAAGTACTTATTCTGCAAGTAACGTCATGCGATTTTGTAAGGAGCGACTAAACCATACTGTCTCAGTTTCTGTTCTGAAAGTGGTCAGTGCACAGCCTGATGCTGGGAGTCCAGATGTCCACAACCCTTGGGCTGGTAGTTGCTCTGAGTAGACCATGGGTCTGAGTTTTCCACACAGAGTCCTGTGAATAGACCATTAGTGATGGTAATTGGCCCTGTGTACAGATAGAGGCCAACAGCAGGGACCATCTGGTGGGAAGGACTATATAGCAGTGGTCACTCATACATAAATACTGCTTCACCTGAAAAGGATACAGCTTCATAATGACAATCACAGTAACACTACAAATTTACAAAATTTGCACCAGGCAATCTTTTCCATCACGTGTAAGTATTTTCCTTTATAAACACCAAAATACAAAATCTAAAAATCCAAAATCAGTTTTTACCTAAAACTCCATCTTATATGAATTTCTATGAGTGTGACTCTGCTCTCCTGAGCTTTCCCACACTCTGCCCATTGAGAAAACTCCTGCTGAATAATAGAAGTGTGCCCAGTTAAATGCAAATTTCTTTTCAAGACCAGCAGAGTCTCAGACAAGCCCACTGGGACAATGCTTGTTAGACAAATATCCCTTAATACAGTCAGATAAACACAAACATTTAGAGAGAATGTGCTCCATTTCTAAGTGGTAATCAGCACATGTGCTCAGAGGGGAACAACCTGCTGGCAGTTTTTAACAGTTCCTTAATAATCTTTTAATGCAGTCAGTAGTACTGGTACATTGGATGACAAAAAGTCAAATTCTGTTAATCATCACTTCTTGTTCATCTGGGCAGTGTCCTGAGAAAGGCTTTGTACCAGTGGTGTTGATTGTTGTATTTAATAAATATTATTGCGTATATTGAAAACCAGAATTAAATGCTTTAAAAGTGAAACCTACCAAATCCAATGAACTGATTTTTAATCAGTTTTATATAGATAAACACACAAGTATTAGTTTCCAAAAACTTTTTAAAGCAGACATTTCTCAATGTTGCCAGTTTGTTTTCGGTGTAAAGCCCAAAAACCTAATTTTTGCTCTTTTCTCATATGTTTATATTCAGTGTTTATATGTTAACAAAATTGAAACAGCTTAATGTGACTTCTCTGGCTCTATTTAAGCATTCTAAATGTCTGCATTACACAGGCACATTTTAACTCATTACAGAATGCAGCTGTTTCAGTGATGTAAAAAAAAAAAAGCTGCATTTGTCATGTTTCACACACAATCTGTACTTCACTGTTGCTTCCATTAACTATGAGTTGCAAGATCAGTTCCCTCCCCTCTTGCATGTACCCTTACAACCCTGAATACAATGTCTACATAGAGATGAAAAAAAAATAAGATTAAAATATGGAGATGATACCTACTGAACACCCATTAGTCTTTAGTGCCAGGATGTAAACCTGTGGATTCAGCAGCTATTGTCCCAGTTGGGCTCTGAGACTGTGTTCTCCTCAGTTTCCCACACTCTGTCCATTCACTGAGCTCAATGGAGGCACAAAGGAAGTGTGTCTTATTACACATCACATTAGCTATGGAGTTTGAGCCCACATTGTGTGTGCAGGAGGCCTTATGCCAGGCTGACCACAACAACAGCAGGTGGCCATTGAGCCAGTTCACTCAAACACCTGGAATATTTTAGGTGAGTCTGTTACACATCTGCAGGTTGGCTAATCTTTTGGTCTCCTTTGGTGCCTCACAGATGAAAATGATTGTAAATGATATTGACTTGATAGAAAATTATAAGACACACATCAGGAATGTTTTCAGATGTCTTGCAAAATCACTGAAGAATTGAGTTGATTGTGTTAAAAGATTGGGTTCCAAATAATTGGTTCCAGGTTACTTTTATTTGGCAAAAGTAATATTAATTTAAAACATGTGGTCAGGCATCATATTCTGTATTTACCTTGTTAGTGACAGTCAGGTATTCCTTGGAATAGTTCATTGCTGCAGTGACTGTAGGTGTCATAGCTGTTTCTCTGTGCTGTAGGGAAGTTAGGGAAGTTTTTTTACTTAAAAAAAAATCTTTTTTGAAATCAAATTTGTTACTGACAATGGATTTTTTTGCATTTATAGGAATTTTGATTATGTCATGGATGTTTTTAAACTTAATTTTGACATTTTTATGGAAACAAATCTATTTTAGTCAGGCTTCGAGCTGGCAAAACTAGGCCCCAGTCCAAAAGAAAATCTACTGTAAATGCTTAATAAAGCCCATAAATTAAGCATAATGTAGCCATAAGGAGTTGAGTGTTAGGCAGATGTTGCCAGTCTATCCTTGTTGTACATCACAGCTGCCATAGCGCTAGAGTAATGTGCTAAACAAGCTTGTTAATAAAGTCCTTTCCAAACTCTTATTGCTAAACCTGTTTTGATGTGTTTAGTTTCCCAGGAAACTTGAAATTCACCTGAAACACTGATTTCCTTCAGCTCCTCATGAAGAGAGACTAGGTGGTCTAATATATATCAATTAATAATAATACCAATTAAATTAAAAACAATATCAATTCCTCTGCTAACAAAAATGGTTATACTTATAATTACTATGTGTTGAATACGATTTACATCTGCCCTACCTCACATGTGAGTCATACTTGCTAATTAACTGCGTAATGTAGTTCCGATGTTACGTGTATATTCTAACCTTATGTCTGGTCAGCGAGACAAGACCTTACATTTCTCCTTGTTGGCTTTAAAGTTTTATCAGCAACGATTTTTACAGATTGCACCTTTTAAACCCCTCTTCTATCGGTAATGACGAAACAAGCAGGTGTGAAGGCGTATACTATACGCTTGCGTGTTGCACCACAAGTCTGAGACACTCACAAATGATGGCGGCTGTGCTACGATCTTTGAGAAGATTGTAGGCCATGAAACAATGACAGCAACACGAATCTACAAACTTTACAAAACACACACGAAAATCGCAAGTGTGGCAGGCTGTAGTATTTCGTACACGTGAGGTGAGCTGCCTCTTCAATAATCTGTTATTTATAACGTATTCATACCGAGATAGATAGTAGAGTTTTAGCTACCGATTATGGAAACATCCAGAGTTTTGTTATAATACGCAACTAGGCCCGAAACATTCTTGGTATTTTGATTCAGCTTTCAGTTGATAAACCTATAACAAATATTTTATATTTAAGAGCTTTAATTTTGAAGTAACTTCTGGTATTATGGAAGCTCACTTTACAAGCTCGAGTTGAATCATGGCACTCCCCTCCGGGATTATTTGATGGGAACTCTTTACCAAATACCTAAATTATTGTAAATTGAAAAGGAAAGCTCGGGAGTAGATTACTATAGCCCTTTAATATTGTATAGTTGATCTTTCTGGTATATCTGCCATTTCAGTAAACTTGAAACTGGCCTATTTTGCAGAGTAGACGTTTGTTTTGCAGTGTCAGTTTGTTGAATTGCGCCTGTTGGGTACAAATGGGCAGGAGATTGAATGAAGTGTAAAACTTGAGAGAAAAGTAATGTAAACTAGCTCACTGGTTATACGTCAAACATTAAACCATTTAGGCTACATAATCAGAGTGAATACACTGAATTAACTGTGCGACTTAATTTTTTTTTTTTTTTCAACAAAACTTAAAAAACGGTTTTTGTGAATTATTTACCAACCGAAAACGCTGAAGTTGACCGAAATCCATTGTGATTTCGATTAAGTGGTAAAATGGTAATATCTGTAGAAGGATTGCTTGTAGCTGTCATGTAAGGTTATACTTGTTAGGTACACGGTTTAGATAATCTTTAGGGAACAAAGCGGGGAGTTGTGTCCTGTGCTGCCACCTAGTGAGCACAGAGGGAAGTGCAGTTTTCAGACTCAAAATCGATGCAAAACGCGTATGGCAAAACATGTTATTTGAAGAAGTCTGAAGCAATCCATTTCCACCGACAAGCAGAGTGTGCCTTTGGCTTTGTTTTACAAAGCGCAAATTTTTAGCATTTCGTGCCGATTTCTGGCATACACACTTGCTTCTGCTTATTTTGCAAATATGCAGTGTGGCATTATGGGAAAATTGAACGTTCTTGAAATGCAGATCGCGAGTTAATACAAATTAGATCTTCCACTGCAGACATGAACGAATGGCAGTCTTCACAGCTAGTTTAGTCTCAAGGTATTGCGCCTTCAGCGACTTTCAAAATGCACTCGCCCTGACTGTGACACGTATGGTTCAGAATGGTAACTTGATTTCTGACGTATGCAAATCATACTTACCTGGCAGGGGAGATACCATGATCAAGAAGGTGGTTCACCCAGGGCGAGGCTCAGTCATTGCACTCCGGCTGTGCTGACCCCTGCGAATTCCCCAAATGTGGGAATCTCGACTGCATAATTTCTGGTAGTGGGGGACTGCGTTCGCGCTCTCCCCTGGTTTTTTTAATTCAAAAACAGATGTTAAAGATGTGTATATAGTGTTAGGTTGATTTCATGTTTATTCTTGTTTAATGCTTACAGCATGAATTATTAATCGCTACGATATTCTGTATTTTGTTTTCCCCAATGTGATCATTTGAAAATGTGTATGTTTTGTTTGTATCCTTGTGTCAGTAACATGACTGAAGATCAAAAAGGAGAATGTAACTTGGGCTGCGTGTGCATTTTACAGCGCAGTGGGAAGTGAGTGTAGCATTAAAGTGAGTATAGAGCTAACAATGAAGTGTACCAGTCTGTCGTTTGGCTGGATTTAGAAGAAGAGCGCTTTCCACTTAAGGACATTATTACACTTGCTGTGATGATTGTGTTGGATGAACGTTCAGGCTTTGATGATGACATAAACGGCAGTAAGTGTATAGTGAAACCCATAAGACGTCGAGCTGAAATTCAAGGGGACACGTATAAGAGTGCTATATGAAGGAGTAGCTGTCGCTTACGGCCATACCACCCTGAACACGCCCGATCTCGTCCGATCTCGGAAGCTAAGCAGGGTCGGGCCTGGTTAGTACTTGGATGGGAGACCGCCTGGGAATACCAGGTGCTGTAAGCTTTTTCCCTCGACAGGTGGCGCTATTTGACCACAAACACCGATTGCTGGTATTACTCTTTTCAGCGTGTATTTATTTGTCTTTTGATACAATCGTGTACAGTTAGTTGAAGTGATCTAAAGAAGGGCAGACGCCCACAGCCCGGAAATATAACTAAATGTTCTTCATCTGGAGGCTCTGAATCTGTCAGACATAGCACCAAATCTTTACCAATTCCAGAATTATGTACAGCTTTACTGAGGTGCATGTTTCCTTTAAGAGCAATGACTGGAAGTGTGTAAATTAATTTTAATCTGTTTATAGATGCAATATTAAAGCTTGCAGAGTAAAGTTAACAGAATCTCCATGAAGATTGTGTCATTTTTTTCCATGAGCATATCTGATTTGATTAATTTGGAGGACATGAATTTATAGAAACAGCCAGGTTTACATTAACTGAGTTAAGCTGTTATGCAGCAGGTTTTGATGTGCTCCCATGGTAGCAAGCTTGGTTACATTTAACATTTAGGCCTATATGATGACATTATTGTTATTATTACTATTCCTTTTATATGTTTAGTTGTGTTGCATTTTAAGAGAAACATGGTAAATTAGGTAATCCAAGGAAAAGCAGTAGACAACAGGCAGGTCATTTACTTTGATTTGATCAAACATACTCCAGAAGCTGTGGGAAATCACACATCTCAGGATTATACAAGTTTAATGAGCGAGTACTCTACTCTGACGATTCATCATGTCAATAAGCTGAAATGACCTACAATTCCATAAGCTGGACAAGGCTGAAAATCATGTCCTCAAATGTTAACCTACAGATTGTGATTCTCCACTAACAGTACATTTCAACATTATTTCTTTTTGTTGACCGCATTTGAGAACCGTTTTATGCACTACTAACAAGTATTGAAACACAGTTTGGTGCAAATCCTTTATTCCTTTTCAATTATACATGTTTTGTTTTTACATTGTGAAAAAATATTCAGCAAAAAAAAGCTAGGGAAAAGGACATCTACAGAGACATAACTGGATATTACCACTTCATCACTTTCACTTATATTTTACACCAGAAGGGGGCAGTGGAGTTTGATCAGTAAAACTGCTCAGACCAGTTTCTGTACAGGGAGTTTAACACTGCAACACAATTGGCTGGCATTGGTAAACTGACCAGCTAATGGTAGTGCAAGGATGCATAGATGACATGTGTCATTTTTACCTTTTCCACCTTCTGCATTGATGTTGACAGTGTGTGGAAGGGGAGTGTCAATCAAAGCAACATGTTACAGTAGGGGGGCACTGCCTTAAGACTTAAAATTGCATAATATTGTGTTAATACATATACAAATCTATATGTGTGCATGTATAGCCTGTTACTGAACACGTTGAGGGAGATCTTTACCATGGGAAAGACTTCTGCAAACATGGCTCCCTATGATATTTTTGCTACTGGAGGGTAAAACTCACTTTGCAAAAACAATGTCAGAGCAAAGGCGCATAAGAGTGGGAGTGGTGCTCTTGCTGTGATGTGTTTGGGGTCAGGTATTTCACTGTGCACTCTGCCCAGATGTCAGGCTTTATTGGACTGTGACTCTAAGTTTTACTTTGAGGAGCCCAAAGATCTTTCACTGGGCCCTCTGAAGGGCATCTAAAGTGTGGAGAACATAAAACCACATAATGAGCCAAAAAGTTTCATTGCTTCAGGTGGTTCAAATACAAGAATATCCACATGTTCTCAAAAAACTTGCTGCTTAGCCTATCAAGTAATCTGCTACCCTCCCATAGCTGGGGCAGAGCAAAGCAGCCCTCTTCTCTCTCCCACCCCCCCCCATTCCCCAAAACCAGACTCAAACCATGGCATCTTAAAAACAACAACATAATAATAATAGACACATGATGCCACATGTTCTGAGACCACACCTTCTGGTTCTCATATCTGCTTTCTGTCTTTTTCCCCTTGGTTTGTCTTTTGTGCATGTTTGTAACAAGCAGACCCATCCATGCAAGCTCCTCTAGGCATTCTGCATCTCCTTGCCGATCTTATAGCTGAGGATCTTGTTCCAGTCAATCTTGGTGCGGGTGACGGGCAGCTGCCTGCGTAAGGCTTTGAACGTGGTGTCTGACATGGTCTGGTAGTTCTCATTGATGGCAGTCTGAGGAGGGAGAACATTGTGTTAGCCCCATTTGATGCCCACTTTTTGCATCACAGACTACAGGTAACTCCCCTTTAGGTCAATATCACACATTTTGATGAGGTGGTTACCCAGATGTGATATACTCCCAGGTCAGGGCAGATGTGTGAGATGCTGTGTGAAATACCTCATGAGAGTTCAAGAGGGTAATTCATAGCACAAAGTAGTTTTGGCTCCCCCCCCTTTTTTTTTTAAATACAGCACACTTTCCCTCCTCTCAGTGGTTCCAGAATTCAGTCTAAAATGCTTAAAGTGGGATGGTTTAATCATTTTTCTATGTTATTACCATTATGGTTTCTGTCATCACTTTAATTTGATATTTTATCTTAACCTGTGATGGTACTGTAATCATTTTTGTAGAATGCATTGCGTGTGCAACAGTGTCAGCCGAAACCAGACCAAGGGTGAAACCTAATGAAAGCATTCCTGAGCGTGCAGTGAAACCAGATTTCTCTATGTGGTTAGAAGCCAGCCTTGTGAATCAACTTACCTGGTAATCATTTTCAGCATTTTCAATGATTTTCACAAACTCCTTCGCAGTCTGATTTTCACTCTGATGAAAAAAGTAGAGGAAAATTAGGTGACCTTGCTCTTTTGTGAGGCAGCATGAGCACTCAAATACGAAAGCACTTCTATCAGCAGAATTCATCTGGCACAGAAATGACTGCAATCTGACTGTGTTTCGTTTTGACGTCTTGGCGTGCTGCAGTCTTGCAATGCTTGAGACCTGCTTTCCTTTTAAGGCTTTTGGCTCTGCGTGGAGGAAGTGAGTCAGCAAATGTCACAGCAACGCCTGGACCTCAACAGATCGACAGATGGACATGTGGACAGACATACTCCGAGGGGATACTCACGGACACAGTCAGGGTTTCCTGCACGTCCTTGTGGCTGACCAGCTGGACGTTTCCGTCCTCATAGTAGTGCACCTGGTGGGCCGAGCAAATGAGGGAAGATTAGAATCACTTTCAGTCTCTGAACAGGCAAAGTGTAAAATGGGTCAGCCACGCGGAAACCTATCAGCTCACCAGTGACACAGTGCAAACTCTGTCCAACCAAGCTGTTTGCATATGTAATCAATGCAAAACCAAAAGAATAAATACCCTGCAGATCTCAGCCAGAGATTATAGTATATAAAATGAGTTTACTATCAGTGAAGCAGCGGTTTTCAATAAAAACAAGTCTCCTTGTGCCAATGGATGAGAGGGTTTTTCTTTGATGCAGTAAGATAACTTTTCATTGGTGTGAAGTGCTGTGAATTCTCTTGAATGCAGATTGCCACAAGAAAGTGTACATGCCATTCAGTGAAGCATGATATGAGAAATATCCAATGTTCTCTGTGTATTGTCATGTTTAGGGGTGTTATAGGATTGGCCGGGCTCAACCAAAGCCCACCTGGATTTTGAGGACTCCCACCACCTGAGCAGAGGACTGGCCGATGCTGAACTTCCACTCTGACCTGCAGCGCCCGTTCCTGCAGGCACACAGGAAAAGCTGAATGCCCGATCCCCCTCATCCACAGCTGTGCAGAGCTATATCTTATGAACACAGATCGGGCTTCACTGCAGGAAGGTTTTCAAAAAGGAAAATGTTTTGAACTACTTACAACCTCTCATCCAAAGTCTCTCCTCTGTGAAAATCTAATCAGAGGCATAAGGCTTACAAAGGTAGTCTGGGCTCAACTGTATTTTTAAATTTGTATTTAACCATTATTTTACCAGGACAATCTATTTGAAATAAAGAATCTTTTCTGCAAGGGAGACCTGGCCAGGGGGCATCACAATTAAAAGCATGTACAGCACAAAAACTGTATATAAGTGTAAAACATGGGTTGTATAAAACAAACTGGAAACAAACTTGGTTTTGCAACACGTATGTGAAATGATAAGATGACAACATGAAGCAAGAACAGCTTTCAGAGAGAAAACTCTTAAAATTAGCCAGTGAAATGAGGGATGCAAGTTTGAGACTGGCCTGCAGCTCATTCCAGGACCATGGGACGTAATAAACCTGCTGCTTGTTTTATTTTAAAAGTGCTTTTGGGACATGGCCTCTCACCAGAAGTTTTTGGGTTGAAACTGATGACCCTCGATGCAGGCGATGATGGTTTGCTGTCCATCGATCGTCTTCCCGTATACCTGCAGCAGAGCACATAGTTCAGCAGCTGAAACGAGCTCCCATTCCCACACCGGCCCAGCCTTGGAGTCTGGCAGCCTCAGTAACTGGTGTACGCACCGTGCACACACCGCTGGGGTAGTGCTCCTTGACATACTCCCTCAGGGCGTTGTCGCAGGCATCCCTCCAGGGCTGCAGCGCCGCCTCCCCCTCGTAGCGCTGGGGGTCACTGGCCTCTTTCCTCAGGTGATCAAACTTGAAGGACAGCTTGTTGCGGGGGTCCAGGAAGCGGCCGTGGCCTAGGTCCCCATGTTCTGTGATAAGGACCTGGGGGGTGGGGGGGGGGGCGGGGGAGAGCTGTGAGGGGGCTGCTGGAACCTGAAACAATCACTGCAGGGGGGTGGCTTGTGTTCACCTTTAAACTATTAAAAAAAGCCTATATATAGCCTATATGACCCTGCTAGGGGTTTTGAGGTGGTGACTGCAGAACTGGTTTTGAGACCATAAGGTTGTAGGATCAAAGCCCAGGTAAGGCACTGACAGCGAACCCTAGAACAAGGCATGGAAGTGGAGAAGCTTCAGTAGCAGTTCAGCTTGGGAAGTCATGTAAAAACACGCACTGTCCAGGTCCTGAGTGAAGACATTTGCACAGTCACCAGTGTTACAAGTTTGCTTTACTATTTTCCAAATAACTACTGTTCCAGTATTGGTTTGTCCATTTTTTTATTTTGCAAATTGTGTGCATTTTTACTCACCCCTGACAAGATCTGGGTTAACTGGCTTTTACAGAGGCCTGCATTTTTTTCCCCCTGTTTTGTTTGCCTAGTCTACATCTAATTCACAATGATGCAACACTGCCCAGAGGTTACTAGACATTGAGGTTAACATTCCAGAGTGCTGCTGCTGTTGTAGACCTGGGAACTTCAGCTGAATTGCTGAATCTAGCAAATGTTGAGCCGTGAAAAGGGCCTCTGAATGAAGGCAACAGTCAAATGTAATGCACCTTTACCTGATCGTCGTAACCTTCAATTTTGGCGAGGGTAAACTGATCCATGTTGTACTGGGCGAAGGCACTGTTTAGAAGCGACACATCAAGACAGTCAAAAGAGTTGAACACAGCAGCACAAGCCAGTTTCAAACAATGTGTGTTATTGTAGGGAATCTGAATTTCATTACATTACATACATTTCGCAGAGACTCTTACCCAGAGCAACTTCCAGCACAATAGAACATAAGTAAATCCATTCAAGTTAACTGAGCAACACTAAGGCTAACAACACTCCCAGACCAGTGAGTGTGAGCACAACACTATTCAAGCCCTAACACACCTTAACTTGTGCACTATTACTAGACTGTTCCTTTCTCACATGAATGGATACACAATAGGTCTCTGGTGGGAGAGGATGTGTATGAATGTGCCCTTCCACTGATTCAGTGGAGCTGGGATTCTCAGGTGATGCCTCCTGCTAACAGACTGCCCCATGGCTGACTATGGACAAAGAACAAAGTTGTCATCGCAAAGGGTGGTAATAGGGCTGTTCACCTGTGATGGTATATAATTACCAGCATGATTCCAGAGAAAACAAAGGAGGAACGAGAGGACACATGAGATGGATATACTGATACAAAAGGACAGAAACAAACAACTGGTCCTCACACCTATAATGCTAACTAGAGAGGCTGAGCAGGACTTGCAGCTGAGTACACGAAAACATAACAATTCTGCTAATTGGACATCCCTTTTCCCATGTAATGATGGGCTTCCTTCTTATATTTACATTGGGAAATTGACAGGGGCCAAATTAAAGTAATGCATGGCGGCCACTCTGGGAGGGATGGGATGTGGAAACATGCTGTCTGGCTTTTTAAATGAATGTCCAATGTACAAACTCGTCTACTGATATTATTTGTCTTATCTGTGTCTAAAGCTAAAATGGTGAGGAGGAAGAACATTTTCCCTGGATCATGAGGACGGAGTACTCACTGTGCAGCCCCCTCCCTGAGGAGATTGTCATTGTTGAGCAGTAACCGCACATCTGTAAACAAAGATAGCTGTTACTGGTCTTCACCCGTAGCCTGTTCACAACAGCAGCAGCTCACTTTCACTGACCATTCACAGCCTTAATCATAATCAGAACCATAATCAGATCAGCCCTATAGGACCCTGTAAGACAGCCGAGTGATGGAAATGTGTACATACTTCTGAGGCTAGCAGTGTTATTATATATCCTTTGAGCTCTGTGTACCTGATGGAGTGGCACCTGGTCATGATTGTGTCATGTAGGAAACTGCACTTAACAGAAGCTGCCATCTGCCAATGTCAGTTAAAACACTAGGGCCTGATTTGCATAAGGTGTCTTTAATTACTGAAATGATAATAAATGTCAGCTACATGTTAATTAATTTTAATTAATTTTAGGCCAATATATTCTCGGCATATATTCTTGCATAGCTTCATAAGCCTAATAAACTGGTGCTGCAGCAGACTGAAGCATTCTCACCATTGAATACTTCGTTAAACTCGCCAGGAGGAGCGTGGGTGACAAAATTGGCTGCTATGCGGACCTGTGGGGAGGAGAGGTGACATCAGATTTAACATCTGCAAGAAAAACCCCCAGCTTTAAGCATGGTGGTGGGGGGCAAGAGGTTAACCATACATCATCTGTATTCCCCATGACTGAGCTTACCTTACACTGCCCAAGTGTCACTGTCAAAGAAACCCTACACCATAAGCATGCTATACCACCCAGATAAGCAGTAACGTGGAGGGTAATCCAGCAGCAGGGCTTGAGGTTTAAAGTGTCAAAACCCAAATGGACAACAGCTTGTACCCACTAAGCAAAACTTTCACCTCTGCTGCTTTGAAAATGATTCATCAGAACAAATGGGTTATACAGTGTGTGTAAATCACTATGTTTAATAATAATTATAAGCCTGCTCACACAGGGTCACATAAGCAATGAAAGACATGTGATGTAAATGACTCAATCGATCTGAGAGAAAACAACCTTGCAAAGGCGATGTGCTGAATGGAGGAGCATTGTGCTGAATCAGGCAGAGTCATGTGAACTTGTGAGAAAAATGTGAGCTAATGATGTGGACTCAAATGCCTTGGAAGAAAATGGGTATGTGAACACTCTGTAAGGGCACAAGTTATTGTGCACAGAGAACCCCCTGCCCTGACAGCCATGCCAGTAAACACAGGCTTAATGAAGGTCAGCTCTGGACACTAGTGTGGACAGAGAGTCGAGAGCTGTGGTCCTAAGACTAGGCCACTCCTTAGATGGAAGGAACTCAGTCCGGGCTTTTCTTAGCTGGCCGTGGACTGCCCATGTAAGCATGCAGTGAAACAGCTCCTGGCAGAGAGGGAGAGTGGGGGGTGGGTAGTGGGGGGTTAGATATAACTCTGACAGGGAGACTTTGACAGGTTGGCTACTGTATACCTCCCAGCTGCTACTGAGTTACTGAGTTGGTGCAAGTGTTCAAGATGTGGTGGTGGACGCTTAGCAGCTAGCTAATCTTGCTTTTAATTTACAAATGTGTGTCTAAAAATCTGCAGATAGAATCAAAATTAACTTATATTCCAGTTATTTATTACTGCTGGTGTATTTTGTTCATCAATTACAGAGGCACATGAATACTGACCCATCACTCCTACAGTCAGTCATACCAAGAACAACAATAATGCATTTCCATAGCTATAGTTGCAATTAAGTAGCCTAAAGAGATCATTCTCAAATCTTAAGTGTCACTTCAAATTGCCTCAAGAAATCTAAAGTGTTACTCTCATCTCTGCCAGTTCAATACTCAGTCAGACTATCTCTACAGAAAAGGAACATATGAAGGCTAAAGATCCTGTTAAGGAGGTTAGGTGGTACAGTTCAACACACTTGTTCTGCTGAAAAGTACACAGCTGGGCACAAACCACAAACCCGCTGCTTGCCCCAACAGATGATAGTGCTTTGGGCTCATTTACATATGGTAGGCAGCTGCTGTTCTTCCTGTTTCTCTGTGCGTTTGCAGATTTATGACCATTTCAGGTAAAGAGTGAGCTTCACAGACCAAAAAAAAAAAAAAACGGACTTCCTTTTTCAAGAGTATGTGGCAGGCTTCTTGGCCCTTTAAGATGCTGAGCTGCTGGAAGACCTAATGTTCACCCTGCACAGAAAGCTACAGCACCACCGCTCAACACACAACATGAACAATTAAACTGTGCCCATCTTTCTATCATGAGACAAGACAAGCAGGCTTATCTCCTTCCAGTCACTGCTTCTTAAGTGTCTGGAATGGTCTTTACAGTGGCATCTGACACGTCTGTAAAAACCTGATCTATGAGTAAGAGCTTAAAAACCAGGAAATGCAGGTAGTAGTGGCATAAACCTGTGTCAAACATTTGCCTTGACATACTGGTAAGTGGCCTTTTCCCCCACTGTAAAAGTATGCATTAAGTATGTCAGCAGGGTGCAGTCCTTGATGGTTGAAAACCTTAATGTTTATGTTTATAATCAAGGCTGATGTAGTCTGAACATGACTCATCTAGGGATCAGACCATAACTGGCTCATGAGTCTGAATGGATGGATGGAGGGGGAGGGGTTGTGGCTTTTCTGGGACTTCCTTCCCACTTCCCAGGAGAAGGACAGTGGCCTCCCTCTTCCCAACAGAGTGGAGCCAGTAATCACCAGAAGAACAGTGGCACTAGCTGCGACTTCAGCGATAAATCTGTCTTCTGCTGCACTCTTAAACGTATGCTTGTGTGCTGGAGTCTTTGCTGAACCATGAAGAAAATGTAATTTCCTCAAAACAACTACCCTTTCACACACCCTTTATTTCTTGAACTTCCTCTTGAATGGCCTTTCAAAATGTCACTGAGATGGAAACCGGAATGCACTCGTACTACTCCTGCATGGTTATACAAACATTGGAGACAGTGCTTTATTTGGAAAAATGCTGCATTTGGTTTATGAAGACCTTATGATTGTATGAAATAGCTTGATTTATTAAAACATACAGAAGGTAAGGTTTTGTCCACAAACTGGTAACTGCCGGTGAAGGGATTTTAAAGCAGCTTGGAACACGTCATGCTGAAATGGTAAAGCACCACTGTGCTGCCACAGCAGTAAAATATGCAGAAATGGTTGGAATTTGGCAGTCATGCTTCAGTCAGGGGCATGACAGAAGTGACACATACTGATTTCATTGACAATACATAATGGGAATACTGGAGGCTTTGTGTGGTCATAAGGCAGAGAGTACAGCTGACTTGAAACGCAGAGACTCTAACCACTTTTCCAAAATTCAACAGTATGAACGATGAGATGTTTGGGGTTACCTGCTGCTGAAGTTCACTCTGCATTTGCCAGGCCGCTCTACCATACAAGCACATTGATTCTCAATAGGAAAATGAGCAAATGTCATCCGATACAGGCCTACTTCACACCTAAGGGGTTTTTCTGTCACCTTATAAATGCAAGATATGTGATGGCTTTGATCACCACTCTACTATGCCTCGTCTGGCCCTAGCTCCCCATGATCCACGGATTACTGTGATTTGACACAGAATTAACAGCACTGGCATAGGGACTTGCTTGAATGTACCATACAAAGCTGACTTCACGTTACCCTGAAGGATCAAGAGTGGAAATTCTATGGGTAAGGCACACCTTCAGCTTTTGTGGCTGTTCAGGCATCTGAGTGCTTGTTAATCAGCTAGCCTGAAAGAAACTCTTGTCCAACTGTAGTTCTGCAGTGAAGATGCTGTGTGCTACTTTGCAATATATTCTGTAGTGGTCAAGCACTACCTAGCCATCCTACCATCTTCACTCAGCAGCAGGAACAAACACCTTTTAACCAGAATGGTAAAAAGGATGTGGCATCATACAAAAACGTCCATGGCTTTACATAACGTGAAGGTTGACTCTGTCTGTGCTGCGTTTAAACGTGTTCCATTGAGGAATCAATCCTACAAGATCTCCAAACCAGGAGGAAGTGTCAGTTATTTTACTTCATGCACCCATAAATGTCTTAAAAAAATGCACACTAGCAAAACAAGCAGTATCCTAACAACCGATACATTTAACACAAAGAAGGAGAGCTGAAATACTCTGCATGAACATGAATCAAATTTGAAAGTGGCCCCTTGCCACCCAAGAAATTTTTAGATTTTAAGAATCATCTGGAATGTTACAGTCTTCTCACTGGAAGTAGTTTTTACAAACACTGGATAACAATGCCATTTATAAGCATGTGGGGATAAGGGCAGTGCCTTGGCTATATACTTTCAATAAATACTGATTAGTGTCAAACATTTAGTATTCTGACTGGCGGCAAGACTAACCTAACCTAACAGAATTTCTTCAGACTAAAAATATAGTTATATCAAACACATGGAAACAGGCTTCCATGCTTTGGTGGCATAATTCTAAGTGAGACCTACTAAGTTGCAACTGTATGAAACCCACATATAGAAATTCTGAAATGAGACTTACTAGAGTTAATGACTTCAATGGACTGTTATGACGGGGACTGTTCTATTTCAGACATTTTGTTCCATTTACATTCTTTTGGGGTTTAATATTGGTTCTGCTGGCTACTAACATAAAATCAAGGGCACTAATCTGTTATTTTATTTGGAGTTACGATTTTAGGCCTTTAACTACAACCCTCAATCCTTTTACTACAACAGCACAGAAAAGGACTGCTGTTCATGGCATGACACTCATCTGGAAATTCAAAGCTGTTGCCTGGTAAACAGACGTTTAATCAAGAGCAGTTGAGAAACTACCCTTAAGTGAATAGCCGGCATTTGCCAATTACAGTACAAAGCACAGTACACCATTTACTGTGCAACTTCACCCTTTTAAAAATTTTACACAAAATTAGGAATGCTTTTCTGTCTAGGATACCAGTAAGGCAGGGGTTCAGTGTCATACTATTTTGAAATCAAACCTTATGTCAGAAACAAATCTGGACAGCATTCAAAAGAAGGAGCTTCACAGGAAAAAGGAAATGTATACTCATAACGTGGAATTCCTATTACCGAACATACATAGTTCATATGTAAATCAAGGTCTCAGGGTTCTTTCCATTGAGAGCACAGTCTTCTACACCTGAAGTGTCAACTGGAATGACCATTTTTCACCTCTTGGGCACCCAGGACAGCCACTGCCACTTTACAGTTTCCCCCCTAGCCTTGTCCATGTCACATCGCTAACCTCTGCGCGTGCCTTACCAGTGACATGCTGCAGGCCAGCCAGTGAAGGTAAGGAATGCTGAACAAGCAGCAGCCTGTTGGCTGTGAGAGGCCTGCCTGAGATATGGCAGCTCAGCTGAGTTCTTCCACAGAGAGAGGCCTCTGAACATGCTTGTCAGGACTTCCCTTTCTAAGCCTACCCAGTACAAGCCTATTACAGACCTGGCACTCTGCCCTTTGCCTCTGACTTATGCCTGAATGGTTCACTAGGCATGTTCTGTTCACTTTTTCTCTACGATGAACAAACAATACCAAAACAATGTTGAGATCACCCTAGCTATTTGCCTGCTACTGGTGGATAATTAAGAGCACTAACACACTTTGTCAAGAGTTGATCCCTGACTGGTGTTGGATGCATGAACGCTTTTAAAAACAAAGGCGCATGTGTGTGTGTATGCGTGTGGCACTAATATGATTAGGAAAAGATTCCCCCTCTCTACAGTGGACTGTTGTGTCTAATAGAAGACACTTGTTTTGAATGAGTGTTGTCTGGCTAGCCACTGCCAGTCAATCACACAGCTATACTGTAGATTTCCATTTAGAACAAATGCATTTTTGGTACTGCCAATAAAAACACACCATTCTTTAAAAGGTTAACAGTGTTTATCAGGAAATATGAAGAAAACTAGAATTATGTAAACAAATGTGTGCAAAAAAGTGTCCAACTGCTTGCTGAGGTACAGAGCAGATATAATACAGCAAGCAGGTTACCCTTCTATTATACTCATACACACAGAATATTAACTGACTTGAACTGCATTTGCAAAACACCTTTCCACCAGTCCATGTTAGTTTTTTTGTGTTTTTCATGATACATGTGCACCACATTGGATTCTGGGGAAAACAGATGGAGAGACAATCTCTCTTCCTGAACTGATGTGTTAACAAGAATCACTTGCATTCAGTTGCAGGTCATACTAAATCAATCTCAGCAGTTTTAGAGAAAACTGTCATCTGACCAGAGCATCAAGACGTGACTGAACACGTGGTGTGAAATGCCACATCCTGTTGTTCCGGCGAGGGGTTTCATACAATCTTGACAATCTGCATCCACAAATTCGCTGTCAGCAATCTTTGCAAAGCCCCACCAGACCCTTGCAATATAGCGCGCCGGGGTTCTTCAGTTTGGTTGAATTTACCTTAAACGGTGTAGGCAGCTAGCAATATATTCTCCATATTCTGACATACCTGCTGGTTCAGACGAAACATAGTCAAGCATACGAAATTCGACTTTCACTTAATGTTCTGACAAAAAATTATTGAAACTGGTATGCGGGTACAGCGGTTGTGCTACAGGTGCGAACAGAAGGCTTAACACTACTTTTAACCCAAACAAGGAAGACTTATAGCTAGTGAGTTGGTGTAGTAACGCATAGGCGACGTCGAGCAATACCGATTTCAGAATAAGCAATGCAGTATTCACAGTGCTAGTTACACTTCTGGAAACATTCTCAAGGTGACGAAACTTAGTGGGATGCCATTTTAACGATCCAACAAATACATCGACTGCATCTTGGAATCCACAGTTCTCGGTGATACTAGTACTCAAAGCAGTACTCATTTAAGTTAGTGGTGGAACGTACAACATGGCTAGCCAGCAAATTATAAATATCAGCCCACCTCAAAACGGAGAGAGGTTATTCTCAAAGCAGGAAGTATCCAGACTACCTACAACTAGCTACCTTATAATTAGCCTAGGCAGTACTGACAAACCAAGACGAATCAGGAAAAACAAAAATAAAAACATCTCAAACTAGCTACGATGCTATCTAGAAGTACTTCGGCATGTAGATACTTGTCAGGTAAGGTGGAATTGAATTGTATGTTTAGACGCATATTGACCATGCCCATCACGACCAGTGTTCAAAGACGGAACTGAACTTAACTAGTCTAGATACATAGCACGCTCGCTGCAGCAATGCAAACATGCGATAATCTAATAACGCAAAGGTAGAGTAACAATGGATCACTGGATATATTTTATGCGAGCTTTGTTTTTCAGTAAAACGCTTGTACGTTTGCACGAATCATTAAGATATCAAGCTAACTACAGCTAGCACATTCGGCTAGCTATTACCAGCCAACTGTATGATTACCTACAGATAGACAATATTATCTTACTAGCTAGCTAGCTAGCTAAGTAAACATTAGTATACAGGTGCGAAAACGAATACAATACCCCACATGTGAGATCTGAAGTTTCTATGTTATGCTGTGAAACTGTTCAACTGTTCGTAACCAACGATTTATAAAACATGAAACTAGTTAATTGAAAAAAGAAGCTTCATACCTTGTCTTCATCCGACAGCTGCTCCTCGAAGTCGGCCATCTTGGCTCCAGTGGACCAGCCCCAGACACCGATGCATTATGGGAGCAGTCTCTCCACAGCTTCAGGTTGAATTTGCCCAGAAGTGTTAGTGTAGGATCGGCCCTACTGTTTGGCTTTATTTTGGTTATGATTACAGTTGTGGCTGAGGATTATGACCCTAGATGAAAATTTACGAACAACTCTTGCCTCCAGCCCTCGACACCTTAGCTGTGTTTGCACGGCTAAGCGCTGAGCAGCGCTGCGCATTAGTTATAAATCTTGTCTGAACGCCAAGAAATTTTATCACCATAACTCAGTGGAAAATTATGACCTAAGGACCATAGAGGTGCCTGATGGTTTACTTTGATGTAGTCAAAGAGGATATATATATATGTAGTTTTCGTAAGCCTAAAAGTTGTCCAACATTACTTTATTCTGACGTGTCACGTGATTTCTTCCATCCGACTGTAAAGTAGGCTGTTCAGGTAAACCCAGAATGTAACAAATTAGTAACACACTCTCTATGCAAAGGGGCTTCTGCTACGTCCTCTGCAGTCAGTGATTTTGCAATGTTAAGGCCAGAGGCTCTGACTGTTGACATAAAATGTCTGTCAATTGTTTTAACGGTTGAGAAAAAAGTACTATGACAACAATGTATTTGTGCCATAAATGCTGTGTGTGTGTTTAAAACGAGTTGTTAAGGTAATCGATAGAGTTTATTGCCGTCATTGAGTAGGTAAGTAGGCTATCTAGCTAACAATAGGAAATTTAGTATTTCACTTTAATGAAATGAAGTGCCACTATCTATAAACCGCTTGATTTCAATTATTTAGATAGCTCTAGCTAGATAATATTGGAAGGCCAGCTGAATGGTTAACAACTGTAAATTTTACCTCTAATTAACTAATTAGCTAGCTAACTCCATGGTAATCCCACTAAACATCCCTTACAGCAACATGACATATATATTATTTCACTGACAAAACATGTTTAGTTGCATGAAACAGATGTTCCTTTTAAATACTTACCGTAATTATATTATAATTACATCGTAGTTACATTATGATAATTGTATACAGGGGTTTGCTGGTGGTCTCAAGGGAAACAGGCATAGTATGCATACTACAGTACACCGAGCTGACACTTGCTACTGATGCTGAAAACAGTCCCCCACTATCCCACAATTCTTGTGTTTATACTGTCATCCAGTCGAAAATGGCGGACACCAGTGACAGTAGCTCACAATCTGCTGGATTTACAGACAAATTAAAATCCTGGCTTTCTTGGTCATGGACGTACATATGGGCTATTTGGTTTGCCATGGTCTTAGTTCTGATCTACGTTCTGCGGAGCCCACTGAAGCTCCAGGAAACTCTTGCCACAGGTAATACTGGTAGCTAGCGTGGTCGCTAGCTGACTGGTTTGCATGTCTCGTTGACCAGCTCTGGTTAAATATGAGTGACAGAACTGAGAGGAAAAAGACAGCTCTGTTGAATGTGATTATTTGTATCCTTACTTAGTTTTAATAAATTGGATACTGCTGTTGGGAGACTGTCATCTTCAAGTGAGCTAGCAAGCTACCCCTGGTTATTAAACATTATCCTATCATAGTTAGCCCAGGCTAGTTCGGAGCACACTAGGTAGTTCAATAGTTATCTCACTTTATTATTATTTATTTATAGCCTGTCTCAACGATTTCCTTGATCAAAAAGGGTTCATGCTGGGTGATCGCTAAAATTAGCCGTGTAACTTACTATTCAAAGCTAGTTATGTGTATCGACTTCTATCTTTTATTTTTGTTATTGGCGAAACACTGTGATTGCTCTTTGTAACTCTTAGTAGAGTCGTATAACGTAGACAAGCAGGTTAGCTAACTAGCGTGCTTGACAAGCTGGCTAGCTAAAGCAATTCTAGTACTGCAGCTGCTAAGTTATAATAAATATGTGAGGCTAACAGGCAAATTGTTGCCTGTTCTGCAAGGTAGATGGTATAACGTAAGCTACTTACGGGCTACATGCATGGAAAAGAAACAGCTGGCCATTCAGCCAACCAGCAAAAAGAGACTGAGATATTGAAATATAACTGTCTTCTTCTTATTCATATAAAATGTATTTTCACCACACAGGAATCACGTTTAATCTGCTCAATTTGTTTTTAATGTGACCAAACTGAAGTTGAAGGTTGACTAGGCTAGATGGTCAACAGTCTGCGTATAGAATCCGCCTTAAATATAGAAGCAGTCGGGCACAAAATTTCATTCAGTGAAAACAGAACTGTTTCTGGACCCCACTGAACTTTCAGACAAAAAACCTCCTTTCTCCTTTTTTTCAGCTTCTGTCTTCCTGAACACACTGACACCTAAGTTCTATGTGGCACTCACTGGAACTTCATCACTTATTTCTGGCCTCATTTTGGTAAGTTGCTACCACTGGTTCAGTGAGGGCATTAGGCTCAACATGAGTCTTGTGGGCTAGGATTCTGGGACTGGCTTCATTATACTCTTCAGCAAGGAGCGAAATGAAAATCTGTGTTTGTGGTTCGGTAGCTAACGTAATTGTAGTAGATTAAACCTAATTTTATGGGTATACAGGTCTCAGCAGACGTTGGCATTATTCAGAGGTCTTCTAGAAGGAAAAAAGCTGTTAAATCAGACAATCGGTATTATGACTAATTTATGCTTCTCTCTCCCCTCTGCTTTGACAGATATTTGAGTGGTGGTACTTCCGGAAGTATGGCACTTCGTTCATTGAACAGGTGTCTGTAAGCCACTTGCGCCCTCTTCTGGGCGGAGTGGAGAATAGCAGCTCTGCCGGATTGTTCTCTTCGGTGAATGGGGATGCAGAACCCAGACCAAGTGTTTCAGGTATGACTAACTGACGTTAATTTCACTCTGTTACGCCTTACATACAGTAACAGGCTTTTCTCATGTAATGCCATATAGATTTCAAAGCCAACTCCAAAACATACTTAATATATAATAATATATAGTACTTAATTTAAGTCTGTTAAATGTCAGATATTGGCTGGAAAAAATACACACAAAATGACATGTTATTCTTGGACAATAGTCACAGGAATGGGCGTAAATTACAGGGGGGATGGGGGGGTTGTAACCCCCCCAATAATCAAAACCGGCCAATACAACCCCCCCAAATAACCACATTCATGGAGACCTTAACCCCCCCAATGTTCAACCCAAAGTTACGCCCTTGGTCACAGGTCAGAGACATAATTGATTTATTACTGAAGTGATATTTTTGTAATAACAGTCATCCACAAAAATATGCGTACATGTATGTCTGTGTATATTAAGATGTCTTTATTTCCTTCTTATCTGATGGGTGGTCAATAATGTCTTTTTCCAGAGTGTAAAGTGTGGAGGAACCCATTAAATTTATTCAGAGGATCTGAATACAGCAGGTATGTCTATGCCTTGCTCTGAAATGAATGAGAAATATAATGGTACAGTCCACATCAAAGGCAGAGGAAAGGGTACACAGAGCAGGAAGGCTTTGGATGAAGACCTGTTTCCTGATTCATAGAAACAAGGAAAAAGTGTGGCAGAGCAGGCGTTGCAGACCATTCCCTAGGGCTGTACGATACGGCGATATACAGCAGAGATAAAAATTAGAGAACGATTCAATACTTGATTTTTTCTCAAATATTGGTGATCTTCATCGCTCAAAATTTGAAGGAATATTAGCTGTGGGTATACCACTGTTCTACTAGCATGCTTTTCAAAATAACCAAGTCAATTCAACAAAAACCTTTATATTGTGGAAAATACAGTGATCAAAATTAGAGAACAGTAACCATTGTAGCAGAAAAGAAGCTTACAAATGAAATGTTTGATGGTTACAGCTTTCAGAAATTAGTAGGAAGTGTAGAGGCCCTTGCTTTGAATGACTTTAGCGCATCTGCACCTGCAGAACATCACCAATTTCTCACACTTCTCTGGTTTGATTTTGTTCCTCTTCTTCCAGTCTCTTCCACAGTTCGATAACTTTACTGGGTTTCTTAGCCATAACTTTGTCGCCAATGATCTTCCAGAGATTCTCGATCGGGGTCAGATCAGGACTCTGGGCTGGCCATTTCATTATCTCAGTGTTCTCAGCTTCAAGGAAGCGCTTTACCCCTTTTGCAGTGTGACAAGGGGCATTGTCTTGCATAAAAATTGCGGCAGATTGGGAGATGCTCGCAGAGAAGGAATCGCATGTTGCCGAAGGAGGTTCTGATAAACATTAGCATTCACCTTGCCATGTAGTTGTATGAGGCCCAACTCCTGCTGCAGAAAACATCCCCCAAACCACAACGCTTTCTTCTCCAAACTTAACTGACTTCTTCACGCACCTTGGGTTCAGTCTTTCCCCAGTTCGACGCCAAACATAATGTTTCCCATCTGACCCAACTAAATTAAACTTGCTCTCATCACTAAAGTGAGCTTTGGACCAGTTCTCGTCCATCTACACAACATGCTCCTCAGCAAAGGTTAGTCTAGCTTTTTGATTATTTCAGCTGATGAGAGGCTTGGTCACTGCGGAGTGGGCTTTCAGTCCGAATTCTCTCAGACGGCGAGACACTGTATGCTGAGACAGAACCTTGCCCTGTTCAGCGCTGAATTGGCAAGCAATTCTAGCTGCAGTGTTGAACCGATTCCCCATCGAGAGTCCCCGTATCATCCTGTTCTCTCCTGCATTTGTCTTACGTGGACGACCAGAATTTTTTGGGGACTTGAATGAATTAGTGTCATTGCAAAGCTTCATTATTCTAGAAATCACGCTCTTGGAACAAGCAACTTCACTTGCAATGGCTGAAAGGTCCCTTCGGCCTTCATCCGAACAACCTGCTGTCGCAGGGTTTCAGTCACCTTGGAGCGGCTCACCGTCTTGCAAAACGATTACGAGTGTTGCCAGATAAATAGGGTTTGTCAGATAATTAAGGAAATTAGCACCAGGTGCTAGATTAGCACCAATAACTGTGAAGTTTCCCAAAGTGTTCTCTAATTTTGATCACAGTTCTTTTTCAAATTTCTCATTTAAGTTTTTTATATTGTGATATAGAATATTTTTAAATTATGAAATACGCTTCGACTACATCCCTTCTATTCATGTTGAGATAACTTTAAATTGGGATAAGCAGTGACTTTGAAATTTTGGGAAATGGTAAATTCTCTTAATTTGATTTCTACTGATATACATTATATGTTACGTTACATGGTTTGTTATGTTTTCATTAGCGTTATTAAGCTTTTCATAGTTTTCATTTAGCATTTGCTATATTTTTTTAATGTTAAATCGCTGTTTCCTCAAAGCTAAAAAGCTAGAGTTTTTTAATCGCACCGGATTTAGCATACACGCTAAACGGCTAATCACACCGGTGTGACTGTACGCGCGAAAGGGTTAATTGAAAATTTGCACAAAGTTTCTAAATAAAAGGAGAAAAATAATCAAATATGAGGAGGTACCTTTTATTTGTCAAGCATATATTTCAAAATGTAATAAGAAATAGGCCTTTCCATGTGGTCATTTTATATAAACTATCTATTCTTTGAATTTAAAGAAAGTGTGCTATATCGTGATATGTATTGTTATCGGGATATGAGATTTTGGTCGTATCGCTCAGCCCTACCATTCCCTAGTCATTCAGTTGCAACAAGCTCTTTGCTCTGTGCTCTTCCGAGGTACACCTGGGTGACAGGAAAAGAGCCCTTGACCTATTATGACATGAACCTGTCGGCACAGGATCACCAGACATTGTTCACATGTGACACGCAGCAGCTCCGACCTGAGGATGCCGGTTGGTATCTTTCATTTTTTCCTTTAATCAGTTAATCAACCAAATTCATAAAAATGCATATAAATATACACATTAATACTCGTTATTTTCATTACAAGAACATTATTTCTTTGTTGTGCAAAGATGCCAAGATACAGTATTTTACTGGTTTATTCAAACCAGTCTGTGAGGCTGAAACTGTAAGTATATTATAACTAGCTGCTGCTTAAAATATGTTGTTGCAGGCTTCTCTTGTCCTTCCTTCCCTTCCTTTTGTATTTTTTTGATTTAATCGTTGTGCCTTTGTCCCTATTGGTTGAAATAATATGTGCCCTCCCATAAATTATTTTAATTTCTCTACACTCAGATTAAACAAAAAAATGTTCTTAATGGTTGATGCAGCATTTTTTTCCCATGGACAGATTGAGCAACATTGACTTTCATTGGTTGATTTATGTGGTCCCTTGCACCTGTAAATATCAACTCCCATTGTTTAATTGAAAAAGTCCCTGAAATGCTGAGTCTTAGTTGTTATAATCTAAATATTTGATTCTGTCTCTGAGATTTCAAAATGTCTCTCCCGCCATTTGGAGTGTTAGTATAATATTGTTTGTCAAGCTGAAAGTGTTAGGCTTATTCTTGGAATTATTCTTGTTATTAGACAAGCATAGATATAGGTTTTTAGATATATATCCGTATGCATTATTACTTGACTAATCTCAGTAAATGATTCCTCCACAGCTATGCACATGTGCAATTAGTTGTTACTCAAAGCACGCTGTGCTTGGTGGATGGTGACCTGACATTTCCAGTGAATTGCCTTGAAGACAGGGTTTGCTTGTTTCACTTTCAGCACCATCTGTACATGCCACAAGAAGACCTCCAGAAGATGGTGTCTAAATGCTCTGGCTGATTGGAAGTTGAAATGCTTTCCTTTTGGACAGTGCGCTTAATATGAACTTAAGCCATGGCAGCGTTTTCTTGGCCTGTAAGACACGGAGCGGCATTCCTGTGCTCTGCGCTCAGATTCCCTGGCATAGCCGCTCACATTCCTCTGCCCAGTTCTGTCAGGCTGGATTAAGTCTGAGCAAGGGAGGACACCAGGGTTCACACCAAAGAGCCAGGTTAACACATGCAAGCAGCAAGTGCTCGTTTGACTGTCAGGGACTTAACTGAGCTCTGATGTGGTTTCAGGCAGGAGGAGCAGGCATTGTTAGGAGGGCCAACACCCTAAATCCTATTCCACACCTGAGTGAACCTAGTGGGGTGGGGCAGGCATTCTCACCATGTCTCATTTAGTCACTGAGAATCACTACAGAACTGTGGAGTGTGAGTCCATCTGAGGAACGGTCACTGAATCCAAGCGTACAGAGGGGTGCACTCAGTTTAAGTAAGATTGGGGCCTTGTGTAATGGTGAATATTTACCTCTTAGAATAATGGCTGAGCAGGAAACACACAAACACACACACAGGTGGAGTTGGAACTGGTGCACAAGCAGCATCTTAAATCTGTTCTTGACTGTTTTAATGCACACCCCTAACTGCACACCCCTGTTCTGCTCTATTCATTGTAACCCCCCTGAATTCATTGTTAAAATGTAATACCGTAATGTGTAAAGTAGCTTGAATTACTTGAATGCTTTGAAGACATATTCCATGGCAATTGCATGCTGTTAGTTTTAATTGTTGCATATGCCTGCTGTTGTTAGGGTGAGATCACATGTTGAAAAAGCAATTTATGGACAAATTAATTAATGAATCTAGTCCTGAAGAAATTCCTCCATTGTGCAAATGATCCCCAGTACCTGTCTGGAGACACTTCAGTTACCTTGAGAGGCCCAAGTACTCCAGTTTGGGAACCGTTGCTTTGCAGGAGTATGAATTTACCTGGCTAAGAGCTAACACACCGAGACACATTGATATGACTTAATGTGATTTAATAGGATTTCATCTTGCGAGGGGTTCATCTCCCAGATGTGAGGAGGAGGGGAATAAGATGTGAGATAAAATATGACCTCATACATCTAACAGCACGCGCGAACCTTCTGAAGGGATGGCAGATTTGGAAAGATAGATGGCGTTAAAGAACGGTAAATGTCTTGTGCTGCCCCCCCCCCCCAGGTGGGATGAGGCGCTGGGTTATGTAATCTGGTAATATAGCCTTCGGTTCACGCCCAGCTCAGCTCCAGGGCAGATTAGACAGCAGGTCCCTGTGGAATGGAGGTGGTGGTGGTGGTTGTGGTGGGGGGGCTTGAGATCTGTAATTACCAAGCTGCTGTCCAGGGGATTAACTTGTCACAGAATTCAGTTGTGTGCACTCTCAACCTACCCATCACTGTCCCACTCCCCCTCCCCCGCCCTTTTCGCCCGTTCCCACCTTCACCCCCAACACACTGCCTCTGAGCGCCCCTGCTGAGAGGTGCAGTAGCACCCCACATGTGTGAGCACACTGACAGGCCGAGGGGTTCATGTATGCAGACACCCTGGTGTTCATCAGTTCTTAAAGATGCAGGTCAGGGCTGAGTCCACTGTACTTCCATTGGCAGAGTGGTTGAAGTACCTTTGAGAGTCCTCCTTTTGGCTGATGGTCCTCTTGCTCCACACTGTGTTTTGAATTCAAGTGCAGTCTACATTGTTACTGCATCTAATTCATGCTTAAACTTTTACTGAAGGTCTTTGAGACACATGCTTGTAAAGAGTACACCCAGGTGTAGGGTCTGGTTAGATGTACAGAGCAGTAAGACTCGCGAGAGTTGCATGCCATTGTATGTTACTTCTACAGGAATTAGCCCTCAACTTGAGCAAATTAAGCAGAAATGAAGGTTCTTGGTGTGTGTTAAGGAAGGAAGCATTGTATTGATGGAGATATGTGAGCTTGTTGGTGTATGTAAAGGAAGGAGGGCTTGTACTGATAGGGGTGTTTGAGAAGTTCTCTCTCTGTCAGTGATGCAGAAGGCATGGCGGGAGAGGAACCCACAAGCCCGGATCAAAGCAGCATATCAGGCCATCGAGCTGAACAGCGAGTGAGTATGCCTGTCGTCACATACACACATGCACACATACACATACACTTGCTGTATGCACACACAGAGACACACAGAAACATACACGCATATATACATATACACACATACACTCAGATGTGTACACACACACACGCGTGTAACGTGCAGTTTTGCTCCTGTTGTCCTACAGCTGTGCCACAGCGTATGTCCTGCTGGCGGAGGAGGAAGCCACCACCATCACGGAGGCGGAGCGTCTTTTCAAACAGGCTCTGAGGAGTGGTGAGACCCTTTCAGTACCAAGGACAGCATCATCGGCAGTCTGGACCGCAGGCCTACGCCACAGCGCCAGGCTGGGCCTGTGTGCTCCCAGAGCACGTCAAAAAAATCAGCCCTATTCAGTCAAATGGACCGCTTTACTGCTGCTGCATTTTAACCTAAAACTAGGCCAGTCCGTGAAATGGCAGCACCACACAGCAAATGCAGGAAACCCGGAACAGCTTTATGTCACTACTTCCAAACATAAAAGACCATCCTGGTGAAGAAATAGATGCACTACAGTTGCAAAAGTCTGTGTCGGAAGTGATCAAATGTACGCAAGAGCCAGTTGACCAGATCGGGTATATAGAATGAGTCTTTGTCAGATATCAAACGGAATTGTAACCCTGTGATTAAAGGTGCTGTGATCCTGAAACACCAGGCTGCTGTTATTGGAGCGCTTCTCATTCAGGGTGCCATTATGGACAGAGGTTCCACCCTGTCTGCTGATTCTGTATTGGTGGTAATAGGAGATTCCTGTCAGTTAGCTGTGGCACCTTGTGAATGTTTAATGCTGATACTTTGTCTGTTCTTGGCAGCTGGCAAAGACACCAACGTGCTGGTTTACATCAAGAGAAGGTTGGCCATGTGCGCACGGAAGCTGGGCCGCGTCAGAGAGGCGGTGAAGATGATGAGAGATGTGAGTGGGTGTTTGTTAGTCCCTTAACAGTGAGCTGAGCAGCCAGGCCTAACCAACACGTAGGTGCCCTCAGTGATGCTGAACAATTTTCCAAGTGGAAACCCTACTGAATGAATTGATCGCTGAATGTTTAAGGTCTGAAGCTTGGAATTCAAAGTAATTCACTGTGTTGATTCTGACCAGGTAAGAAAGGTTTAGATCTATGCACAATCCCTCTGCTTTTGTGATGTGTCCCCTCTTTTCTCCAGTTAATGAAGGAGTTCCCTCTTCTTGGAATGTTAAATATTCATGAGAACCTGTTGGAGGCCCTCTTAGAAATGCAGGCCTACGCTGACGTTCAGGCAGTCCTTGCAAAGTACGACGGTAAGACAAACAGCGTAAACCATCATCAGCCGTAAACCGTGCATAAACACCAAGATGACTTCATTTTTGTTACACATAATTTGTTTATGAAATCCATTCATGAAAAAAATGAATAAATAAATATTAGTATGCCCGTTGTTTGCTTTCCTGATTGTGACAGACTAATACATTGCTTTCCTTCACGAAATAAAGGTACTTACTTGGATTGCCTAACTGTTGTTCCAGATATAAGCCTACCAAAGTCAGCAACTATATGCTACACATCAGCCCTACTCAAAGCCCGGGCTGTGTCAGATAAGTAAGTACCATGCCCTCTGCTGAGGTCACTGGAGGTCACAGGTCTCACAGGGCGAAGCCCAGGGGATAAACAGACTTCAATCCCCCTCAAAACTCCTTCAGTGGGTTTGATCAAATGTGTCCATTTCTTGCTCACAGTAGAAACTCAAGTAGTCATTTGGATCAGTGTAAATGTGTTTATCTTTGGTTTTGGAATATATCTGTATTTTCAAGTGTGCTACAACATAGGCGATAACAGTCACTTTGTAAACATGTGATGTACCAAGCACTTGCTAGCTCTTCAATAATATGAAGCTAATTGGGAAGAACCATTCACTCCACATGTTGAACTGTATAACAGGCCTCATTATGAATGCGCAGTACCACAGGGGATATTGTCATAGTGCTTATATATTATACTAAAACCCACTGACACAGCTGGAACCTCTAACCTGAAGCTTAGGACTGAAGCTGATCACCCCGCTGCTATCCTGCCAGGTTCTCCCCAGAAGCAGCTTCGCGACGGGGCCTCAGCACAGCGGAGATGAATGCAGTGGAAGCCATCCACAGAGCTGTGGAGTTTAACCCACACGTGCCAAAGGTCTGTACCCGCTGTGCCTTTTCTGCCTCGCACCACCAGGTGTCGCTCTTGTTACAGAAAGGGATGTATATGAATGTCTGACAATAGGAGTGACAGCTGCATGGCGAAGTTGTATCCCTGCGTATTTAAACAAAGACAAAGTGTTGGAATAATTTTGAGATGTTAACTAGGTTTTCTTTACTGCATTTGTCTTGGCTGTCCTTGTTTGTTAGATAAGCTAAAATTGTTTTTCAGAGTATGTATTTTATGTATGTATGTATTTTTCACTTGCTGCTTCTCGTGTCGTGGCCATGTGCAACGCAGCACCTCATAATGCAGTAAATCTGAGTAGGTATTAGGCAGGAGATCTCCTGCAACGGGCGTTTGGGTTCCCAGTGTGTAGTCCCTGCCATGCGTTAGGGGCGCAGGGTCTGGGATTAATCTGGGAGCACTCAGGAAAGCGATGGGTGCTCTGTGTAATGAATAAAACAGGCTATCTCTCAGGCCAGGAGAGAGGAGATGTCTTGATACTGAGCAGGGAGGTGAAGGGGAGGCCAACCCCTCTACGCTGACTTTAATGTCCTGGAACTAATTTGCCCGGACATGCAGCGGATCCATAGCACCCCTTAACTGGGGGAAAAGAGCACCACCTTGCCTTCCTCCCCCAGCAGACTTTCCCAACACCAGAGCTCCGGCTGTCTGTTGTGTAACGTCCTGGCGGGTCGGCGCGGTGCATCTCTTGGCCCAGGGCGCAATCGCTCTTCGTCAGCGGGACGCCGGGGGTTGCCAGCGGCTAACCCCGAGGAGACGGCGAGATCGGTGCGTTTGGCGGAGAGCAGCCACCCCGGCGCCCAGGTCAGTGTGCGGACAGAGTTTTCCGCCGTTGCTAAATCCTGGCCCTGTGTACTGCGCCAGGCAGCGCGGACGTTGTTCTGGAGGTCGAGAGCGAGGCGAGGGCGCGCGGGTGAGGTCCACCAGGACGAGACGTGGGGAAAGAGGAGGTGAGTCTCGGCTGGAGCTCAGGAGAGCTGCTGCTATTGCCACTAAATCAAATCCGCTCCACTCTGCACTCTCAGCGAGTTCACCGAGGCGATCCACTCCACACGCACCTGTGGGTAATCACGGTCCCAGTTCCTGTCTGGAGTCACGTTCCTGACTTCTCCTCGTCCGTACTCGTGGCCTGTCATGTCTGCTCAGCTTGGACCGACAGGCCCCTGCTAGTGGTGTGCTTCAGGGGTGGGGGGGGGTTGGGGGGGGTGAGGGTCAGAGGTCACAGCAGTTGGGCCCGCCGGCCGCGTTTTCCTGCGTGGGCCCCTGAATGGACAGCTAAATCCCCACAGTAACCGCTTCCCACGGGGATTAGCGCAGGACGCCCGGTGCGGCTGGGAGCACAAACCATCAAATTCCTGGCGAAGGCTGTGAACACACTGTGAACACATTGCCCTGTTTACCCTGCCGGCATGCCCCTGTTCCCCGCCCTCCCCCCGATTTTAGAATGTGTGTGAATATGCTAGTGCTGCGGTGACTCACATCAAAAAGAGGACGTCTGTCCCTGGTGCTTTGATCTTCTGTGAGATGACACCACACCCCCTGTTTCCGTGTTTGTTTGTTTTGCCTCTTTATGTGCACTCGCCGGACATCCCATAATAGGGTAGCTGTCCCCCCCGGCACCTCCTACCCGTCCCCAGCTGCCCCCCAGCTGACTCGTAAACAGAGCCGGCCGCACTACAAGGTGTTTATCCTAGAGACAAACATGCTGGCCCACAGAATGCCTTCGCTCTCGCCTTCCTCCTACCTACAACCTTGTTGTGGAAAATAAGAAAGTTGAAAATAAACTCATCTTTTCAATGGGAAGCTGTCCAAACCAGTGCTCTTTTCTTCGAATGCTTCCCGTGTCCTTGGCGGCTCCGCTGGCCCAGAATGACCACCGCCACTCTTTGGTGTGGCCTGTAAGACTTGCACACTGAAACATGCTGTATATGAGGGGATATGTGTCTTCCACAGGTGGCAGGACTGAGCGGACTGTTTTGGTAAAGGTCATTAGCCACTTTACACAGGATTATCTGTTTATATCAATTTTGAGTTTTTGAAACTGGATCCGCATAAACCTCCACTAATCCTAATTTTATTTGGATTTTCATAGAATTATGGAAAAAAATCCCACTTAATGGCCTAATAACATTTAGATCTAACAGAAAGGACCAAGAGAATGCGATAAAACACCTGCAGAGGAGGGGGATGGGGGAGCAGGCGATGGCGTGTGCTTTCAGATGAACTGGAGATGGGGCAGCAGCGTTCCTCTGATCTCCCTCATCGATAGAATCCCGTCTGTGGTTAGTGGCAGGATTGTGCCCTATCCTCATGACTAATCGCAAAATGAGTGATTTTGTCCTGAGATTTCCTGATGAGATCTCCCTCTCTTGTGGCTGCCAATCAAACAAGGCCGTGTCTTAGACCAGAGAACTCTATACAGATTGTGTGAGGATAGCTGTCCTGCTTGCTTTAGCATAACCAGTACTGGATAGTGAGCTTTGAGACTCTACATAATGTGAGGTGCTCTGCTGGAAGGGCTCTTTCTGTGCAGAGATACCTCCTGCTCCTCTGAATGATCTCAGTATAGCAGCCTTGTTTAGTTTTGAATGGGGCAAGTAGACGGCAGCCATTCCCTCATCCTCTGGGACTGAGGGACTCAGTCTGGCCTCCGACCCTCATACTCAGTTCCTTAGGTCATCTGAGGAAATGGCTGTCTTGGATGGACCCGATGGTGAGGTGGAGAGATGGGGCCTCATCCTGAGCTGCCAGCTCCACAGCAGCAGCCCTCGCGCCTCTGAGCTGATCCCAGGTCAGGCAGCAGCACATCGACGCGCTGTGTACGTGTATGCAGAGGAGCAGGAGGACCTGTACCATCTGAGAAGGAAAAGGCAGTGGGTGCAGAGGGTGTGCACTGGCCGAAATTTGAATCCCCGTGATGCAGATATCAGCGCTGTCCTGAGGCCCACCTGTAGAGGGTGACTGTCAGTGGAGGTCTGCAGACCACTTTACTTTTTGTAAACAGACAAGGCCACCTGACCTCCCCGCACAGCCCCACTGCTGTCAGAAGGGGGCAGATTTATCATCACCAGATTACCAGGTAATGGGGAAAGGGGGGATGTGCCCAGCTGCAGCACTGTGTTGTAGAATGGAACCAGCAGTTCTGCTTCTAACCACAGCATCGCTCTGGGCCGAGAAGGGTTACGTTTGGCCCCCAGGACCCGCCACACAGGGGGACAGTGCCAAATCCTCCACCCTCCCAGCTGTGGAAGAGAAACAGAGTCAAACTCCACTGCGCCCCTGCGCCCCCGGCCCCTCCTTTCCCGACCCTGTCCGTTCTAATAAATCTCTTCTGGGGGAAAGTAATTGCCAGGAGAGGTTGTGCTGGCCCACTCTTCTGATCGAGTGCCAGGGGAACCTGCCTCACCCTGACTTCATGAAGGCATGCATCGTCTTGGCTGCTCTTACCTGCTGTCTTGCTTTCCTCCTCCTTTTATTTTGTATGAGGCAAGAGAATTGTCTTGCTTGAGTCTGTCTGTGGTTTTAGAGGGTGGCAGTGTAGCATAGTGGTTAAGGAGCAGGACTTGTAACCGAAGGGTTGCCGGTTCAGTCCGCACTGGGACACTGCTGCTGTACCCTTGGGCAAGGTACTTAACCCACAGTTGCCTCAGTAAATATCCAGCTCTGTAAATGGATAACATTGTGAAGAACTGTAACCTATGTAGATTGCTTTGGATAATAGCGTCTGCCAAATGAAATGTAAATGTTTTATGCTGCGAATGAAGACAGGAGCTGTCCATCAGACGTTATCCGAACGATACAGTGATAGGACAGCTGAATCCCTTTCATACAGGCGTAGCTATACCCCCCCATATCGGCATGCTTGCAGTCACTTTTACCTTGTACCCCTATGCTTCTGTCTGGGCCAGTTTCATTCATATTTACCCTGAAGTGGTGCAGTCTTCTGCTGGCCCCTGTGGAAGTCTTGAAGCATGGTGTATGATGTTGATTGACGGGTTGATTGCACTTAACAGGTTTTGTTGAGTTGCTTGCTGGAAAAAGCACTTAATTGCTGTGGGATGTCGCTGCATGTCTTAGAGGGTGCTTATATGTCTGACAAGCAGTTTTGTGCGCTCAGTTTCTCTGACTTGAGTAGCAGGTCTATACTGTGAGCAGTCGGAAGGCATGGCTCATAATGTTATCGAAAGAGGTCGTAGCAGATGTTACCAGAAATGTCATCCTGTAGATAGAACTGAGAAGCATAGGGGACTTCTCTCTGAGAATTAAATAGTGTTCCATTCATAGAAGGCGCTTCAGAGGAGACAACGCCTTGAGGATCCTTCCGGTTGATTTGCATCCCTGTTAATGAACACTTAGCAGGACCTGGTCATATACCATATGCACGTGTTGCATTTTAACAAGGTATTTCAGTGCGATATTAACAGCTCCATACCCAGCCTTGAGAAAAGACACGTTCCCTTTGTTGAATACTGCACTGTTTTTGTTCATAGAAAACTGTACTCTACTGCTTTGAATTTTACAAAACATACTGTGTAACTGGCCGCCACTGCTGCCCAACCTGTGGTTATCCGCGGTCTTGACAGGCCAATTTCACGGTCTAAGTGGTTGAGGGCATCCGTGTCTTCGTGCTTGTCACTACACATATTGGAGTTACGATGGCAGCGATCTACCATTGTGTCATAGGCAGAAGATTAAGATGGGAGCGAAGCCTATGTGTTATTCTGGAGCTTATGAACACCCAGAGATGAAAGGGGGACATCAATGAAACTCTATCCTGCCATCAAAGAGCCGGTGAGGGGGGAGGGGGAAGTGAGGCGTGACCCTCTCTGTCATCGCCTGCACAGTCCAGCCTCTCTGCACTGCCAGGGATGCTGGGAAAGAGGCCTGCCAGTCCAACATACCTCATAAGATTCCTCCCTCATCACAGAATGTGTGTGTGGGTGCTTATGTGTGTGTGAGGACTCTTGTACCCAAGTTTTCATGCTAACATTTAAGAGTGAGATTGCATTATAAAAGTGCAATAAGATAAAAGTCAAAGGCAGTCTAATAAACTAAAATGAATTCTTCCTCTCCAGAAATCTGTAGAAAGATGCAGAAGTAGGCAACAAAAGGACGGGGATGGGACAGCAGAAGACGGTGTGTGCTTTCAGATTAACTGGAGATGGGGCAGCAATGACTTTTCAGACATTGACTACTTTTGCCTGCTGTCCATATATTACAGGTCTTCATGTGAGACCTGTTGGGAATCACAGCGAAACAGAGAAAACATCACCTGTGACAAAAGAAAACACTAGTCTGCTAGTCTCTTTCATTGGCTGGGCTTTTACCCCTTTCCCCTGAGTCTGGGTACACCCCTTCCAGACGCGGGATTCTTTGGCTGGTAGAGGAGCTCTGTCTTTTGGGTCTGGAGCTCACTGGCTGAGGTTGACTTCCCCAGCTATGGGCCCCTGAGGACGTCTCTCTGGCTGCCAGAGCAGGGATGGGGGGTGGGATTAGAGGGATTAGGAAGCCTGTAACCCTCTCAGAGGTGTCAGGGCTACAGGCTCAGTGTAGGAACAGGGCGTTGGGTGGGGGTGGTTTGCGCACTGGAACCTGGGTGCCTACCGTGGAGGCAAGAAGGTCATACACTGCCCAGACACAGACAGGATAAGCGCAGCAGCTCTCCGTATTGGTCCCTCTTCACGCACATGGAACATTATTTGATCATTTTTGCTGCATTTTGTCAGAGTGGGAAAATACACCCCCTAAGATACATTTTGTCTGGGGAAAACTTAACTTTCACAGGTGCAGGATGGTTAATCAGCCACCCAGACACCAAGTACTGCCAGGCAATAGGCTGTAAATACAGAGATTGTGAGAATGTCTATTTGATGAATAAAAATAAACCCGTTAAATGAAAGCAAAGTATTTAAAATACTGGTTAATTGGTCTCCACCTTGTTTAAATTTGTGTTTTGCTCATTTTTACGTTTAATGAAAATTTGGAATGTTGATATATTGTAAAATCGTTGCTCACCAATGTGCAATTCTTAGCTGGATCAACAAAGTGTTCTTATGTGATTCTCAGAGGTTAAGTTCTCGTTCAAACACTGAAAGCTTTGCAGTGATTGAAAACCACACTGAGGCTTTGTTCTCGAGGTGACCTGGAGATGCTGCCGTGCTGTCATGGTGCCACAGCTCGCAGAGGTGTGTGTGACCGCAGTTCCCTGTTTCTGTCTCCGCAGTACTTGTTAGAAATGAAGAGCCTGATCCTGCCTCCAGAGCACATCCTGAAACGGGGGGACAGTGAGGCGGTGGCGTATGCCTTCTTCCACCTGCAGCACTGGAAGCGGGTGGAGGGAGCCTTAAACCTGCTGCACTGCACCTGGGAGGGAAGTGCGTATGACCACTTCCTGTCTGGCTGCCCACTACAGCCTTGCGCTGTGGCACAGTATAGTCATCTAGTGTATACTTAGTGGGGCTGGGCGATATAGCCGTCGTGATATATATCGAATACCTATTTTTAGCGCAATAAAAGCTATCCCCATATGTTTTTTCCCTTTATTTATACCTGATGCGGGAGCACACCTCCAGTTTTCAGAGGCCGTGTGAAATGCTTCTGGGGGAAAAAACGCTACTCGTATCTATTCAATGTTGATATCACAGCAACAGCACTATGCTGCTTCCATGTGGTAGATAGAAACACATGGCTACAACCATAAAGAGTGAAAACATATGCTATGTGTTTTTCAAAGCTAATAGGTAAGTTAACCAACATTTTTCTGCCCGGGAAGCATTTCACTGAACTTTGAAGGTGTGTTCCCGCATCAGGGAAAAGGGAAAAAAATACGGGAAGAAACCTAACGCCACATACCAGGGATTGCTGTTATTGCACTAAAAATAGCTATTCAATATATCGCGACAGCTATATTGCCCAGCCCTAATACTCAGTAATTATAATAATAATATTATCGTTATTTTAAGGTTAAGCATATTTATGTTTTGTTTTGAAAAATGCAATGGAGGTAAAGGTGGTGTCCAAATTGATGGTTGAGTCCTCTTGTCCTTGTGTTTCTTCAGCTTTTCGGATGATCCCATACCCCCTGGAAAAGGGGCACCTGTTTTACCCCTACCCGGGCTGCACAGAGACAGCAGATCGGGAGCTGTTGCCCTGTAAGTGCCCCGTCATCCCTAAATTTGCCCACAATCCACCGTTCCTGTCAGAGACACATCCAGACTCACACTTAGTGTTCATACAGAAGATGAGAAACTCAATCTCAGTTTTTATGGTGAATCGGTCTTACACCAATCAAACTAGATTTAATTTCTATCTTTAAGCTGAAAAAATAATATAGTACTCATATCAATTTTCTGACCATGTGGAGGACACAATAGTGTGACATCTAAACCTGTTTATCCATGTGGTGCATATGCTGGCTAGTCATGCACCAGATGCTCATATCAAAAGTGCTTGCAACGTTAGCCTTAGTGCAGAGATGATACTAAATCATAAATGTCCAAATCCAATAGCAAGAGTCATTAGGGCCATAGTAGGTGCAAATCCGGCACATTTTCTCACTGAGGATCTAGCCGGTGATTGGGTCTTACAGGCCGGATGTTAGGGTTCATGCGTGCTGCCGTTGCTGTTGATGTAGGAGGTGCTGCAGTTCTAACAGAGTGGTGGTATGCTGCTCCCTTTTTCCAGCATTCCATGAGGTGTCGGTATACCCTAAGAAAGAGCTGCCCTTCTTCATCCTCTTCACTGCGGGGCTCTGCTCCTTCACCGCCATGCTGGCCCTCCTCACACACCAGTTCCCCGAGCTCATGGGCGTCTTCGCCAAAGCCGTAAGTACCACCCACATCCGCCCTCACTCTGCCCTGCAGCCTCCTATTGCACCAGCAGGAGGCGCAGTTCAAAGAAAGGAGAATTTTCTGAAGACCGCACATGGAGAAAACTGTTTACATCTGCACTCTTAAATAATCAACAGCAGAGAAGCCTGGATTTGTATCATAATCCCCAATGGTATTCTACCTAGCTGCAAAAGCTTCCTGATAATGAATATTCATAAGCACCTGCCTGTCATCACCTATGTTGAGGTGGATTTTTAATCCTCCTTGCCCTGTGTACCCTAAACTGGAGGTACCTGATGGGTTGTATTCTAGTGGCTTCTTCAGGTCTCTTTAAAAGACTAACGATTCCAGAATAGAGGGGAGTGGTTCAATTGTTCAAATTGATTCAATGAAGCCAGTAATTAGTTGAATCAAGGGATTTAAGTGTTCAGGTGGAAAATAAACTTCCTGGCCCGCAGCCCTCCAGAAACATAATTGGACACCCTTGCCCCGAAATGTTTTCGGAAGAGCTGGGCCTCCTGTTGATCGCTGACAATTAGGCCAGCCATTTGTTATGGTCACAGAACTAATGTAGGTGAAGTCTGGGCCTTATTTGGGTGTTGAGACTAAAATGTGCCCTAGATTACTGTGGGAGAGAAGGGGGAAGGGATAAATGAATTAGACTGAATAGAGTTATCCATTCACTGTATGAGCAGTTGGAGCCCTACAGGACTGAAGTTACGGGACGGCACTTGCAGCGCACATTGCAGGAGACTGTCTACTCTAGTAGCTGAGTACACTACTAGAATTTTGAGAACGTGTTTTTAGAGGTTTATTAGTCTTTAACTTACACTTTATATGTCCCCTAACACAGTGCAGATCTCTGGGAATAGGCTGCATGAAACGATATTAATAATTAATATTAATGTCCTCAGAGTTTTAGTTACACAGCTGACTCAAAATGACATAAGACAGATCTCTGAATGTGACATATTCCCTTGCTGGAAAGTGATTTTTTTTTTTTTCATTTTTGCATGCCTGAGACTGTTCACTGTCGGTCCTTCCCGCTCTCTCTGTGGCTGGTGGTTAGCATTCTCTGCTGCTATTCACTCCACAGCAATTACTTCACTTACTGAGCCATCCCTGCAGCCAGTCCCCAGAATGCATCTGTTATAATTAATGATCACATTTCCACACGCACCCCTTTTAAAGGAGGCGGACAAGGTTTTGCAGCAGAGATAAAATCAAGTCTGGCATCAAAGCCTGCTCTAGTCTGTAGGAGAGAGAGCTGTGGGTTAATTACAGTGAACTGCATTGCTCCTAATGCATTCATCGCTCTGGCCTGCTGGCGTAAGTGTCTATCAGTGCTGGGGATAGCAGTCTGCATCAGGTTTGACCAGAGTCTAAGCGGTTGGCTGCCTTGCTGTTCAGATTGGTATTATCTATGTTCAAGGACCCACTTTCCAGCCGGGCTGTGCTTGGATCTCAAGTGCCACTTGTCATATTCTGGGTGGGGAATGTGTTTAAAGGAATGAACATACACATGCACACACATGCACATGTGCGCGTGCATACACACACACACACACACACACACACACACAGCCCAGTCTAAACCCTCTGCCTCTGGATTGAGCTGGCCAATCATGAGTTTCCCAGGCTTGTCTATTGAGGTCCAGGATCTGCAAAAAATCATGAGTTGGAAAAACAAAAATCGGTCCCGATTGCAACACTACACCGTCCCAGACTAGCCGGGTTCTCTCAGCACTTCTTCACTGCTGCGTCCCAAAAGCTCGTGGGTCCACTGGCCAGTGAGCAGCGCTGCAACCTTTTGTTCCTGTGATAGTGCATGAACCTAACACGAGCATCTCTGAGTAATGCTTACTGCCTGAGCCTTTCTCACACATGCAAATAGGTTCTAACCTAGCCCAGCAGGGATGCATTTCCTCTTCTGTGGTCAGCATCAACAAGCCCCCATGATGGAGAGCCAGAGCACATAACTGTGCACCTCCGCTCATGTTAATAGTAGACATGGCTCTCTCTCGCCCTCTCCCTTTCCCTCTCCCCCTCTCTGTCTGTCTCGCTCCCTCTCTATCTCTCCTTCTTTCTCAGGATGGCATTGAGATAAATGCTGCCAGTTTGATTGAGCATTTGCCCATCTCTACTGAAGTGTCCTTTCTGAAGTGAAGCGCCTCTGCAAAGTCCGCTTATCTGCGCTTATCTGAGTCTCCCTCTACAACCTGGACACTTTGTAGAGCTCCTCTTGTGCTGTCGGCCTTCCCAAAGTGGTCTGACCACAGTGCCCTGCTTCATTGCATCTCAGCTTATCTGTGTGTCTCTTCAGAGGGACTGTAGGCTCTCAGGGCTGCAAATCCCTCTGCTCTGAGAGCAGGAGAGGCTGCTCCAGAAGGGGCATGCTGAGGTGGGTCAACGCAACAGATACTAAATTAGCGTAGCCACCTGTTTAAATGTGGATGCTTCACAAGTGGACCAATCTAATAACTTTGCAAGGCAGAGAATTCATTCTTTCATTTTTTATTTTACAGAGTGGAAGGTTTTCTTTTGTTGCGGAGTAAAGCCTCCTGAAGTTATTAAGTTACTAAATTTTCTGCTTTGTTTGCAAGCTGAACTTGAGCGTGGGAAGTCATGAATGAAAAGGTCATTAGTGACTTACTAACAAAATACTCTGTTGCAGTCTGTTGCATTAATAACTGGCAAAACCACATCTTTATTTATCTCTTTGAGTCCTCATTGAAGCACTTAACTTACATATTCACACCTCACTAATACTCCCATTAAATGCTACTTTACTTTCAGCATTCAGTTTGTTTTAATCTTGCTGAACAGATGAGATTTTACGAGGCAATTTGAATGCAGTCGCCATGCAAATACATTCCTGCTGTCGTGCTGTTTTTTGTTGATTACCATGAACACCATTGGGAGCATTAAAGCACACTGGGGTTTTTTGGCCTTTTTTGGATAGCCTTGCTGTTTATTTGCCTTTTCTTTATGAGGTGCTCTTTGCAAAGCAAAACATTGGGGGGGGGGGGGTCACAAATTCCTCTGCATAAGCAGCGCCGCAAAAAACAAGAATGTGGAGTGGCGGCGTGCGTGCAGTGTGTTTTGGGAAGCGCTCCTGGAGATAGCGTTTTTACTGCACGGCCGAGGGCCTGGCTTTTGTAAGGATCTAATGACTGCACTGAGGGCCTTGAGCACATGAGGCAAAGCAGAACCCCCCTACTAAAGCAATTACAACCATGTAAATTGGACCCTAAATGGTGGCGTGGGTATGACCTGACCCTGACCCCTTAATTGGGGGTCTCTCCTCTTGCCCATTTTGTCAGTCTGAGGTCGGACAGCGAGAGGTTTCCAAGGCATTCCTCGCTCCCTCGTCTCGCTGAAGAAAGTGGAGAAATTGAGAGAAAAGGAGGTGGCGGGGCAGCGGCGGGCATCGCCTAAGTGCTATTGATTACATTGCTGAGGCTGCGTTCATTAAAATGCACTTAGGGCCGCACTCTGAGGCAGTAAAACCCAGCAGAAGTGTCTGATTGAATGGGCCAGGTCTTTGAAACTCTCCTCTTGTCTTACAAGGCTCCACTAGCATTAGAATTCAATCTCCCTGGGAGATGAACATTCCTGCAGAAACATCATCTCCTGCCATGTCCAGCAGAGCTACTAAGAGCCATTGGAGGGAGAGGAAATGAGGGAGAGGGGAGAGGAGCCTTCACATGGATGGTGTGCACGTGTACAGACGTGCTGGAACTCGTGCCTTTCCTGAAACATGGCTGAGGAGGAGTGTGCAAGGTCAGGATCCTTACCCCGCTGCCACGCCCAGCGTGTTGGTGTGACATTGCTGGTGACGTGCCGCCCCCAAACAGCAGGCCCTCCTGCCCCCTGACAGCCCTCTACAGGCTGTCGTCAGTATTGTAACAGAAACAGAAGGACAGGCTGTGTCAACCCCCTCTCTTGTACAGCATGAGGCAGCTTTGAGACAGGAGAACAAACCTTCACACAAAACATATAGTATTGTGGGCCATGAGCATTGTAAAAGCAAACCTGTGAAATGGCATCTCTGTTGTGCCCCGGTTCAGTCAGGCCCAACGTGGGCTGAGGGGCTGGCAGGGGGCAGGAGGGCCTGCTGTTTGGGGGCGGCATGTCACCAGCAATGTCACACCAACCTGCAGCAAACACAGACAGGCCTTATCTGAGGCAACCACTGCCATTTCTCCAGTTTGGCAAAGCGCATTCAGAAGAGGACCGTGCTGTGCTGCTCAGTGGATTTGTATGCTGTGATTTGTATTTTATTTGGAAACTTAGCCTGAATTTTTACAGGGGCAGCAGTTTTATTCTGTGTCTGTAAAACATTGAGTGGCTATTTCATTCATGTCAAGTGTTGCCAATGAAAGTGTTATGTTACTGATTGACTGAAGTGTAGATTAGAGAGGCAGGAGCCTCTTTGTGTGTCTCTTCTCTTTATGTTTATTTTTTTTTGTTTTTTATGTTTTATATTTTAATGTTAATGGGATTTTTTTAAACAGAAACCCAGCTGTTCTCCACCCAAATCAATACAGCATATCCTGTAGAAATGTGTGGACTATAGACATTAAAACAGAAGCCTATATTTTATATCATACCCCCAGTATTTACCACATATGAAGTGTGCAGTAAGACTCATATATATATATATATATAAGCTTTACCCCTGTAACCAATCTGGAATCCGTCACTTCCAAGAGGAGAGTATTGCTAGTGTTATTGCCTCGAGCGCTAATGTAGTTGCTTGTGTTCACACACAGTCTGTGAGCTAGTGAGGTTGAGGGGCTTCGTATGGTCTGAACTTTGATAAACAATGTGGAATTTTGTATGATCCGAAAAGCTTGTTTGCTCAGACGCAGCGTGGCAGGCCACCCCCCAAGGCTGCCCCCCTGCTTCGGGGATGAGCGGATGTGTTCGATCCTGTTACACGAGGCCTACACAGGCGTTGTCGTCTCGAGGTGCTGTTTATGTCTGAGAAGTGGACATGTGTTTATTGAAATGTTTATCGGGAGGCCTGTCTTTTCAAAACACACCATGTTTGTCTCAGAAGAGATGTTCATTGGGCTTTCACTTGAACCCCAGTAGGCTCTCTCAGGTGGCAAAAGTCCAGTGTCACTGTGAGCTCACTCACTCACACACACACACACACACACACACACACACACACACACATACACATGCATCTATGTACCTCTGCCTCTATCTGTGAATGCCTCACTTCTACAAACCCCTGCTATTGCCTTCGGTTTTTGTGTCATATCCAGCTGTTCAGCTGAGAAATTTATGGCTTCATAAACACATTAAAGTCTTGTTTATGGAAAAGTAAACTCTCTGAGTTTAAACATTTTTGAGATGTGTGACTGTGCGCCAATTTGAAGTAGCCGGAGCAGTTAAACGCCCTGGCCTGCTTACAGGGGCCTAGCAGAGGTAAGAGCAGGGGAGACTCCTCCAACTTCTACATTTCGCTCCCTCTGCTGGACCCCTGGGGTGAGGTGCAGAGAGCTTCGCTCTTCATTAGAGGTGAAGGGTTCTTCCGAAAAGTCCGGCCTCCATAAACCACGGGTCAATGGTTGTACATTCCCCGCCCGCCCTAACCCCGACCTCCTGCCGTGATTCATGGGAAGAGCACGTCCTGTCGTATTTCAGAGTACCACAGAAACCTCTAGCCGTGTTCGTCGGCCACAGCTCTAGACAAGAAGCAACTGTCCGCCGCAGGCACGGCCAGCCAGTCGTATTTGTCTGTGTCGCCTCCTCTCCAAATTGTTGCGTTGCTACATGCGGCCGATTTGGGGTATATTTAGCTCCTCCTGGAATAGACGCGGAAGCTGTTGAGAGTATTTACATGACCCAAACGAACAATGACAGCTGTAGTATGCTTGCTCCAGAGGTAGAGAGAGCTTCAGAGCTGCATCGTAGGCCCCAGCTGCACTCAGGAAGGGGCTGGTTTAGTCAGGAGACAAAGCAGCAAAAGATGGCAAAACACTGATGAACTTTGAGAGAGGTGTAAAGTCAAACCTTAAACTGTGTGAAGGATGTGATAAGACTGCCACGGTGAAGATGAGGAGGAGCTGGTGAGGATGCAGTATGCTGAGGACTGTGTTTGTGCTCTTCTCTCCACAGTTCTTCAGCACCCTCTTCGCACCACTGAGCTTCATCATGGACAAAATGGAGAGCTTCATGCCCTCTAGTTTTTGGCATCAGCTAACTCGGATCTGACACCCCTGGTCCCAGTCACCATTGATGCCGCACCAGGCAGCCTGCCGTCCAAATGGCCCCGCCCACACAAAGGTTTCCACTTCTGTCTTCCCCCAGTGACATCGCACTCATACCCATACCTTACCTGTGAGGACAAACGGATGTCTCCTGGAGGGATGCTTTGATGCAGCTAGATTGAGTTAAAGATTTTTTTTAATAGGAAAACTCCATAGAAATGATCACGGATCCCAGCACCCTGGCTGTGTTCTGCCAGGGTAGGGCTGGGCGTGTTGGCCATGGTTCCCTAATCCCTCCACTCTCAGCGCTCTGTGACATGTGTATGTATGGGAGGAATACTCTCACTAGATCCTGTGATCCTGCTCAGGTGCAGATGTTTCCATGGTGATATGAGCCTTAGGTACACGCCCTATAGCGTTTACACCAAGTTGAGGGAGAAAGGGAGGAAAAACAAAAAGAAATGAGAAAGAAACATGGATTTGGATGGAATGTTATACTTCGAAATCCCAAAATCTCCATTGAAATGCCTTTAAACAATGCCTTTCAGTTTGTGTCTATGGCATGCCTAATCACAAATTTGTTTGAAGAGGGTTGAAAGGAGGAGCAATCTCTTAACAGAGTTAATTTATTGACATGTGATGTAAATTCTGGTGTGGAGATTAGATTAGATTAGGTCCTTTAATGAGGATGTTTTCCACAAAAAAGAACACGGTTCAGGTGAAAAGATAACAGGGAAGTATAGTAGCCTACTGGATAGACTTGTGCAGCTCCACAGTACAGTCAGTTGGACTTCAGTACCAAACAACCTCATATACTTTCAAAATGAGGCGTCAGTATTTTCTTGAATTCTACCTTTAGTCAGTGTGGTCTTGTTAATGTAGGTTTTAAAGACAGAGAGGGCCTGGATGTATGGAAATGGGGGATGAACTCTCCAACCACCTTCTACAGATTGAGATCTATAGATTCTACATGCACTGTGTCATCCATGTTCAACATCACAACCAACACAGCTCTCAGAGAAGGCTTCCCAATTTTATTTTATGATCAGTGATCTCCTAATGGAAAAGAAGTTCTGCTCTGTGTTCACTCAGCTACATCATTACTCAATGTCAGTATTACATCTTAACACCGTGTCCCTGGTGTTTGGACACATTTTAAGCAGGAGGCAATACTGTTTAACACGGGGGTCCTGTTTGACCTTATAACCTTCAGAGCCATCAGGCTTGCAAAGTAAACTAGATAAATTTAAGTCCAAAACTGATCTGAGAACAGACAGAGTGCTAGCACAGCTTCCTCTTTAAAATGATGTATACCCAGAGAATGTGTCACATGCTGTGTAAATCCTGGGCAAATTAGCAAGTGAAGAAGTGAATGTGTCATGGTGAGACAGGTTCTCCACTTTAATGAATGCAGGAGGCCAGTGGCCTGACCCAGCATGGAGGTAAAAGCCAGAGTGGAGGAGGGAGATTGATGGTGCACCTTGAGTGCATGTGTGCGTGCGCACCCGTGTGTCTTCCCCCAGACTAATCTTCCCTTGTGATCTTTATGATATAGGTTCCCTCCGGTCTCTGTTGCATCTTTTCCACAACACCATTTTGTCAAGGTATAAAACATCCCAGGACCGAGCTGACTGAAGTCATGAGGAGTCCTGTGTACATACTCCTCCTCCTCCTTTACTCTTCTCTAGTTTCTGCAGGTTGGAGTGGAATGCGCAGACCTACCTAATTTATATGCTTTTGAATTCACAACAGATTTTTTCTCCAAGGCAGGCCAATCACGTACAGCTGTGGCCTGATTGGGCAAAGGGCCTGTTCACACAGGATCAAGTTTGCGTGCCCACTTTGCTGATTCCAGCACAGCCCTTAATCATCAGACAGAGTGTTGGTGCTGAGACCGAAGGAAAACAACTGGCTGATTTGCTCTGTCTCCTATAGTTTAGCCCATACACTGCTGTGTGTTGGCTGATGCTGCCCAAGGGATGTTATAGCAGCTACCTGCCTACACAGGTGTTGCACAAAAGAGGGAGTGTGATCTGCAGTAGAACACGAAGCAGGAAGTGTGATCTGGGAGGGATCACAGAGCAGTGAATGTGATTTGAAAGATCATGAGAATGTATACTATCTGAGAAAGATCACGACAGCTTAAAGATGATCTCAGGGAGATCCTGAGGAAGAGAAGGTGACATCAGAGATCATGAGAATATATGTTATGTGGGAGAGATCAGGAGAGGTTAAATGTGATCGAAGAGTGATCAGGAGAGACTGAATGCTTCTGCCCATGATAGAAGGATGGCTCTGTAGGTTTAAAGTCAATGTCTTCACTGCCACATTGATGGTGGTATAACCTGAATAATGCAAGAGTGATCTGAGCCTGACCTATGGTCTGATCATTGCTTGTCAGATTTGTTACATTACTCATGTTTCCCAGTGAATGTGTATGCTCATCACAATATGAAATATAATAACCTCAGTCATCATAATTGGACAGTTACACAGTTGTCAGGTAGAGCATTCAGACGTGATATCACAGAGGGATCAGTTAGTTGTGACAGTTTAACAAAACCTAAGGGATTGATGATCCATGTTACAGCATAGTCTGTGCAAGCCAGTGAATTTTTTGGACCTGTCTGCACGTGTGATGCTGAGAGATTTTGCTGAGAGAGAAGCCCTCCTTTCACCTGTACTAAGTACCTGTGCCTTATCAATGATGCCTGAGCTCTTTTCCCGGGTGAGCAGGTGCAGTAGCTTGGCAGGTGGGATGGCTCTCTCTGTCCCATCGCTGAGACATGACTTTGCTCGGAGCACCTCCTCCGAGCCATTCAGAGGCCCAGTGACACGACCATGGTGTACCAGCTGCCACTGCCATAGAGGTGGCACAACATTAGCTAGACGTATGCCAGCCCGTGCGGTTAGGGTCCAAGGCAAGCCACCGTTCACCCGAAAACGTTTACTCCACAGGACTGTGGTTCAAGTTGCTGAAGACAGAAGTGCTAACCTTTATCAGTGCCCACAGGATTCGAACTTCACCAAGCCCCTGCATCTGAGAAGAGTGGGCACAGAGTGGTGGGAATCAAGTGGCAGGCATCTGTGAAACCTAAAGATGTTCCCCTCTGTGATAGATGCCTTTGTTTTTTTGTTTTTTTTTTTTGTAATGCCGATGAGGCGTTTTTTGGAACACCGAAAAGATATTGTTTGCTTGGCAGCTCAAAGTAAATGTTTTTAAACAGCATTCTTGTGATTCGTGTGTCCTCTTTCACTCTGTTTACAGTGGACTTGAGTGTTTACTGAATCTGCCAAAGCCACCGCGCAGATCAGCCGATGCTCGCAGCAGCAAGTTGTGAAACCACCATTGTGTGGTGACTCACGGCAGAGAGTTATGACGAGTCAAGCTTCTCCAGGCATTTGCAAGCAATCAACAATAGCGGTGGGAATCCCAGTGCTGGCTAATGAAGTCTTATTACACTGTATTTATGCTGCTGAAAACACAGCTGGCTGTTTTTAACACAGAACAAGGGCATGCAGACAACAGCGTAAATATATCCATCATTATTATAAGCAGACCTGCCTCCACACATTTGCAACAGGAGTGTTGGATTTTGCTACAGAATGTAACAAAATATTTTTGTAGGAACAAACATATTTTATCGTATGAAATGGCACAATACCTACTGCCATCACCTAGCCTCATGACTGTCCTCTGCACAGCCATTTTCAGCAGGAGTTGGACTGCATCGCATGGCACTTCCATAATCCATGTTGTGTAGTTGTGTGTACTCTACACAGTCACTTTATGTTCTTTGACTTGTACCACATTACAGTGAATCATATGCTGTGGCTGCATCCTGTGAATGTGTCTACCGGTGAGACAGACCTCAGCCCTGCATAGGGAGATAAAACAGAGCGGCCTTTAGCTCACAGCTGGAATCTGCGCTCAGAGGTACGTTGTCCTACAGGCCCCTCATGACTCGTACCCGGAGGAAGCTTCTTTCGCGTGGCCCAGACGCAGGGGGCTGGGGAGGGGGGGATATTGTAGGAGGATGTGTATTTACACTTGGACGTCCAGTTGGGGCCTGGCGGGAAGAGGAGGAATCATTAGGCTTTTTAAAGTTGAATGGGTTCCAGGGTTTCTGTGAGGTTTATTAATGAGGAGGGTCTGTGCATGCATCACAGGGCAGGTGCTGGACTTCCTCAACGTCCGGACCCCTGACAGCACTGCCCAGCTAAGGGGGGCCCATCCTATTGCCTCTACGGGCAGACTGATCAGCCAATGGTGGGAAGAAGTGGGAGGGTTTGCCCTCAGGCCCAGGAAGGTGTGGAACAGTAACCCTGTCAGCTGTGCAGTAGTTTCTGCAGTTTTAAGCGTGTGGTGGCATCGGCTGGAGGGAGCATTGCTGCAGTGACAGTGATACTTCAATGGCTACATTCAGTGGTTCTTTCCCTCGTTCTTCAGTAAGTGCTGCAGGAGCCCTGTCTTCATGCCCTCATGCTGCAGAGGAGAGCTCCACTCCTGCGTGGCTGTCCTCCTGGGACGTCCTTTGCATGAATCAACAGGTGGTCATCAAAAGCTGGCCTTCTCGCTCTGCCAGTTTCCTCCGACTGACATTCAGTCAGAGGGAGTACAGCCCGGCTCTAGAATTTGTGATGACGGTTCAAGTGTGGAGTGGGGGGTTGGGAGGCCACTCGTCGTACGTGCTGGTTATCATGCAAGGGAAATTTTCGTTGAGTGCGCTGTTTACAAATCCGACCCCCTTGAACGGACAGCACAGGGTAGTAGACCAGACCACAGGAGATCACTTCAGCGTAGCCATATGAGTGAAACAGGTGAAGACACGATTCATTGCGGTTAAATTGCCAGCGTTCATTTGTAGAAGAGCAGCAAGTTTTTCTTGTTGTCGAAAATGAAAGCTCTTGTTTGTACAGTGCATTTGAATGTTTCTGGTCAGTGTGCTGATTGATTGTTTTTGAGTGAAACAGGTTCTTTAACTGCCAGATCCATCAATGTGTGTACATTGGGAATGTCAATCAACCACTTTTTGCTGATTGGTGTTTTGGCATTAATTGATTACACTACAGATTAATCAGTACATTCTAAAAGCCAAATGCATTTGATGCTGATGAATGTAAGCAGTAAATTCCATTTTATTATATTGTGCAGTATACTTGTGGTTAGAATGAGTTGTAATTATTTTCATTATCTCACCATGGTATCTATGGGTTCATTATGCTCCTGTTCAAAGAATACAAAACATTTTTATTCAGAATTATATGCTGCTCTTTATCCTCTCCATTAACAGTCTATACAAAATGTCCCTTCTCATTCTTCATTCTTTATCCTTATGTTGGTACTAATTGCCTCTCCTCAGAATACCAGCTCTGGAGGAGCTCTGGAGTTCAAACTGTGCTTGAACCTTTGCCACTGCGCAATGTGAAACTTATATGGGCAAAATGCAAGAGTGGTTTCTTCTTTTGGTATTCCAATCCAGGAATATGACATTGAGAGAGGAAATAAACAGATGTAGCCTCCAAAGAGGCGTAAGTCACTGAGTTCAGAGGCAGTGTCTCATACTGAAACCAACATAACAATCTGGTGTTCAAACCAAAATCAGCCAGCTTGGCCAAAACCGAAGCTCTGGCACCGCCGAACTTCGGGGCGTTTCTGTTTCTGTGGCTGGCCGGGCTGTTTGTTTGGAGTGGTCCGAACACACCTTTGATATTTACAGGGTATGATGTTGTCACACTGGCTCCAGTGAGTGTTTGGTGAATGTGGCGTTGAAAAACAGTCAGCTGTGGAATAAGTTAATGCCTGCTTGAAAAGAACAGATGTGTGCCTCTTGAGGAAATGTCTCCACCTCGTGTTACATGTTTTTGGTGAAAAAATTACATTGGATTATCTCTCCTTAACGCCCATTTCACTCAGGAGACGTCTCCACATTGCACATCTGAATATGATGTACAAGCCAGTGTATGTTCCAGTAGCCTGAGCAGGGTTGGGCTGGCTGTGGTGTATACAAGTGCAGGTACTACCATAGGTAAAAGAGTTGACTAAAAGAGCAGCACTTTTAGTATAAAGAGCTAATGACAGGTGATTACTTGATTTATTGATTTCTTGATTTAAAATCAAGAAATCACCCACTTTACAAATGCAAATATAGATAGGCAGACCCAATAGTAGCTTGCATGTATGGATGTAAGTATATAGGTAGGCCACATTTGAGCCTTACTATAATGTAAACTACTGTATGTTCTGTAACATGATTGGTCATCAGCTGTCAAGCAGTATAGGTTTTGAACATATGATAGCACTCTGGTATATAACAGCGCAGTCTGATGTTTAGATCCTCATAGGGGTAGCTGACTTGGTAACTTCCCCAAACCTTAATAACTACAGTCACCGAATGACATCATGGCAAGGTACCCAATACATGCTTTCTAATGTTATGAAAGTTGTACACATGCTATCTTTTCTCCTCATAGAAGCATTAATCAAACTTAAAACTCAAACTGTGTTTGAATGGCAGGGAGGAGTTATACAGAGTGGCAAGAGCAGTAATATGAAGCAGAACTGTGAGGAGATGCAGAACAAACCACGTGGAGTAACGCACGGTCCCTGTGGGGGTCCCTGTTCTGTCATGGCTGCTCAGCGCTGTGCATGGAGGGTCTGCACATTGACCCTGACCCTGTACCGCTCCTGGCCCTTCGTTCCCACACCTTTCCTGTGGGCCAAAGCCCCTCGGAAAGGAATGCCCATTGGAATCCCCGCTATCTCTCCAGGTCTCTCTTGTTTGTGCCCTGTCAGGCCCTTGTAAATTTCCACTCAAAAGAGGAATAAACATCTTCAAAGCCACCTGACAGGGCCTTGTCTGTGATCCGTCTCCCTCCATGTCCCTGCACCTTCTAAGGTGAAGAATTTGGTGCGTTTGACCCAGCCTGCCTGTAACCACCCTGCCCGGCTGCCTATTGGCGAACGACCACTGGTAGGCACAAGCTAGATCCCAGCCAAAAAAAAAGCTCATCATCGCACTTGGACCCTTCCAGCTGAAGTGGTGAGGAGTGAGTTAACTAAACAGGCCGGCTCGCACTCTCACTGCAAACCACAGTGGCAGACAAGTGCGTGTCTAGGGTTACCCGGGGATCAGGGTGCTCCTCACTCTCGTCGACATGTGTTTATGCTGTTTGAAAGGCTAGAAGGGCCCTCACGTCTTCTCCCAGTGACTTTCAATGACGCTGGTGCTGGCGGGGGCTGTGGAAGGCCCCGCTGTGATTGAGTAGGCTCAGCCCTCTTAATGGCAGCTGCATCACCTCTCTTCACACTGCGAGAATGAGGGAGTGAGATAGGGAAGGAAGCGAGGAGACTGAGGGAAACACGGAAAGACACAAAACGAATGTGTGTGAAAGAGAGAGAGCACAGTCGGAAGGGAAATAGAAAGGATATAGGATAGGACATAGGAAGAGAAAAAAGAGAGGGAAAGAGAAAGACAGGAAAAGGAGAGAAGGGGGGAAGCAGACAGTAATAGGAAAAGAGAGACAGAGGGAAAGAAAAGGAGGGGAGGGAGAGGAAAAGGGAGAAAGAGACAGAAAGAGAGAAGGGAAAGAAAGAAGTATGAGAAAAGGGTGAGAGAGAGAGAGAAAGACAGAAAAAGAGAGATAGTGAGAGAGACATTCTTGGCAGTTGACTCACTAGATAAGGATTTTTTTTTTTTTATGTGGTAATCCCCTTCTGCCCGCCATGTCCTTACGCCCCGACCGCGAATGCGTTAATGGACCGTCCGCTGCGCCTGAGAGCGCTCCCCCGCGGGTCGCCACAGGTCACGTAAATATTAGTCCGAACTCCCCAATAAATCTGCCCCCTCCCAGGACCCGGCGCGGCCGCCCTGCTGCACTGGCCACCGTGCAGGCAGGTAGGGAGGAAGCGCACGCGGCTTCGGCGCACATCCATCACTAGCATGCCGTGAGGGATCTCGCGGGCAACGCTGCCCCAGCAGAATTATGCAACAGATTTGCGAAACCACACCAAAGTACACATAATAATATATCACACAGATCATCTCCACAGAATGTGTGTGCACGCCGATGCTGTCTGTGATTTCATGCAGAAATGCTATGTCAGAGAGTGCTTGTTCCATTACAGCCCCATTAGGTTTTGTGAAGAGCTGCACAACCTCTGGCTGATAATTTCTCAGAATGGTAATTCCTCTGACCGCTTACCACCAGGCAGATGGTCCACCTTAGCCCCTGCCATCTAATGGTGACCAGGCCATGTTCATTTTAGGATGATTTTTGGCAACAGTGATTCAGTTGATGAGAAGCAGCATGTGTTTGCATGGCTGCATGAAAATGACCCCCAATGTTTTCCTGACAGCAGTCAACACCTATAGAGGGTTTATCTCCTGATTTTAGTCATCCACTTAGTGAACCCTTATGAAGAACCTACAACTTGATATTGGTCAAATTTATTGCTTTTGAAAAATTTTGAATTACATACAGTAGTCATGTAGACAGACATGAGACAGGCATTATGTTTACATTCTTAAACAAGTATGAATTTATGAACTTTATAAAAACTTTTCAGCAAGAAACAGCCAAAGCCCTTATCATAAATCAACAGTAAACACTTTGTAACATCAGTAATGGGCACAGTATACACAATTATTGGCACAATATTTGGTATGCAGAACCATGCACACAGCAGAAACAAAATTATGTCACCACTTCTCATTCTGCAACAGTTTAAAACCAACACAACTAAAAAGTGTAAACATTGTCAATTAAATGATGTGTAAACTCAGATGGTCTGCCTTCTGCCACGAAAAATACTGAATAAAACATTAGAGGATTTCTCCAGAATGTTTCTTTACAATACACAACAGTTATCACCCAGTGGTCCATGATGACCCAGCTAACCTCACAAATGTATCATAACATGAAATGAAAGCTTTGTAAACCTAGGATAAATACTGGCAGCGGGGCTTGAGTGACAGTCCACCCCAAACATAAATAGATGGAAGACTGAAAGGCTGGAAGAAGATGCAGTCGGGCCGTCTCCTGAAAACCCCTGACCACACAGGCTCTGAGAGGTGGATGGATGGGACAGCTGAGAGATAGAGATCCAGAGAGCAGAGTGAGGGACGTGTGGAGAATATTCGCTGACACCCTGCCACTTAACAAAGACGAATAGCCTGGGCACCGCTGACATCCAGGGCGGTGGTGTGGAACCCTTTCTTGGAGACCCTGGAGGATGTGTACAAAACAGCCCAGCTTTGCCCCACAGCCCACCCACCCAAACACCCACGGTCAGGACAGGCCGTAGGCGGTGTTGGGGTGGCCTTTGTGCGCCCCTCTACCCCACCCCTTCCAGCACCCCACTGCCTTGTTTTGTCCCAGTTCAAGCTTCCCTGAGCTGCAGAAATGTGCTGGCAGTCAGTGCGGTAATGAAGATGAATTGGTGGGAATGCTGCTCTTTCCTGCTCAGATTAAGATCTGGCCTGCTGATAAACATGCCCGCCAGGCCACTCAGTAACACGATTCCCCTTCGGACGCGCTGGGTGAACTTCAGCTGCGGGGTCCCGCGGCCTTTGCCGTCCAATCCTGCTCCCGGTCAGGGCGTTTGCTGCATGCCAGGCCATGTCCCGTCCTGCTGCCTGAATGGCCTTCAGCTCCCATGCACCTGAAATAAGGGCTGTGGATTAAATGGCTGCTGAATAGCCCTTTCTGCTGGATACCATCCTGATTCTATTGGACTAAGGAAAGCAATATAGAGTAACTACTGAGAGGAAGAGGAGAGAAAGCATGCAGTGATGACAGAACATGTTGTATTTTGCATTCAGAAATCTGTCCTAGTATGAAACTTGGGAAACTTTCTATGAAAAATTTATGGTGAAGTTATTTAACATAGCACTTGAATGCGTAGCATTTGAATGTGGCAGTGGGGTAAAATTAATGCTTTGGAAGGAGTTTAATGCTATGTACTCTGCTGATGCATTCTCCATTTTCTTTAGGAAAACGGGGTGCATTTGTTGTACTAGCTGCACTGTTTGGTGGACGGGATCAAACTGTTTTGATAAGGAGTAATGCTGTTTTTAGACTGAAGAGATGACCGCATCAGATCATGATGAGGGGAGTTCATTGACCCTCAGAATGTGGTAAACCCTCTAAAGATGTGAGATCTTGGGTTACAAGGAATTTTCAAAATTAAGGGAGTCTGAGTGGTTCTATTTCTCTCTTTCATGAGAAGGTTGCACTTTTTCTGAAAACACCAAACTTGGTTTTTTCCCTTGTAGATTCTCATGGATGGACAAGATGGAGATCTTTGCTGTTTTTTGTCATTTCTTTAGGCAGGAAATAAGCAGGTGGACAGAGAGGGGGAGAAAGCACTGAAGAAGTGCTGGAAAATTTCCACTCAAATCTTATGATAAAACATTGCATTATGGGATATCACTGACGGCAGAGCCAAAGGCAGATGAAAACTGCAAAAATTCCTGTCTTAGAACCAAGAGTGTTTTAATGTCCTCATGGAAGAATCAACAAGTAAGACTAGCACCCAAGCTAACGGTTTTCGGTGCATTCGAGTGGGCTAACCTTTCCACATGAACAGTGAGTTTCTGAAAACTCTGAGCTAGGTTGGGAGATAGTGCTGTACTTTCTCCCAATAATAACTGCTGATGTCACTTGGCCAGAGCTGCTTGCACTGACATGCATTACAGCTAGGATGCAAGACAGCTCTCATAAATCTTGATTACTGTCGATACGCTCTTTCCAGGGCCAAGAAAAGGAGTGAAATGGAGGGCTGCTTTCCTAGGGACCATTCATAATTTTCAACACTTTTTTTGCACATTTCAAATGGGCTCACTAGGGAGCGATTTGAAAACATTAAAAAGAAAACATTCTTCAACAGTTTTTTGTCTCTTTTCCTTTTTCAGCAGTTTTTGAAAATGAGTGAGGATGAGGGGAGGGTGTAGAAGTTGAGCAATAGCACAGACAGCAATTCAGCTGGAAATAGAAATGCAGAGGAAATTGATTTTGTCTTTAAAACCCATCAGAAATCAGTCACATTTTGGTAGTGAATGGATGGATATGGACATATACAACAAACAGCTATATATGGACCATTGACAAGATTATCACCTTACTTGGTGTGACTGGATTCCTCGCACATTCTACGTTGCCAAAGCTGATGCCAATCCATTTTTCAAGGGTCAGAGAGCACTGTCACTGCATTGCTACACTATGGCCTTCCAAAGATGACGAATACCCTGCAGTCCGTAATCCACTGACGCTTGGGGATTGTCCGTGGGTGAGGTCTTTAAGATACTTTAATCAAATAAACTCTCACAGGCTCCATGCTAGGTCAATACCTACACCATTGGGAGAGGTGCATGTCTTAGTACTAAGTCAGCTCTGCAATGTTTGCTTTGAGAGAAGGAGATGATGTTCCCCATCTCATGCTGTAGATGAATACAAAAAGTCATCAGTGACTAAGATGTAGAGAGGCACATTTGACACCCTTTCCATCAACAGGACCTTCTGCACCCCATCTGCTCACTTGTCGTGCGTGCTACAAATCATTTTCTGACGTCCAGCAAACCCTCCTTCTCCCCAAGCAGCCTCTCTCCTAACCTGCTAGGTATCCTATCACAGTATCTCCCTGCCCCCCTTTGACCCACACTTGTCTCTCTGACTGTGTCGGAATGAAGGTGCTGTCAAAGAGAGATATCCATCAGGTACCATGACGAATGTGGAGTGTGCATCAGATGCCTGCCTATTTTTAATCCCTGACGTGGAGCCTGCAGCAAACTCCCACTTGGCCTTGATGACATCTAGCTGGTCCTGCCTGGAGGATACGATTACACAGCCTCTTAATAAAGCCTGTTGCCTTCTGGGAACAATGGAAGCATGTGACCCAGTCCATTAATTCTCTCTAATTATTTTACAGCGATGCTCTGCTTGAACTGTGCCCTGTGGTCGCCAGGCTAAATGTTAGACTGAATAGTCTGCAGCAGGTCCTTGTGGTTTGATTGATGAGCACACCGGTTCTTGAAGTGATCCAAAAATAACAGACATTTCCTCTGGGTGAAAGGACATAGTATATAGGAAGTAGACAGACAAGCAAGCATACCTTTCCCTTTTGTTAAAGCAAATTATGGAGTATAAATGGTGCAGTGCTTCAATTCAATCTCATGAAAGTTAAGTATGAAAATAAGCAAATAATATATATTTTACATAATATAAATGGAGTTAGTGCAAACATCAAAGGCAGTCTACCATCTGTAATTCTCTTCGACTAGCTTGTTAGAGCAAACCATAAGACTCCAGTGTGATTCTTTGGGATACATGTACTATAACCATAGGCCTGCACTGTCATCTTATGTAGAAATTCAAATTCACTTGGCATCGGGGAAATGTGTGATGGGTTTCCAGTACTGAATAAATGTTCTATGTAAGGATCCAGCCAAATTCATCCCTGCAGTGAGCCCCCCACCATCTTGCTATTCTGCACACAATACCACAATCCCTTTAAATGTCATAAGGGATTTCCTTTTGCCATCAGTCAGACCAGCAGATGCTGAGTGAATTTTCTCCCATCCTGCTGTCTGCACTACAAAGCAAGTTTCATCTTGGGAGATGTTATTCTCCAGGTTGACAGAGGATGAGCTCATTGCCTGTGGGAGACATCTACCCTCTTCTGAAAGACGAGTCTGTGTCTGTGAGCAATGCAGAAGACTCACGGGGGACCGAGGGGGTGTACCGGCAGAATAACTGCAGTCACAGTTGGGCAATACCCCAAGGTGACCTTAACTCTAACATCCTGTCTGAGACTACAATTCCCATGATTCTCCAACCTCCCTAGAAAAATGTCCGGATCTGTCATCATTTACTGAATAGACCTGGCAGCCCCATATATAGGACATATATTGGAATGCTGACTTTACTGAATAGCATATACTGAATAGAAAAAAAAGCCACATATTTTGAAAAAAAAAAAGATATATCCGATTGCATCGCACATTCCTTTCTGTGAAATGTACCTTAATGATCTGAATGTACCAGACATTGTAATTTTAACATGTACCCACCATGTTGTACATTTCTGAGGAATTCCTTTCATTAAAGTTGCTCCTAGCTAAAGCTGGAATTAGCTGCAGTATGGCATAGACCAAAGAAGATTGCAGGAAAATATGTGCTTTGATAACCCAGCCAAAAACTCCTCAGACTAACACAAGCACTTATGTCTCCCTAACGTCAATATCAACCTGAGCCTTGTAATTAAGCTCATCAAGTCATTACTGGCCAGTCTGGAGTTTCACCAGCCTTTATTATGGCAGAGAAGATTAAATGACTTTTCAATCGGACTTTAAATGCCAGTGATCTTTTTTCACTTACCCAGTCACCCTACTGACAAAAACACTCTTTGTCACTGGTACAGGGCTGGCTTATGTTTGAAATGATCGGTTCCTCTGTCATTCCTCTCCTGCTGAGTATTACACTGGATGCGCTCTCTGCCTTTGCCACAGAGGGTCTAATCTTGCTCAGTAATTTCAAAAAACCCATGGAAGAACCGGAGACCTCTTGGGATGTGCTGGATGATATCAGAAGGGAATTTCATTGGTATACTACACAAACTTAATCGGGTAAACCACTTAAATATATCCCCCAGCAACAGGCTGTGAAGACCCTTACTTTGTTAAAGGACTGTAAAGAAATAACAGAGGCAATGCATTGTTGCATAAATGAAGAAGCATTGATTCTAATGTCATACTAATACCATATATTTATAGGAACTTTTGTTTTAAAATAATGAAACAGTATACACAAGATACACAAGCAAGCTGGATGACAGAGAAGGAAATTCCACTGGTGTAATTCCTCATTCCGGAATCCCTGTCAAAGACATCCCATTGAAATGGAGAGGAACATTTTTTGGCGGATTCACTCTTTCTGTCGTCACATCAGTCCACATCAGTGTTTTTCTCCATATAATTCATAAACAAATATGTATAAATGTGTCAATTTTGCTCACGCTTTAGCTAATGTCCTTAGTGCAGGTCTGTCTTCAGACAAGGAACTAAACATAGCTTTTTTTGCTTTAAATTAACAACTTTCATTGTCCATTTTTTAGCATTGGGGGAAAGCAGTGATTGCTTAGAGCAATGTCCAAAAGTTCAAACCATTTTGCTCTTAGAAAGGACTTGGTATCCATCTTTGCAGGAGAGTGCAGAATCCTACCTCAATAATACACTGCTTTTTCGTATGAGTGCTGGTGCCTTGCCACAGACAAGCAAAACCAAACTAAAGAAGTTGTGACCTCAGTGACAGTCATTTTCCAAAGTTTGAAAAAACAAGTTATGGGATAAAGAGGGGTGTGATTATATTCTCTGGTGCACAGACCAGCAGTTTCCCAAAAACATGTAAATGGTTTAAATACAAAATTGCCATGATACATCTATAAATGTCCTCAAGAAGCATCTTGTAAGCAGCACACCATTTTTGCACAAACCACTCATATGAAATACTCCCCTCGTCAAACACCAGCATTAACAAAAACAAAACAAAATATAAAACACAACAGGTTCACAGTTAAAGCAAATATAGCAGCCCTTGCACTTACAACCCCATCCAAAAATAATAAGAAAAGGGAATTTACTGAGCATTTTGTGCTAAGCGCTCATGGGAAATGTAGTTTAGTTTTTAGTGCTTTTGCGGAGACAGTAAAATAAAAGCCATGCAACAGGGAACGGAGAGAGGAGCTGGGATCAGTGGGTATGAGGGATGGACTCTATATCCCAGAATGCCATGGCCCGCAGGAAATCCTGAGGAAGGTGGGCAGGGCGGGGAAGGAGCGGCCCTCAGGTCTGGTTCACCCATTCGGCATGCTTTGGGGCCTTGCAGGTATGGACGTCCACCGACTCCTCGCAGTCCTTGCACTCGACTGCGCAGCACCATTTGAACTTGCACTCACACTTGGTGATGCGTTTGACCCGAGTGGTGTCATAGCCCCGCCCACAGCACATGACCTCACAGCCGTCCGTCCCCCTTGATGACTTATTGCACACACGTCCAGCGGTGCCCAGGGAACCTAGGCATGAACAGAACAGAGACATGTGGTCAGGTTACATGACATTATATCAAGCACAAACACTACATTAATACCTGTGAAATCTGTAAATGTGTACATGTGTACGTGTGCAAATGAGAGAATGAATATGTCAAATGAGCATTTCTTAAATCTTTACAATAAACGTCTCAGTGCACTCTACAATAAAGGAAATACAAAAACAGAGATCTAAGCAGGTAGTTAATCAAACAGTTAATCAATATATTGCATATTGTATAATATTTATTATATATTTATATATGTATGTATTTTCTCTCTCTCGCTCTATAGCAAAAAAAAACACTATATGATATCTGGTAGTTTTTCTGGGACACAAACAACAAAGTCTTCACTAAAACTTTACTAGGCCAGCTCTTTCATCAGAGAGATGTCTAGTACTGCTGGTACTGCTTTCAAATGGATAAAGTTGGAATGAATCCTGAGCCATGACAGAGCTCAGAACTCAGCCAGAGGAGGCCTGTCTCCACGACAGCCCCTTCCAGTGAGTGTGAGACCCACACCAGCAGCACAGAGAATAGGATTTGAAAAATGAGCCTGATATATCCTTGGGGTAAGAATTCCATTGGGAAGGCGGGGAACTAATGGAGGAACTGTTGACCTCCTGAAATGAGTGTTATAAGCTTCAGGAGACATTTCCAACCCCCACCTTACCACATGCCCCCACCAATATACCCTCCATTTACAAAGCGCAATGCCTGCAGACCCCAGTTATGCACAGGAATAGGCAAATGCAAAGTGTGCTGTATTTCAGCCTTGCTGTTTGAATGATTGTGGTTAAATAATGAGCATCACTGTAATTGTCTCAAAACTTGCTGTGGTTGGGATTCACCAGATGCCACTTTTTCAGGTCATGTTCCTATGTATGTTATTGGAAAAAAAGGAAAAACACAAGCTCCACATCAGCTAATTGAAACATTTAACTTTCCTCCTGGACATGTGCCATGTTGCCCAACGTAAACCGGACAGTGTGTGAACAGGGCAAATTATCAAACACCAGAGCTGTACCCCACAGCTCTTTGTGTCAGCTGTGCCCTCTCACAGGGGAGTGAGGGATGGCTGTGGAACAGCCGGCCTCTGGATTAACACTAACATCCACGCAGGTTTCCTTTCCCCGTCACTGCGTGTCCAAGGTGCGGCAGGTGAGGTTGTCAGCAGGGTCTATGAGCTGCTGTGATGTTTGTGCTGTTCCTGCATGTTCCTTGGGGGTGTGTGGGAGAGTGACAGGGATTAACAGCACGCAGGAGCCCCGGCCGCCCCTCGGGCTCTTCGGGGAGGCGAGCTAAGAGGAGGCAGGTGTGAGAATCTTCTTACCAGGGCCGTGAAAACACCCACCCGACACAGACACCATGACACTCCCATTCCCCCTTCATGCGGATCATTTGATATGCTTTGATGTTTTACATGCTTTGAAAAGTGCCCGAGTTTAGAGTTTAGAGAATGCATTCATCCATCACTGAAGCATGCTCCACTATTTGAACAAATGCACCAGTATTTAGAACAAACGGTGTTTCTGATTGCCATAATCATTAAAAAAGACAAAGCAGTCCAGTGCATACATCACAAAATAAAAAAATAAACAAAAAACATCACAAAAAAACTGCTTGGTGAAATCATTACAAGTAGATGTTTAACTGGATTTACACAGTTTGTATCCCTGTTAATGTGTTGGATGGCTTTCTTGTAAAGCAAATCAGCTTTCCGATTAATCTGAAAGACCAATTAGGATTCTTGTACTAAACGACCAGGGTTCAGTCCTGCCATTTCAGATCTAATTGTAAATCTAAATTTAATCTAATTGGCACATTGCATTAGACCTCCCCTGTGCCAATGGCGAGTTATCCTTCTGGTAATATATAGCTATTGTGTGTCAGTTTAACAGGAACACAAGTGCACTGTTATTACATCATGGTACCTTAATGGGGAAAATAGTTTCAGTTTCACTGTTGCTGGTGTGATTGCCAGATATGTAGCACGATAGACAGGGTTAATTTAAATGGATGCACATCTTAGTTTTTGAACTTAGGAATGCATCTTGCAAGCACTTCTAAGACCTAGCCAAGGGGTGCGGCCACGTAAACACAGGGTGGAATTAGAGAGAAGGCAGAGGTCAGATAATTATGAATTCTGAGATGGACACCATTCCCAGGCCTCTGGCCATTTAACATTGGTTTCCCAGGGCTTTGAAGAGCAGGGATTCCCTTTATTTTCCTAATGTCTAGTTGACTCGCCAGTCAACCGTGAAGACACAGGCTAAGGCCAGCTGCATTCAGAGTAGTTAGTGAATGCATGTCCTGCCCATATCTTTATGAAAACAAGGGTTACCAGCTCATCATTAATAATGCATAACTATATTCCAGCTCAGACCAGGACTAAGAGACATATTATAGACTAATCTGTCTAGTCTGTGTGTGTCTGTGTTTTGTAATCACATTTTGCTAGTGTTGGAACAGTATAAAATAAAGAATGATGTTTTGTGGAATTGTCACAATATGTGATTTCATCTCCTCAGATCAGTAACTTAATGAAATTTTCTTGGTCTCAACCAACATGATTATTTCTGAATGTAAGTGCCACCAAACCTGCATGTCCTTACATCCTTCTGTAATACACTGGACTAGGACCCACCTGCTGCTTTATCCATGAGGCAGTAATCTGGTGAGTTCTCGAAGTACACTAAGTCATTCTTCGTGGCCTTCCGGAAGTCCTTGTTAGCCACAGTAAAGCCTGTTCCATCCTGGTTCATGGTGACCTCAATGGCACCATTGTATTTCTTGCGGAGGTAGTCCCCGGTCTTTCGGAAGTCTGACATGGCTAACCAACAAGTCCTGAGAGTGCAGGAGCCACTGACCCCATGGCATTTACACTCCAGCTTCATAAAACGCTTCACGGCCTGCAAGGGAAAGCAACGGGGCTTCATTAGAATGACACCAAGGCATCTCACAGAACCTTCATGACATTTGCGCTAATGTGAGTGATAATATGAGCATGTCCAACGCAATGCATTATGAACACAGATCCACACTGCATTGGACAGTAGGGTGGGAGTCACCCATCACAGAGTATATACACACGTTGGGAATGGCAGCCATCGTTATCAAAAAGGAACTCAATGACATAGAATTATAGCTCTCATTCACATCAGCCTGAACCAAATGGGAGATTATTTTTTGTTTCCAGAAGGAGTGAATGTTCTAAGGTTACTAACAAAAGGAGAGGCTTGGGTAAGCACTTTTAATGCCCTTTGATGCCCCTACTCTGCCACAACATTACACGGGTGTCACAGGCACAGTGAGCGGTCATGGTGGCTGTTCTCACCGTCCGCCCGCAGCGGTTGTTGTGCAGGTTCATCAGCGCCCGGGCGTCCTTGACCGTCTTCTCCTTGGCATCCACGAAGGCCTGAGCAAACTTGATGCCATAGTTGATGTTGTCGCTGCAGCCACCCCAGTCAAAGTCACCCCCGGCATCCTTGTCCCGGCCCCTCTTGTGGGGGTCACAGTTGCAGGTCTTGAGCTCCCCCTGGCTGCAGGCCCTGGTAATGGCATAGACCACTCCGGCTGAGGAGATGGCGTACACGAACGCGGCCTCGCGGCTGCCTACGTAGAATACATTGATGAAGAGGGTTAACTATAAGCACTTTCTCTCCCTGGAAGAAAATTTCTCTAAAAAATAAGAAGGAAAGACAGCTGTTCTATCTGCAGGATGTATTAGCTGTGAATGTGACTGTTCCATTTTAAATATTATTGTACATTGAATCCAACTCGAATGTGTAATGCTCTTCTGTATAAACTGTTTAAAGATGGCCATTTTGATATCCCATTCATCACTGTGCTAGCATTTTGACTGAAAACAGCAGAATTTTGCTCTGTATGTATACGCCATCTTCAAAAGTGGATGGTCAGCAGTGCATTCAGTTAAGTAAACACTGCTTCACAGGCTGAGTATTATACTTATGTATATTAACTTTGTGTTGTTAGCTAGGTGAGCCAAGCCAGCTGAGCAGTATATGGGAAGGATTGCTTGGTTGCTCTTTGAGGAGCAAGCAGCTGCGCATGTGGAAAGAGGGGTTTCTGCTGGCTGGCATGTGCTGCGCAGATGACTGCTTTTGGAATAACAGGGCGTGTTTTCGTTTACAGGAAAGTAGATTGTGGATTATTAGGCCTGGTTTGGCTTGGCATGCCTCTTTTTTTTTTGGTGTTTCTCATTCCATCCCATAAACTGAATCAGAGCAGAGAGTGATAAGTTAGGGAGTGGGCCTTTGTCTTCTTGCCAGGAACATATCTCCAAATATTTACATCTCCTATTACAGTTTGTAAGTCGCCAGTGTGGATCTGTCGCCCTGTCTGCTACTTGTTTTCTGAGAACATCCGTCCCATCCGACTTTACAGAAAGGTAACAGACAAGGAACTCTCTGTGGTCCTGCTACTGATGCCATGCAATGCTTCTGTTTCATAATGTGCATACAAGTTTTCGAGAATATTTGTACTCCAAACTATATACACATGCAAATACATTATTAATTGTAAATATTTTTCTCACTTGAAAAAAACAACTACTGAATAGCACACAACCTGCATTTTCACAATGGACTCCAGGGTGAAACATGAAATTCCACTGCAAATGGCAAGAAGGCTTAAAGGAGACAGGAGCTGGAGGTATATAGCAAAAGAGATCAGTAGATGCTCACTGAAGTTGACCAGAGGTTTGTGCAAAGTGTTTGTCAGTTAGACATGTATAGGCTCGTTAGACATATAGTGTGCTTAGAATGCCCAAAGAAATGCTGTTCTTGGATTTCATTTACAGATATTTTCTGATTTCATTTCAATCCCTTTATTTATTCAATTTCCACTTAAATCATATAAAATGTTAAATCATATAAGTAAGGCAGAGTATTGTACTTCTTTCCAGAGACTAACCCTGCAGTAGTAGTGGTCTTGAAGCCGTGCCACTTGGAAATATTCTTGTTTGACAATAATGCTTTTCCAGCCACTTGAAACCAAGAGTTGAAAACTCTTGTTGACGTCTGTACATGGTTCTGAATTTCCAGTCTCCGACTCAAAGTTCACTCCACAAACAGGGCTAAGTGGGAATGCTTTCAAACTCACAATAACCCCCCAGAAGGGAAAACTTTATGAAGGGGAAAGATGAATGGCCTTTCCCCAAAATATGACAGCATGTCTGGAGAAAGGCAAACCATTCTCTGCTCTGGGTTAGCAATTCTGGCTCTGATGTACCAGGAAGATGACAGTGACCACACTTCCACTGTGTTTATGAACTGTGCTATCCATAAGTGACCGGAAACAAGTCCACTGTGTGTGTGGTTTCTGTGAATGAGTGAGGTATTTGAGTTTGTATGTATATGTGTGTGTAAGATAGTATGTGAGGTGTGTGTTTGTAAGTTTGTGTATTTGAGTGTGTGCCTGCAAGTGTGGAAGTGAATGAGTATGCAAGTTTGTGTGTGCGTGAGTCAATGTGTGTGTGTGTGTTTGTGTGTAGGTGCATATGTGTGAGTAGGTATGGATATGTGTGTGTGTGTGTGTGTATGTAAGTGGTTAAGAGCAGCTGTAAGACACTACCCTGTTCTCCATAAGGCAGAATTTACTACACACTCCTGTGATGTATTAACGTTGATTTAAATAGTGAAAAAGAACCTCTGACAATCCCTGGGACTCAGTATATTATTCAACTTTATCCACCTCTGCTTATCCAGATACATTGCACATTTTCTCTACTATGAGAGTTTTTTTAAAGTAAAAATCAGCAGCTTTGCTAGGGAGAAATTGTCCTGCCTAACTCAACTGCATGAGAGGAAAAGTTATAATTCATTGAAACTTGTGGCCCTTCCACTGATTACAAATTACACATTGGGTGACATTGTCACGTTAAACAGAAGCACACTACTAACAGGCCTGATGAATTTTTTTGGAAGGTCAGCTTGTCGATATACTAACATGCCAAGAATCAGTCTGGACTTAAAAGGTGCACACATGCATACCATTCGCAACGGACTTGTACTTGCTCGCCGTGGCCATGCTTGAGTGAAACGGCCGTCATGTTGTGAGAATGAGTTAGATATGCGGCAGGAGGACAACACAAAAGGGTGCACACATTGGGGGGAGGGGGAAGATATAAAAGGTTGCACACACACTTACTGCGCAGCAGGACACGCCCAAAGACGGTATGGTCACGGTCCAGTGTGCTGCAGTTCCAGCGATGGTGGCGGAACTGGTGCTGGCACTCCCGGATCCACTCTTTGGCGCCCTCGCCAATGGACTGCATGATGTCTGGGTGCTTCTGGCACAGCTGCCGCTGCTTGTTGACCAATCCTGGGATGTTGTCGCAGATAACCCGAGCCCCCAGCGCCCCGATGTACCTGCGGTGGGGGAGGGGACGAGATGGCAAACATTCTTACTGGGACTAATTTCTCCAGTTTCATTTTCAAGGTAGAGGTTGAGTTATGAAACATTTAATGTTCCACATGTTGCATATAGTGTACAGTCTTTTCCTCTGACACCTAAGCAATGCAGACAATGGAAAAGTTTATTTATATATTTGTAGTTATACTTTGACTTCACTAGGTATTCAACTAACAAGCAACAAGAATCAGTGTTGTGTCAGTCCAAACATGCCACTAAAAAAATGAGCAATCAATATTTTTACACGTATGTGTTTTCAACTGTAGGCATTTGCCATGTGGCACAGAGAAATCTTAAATGACAGGATTTTGGAACCTTCTGCCCCACTACTGGATGGGCTAAAGGAACCCTCTTGCCACCCCTGGAAACTCAAACTCATGACACCCTTTAATGCCAAAGCCTGGGATCCCTGACGCAACGTTCCCAAACACACAGAAGCCTCCAGCCTACCCTTACTCCTGTATCGCGACCATATCCACGCCGCACTTTGATGAGGGGCAGTTTCCACTCCTCATATGGCTGCCTCATTCCCCAGGCTTCGCAATCCTCTGTGGCAGAAATGCTTCTCAAAGACTAGCGTGTTTATCCTGTCATCAAGCACCACCTGATCAAAAGGACCCAACTCTTGCCTCATTCGGCCAAAGCAGGGGAATTGCATGGCTTGTCCCGACTTTGAACACTACAACTGCTCTCATACAAACCATCCCACAACTCCTGACAGCAATACCACAGTAAATTGCACTTATCCTGCAGGCCAGAACTATTGCATTCATGTATATATTGCAATCCTAGGGGCTTGTGTATAAAGGGAATATACTGTATAACGTACACTGCATAAAGGGAAATGTACCGTCAAATGATTTTCTGCTACATTTTTACGTGCCGACCTTTCACCCCATTATTTTGTACCGTTGTACAAGCTGTGCTGTTGCTGCATCTGCTCTCGCCTACATGCAGGTCCAATATCCAGAGCTTCTGTTTTATAGGCGTTTTCTTAATCTGGCTTGCTTATAAATTCCTGATTGGAGGCACACGTCTGGATGGAGGCCCATTAAATAGTGAGTCTGAAAGAGCGGCCGTGTGTGAGCGTGAGGAACAGAATTTGGAGGAGGTTCTAACTCTTTCTTTAAATTACAGAGATTAACTGATTCAGAGACTCAAAACGTCCCATGAATCAGGCTGAATGTGCAACATGAATTAGTTGCAAAAACAATTTGCATATGATGAAATAATTTAAATGACCAGAAACTACTGAAAAAATTGAAGGGCCATTGTTAAAGATTGTTAAATCCAGCCACTTACTTCACATTATTTTACAGTGAGTCCCTACTTTTCTTACTCAAAAGCAAGGCAGTACTTAAGATACTGTCTCATAAAGCTGGCTTCAAAGTCTGGTACAGCTCATTTTCTTTTTTCTTTTCAAAGACTCATAAACGTGTGATGAGGAGTATTTGTTTTGTTTGTACCACTTTTAAGATTCATTTCCTTAATCTCAGATGGTCCAGTGCAGACAATACAACTGATAATTCTTCAGGTTAGCCTCTTCAGGTGAAAATGTCAGCTGGGGTCTTGCCACCAAATGTCCCCTGGTCCCAGGTGTATGCCACTGGCTGAACTCTCCCTCTCTCTTCCTCTCACGCAGAGTACAGATCAGCTCTGCTTTTTATGGCGCCTGTAATTCACGAGTCCCGGGGCTGCAGTAACACACCATAACACCCTCTGCTATTAACTAAGTGTTGATTTTTGCTGAGCACAGAGTGGGGTGGAGGGGCGAGGTGGGCACGCACAGGGGAGAGGCACAGCTCTGGGAAATATAATGGTTTGAGCTCCCTAATGGCTCCAGTTCATAGCAGTTTACCTCAGCTCAACAGTTTGGCTTTCAAACAGCCAGAGCCACTCCTGGGGGAACGCTTTCCAAGCTTAAAGACGAGATGAACTATCACAGAGCCAAGCTGCCATTCACGCAAGTGCCTCAGGGTTTTTAAATAATGTCACAAAACAATTCTGTGGCACTTAAATGCCTTTCAACTGGTTCCCCACTGGACTCCTTATTTCAGCAAAAAAGTGATTCAGCTAGACCGATAAAGACAGTGAATGAAAAACTCAATTCTGGAAGGGGAATAAGTGTTTTTCCAAATCAATATGTGAAAATAACTTGCATTTCATTTAATTTAAATTTCATTTAAATTTTTGCTTTTTTGTGGATTCTTCACTTATTCCTTTAAAGTAAACATTACATCAACATCCAGTCAGTTACTTAAGATAATTGCTAATTATAGTAAGGACAGTCAGCAAATATCTTAAGTAAGCATAAAGATTTTTTAATAGAATTACTTACTGTATTATCTAACACTGCACAGAAAGGCTGCATCTACAAAATGCTCAAAAAAGCCATAAAACACAAGAGCCTTGAGTGGCACTTTAGCACTGCTAAACACCCCCCAGTTTTTTACGTCCATAAATTGGATTCCTGTGACGCTGCATCTCCCTGTCACGGATCCCAGTGACAGGACCGAGAAAGCCCATAGAGAGGCTTTGCTATAGTCACTTTCACAAGGTTAACTATGAAAAAATAAACCTTTCCACAGAACAATAAACTGTTTGAACAGATGCTAACATGTACTGAACATGTACTGAAATTCTCTCCCTCCTAATTCCACGGAAATCCCATGATTCTGACTTGTTCGCAGCATGGAACCCGTGGGAACTGCTGACCCCTATCTCTGCTGTGTTTTGGTTGTGCTTTATGTTTTAAAATAAGGGTGTGATGCACGTTCATAGATTTGCAGTGATCCAGGGGTTTTGGCAACTGCAAGTCTAACATAAAATAGCATTAGAACAGATAAAGATGGTTTATTCAGCAGAAGATAGCTGAGGGCAGGTAGGGACCTGGGAAGCTAATTCACCATAATGCTGTTCTATCTCAGGTCTGATAGTTTCCAGCAAGAACTCAATTCTAACCACAACTAAGATGCTCAATTTGAGTGCTTCTGCCATAGTTCTGACACAATGATGCTGGCTAAGGTGTTTTGGCATGGTACGCAAAATAATTTTTACATTTACATTCACACATCTGTCAGATGACAGACTCTTTCATCCAGAGCAACAATAAGGAATTCTAGTCTGTACACCTTTCTTGTGCAAAATGGTTGAAGTACTGGAAAAAAGGGAAAAATGTCCTAATTCAGGAAACCAAGATGCAGTCTATAGTCTCCAGTCTTAGGCTGAAATTTAACTGGAGGTTACTGACCCACTATTTCTGTGGACCATGCAGTATTTAACTGAGTGAGCAAGACACACTTAGATGGTCAAGATCAGGATCTTTTGGGAACTGATGCTGTAGTATTGACTATAAAGGGAATCAGTGCTCCTGAGTACTGAATTGTCCAATGGGAAAACATTAAGTGGAACTGTGGATGCAATTCCCCGATCAATTCACATCTGTTCAAAGCTGAAAAACAACAGTACTATTGCATTTTCCACTTTTCACTGGTTGGCAAAGTGGCAATTTGGTACACAGAAATCCATTGGAATGCCTGAATGCTTTTCCGAGAGTCCTGGGACTCGATGAAAACGGCTGTCTGGATGATATCAGAATAAATTCTCTCACTCATTGGCTGTCGGGGGTTTGGAATTGTAACTGCCAATTTGAACCTCGTCCCTTCATTCTCGGTTCAACGGCTCCACATTTCCAGGACAGGCGCACGGCTCTCATGGGAAACACAGTTCGTAATGCTGTCATTTACCTGCCTGTTCCAATGCATGGGACTGACTCCTGCAGATCCCTGCTCTCTCCCACAGCCCTGATGAAGGGAAATCCACTGGGCTGCACTAATCTCACTTCACATTGCTGTTCAACACTAATTCATTGCGCTTTCCCCCTTGTGTATGGCAGAAGTCCAAAATAGTATGATTTAAGCCTCAAGCCACTCCCATAACCCATTTGCCTGCCAGTAATTTGGGATTGTTTTACATGTATTACCTAATAGCAGGTAGTACAGTAGCATCACATGAAATCTGTCTGGGGGGGAGGGGGGGGTGTTTACACTGCAGAGATGCTCATTAACGTGATCGATGGGGGATATCACTGAACGCAGGGTTATGTTTTCTCCCCTCTCCCCAGACGATGCAGGCAGCTCTCGGAGAGATCAACCCCTCTCAATCAAGGATTTATTTATGGATTGCACCATTTAGTCAGTCCAAAGCAAACAGCATCGCGGTGAGGCACCACCTTCAGGGCTTTTGTTATTTATAGGCAGCATATGGGGGATCTAGTGTTGCATTTAACTCCTTCTTACACCACCATTGTTTGACAACCTCACATGACCTGTCTGCCATGCACACAGGGCAGTGCATGGCAAGGGGTCAGGGAGCTTGGCTTCTCACTGAAATGTTGCAGGTTCAAATCTGAGGCATGGTGTTGCTGTGCAATGCTGAATTAAGGCACTGTCTTTAACAACCTCAAGAGACATCTTTAAAAATTCAGATACATTCACCTTTTTTGGTTTCAGACTGAGCTGCCATGGACAGAATATGGCCAATGAATTTTGACCAGTCTCTGAAGGAGGCACTGAGATGATGAATGGAATGCTATGTTTTTCTGGTCACCATCCTTCTTTATAAATGTGGCAGTAATATTCTTATTATATGTTTCATAATTCATGCACTCCCATTTGAACAAATTATAATTCTGCGTTATTATCATTCTCTGGGTAGATGTTGTAATGTTTACTACCCCTCTGAACTACTACGTAAATACGTATCCTTTGTTTTGTTAATATGGACTGCTAACATACACACAGGCACACACACATAGCACACTATCATATTTCCACTAATCACCCTTAGCCCAGACCACTGCATGTCTTCTTTTTTCAGAGTACCTGGCAAATTAATGATTTTTCTGCTTCATTGTTTATAGACACCAGCTGGGCCAAATACAGGTATAGCCAGGAGGGCCAACATAAATTAACTTTATTGCTCTATTATTGCGAAATTGGCTGGTAAACTACCTTGCCTGTGTCATGAAAAGGGCTATAATTTTGATTCAGATTTACAAAAGAGCTAAAATCTCATTTATTCACCACATAGATAAATGAATGTCTACACATGTTTGCTTTTCCCTCATGGGTGTTCCTTGAAGAACAAATCTCTGCTTTCAATGGATCTGACTGAGGTGTGGGCTGCAGCTGGAACCCTTTTTATTATGGCTTGTGTTCTTTATTCATCTGTTACTTGGTTTTCCTATCTTAAACATTTGCTATTAGTTTAAGTGACTACTGAACTCATGGATATGTTGAAAAAAGGAAAAAGGGCCCATTTGCTTTAAATTACTCAAATTAGGAATAATTCCCATTGTGGTTAGAGTGAATTATTTAAATTGGGAGGAGATTATGATTATTTTAACAGCCGATATCTTCTGCTTATATTGAGAACTCGTGTTATGCCATGGCCTGTAGGTTATTGATGTAACTGGTTTACTGTGGTATCATATGAATACTCTCCAATGACTAGCAATGACAGTAACAGAGACAGTTTTCTAACCAAAACCACAGCGGACTAGCAGAACCACAGAGCGTTATTGCAGTAACTGGGCAAAATGTGCTTTGACTGATGGATCCAAACATAATTTGTAAAGTTCAAACGAGACAAAGCATATACAGGAGGGATGTGAAATTCCATTCCCTGAGGACTGCAAATTAAGCTCCAGATTTTAATTGTTCAGTTGGATTCATCACTTGGGTATGGAGTTCATTCATATGGTGTGCCAATCACAAACCAGTCACTAAGAGGTACAGTATCCCTGATTTTGTAGACTAAATTTAAATCTGTCCCAGGGGAATCAACAGCTCCTTAATTTTTATTAAAAGCCGAATGCTGCATATCTGTATATAAAAAGGTGCACGTGATGTATGTTGCATGTAAGTAATCAATAAATTAAACCATTTCAGTTGTGTCATACTGGTAGTGGCTTCCACGCAGTGAGGTAGTATAAAAAAGACCATAATAATACAAATATTAACGCCACGACTTTTATCTAGAGACATAACAAAACAAATTTTAAAAATTTTGAAGGAAATAGAGCGGGGTTGTCCTTCCTGCCTCAATTTCTTTCCTGATAGGGACAAAAACCCACATCAGTCTAAAATGCGTCAAACGTGGTGATTCATTTGCACAGTCTGTTGTAACATGCCCATTGTATACGCTTTCCTAACTTGAATTTATGGGTTTATTGCGTTTTAGAAGACACGGATTGAGAAACCAGGAGTACACAAAACTTAAATATTGATTTTCACATAAAGTAATGATGGGTGAACAAAAGCTTCATGAACACTTTATTTCCACATGAAAATGGAGCCGTCTTTTCTCGTGCGCTGCTGTGGAACGAATGTTCGCTTAACATGGAGAAAGGAATTCTCAACAGGTGCTACACCGTCTTAAAAATGTAAATCGTCATGCTGTTGGATGAAAATTATTTTCTCGCTCCTCCTGTGTACACTACATCCTAACTGCGTGAACATAATAACCATTCACAAAATTAATATTATGCTAGTCGAGATATCTGAATAAAAAGCACTCTGAACAATACTATAACAGCAACTACTCGTGAATATATGATCAACAACAACAATAACAGCCACTACTACAACTTCAAGTGCAAATCTACATTAACTTAAAATCTGAATGTTTTCGCGTCGTTTCACATCTAAGAAACATATTTCATTTGGGAGAAACGAGAAACGCAATAAAATCGTAAAAACTGGCATATTTTAAACGAATTATGATTTAAAGACGGCAGTCTGTATTAGCCTAGCCACAACATATACGTATTCCCTTCTCGCGCATCTGGCACCTCCGTGTTGTATTGTTTTGTTAAAAAGCAACTTTCCCTTCCTCTCGTAATGAAGGGGCTGCGATCGCTCTGAGGGATTTCAAATTGACTGGCACCGTTTTAATCCCGTATAAAAGCAAACTGGCGAAAATACATTCACTGGTGAGATGCAAAAAAAAAAAAAAATAATAATAATAATAATAAAAAAAAAATCAAGGATTTGCAAGTGTGCGTGTGTGAGGGGGATTCTTTTGAATGTAACTATGAGAAGTACTTACCACCACGAAGAATCCACTCTGGGAGTGAGCATTAGAAGGAGTAAAATAAAAGCAAAGTATAGCCTGGAGCTGGCATTTGAGCCGTCTGAAGAAGGTGCCCCGATCCTGGACAGATGTCTTAATCCTGAGGCTCCCGTGGACACTGTGGGTTTGCTGTGAATCCGGGAAGGACCCTGAACTTTGCTTAAACCAAACATTTTATGCTTCTTTTCCAGTAGACTGATGTGAAGGCGAGAAGAAAGTCCGGTAGTACGGTTGATCTTTCAGGGCTGGGTAGCGTTGACTTCACACATAGTTGTTCAGGTAAAGTTTCCCATCTGTGCTCGTGATGCAGCAGTGTTTGTTCTGCATGAATTTCACATGTGAATTGTTAATTCACCAGGCCATGACAAAACGTATTCCACCTAAATATCCAACCACTGCTGTAAGAGAATTGGCAAACGCAGCTGAAGTAATCCCAGCCAGGGGGGCGATCTGCAGAATTTAGGACTTGGAAATCAGATTTGCTTCACTGAAGTTTCATCTTCTCTGAGAAAACACAGTACTCCCCACTTACTTGGCCAAAACGTGTGATTTTTCGTTGATATCACGCCTTCCCCCCTCTGGTGAAGCAAAAAAAAATTTTTCCAGGTCCTTTCTCCTATGGAATATTTCTCGCAGCCTCTCACCGTTATCAGCACCGTGAGTGTGATAAACTGCAGCGTTGAACTGAAGAAACTGTAAAACGGAGGGGTGGCGGACAAGGGCTAGGGGTGTGGGGCAGAAAAATGTTGACAGCTCTCTTGCCTGGCTGTTCTCATTGGGTAGAGATCGGGGACGGAATCATGTCTTGGGTCTTATGGGATGCGCGCGACTTTGCACTCCTGGCGGGCAGAAACGCAGGGGTATCGCTGGAAAGTAGGTAGCGGAATCAAGCCACCTGCCGTTGCCGCTGTGGAAGAGTTAAAGACAGACTTAAAAGGATGTCCTGGGCATTTGCAACGTAACATAGAGAGACAGAATAATTTGTACCAGAAGTAACACGTTTAAAATTTCTTCGGTGAATATAGCGATTACAGGATCACGCAATAACAAAACTAAAACAATTATCCAAGTCAAAGGAGAAAATGACAATAAATTATATTAATAAAAAAAATACCAGCATAACGACAATAAATATAGCACGCAGATAGGACATATTCAAAACGGCATATTTTGAAGTCCACATACAGGTATTCTTAAGATCATGACCACATACAGGTAGGCTATTCTTAAAATTATGGTACAGACCGTGGAGTTAGTTTACATGATTGACATTCGGTCCTGTTCTATGTATGGCGCCATTTATGTGCGAGGAAATGCCCGGAGTTCTATAGGTTATAAAATTTCGAGAACTAAAGTAAAGGTATTTTCTTAGAAGAGGTATGTATCTTTGTTGAAAGAGGTGTATATGTTCTAACAGTCTGTTGCGTAATCTAGTGGACCCATAAAAATCGACCACCAAATAGTAGTGTCAGAATAACTGATTGCTGTACCTCACATTTGGTGCCATGTCGCGTTCTTGCTTCAAAAAACCCGATGTACAGACACCAACAGAACACAAAAATTCGAATGCAGGTAGTCTATATTACCTATACTAAGGCGGAATGTGTAAGTTACACACAATTAGTCTAACAATTTCTTTGAATTAGAAGGTGTAACAGTAGCAAAAACCCTTTACAATATCGCTAAAATTCTCAAAATTATAGGCTACAGTGAAAGTTACAGTGAAAATGGACACGCAGGCTTACTTTTCATAAAAAAACTTTAAGTATAGTGATATTGTTTGTCTATTTCGTATCATTTGTAATATGCAGCAGTCCGATTTCTTTCGATTTTTTAAAAATAAATATTCCGCCACTTCCAGTAATTACAATTGATTATATTCAGTAGGGTAGGTATAACCAATATCAGATAAAATGTACAAAATGTTTTTGAGGTACATGCAATGATATGGTTATGTTTAACAAATTACTTTATTGGAAAAAAACAATAATGTGGACCAAAGCTTAAAAGAATCTCAACTACATTTGTTGAAAAGATAGGGTATTACGTGTAATTACACTGTAATTGCGACCACCATTCGGCAAAGAATCGGAATGGAATTGCTTTCATTTACCAGACTTTTCGCCCCATACAGCCTATAATGCACTACAAATACCGATTCAGCTGTCTCTGCAAGTCAAAAATACAAGGAGAATATAATTAAATATTAAATTACGTACATATAGTAGATCTAGTTTGTGGCCTAGGTCTGAAATGACGGGTTGTAGGCTACTCTACGTCTAAAATACCTCTAAAAGGCACTATAATAACGCCCATGCAAGCGCTTTTTAGGGGGTCGTTAAACTTTCTTTAAAATATCTGTACCATAACTGTTGGCTGGTAAATTTAATATACCGCGCCTGGAAATTGACATACCATTATTTAGTGTCGAATGAACAGGTTGCTTTGTCAGCAGAAACAGCAGGCAGTATGGAAAAATAATAATAGCCAGACCAAGAGTGGTGTCTGCGGGCTACAAATATTATGGCTAAGATATCTGTTTATAATCAGATTATTTTATGAACTTCTATTGTATTTTACATCAGTGTGCCAGACTGCTAGGCAACCAAAGAACATCACATTCGATACTGTGTTCCCTCAATCAGGACGACCCTCAAGCGGCATGAAAGAAATATGGACTACCAGCACAGAGTCTTCTTATTCGCCCTCATAAACTTTTTTCCGCTACAGTAATACAAAATAACTTAGTATAAACTAATAATGTATTTTCGCAGTTTAAGACTGAAAATAGAATACAGTGTATATGTAATATCTAGTAGTGTGGCAACGTCCTCTCTGCCGACTGCCTGCCCCGAACAGGTGCTACTCTGGGCGATCACGCTGTTTCGTGGGCAGCATGAACGTTACAAATGTAAATAGGTCAGACCAAAATTCTACTCACGTATCTCACTGTTATAACTTTCTATATTTGGTCAGCTCCCAACAACAGCAACTCACAGTACAGTGAGCAAATAGACACGCTTAGCCTCCACTTCAGTATGGATCCGTTGAAATGCCAGGTGTAAGGTGAACTAGGCCCATATTTATTATTACACCTTACATTTAAGCGTAATATACCGCTGAAGCGTAGCTCCCATTGTATTTAATCCTTAGTATACATTTCGGGACGCTTTCTTATGCAAAAGATACGAATAAAACGATACAGCTTTCACAGGTGGTTTAAACCTTTCATCACTGAAAATATCATCTGGGTATAACACTTCCACGGATGCCAGTGACGTGCCCGGGGTGGATATTATTCCTACTCAGTAAGCGGGCAATGTGGTTAAATAGCCTACAGCATCCACGAGTGTCCTTCATGCAAAACAACTGCCACAAATACCTCGCTCAAGTGATTGATTCTCCCTACCTACACAAACCCCAGCGTTCAAGTTTAGCTTAGTTACAAACGATATATCTAGAGACTTCGACTTGAGGTGCATGCTTTGGTCTTATAATGATTTATGCTCCTCGGTTTCGTTGCAATGCCCGCACGGGTAAGAAGAAATATTGAGTATCGCGCCCAGAGCTCTTCAAAAGACTTGAATCTCACTCCATCCATCTACATCGCTCGCCGTTGACGTATCGAATTCTCAGTGGAAATTATTTTCTTCTGCTCGTGGACGTTGCAGCCATATCTGCAAGCATAGCGGGCACACTCTTTACTTAGGAAATGAGGTTCAACGTGAAATCGAGCTCAAAAGAAAATGCAGTTGCTTATTTCCCCCCATTGCTTCCAACAGAATGCCAAATTAATCTTGTTTTTTTGCTCATACAAAAAGGCATAATATGATGAAAGCGGACACAATTTAAAAAACTCAAATTACTAATATTTGGCAACAGACACACTAACCAAAAAGTGGCGTAGCTTCGGTACGACACAAGTCAGGACTCGAAAAAGAACTTGCAGCTGACTGAAACATCGAACTGGAAAACCTGTAGTACAGATTTCTGAATTTTAAGAATAACTCAATGTATTATTCAAAGAAGCTTCTTTGTCTTGGAATATTGAACCATCGTGTACAGTGTATTCCTCTTGTTCATACGTTTCATTCTAAAAAGGTGGGACAATTGTGACAAAGCAATGTCTAATTCCCATGTGATTGAAATAAGAGTTCTCAACGGCAGAGCAATGCACGCATAAGCGATTCTTCATCTAGGAGGAATGCAGGTAGTCTGTAAAGCGAAGCCATTTTCGTGTGCATGTGTTTATGCGTGTCGAGATAGATACAACACTAATGGCCAAGACTGTGCATAAACATCACGGATTCCGAATTCATTAAAACACAAACTGAGCTACACCTGATATATGGCCTTATGTTTGTACAGTCATTCTATGAACCCTGAAAGTTAACGTCCGTATTTCAAACCAGCACCAAAGGTATCCTAAAATAATTACGAGTACATACAGGTTCTGCGGACTGGGTATGTACACGCTCACTGTTGTGAGTAGTACGATTTCCTGATTGTGTGAGAGGAAGGCCCAGATCTGGGTAAACATAAGCATGAACAAAACATCCATTGTTTTTCTTTCTTTCTTTTTTAATTAAGTGTGATGCTGTGAATTTGGAATCAAATGTAAATGATCTGACAGTGTTTATCCTAGTTGTATTCTTAACATTGCCATGTCACTGGATGGGCTAGGATGCTTTGACCGATAGACAGCTGGCTCAATCTCTTGGCCAGGAGACTGTATACAGTTAATAGGAAATGTGTGTTGCTTTTAACGAGCATACTACAGCAACCCCGGTTCAGCTGCATCAAGATCTCCACATTAGGGGTAATCGGAGTTGGCTGTCACATGGATTGGTTGTCACAGTTCTTATAACAAGTACATACAACCTAGAGAAGCTGACATTTGATGGGTACCAGCGCAACAGATGCTTATATTCTATACAGTCAATATTGATATGCTGTGGCCATGGTGCATTTATAACATATATAACAATACTCTTTGGCTCTGATAAATACGCTTAAAGGTTTGTCTTGTGGTCTGGAAATCAATCATTGTGCCTTTTGAAATTAATGACATAAAACATTAGGGTCCCGCCATTTTAAAATGGTTCTGTATCAACAGTGAAAAAATAAACACCGTCATTCATAGCTCTGCTTGGAATTAGGATTTGCATAAACAATTTTTGTTAGCTTGGTGCAAAATAATAATAATAATAATAATTGGAAAAAATGTGGCCGATGCAAGTTGTAACATTGATTCAAATGTCACTTTGAAAACCAACCCCAGTAAGGCCCTTTATTAGCAAAACAAGGCATAAAAATGATTTAAAAGGAGAAATGGAACACTGACAGAAGTACAACAGCTAAAACATCAGAACGAACGGCAAAATGACAGAAGAAGACTGTCATCAACTTACATGATGAATTTGAACTTACTAGAGGTGTTCTAGTTGACTGCTTATACAGTCTTTATGATTTTGCTGCAGATATGACACAGACATTGTAACAAAGTAAATCACTTCTGTCCCATTAAAATCTGACAAACAGCACATGCTTGGATGTAGACAAGATTTTGTGTTGTTATGTAAGCTTGCATGATCAAGACAAGCTACCAAATACAGGTGATATGTGGGCAAAATTGGGTGTGACATTTGAAAGGAGTGGCTAATTAGTTGCTAATTAGGAAGGCTAGCTATAATTTGCAGCTTAACCATTCTAAACAGCTAGAAGTTTGTTTTTGTGAAGCATTGAACAATTTACTGTTATGGATGTTTTAGAAATGTTTACAGTGTGTCATTTTCCATCCATACACGTTTCATGTGTGCATATAAAGTGTGTATGTGTATGTGCACAGGTGTAGTTTGAACAGGTAAACCTTAACATTTAACAAAATATGTGTAAAACAGCTAAAGCCCATTAACAACAATTGTCATTTTTAAATTTAAATTTAACTTGATTTGCAATAATGTATTTGAAATTGGCCATGGAACACTGATTATTAATTTAAAGCCTCTGAGATGCTATAAACTTAAGTTGTCACAGGAAAATAAAGTTGTGTATTTTGAATCAAGGTACTATGATATAAACACATGTATTTGTAAATTAGATTCTAACTTTTCTTTAATGACAAACAGAAGCCTGCAGAATATCATCAGACTAAAAAGAACTGTCACAAACATTCCCAGGCTCCTCAATGCGAAACTAAAGATGCTGACATACCTAAGCAGCTGTTCCAAGAGAAGCCACTTGTACTGTGGGAAAGGTTTCAGTGTAGGGCTTTGTTTGATTCAGACATTATGGAAATGTGTCTTTCACTACCAAAATAGCCCATTTGTGAGATACACACACAGAGTCTGAAATCATGAAGCCATGGGTTTTCTTTTTATAGTTTCTTTTGTGATCAAAATCATTGGGATTGTGAGGCACAGGTAAACAGGTGAAGAGTGATCACAAGTCCAGCTTGTGAAACAAAGCAGGTCTATGTGTTGTTTTCTGCTTTAAGTAACACACAATTCCAAGTATTTGACGTGAACAAATCGCTCTTGGCATTGAAACTATTCGAATTAGCTCATACAAACTGCAGTTTTGACAAAAGCTAGTGAAAGCAATTACAATATTTAAGCCTAAAACTGTAATTAGGCTAATCTGCTTTTTGACTATTTTATTTCCTCTTATCAACACAGCTCTCAGACACCGTTTACACAGTTGGACTCTAGCAATGCAAATCGAATTGCACCCCCTGTGTGGGGGTGAAATGTGCACGAGTCTGTATGGTGGAGCAGGAGCCAAACTCTGGTGAATTTTTGTGCTGCGGAGTTTAGCTCACGATTTTATGGTAAATCAAAAGGAATTAGCACAGCACAAACATCAGTAAATTATGGACTCCCTCTGTGCCAGACAAAGCCTGCTCATGAGAAAAGGCTGTTTTTTTATCGTAAGCCATTCACAAGCAGCATCAAATCCCTTTTTCTGCAAGGCGAACTTTGCCCAACTGTTTTGCTTTGACATTAGAAACTCAAAGTGTATTCTTGAACTGTGTACAAGAAGCTTAAACTATTTCAAATGGACTAAACTGAAGTTAGGTTCCATGCATGGAGGATGGTACTGTGTAGCATTACTTGTAGGGGAATTGAATTTCATTTTTAATTTAGAACTGGTTCCCTATGATGCTGAATAGACTTAAAATAAAAAATGCTGCCATCACTACTTGTATGCTTTCAAAATAGTGTTACACATTTGGGTCTCTGTAACAATAACAAAATATGATAATGATAATATGCACTAGGTGAAAACATAAACAAAATTTACTGCCCTGAACTCAGTGCTTTAAGGTTCATTGCATTTTTAGAAATACTGTCAAATTAATCAGTATTATTCAATTACTTGAGTTGGTATTAAAACGGACTGTTAGCTTTGCCCTATAACAAATACCAGCAACACAGGATAATCAAATTAATAGCATTTACTTGCTTAACTTTTAAGACTTAAAATGGTGTCCATTAGCAACTATTAAAGATAAGCTCAAGCTGAACCTATTTATAAACCTATGAAACCATTATGTATGCTGACTGTAGCCATAATTAATTTATTCTGGGGAGGGAATATTACCATCACACATAAGTTCACAGCTTACAAAACATGGTGTTGAAATGGCAGAATGAACTGGATGGTTAAACCACATTAATTCAGAACACACGGGCTGAACCAGTGGCATGTAGCAAATGCCTCGACAGCTGCACCGAAGAATGGAAGTCTGGTTTGACTGCTATTGAAATAAATGGCTGTGTCTTGTCTATCTGATAACCTTGCACCGCAGATTTCAACCTCCTGCTGCCTTTCTGTGCTGGAATATTGTGCATAAAATTGCATAATTGTCACGGAATTAAGAGAATATAGACAATTATCCACTGGTCCACTGTATATTCCAATAAGGACACTGTCGATCTCAGTTCTCCATAGTACAGGGAAACTGTCCCCCCAGCTAATGATCCTGGATCAGTATATGCCTTAAAAAATGGGGAGGGGTAATACTAAGACCAATGACTCTGGATCAGTTGAGGGGACAGAAATATGACCAGTCATTGCAAAGTATGATTATTTTGGATCAGCTATAAGGAGCATTAAATGTTGAGTATTATTAAGCTCAGATCATGACTCCCAGCAAAGAAAAATCTGTCCAAAAACATAGGATGGTCTTAAAGGGTAGATACAACCTCTATGCAATACATAAACATGTATACATGTATATATGTACATGAGCCCTAGGGAATGATTTCAGCTGGACACATTGCATATACAAGTGAGCGGGCCTTATTAGGGTGACTTTTATGTGCTGGACTCATCCAGTGAAACTGGCTTTCCCTGGGTTATATTTTCACCCTTATTTCATACCAGTATTTGTAGATGTGGTCAAACTGAGAACCAGCTTCACTTCTCAGAACACAGCCTCCCCTGCTCTTTGGTCTTTGTGTTATCAGAAGGCACTCAGTGGCTGGAGACTGCACAAGATGCCCCTGGACTGATGACATCAGTCACAGCCCCCATGACATCAGTTGTTTCTGCACAACTACGTGGACACAACGGGCAGTTTGATGGTTTATATGGCCACAAGTCTGATTTCAGAGCAGCATGTGTTTCCAGCCAGAATGGCAGTGCAGGTGTTTTCTCTGTGATGGCCCACCTGCTGCTCGCAGAGCTACCAGCTACCAGTGTTAGCAATGAACCCATACCTTTTGCCAGAGAGTAGTTGACCTAATGCTATTTCAGTGAATAGTCGCCTCTTATGGCAGTGGAGAAAGGCTAACAGTGGGATATATTTCTTAGATCACTGTATTAAGCATGTTGGATAGGATCCTACTACATGTTTTAAAATACAGCAATGACACGCCGTGAAAAGGAGAGCATTTGCTTATGTCACAGTGTTAAATGGAAAAGCAGTTGCACGTGCGTTATAACATCATAGGCAAGATAAAGTAACTACAATTGTTTAAAACATTCTCCTTGCATTTAAAAACAGCAAATAACAAAATGATCACTTTGCCCTTTATATGTGTTTACAGTAAAACAGCATAGAATTGATTAAAAACCGTAATCTGCTCTGTTCATTCACACAGTGTCCGAAGTACACCACACTCTTTAAAATAAAGTAACAAAAAATTCAAATTCATCAAGCTAGTAAAATGATATTAAAATGTTATTTTCATTTTACTTGAATGGATTTCAAGTGTTAAGGTGCCTGAATGAAACACACAAAAAATACTACTAGAAAAATAGATAAAAATATATCAAAATACTGTGAGTTGTGCTCAGGCTTTGCTTTCAAACAGTGTTACTGCCTATGTCTCTTTCACACCCTGTACCCCATTTCTCTGGCACCCAATTTTTCAACCCCTTCCCTTCTGTCACCTGCTCTCTCCTCCTGACAGTAAAGCCCCTCTCCTGCTCTCCTGGACTACTTCCCCCCTATAAAACCACACACAGATTTTCATTTCTCAGTGTAGTCCGACGCTGGTTTCAGTTAAAAGAGGCTGTTTCAGGAAGGTTTTCTGGTACTTACCGGCTGGGTTGGAGCTGAGCACCGCTGTGTGTGGAAGGACTTTACGCAACCGTGGCAGGGGACTGCTGGAGAACAGAGGCATGCATGACCTCCTGGATTCATATTAATCAGCGTAAATCCAGGAGCATTAGTCATAACCCTAAGTAAAGGTCAAAAACAATGCAGCACCCTAAAAATACCTCCGAACCACTGACCACAGAGATGTGGAGAGATGCAGGGAGGGGGGGGGGGGGGGGGGGGTGGTGGTGGTGGGGGGTTGTTTCCTACTTTGTCAACTCCCTCAGCCGTCACATCCAAGCAGTCTAGTTTAATTTATTATTTAGTATAATTTATATCCTCTGACAACAGAGGTAACACTGTTTGCAATTTGAGAGTTGTACATTCTGGCAACCTGCTGGCTGTTTCTCAGAAAAGGGACACAGTACAGTCACCCACTTTCACATGGTCACACACACACTTGTGCACACACACACACACACACACACACACACACACACCTGCATGTGTGCACACATACACACACATACACACACACACACACACACGCACATATACACACACATACATGCACACATGCAAACTCATAAATACAAATACAATACAAAACTCATACAAATACAAACACATACGCTCACATGCAGACACACACCAGACAAGGTCCAAATTAAGCAACGTACCCTTCAGTTACAGCAGCACAAAGAGATTGAGGTGGTGGGGGGGGGGGGGGGGGGGGGGGTAAATCCAGGTCTCATGTGACTCAGTATTTCTTGAGATGGGCTGTCTGAGTTAGGCCTCATAGTGACAACACTGTAACAGCCTGTTTACACACTGAACAGTGTGTCATCATCTCCAGGTAGATCAAGAAGTGATGTGGGAACTTATGCTTCCCCATCCTCCCTCCCCACCTCCAAAACTGAGAACTGTGGGTCTTCAGGGGGTAAAATCACCCCCACCCCCATTTATACACTCATTTTCTGGGTCTGCCTACAGCGTAAGTGATCGCAGAGATCACACAGAGATTGCTCAGGTGTTGGGCTACAGCATGGTTCACTGTGACAAAATGCATGCCTCATTCCCAGACAGCTGTCCTGTGTCACTTCCTCCTTGGTGTGACTTGCTGACTGGTTTCCTGTCTGATGGTATAGAAGTGCCGATGCAGCTTTTACAACTGTGGGAAAAGAGAGGGTGTGTTGTGTCAACCTAGCAGATTTTGAGAGTAGTGCTTACTGTCTCAATAATGCATCAGAGAGATGTGTTGCTACACGTCACCTAATTTCTGTAAAGTGCCTTTGATTCTACATGGAGTGTCTTTCGCCGAGCTGTGTGTATGTTTATAGAATTTTTGTGTGCTTGGTTTAAACCACGCAACTTTTCACGTGCCACTACAAACCAATTGTGGCTTGTGTGACTGTAATAAGAGCAGTTGGTCCTACTGCAAAATGAGGCATGCTGCTTACAGTGCTTCATGAGAGAAACTGCATGCAGGGATTGAGTTTAAAGTGAAAGTCCAGAAAGTCTGTCATAACTTTTCCCTGTCATACTCACACACAGTCAAACATAATCACACACTGCCCCCCTACCACCACTATAGCAGTGTGTGGGACGATAAAATAACATGCCTTTAAGCCACACCCTCTAGAGTGAGGGTAGCAATGACAGTGGCATCTCTGACATACCAAAAAAAAAAATCTCCTCCCGCGGAAATGACTCTGTGTGTTTGCACAGATTCTGACCTGTGTCTAGACTGGTGTAATCCAGAGTGTGCCTGTTTTGCGTGCCCTGAAAATCTCTGATTACTGGAAACAGTCGGATTACGGCTGGTGTTTACGACAATCCTGCAGAACTTCAGTTCAACGTGCACAAACACTTTTGTCGATTATCGTAATGACCTGGCTTATAAAAACAGCATTGTGCTGAGTCATGGTACTGAAATTATTATTTTTCAGCCAGACAGTAATCCTGTTAAAGCAAAAGGGGTTGGTGACTCTCAGATAATCCTGTATTAATGTTACTGACAATATGAACACAAGTGGTCTCCCTGGAGTTGAGGAAATACCCAGCATGCTTTGGGGGAAAGTGGTGGTCATGGAGACCTCTGTTGGAAGTCTTGAAGGCTGTTGAAGCCAGCCAAGCTCTGCTGCCCGGCTCACAGGACACAGGAGATGCTGGGTGACTTTCCTTCCTTGACCTTGTGGTGCAAAGAGAACAGAGTGTACAAGTGGACCTGGCACCCCCCTTTCTGAAATGGCTATGACTGAATTTTTTTTAACATGCTCAAATGATTAAAGCTGACCTAAACCAGGGCTTCTTGGTCCTAGACCTGAGGGACTGCCCCATCTGAGGGGCTGTTTCCACTCCAGGCAGGCACTAAACCACCAGATTCATCTATTGTCTTGATTGAACCAATTTAGCCTCCCATCCCCAGCTGTGAGACTGTCAGTGTTTTAAAGAAGGCTGGATGGACTTCTGAACTGCAGCTCTGCTGGACTGGAATTGAGTAGCAATAGCCTAGCAAAAAAAGAAAAAAAAATTAAAAAGGCCAAAAAAGCCTAAAAAGGATTTTAGCCTTTTATATGAGTGCAAACAAAGAGATCTCCTGTGCACAGTTGCTACCAATCCACTGATTCCCCTGACTAATTTAGGGCATGTTAACTCTATCCCAGATTATTCTGTCACATTAATGGTGATTGAGTAAATGTGTCAATTAGAGGGATTAATACAGTATTATCTCACTGTAAGGAATGCATAAAAGTACTGGGAGAGCCTCAAAATCCCATTGCATCTGTTTGTGGGGGGATGAGGATTGAGTGACCTGAAACTGAGTCAGGCTCCAAAAAGGGCCAGGGAAATAAATCTTCCACTAACATCTCAAAGAAGATCAGAACACTGCAATGGGCAGAATTTCAGGAAAGGTCATCTCGCCCATGCCGCTAAAAAAGAGAGCACTGTGTTTGTTTCGAGAGTGATTCATCATAAATGGTCTTAACTGGAGATTGACTTTCCCTGGTCCATGGAAGAAACTTTTGTAGAGTGTGGGCTGAAGAATGTTTTGCAATGGCTATTCCTCATCAGGTACTTTAGTTAGGGCAACAAAACTGCAGCTAGGATGATCCTTGGACGAAACACAACAACAGCAACTGGGTGGAAAAGCGTAGTACCAATCAGACAAACCCTCCCTGGTAAATACCAGTGAGATCACAGATCGGTAAACGGAACCTTGGAAAGGATTTCCCACAACTTACTGGCAGGAAGTGTACAGGCAAACAGCAAATGAGAGTCACGCCATGCCTGCTTGCCCATTGCTACTGCGTTATCGTGCGGCACTGATCCACTTCAACACGCCAAATCCCCTCATTCAACCCGGGGGAGAGATTTCACAAACTATTTACGGAGGAATGGTTAGTTTGCATGTCGAATAACAATCTGAGCAGAAACGTCAACAGCGAATCATTCACGGCAGATCTCACAGGATGCGTGGTGAGCAGAGCACCAATAGGCACCACCGGGCAGATGACGTCAGGGGCTCCACAGCACCCACTTCAGTCGGAACAGTCATCTTTCCGTTATTTTTTTCAGCGATGGGGAACAGAATAGTCCATGTACTGGGCAATTTTCAGTGAGCATAAAAATACAAGAAAATAAGTAAATATTTTGAACATGCCCTCAGAACAAATTGTTAATCTTTAAACTCTTTAAAGAGTTCATATTATCCTGAACTGCATTCTAGATTTCTGCAAGTCTCCCGACCTGAGAGGTATGATCACAGCATTATATATGTAATGTTTATATCCTTCACAATTTTATGACTCGAATCACAAGCAAAACAAGTTGTAATCAAGACAGTCTTCATTGCCATCGAATAGGAAATCCTCTCAACATTAAAGTGTAGCACAGCTTGCTTTTAACAGCTCAGTCCTCAATTAATTCCATAAAAACCTCAACACCGAGGTGTCCTGAAAACAAAAGAAAATGCTAACCAGCGCTCATGCTAAATGTTTGGTTTTGTAAGAACTGCAGGGGTGTTACCCCATGCTGCAGGCATGGTTAACTCTTAGCATAATGCTTCATGGCGCATCTGACGGCAAGGCAGCCCTGGGAAAGTGCTTGGTCAGCATAGCTGTCATATCACCTCGGGATCACGGCATATTGATTTGGCCGCGAGCGCCCCACAAAAAAGCTCACTCCAGACAGCAGACTTGCAGGCCACGGCCCAAGTGAAGTTAAGGGGAAGAAATGGGATTAGTTCCCCTGAATTGCTGGCCTTGACATTGTTATAGCTGTGTACCTGATTATAGGCTAAGCTGCACAATTGTTTATTTAGCAGGGTAAGCCTCTGTGTCCCTGCTCTTCAGGGTAAGAAAAATCCTTACCTGTGTAAAAGCTCATAACAGAGGTGATGGTGTATGGAAATTCACACTTGTTTTGCTGTGGGAAAGGAAGAGCAAGACTGTCACTCCCAAAGTCCTAGGCCACTGTAGAATTTATATGTGCAAAATTGGAAAAAGCAAAAAATAAAAAAAGCATTAATGGCAGCTTGGTATGAAATCACATTCAGCCTTTGGGCTTTATCGATTCGTAACAATGCTGTTTGGCTTGTGTTTTCCCACTGTTCTTAAACAGCTGCGAGTCTTGAAGGCCGCCCATGGCGCAACTGTGCGGGGCAAATGTGGTCGGAGAGGAGAAAGCAGGCCTGGGGCCTAGGAGGGCCAGGGGGTTGGGGGGGGCTGGAGCTCTCTTCTCTTTCTGGGAGGGGCTCTGTGGAGAGGGCAAGGCCTCCTCCACACCCTGAGTGATGACACCAGGTCTTAACCGCCTGCAGGTGTGCCTGAAGACCCAGGCAACCAGGGGCTTTGAAGTTTCGGCCAAGTGGGACCTCTGCCCACCCCTGGCCAACCTCTCCTATGCATTTTGTTTCAATTAACACTTGCTTTCACTCTTCTTTCTCCCCTTCTCCCCTTTCTTTTTCCCCTTGTCTTGCTATTCTAACTTTTTACTTTCTTTAATTTGTTTTATATGCCTTGTAAATTCAGCTACAGTCCATATAAATACGAGGAAGGCAAGGGACTCAGTGAAGGTTTTCACACATATCAGAGTATAGCCGCAGTGATCCGTGATTTGCGATTGTTTAGGAGTACTACATAACTTACATGGGTCACCTCATGTTGCTGGATTTATGGTCTAGTTCGTAGCCTTTCCCTCACTCTAGGCAATTACTGAAGTTGTTAATTGTTTTAAAAATTTCCCGTAAATTCTTATGTAGTGAATATAAATGTATAACATGACTGGTTTTAACTAAAAAAATCTGACGATTGAAGCTGACTGGAAGTATGATAAAAATGATAAAAATGGTTGTACTATAGCCAGTGTTTGAAAATATATCTTGGTGTGCAGATAGTGACTTCTGAATCTAAATCGAAACTACTCGAAACCTATCAAGAGGGGACCCAAATGGTGTCATTATGGTTTGCATGCTTAACTCATATGGGTCTTTATGTATATATTATATTGATAATATTATTTTAGAGGCATCTAGTGGCATAGATAATGAAATTAAATTCAAACAAGTGTTTTTAAATTACATTAGGCTTCCTTTGGTGGTGGTTATGACTTCAGCTATTGCCTTTTGGTCAGTATTTGTGAAAGTATCTATACTTATACTTTGATTTCATCATACTTCTTGTACTCAATTATACTAACTAGTATCTTACACTTTTAGGACAATTTTATCAAATCCTGTATATTTTAATTACACATATTATCTTTTTGTTCTGCTGTTTTGTAAGCTGTCATATGCACAGTCAGCTCAAGGTCATATTTTTGCAGATGGGCTGATGGGAATTGAAGTTCAGCACTGTTGGTTATGTTGTACCTTTGAATTAGCTTGGACTTCACTACCCATCAGCACTGCAGGAAAGGGACGCTGACTGAATGTAAAAAAAAAACTATATAAACCCAGTCTTTTACAGACTAGCTGCACTTCAATTCATAATGCACGTCTGATGTAAGGGGGAAGATCTCATCATTAAGAAAAATAGTTTTCATTAGATAGCTGCAATTGAATCAATGTATAAGTATACATGTATGCACTTCAATATACATTGATTTTGGAAAATGATGCTGTTTTTAGAAACTCTAGTAAGTTTATGCTTTGAGATACAAATGAAAGCTTGACTGACATGACATCTTTGAAATACAATACAATTGCTTCAGGTCTTGTATTGTTTACACAAAATCGCGTGTCTTGTGCTTTGAGTTGAGATCCCATACCACAACAAGCAACAGCTGTGGTTCCTGCCAGAAAATCTGACACAATAATATAAAGAAACATTGGCTTTCAGCACATGTTTCTAACTAAGACTACAACAACCAAACGTTACTGCAGACTAACAAAGCACTGATCCGAGCAATTTAAATGCCTCTCCTGAGGAAAGATATCACGCTAGCAGCCCAAAGGGTAAATCTGTCTACAGCTGTACAAACCATAATATATCTGCATGTAAATTTATCACCCTGCTCTGATTTACTTTATTAATGTTCACAAAAGATCAATAATCATGATCATAGTATATGTCTAATAACAGAGGACAATTCACAGTAAATATTAAACTGTATAAATGGATTATGTGGTGCCTTATGTAAGTCACTCTGGCTAAAAGCTTTGCTAATCAAAAAGATGCAATGCAACGTTAGTGAGCAATTAATGCTGCTAATTAGATAGTTTAATTAATTGTCTAACGTCCACACAGATTAAATGTTTTCATTCCTTTTTATGATACTTATTTGGTTGTTCAAGATATGCTTAGCACTTATGTTAACATTTGAAGTGTTTAACAAAAGCAATCTTAGTTCATAAGAGGGCATTGGTCCCCATAACTGTGAATAGTAAGATGGCAGAAGTTGTTACAGTACTGTCCAGTCCGATCTCATATATGTCAGGAGAGGGAAAAGTGGGGATTTGAGTATAAGACATCACATTCCAATTACCTTATCGTATTCAGTATTACCACTGCTGCACTGCTGTGACCAATGCAACTAATAAGAAACAAATGCATCTTGGAAATTGCATAAAGCCTTTGACTAGGACAGCCTGGAACAGATATTTCTTGGTATATGGAGGTGAATGAAGTATGCTCTTATCCCTACAAAGACATAGCTGACTCTATCCACCTAGAGGAAGACAAAGGTTCCTCAGCTGTGGTGTGGTGGTTTGATCTGCTGTTGCCTGGGTAAGAATGATAGTTGTATTATTTCTTTGGCTCTGTCACTGTAATTTGACTTCTTAACATATTTGTGCATCGTGTTGATGTTGGTCTGATTCAAGGCACTAAATTCACAGCACGTAGGCTAGTGATTGATATGACTCAGGGTATATCTATGGCCAATTCTTTGAGGGGATTTGGGATTCTCTACAATTTACGGATTTTGTAAAGGGTACCAGCATATTTTACTTTTTACAGGCAGGCTTTGCTTTAAAAGAAATAATATTTCTAAAACAAACTATTCTTCTGATCTCACTGGACAGTCAAGTGATTTGCGCATTTTTCTTCATTTTCCAAAGGTGAAACAGTAGGGGTATTCACTGGGCTCACCCAGACCTCTGCAAGTTTCATCAAGATGTTGAGCTGCACCAGAACTTTGCTGGCATCTGTTTCCCGGGAACCTGTCATCCAGCACGTTCATCTGATGATATCAATTGCTAGGCTGTGTGGGTATGGGGTGAACGTGTCTGTTGTGATTGGATGACCTTGCATCATGACATGGAATAGTAACATAAAAGCATGCAGAAATAAATAAAAAGTTGACATTCTTCTTCTCAGTGGGGGCAGGTTGTACTCTTTAAAAGCAGAAATGTCCCATGAACATGCTGGTGAAAGGCCTGCTCCCATTGGCTGCTTTTGTGGACTATGGGGTTTAGGCCTCCATTTTAGTTCAGAGTGAAACTGATGCCTGATAGGCTGATCATTTTTTCCTCTCCAGCTGATGGAATTGCGCTGAGCATGTCACATTAAAGTTATGGCCCTGGTGGAGTTCGCAATTTAGGCTGCATCATGAGCCCCACCATTGCATTCTTACCCTTGTTGTTGTTAAAGGGGCTTAGAGCTCTGCGGGGTGTTCGTGCCTGGTGTTTGGATAATGAAATAATCCACCCCCACTGCCACACCAAGTACCAGCTCCCCTCAGTGCCATGCAACCCCCTTCCGCCACCCCCCATCATTAATGAGCGAGAGGGAGAAATAAATGGTTCTTTCGTTGGCAGCTTCCCAGGAGGCAGAAAAAAACATCTGGCTCATGTTAGCCAGAGGCATATAAAAATCAAAGGTGGGTTAGTCACAGACGCTCTGGCAGCACCAGCCTTCGTGTTTGGTCTTTACGCCTCAGCATCAACCAACAAAATGCTCTCTACCCGCAACGTGGTCTTTTCTCGCAAACGCGGTTGAACCAAAGCAGGGGTGGACACTCCTAGCCTGTGAATCATGTCTGCAAAAACCCCACCGGGCAGATAAGTTGAAGCAATTAGGTTTCTTCCACATGGTGGAATGATGGTGAGCGGAAGAGATGCCTCATTGGAAAACGAAAACAGAAAATACTGACCCGATGCCGTGGTTGCTGGACGCATGGTGCAAAAAGCTGGACTCCCCCGCTCCTCGCTAATTTGCTGCCTTTCAAACAAATCAGAATTGCTTGGTTTAAGTGACATGGCAAGAAGGGGGTCACGTGGGAAGTGATGAATCACAAGGACGTGGCGCGTTAGCCCCGGTGTTCGTTTTGGTTCACGCTGAGTCATCGGTTTCTGTAGGCTGCCATTCCAACTGGCAAATGCTGTCGTGTAACCTGTGGACAAAAACCGTAACCGCCAGCATCATTTAACGGGACATTATATTCAGGACAGGGTAGCATTCAAAAAGGGAAGTTGTTGCATAGAACTTTCCGCACATCAAACATTTCAGCAGCATTCAGCCATTTAAGCTTCATTTTGGATATTTTTCTACAAATCACTCATGAGTTAACCTTTCCTGTTGACATTCTGAGGCATCATATAAAGAGTGACTAAGTTATTAATTTAAGATCCAACAATAGTATTATATATAAGGCTTCACTCCAAGTCAAAGCTTTCCATGACAGCTGTATGAATCAGTCTAATAATAACACTTTAATGGAAACATTTTCCAAATGTTACAAAATTACTTTTAAGAGTGAGTTAGAGGAAGCAATATCTTACAAATGTTATATTTTATTTTTTATTTTAATGTTTGTGTGGATTGCTGACCTCTGTCATAATACAATAGCCCTTGAACAGTGAACAGTGTTAGCATTTCAATGGGTGAGTGTTTGGTATGTAAATACCCCACAGTCAAAAGACCCATACCAGAAAGACCTGCCTGTTTCAGCACTGTACAGTTACTGTCAACTGTCTAAAAATGTTGCTTAAGAAAAAATGTATAAATACATAAAAAACGAAAGTAACAAAATCTAAGAGAAAGAGGTGAATGTGACAATGTGAGTGGATTAACAAAAGCCTACATTTCATTGGAATTTGAAAACTCAGGTTAGTAAAGTGTAAGTTAATTTCTGTGGAAACTTACTTTAATGTGGCAAATGTGCTCCTATAGGTGATCAATTCTGTACCTTATTCTGGCTTTAAAGCCTGAAAAATATAAACTTTAACTTTGCCAAACAGACTTAAGAGAAACTCAAAGATGTACTGTTTATGTGCTCAAAGAAGAAAGTAGTCAAGTTTTCCTTCACAATATTCAATAAACATTGTGTTAATGCACAATTACAACTTGCACATCAATGTCATTAATGAACTAAATATTACATAATTCAGATGCAAAACATTTTTTTAAGTCATTACCTTATGATACTATGCTGTAATCTTTTGAATTATTTATTGTAAACCTTAAAGTTATTCATTGAATTACTGGTGTAAATCAATTACAATAGTATTTTTTGAAATATGGGGCACATTGTGTACAACAATTAATCATAAATGTAGAACACACATAATGTTTATTTCAAAAGGCCGTGCTTTTTACCCTCCACAAAAGCAATGCATTGTGGAAAAAAGACTGCCACAGTTACCCTGTGGTACATACCGTAAATTAATGGAATTTAAAGCTATTACACTGAATGAAGCTGGCTTGAGTTATCGAAATCACATTAACCTTTAAGCTGTGTTCCTGAAACAACATTTGCTGGACCACACTAACTCGAACCAGATACCTGTAGTTTTAAACCTTCCGTGGCAAAAAGACAGTCAAGACTTCAAAAACAACAAAAAACAGACCTTTGAGGCAGAAACACACCTGAAAAGTGCTGAAGGTTGCAGATGCCTTTTTTACATGGCCATCGCTGTGCGGGCACACTGGCCCACGCAGTTGCGCCACCCTTTGGTGCATTCTGGGTTACTGGTGCTGTACACTCTGTTTGAGACATCGAGCGTGAGCCTGCGCTGGGAAAGGATCATTTGGGAGCCTGCTCCCTAGCCAGTCTCCATGGAAATGTTAGGGACACAGAGTAACACATGTGCTGTCAGCCGAATAAAGATTGATGCCATGTTATTCCACACCCAGATGATTAGAGCTCAACTGAAAGCGACAGAGAGGGAATGGAAATGAGGAGAAAGAACAGCTTCCCCAGACCTGTCTGCTCGAGCAGTGTTTCCCCTGAAAGCTGGCTAAGGCAGATGTGACAGCCACTCTCACTTTTAATGCTTTGCATTTGTTTACAGTGATCCAGAATATTTGGGAGGCACTCAGAAAGGAATCTCAGAAAGGAAGAGGAGAGGAGAAAATGAACCTACACATAGGCCTACCCAGTAGTTCCCACTGTCTACACAGCTCTTTTAATAAAGGGGGGACACTCCAATTAGGCATATTTAAACTGCTATGTCTGCTGGTGTACATAAGTCAATTTCTAAAATGAAATGTATTGTTAAACACTGCAAAAATCAATGATAGTACCACAGATATTCCATATATTATGATGTTATATTTAGCTCTGTGTGTTTCACTTTCCAATTTTTGTCACTTTCATTATTGAAGCTACAAGTGTCCTGATTTGCTGGTTCGTTATGAATATTGGTTGGGTGTTCTCAAAAACAGAACACCTACAATCAGCATAGTAATGCAGAAAGCCCCAGACCCTCCTGTTACCAATTGGAAACGTCTGGATGTAGGACAGTGGGAGCACAGGAGCGGAATGTCTGGTCATAATACAATGTCTGACACTAGCATGTTGTTATGAAATCATTAAAATCAAAAATAGTTTTTATGTGTATTGCTTCTGCAAGAAAAACAATTTGAAATTTTCTTAAAAATATATTTTATATTAAGAGCAACTGAAATGATATATGAAAAAAGAAAAATTACTGATGGATCAAAAAGGCACTGAAGAATTATGATCTCTCAGAAAATCTATTTAAAAAATCATGAATTCAAAACCAGAATATTATTTCTGGTGCTGTTATAAACCTGAATCCTAAGATCCCTGGTATTGCATGGTATGTTGTAAAATAATTCAGTGATCATTACTCAAGAAAATTAGAATATAAAGTAAGTATACCAAAATACCCTCTTAGTTTTAGGTTATTGATGGCATTATAATGCAAACCACATTTACAGGCCTTTCTTAGAGAACAGTTGCTTTAAAGGGAGCATATTCAGTTAAAATAAAAACGGGGGGTGGGGTGAATTAATAAAGAGATACATCTGTAAGACATTTGTTAAAATATTGTGTTTCAGAGGAAAAAGAACTCCCAGAGATCAAAAGAGAGCAGTTCTACTCTGTGCCCTGTGCCCTGGCCTGATCCAAGATGTTTTCTAAGAAGAGACATCTTGTTTTGACATTCTCCGTCTCATGTTGGTGCATTCCTGGAAAGACAGAGCAGATACGATGTTGCAGCGGGAAAGGAGCGCAGTTGGTGTGGTTTCTGAAATGCACTCGCGTCTCATGCAAAGCAGGCACTGATGGAGCAAGGGGTGAGCACGGTCCGGGCGAGGGAAACGGAGCACGGTGACTGTCCACACCTCACCTGTGTGGGGCGAATAAGGGCAGGACACCTGATTGGCCATTCACAAATTAATTCATTAATTAAATTTAATTATTCACTTCTTAGAGGCTAGCTGTCTCACTGAGGTCCTGACTCACTGTAATCATGACAGATCCCATGGCTGTTATTCCAAAGGGAAGAGGTTACACTAGGTTCTAGCTCAATCCCCAGCCTGGCTCTTTCAATCTGGCCATCTAATCATCCCCCCACTGGCAAAACAGCTCCCTCCCTCTCCATCTCAGCTGATGGGTGGTGCGCGTTCTAGGACAAAATGGGTGCTGTGTATCAGTTAGTTTGGTGCTTCACATTGGTGATGGCTGAGGTGTGTCCCCCCTTATTCATTGTAAAGCACTCCTGGATCCTTAAACAATGCTACATAAATTCAGTCCTTAGTTATGTTATCTTTGCTTTTGCCTCATCCACATCACTCATATGGAGAACTCCCCTGGACAATGATCTGTTGGAAAAATTAGAACTAGAACTAGAAACTAAAAAGCTAGCATTACTCTCATTGCTGAAAACATTTTCTTTACGGGCACACTTCTCATCCTCAGAGTCAAATGATGGTGGAAAGTAGCATGAAATGGGTTCAAACAGTGCAATTGTGTGTAAAAAACCCAGAATAATTCTGTATAGTCACTGCTATCAGTTAACATGCAAACCTTAGAGTCCAAGCATTAGCAATATCGCTGCTTTCAAGAGATTTCCCCTTGTATGCCGATGTAATCGCTTCCCAACCTCAACAAAGCTTTTAACACCATATCAGACCCTTCACATGTGTTTGTTATTGGGCTTTTGACGTAAATGCTTGCAGAAGACTGTCACACAGCAAGAGCTGAGCCTCCCTGATTCCCTCTTACTTCCTATTAAGCCGTTTAGTGCATTGAGTGTTTACTTAAAGAGCCCCACAGACAGTTTTGACATGGCCATTTGAACTTAATTGCCCTTGCTCCCTCGTTTGAGACTGTTATTGCTCTCTTTATGTGGCTGTATTAACCTCTGTGTGTATAATGGCCTTACTTACACTCATCGAGTTGTATGGCAGCTTTTAAAAAGGTTTAGTGGCTAACTGTCGAAATATAACAGGCTTCTTCCCAGTGAGAATGTGAGGGAGTGAGGTCTGCCCTGCCTCCCCCCGACAGCAAACTCACAGGAGCAGTAAAGCTCACGTCTCCTTTTACACGTCCTGACAGCAGCGCAGATCCAGCGAATTGAAATGTTGCCTATCCTCCCACCCCCTTTGTGCCACGCTTCTCCAAGTCTCTCTATATTATCCCTGGGATGATAAATTATGCATCTCAAATTTATGGAGGAGAAACGAGATGCGGTTCCACCCAAGGTTTGGGATCCATGTTTGGGTCCCGTACAGTGAGGCCATGTTTTTTTTTCTTTTTTTTTTCACTTTTATCCCACCTTGAATCCATTTCCCTGAGGTAAAGCTGGTGGACAGTAGCCTTGCATTCCTCGGGACTCCACATCAGTGAAAAGATTGCAAGGGGGTGGCACAAGTGTGGCCGTGGCTGGGGGAGAGAGAGGTCTGAGGAGACACGGGCGAACCTCCAGGGCGGGGCCTGGGGGGTGGTCATGGGTGATGCAAAACGTGCCCTGGGCCGGGGGAGGCTGATTATCACGTTGAAAACTGTGGGGGCTCAACGATCAATCAGCCCACCAGCGCGAGGTTTCAAAGCCCCTGCCTGTACCCTCTACCATGTGGTTTCAATCCAGGCGTGTGTTCTGTGGACGTTCCTTGGTGGTCCACCTCCCTACATACCTATCTTAAAATTCTCACCCCCCCCAGCCCCCCCCCCCACCCCCGCCCACCCCAGGACCCCTCGTGCTGCAGAAAGAACCTCTCTGATTTCACAGCAACTGTAATGTCACATAGTTTTTTGGCACCAGGAGAAGTTCTCCTAATACACATCCACATGACAATGTCAACATCCTGTGTTCAGCATTGTGCACTGTGGCCAATTTTTTTTTTCTTTTTTCCTTTACTCTGTTAAGATAGTTGTTACAACATAGTACACATCATACACTGTAAATGTAACATGCTTTTTTCTTTAGAAGTATATTGTGTAAAGCTGCCTGTACTTTGGACTGCAGAGCCAAGTGTGGGTCGTGTTTTACGTGAGATATTATCTGCTCTATAATGGAAAATCACAGTGTGTGGGGGGAAATCAGATCGTCACTGTCACAACACAATATCAGAATACACATTCTGAAGTCAAACAAAGTAAGGAGATTTTTCCCAGACTTCACATCAGGGCCGAAGACAACCATTTAAAACTCTCATTTTCAAAGTCCTTCTTAATGAAGCCAGGATAACCTCAGAGGACCTTTGGCGCTTGGCTGAAGTGCTCTCACGTACTTATCTAGTTACTCTAAACAAGATTTGGGGGTGCACATATGAGAAAGCAGAGGGTCAGGGTTTGGTGTAGCACTGGAACGTCAGAAACACAAACAGATCTGCCCTCACGCGGTCAGTGGCCTGAGCATGTTTGTAAATATCTGTTTGTGACCGTTCACACCTCATTATGTTCCAGCTGTTTGAGTTGTGTGCTCCGGTTTTCAGCAATAACACAGAACTGGAGTTATACGACAATAGGAAAAGAAAACTGTTCTTCGTCAAACTTTACACGTGCGGATATCACAGATATCACAGAAATCGCTTTTCTTTGTGTATGTAAAGGAAAGGCTGGTGTTTAAGTCTCTGTGAAGGGGTAGAGTAATGCTCCCTTTTAAAACCACTTGAGCCAGCTAGGTCAGAGCAGGGAACAAGAGAACCACATGTGGACCGTATCGTAGCAACTCACCTGATATGCCGATAAGATGACCAGCTTTTGAGGTTTGCCCATGTAACAATCTCTCTATCTGTCCTAACCTGATAAGGAAAGAGCAGGAAGGAACACATCGCTGGTGGGCAGATGCAGTTAACCAGTGAGATCTCTCTAGCGGTTCTCTTCCTACTGCAAACCCTGACTTACAGTTCAAGTATTACATGAATGCTTTATTCCTGCAGCCATGGATCAGATGTGTGAAATTCATATTCCAGGTGAAAACTCTTACTGTCATCTTGCATTCTGCAGGACCTGATTTACTGAATTTGACACTAAATGTGACTGTTTACCTTTGTGAAGTTCACGGCAATATGTTCAATGTACTGTAGATCATAACAATAACCAAAACCACCACAATTGTTTGTGTGGCATGCGTGGGGTTACATGCATTTCTCCAAAGTCCATACTCTCATACAAAAGAGCTTGAATTATAGACCCAGCTGTGGAGTCCGTATTTAAAATCAACACTCAACATCCAAGACTGCAGCAATGGACAACAATAGAGATGGGGTTCTTATGAACCCAACCCTCTGCACCCATCCTACAACTGGGGCACTGTAGGCCTGCTCTTCATGGGTTCTGTGGAGACAGTGACAAATCGGGGTGCACCTGAACCACTGCGGGCCCTGTAAATCTGAACCAGAGAGACGCGCACGTTGCCTCTGCTGGGCGATTTATGCCCTGTTCCCCTGAGCTCCGCTGTGGATTAAAAAGCCCCCGGAGGAGTTGGAGGGTCTTCTTCAGCTGCACCTTATTTGGGGTAACCTTTTGTACTTCGCAGTGGCCTCAGAAGAAAGGAGTCCGTCCCCCCACACATCTGTGGGCCTGATGTGCAGGTCTGGCAGGCAGCTACTCCCCGCTCATTCAGTGCGTTTTTCATTAGGGCCCAATGGCTTAGGCTTTGGCCACATGGATCCACTCGGCACTGCAACGGTCGGGACCACGCTGGGAAAGGGCGGCACCCCGGCGGTCTAGCAGAACCTCCTACCCCCACAGCCAGCTCGACATGCTGGTGTCCCTCCTTCCCTTCGATGTCCACATTTACTGTTTTTCAATGTCCCAAAATCAATGTTTATGAAGGAAGCACATCTGTGTGCTCATATTTCAGAATTCACTCCACACGTTGACTTGGGGAGTAAGACTACAAGAGGCAGCCTTCCACTGCCAGCACTGCAACAAATAGGCATAAATGTGTCAGTGATAGTAACAGTCACATTTTTACACAGAGATTATTATGTTGAAATGTTTTAGACAAATCAAATGACATCTTTTTGTTTGTTTTGTCTGTCTGAAAGCATCAGGCAGCTCTGGTAAATGGTGATGGAGTCTCTATCAAGACCAAGCACATAGATAATGGTAGACAGAAGGAGCTGAAGGACAAACTCAGTGACTTGCCATGCCACACAGCAACTACGAAACGGATGTTGCCTGCAATAATTCCTCGTTATCCCCACTGAACAAATAGAGCTTGATATTTCTGCCTCTAATGGAGACTGTTCCACATTATCTGGCTATCTCGCTGGAGCTCCCACATGCATTTTCTTTGACTCCTCTCAAGAAATCATACCAGCATAAATCACGGATGGCCAGGTGGTATCATTTGTGCATCTTGACATTTGTTTCTTTTCCCCGGCCAAGTCGCGCTCTCTCTTACTCTCTCTCTCTCTCTCTCTCTTTCTTTCTCTCTCCCTCTCTCTTGCTCTCTCTCTGTGGCAGGGGTTTCACACTGGCTGTGGTGGGGGGCTCAGCTCGTTTGTTACACCTGTACAGAGTTAACTCCAAGCTGATATATCCCTAAATTTAGCTGCATGGGCCTCCAAGACAAGGCTGTCCTGAAGCCAGGCTGTAAAAACTTTATGGGAATGTCAGTCATGCTTTAACATCAAGCCCCCTTACAGGGGACACCTTCACAAATAAAGATGGATGCTGATTTTTTTTTTAAATTCTTGTTAAGATCAACTGCATTGAGAAGATTGTTCTTATGGCTTTGCCATGTAAGATCTGGTATCTAGTATATCTGTGCAGTAATCATTTTCTGCCTTCCACCAGAAAAGTGAAAAGATTCACACTCCTGAGATTCTGGAGTCTGTATTAATACAGTCTCTTTCATACCTTTGTCACACCAAACCTGTGCAAGTCGTGCTGTAAAGAATCTCTCTAGTGCTTAAATGCTACCAGTTGAACACAATATTTTTCACTATTGGTAAATAAATCCATTAAACCACTATTCAAACAGTTGTACAGCTCTAGTTCTCAGAGATGGAATTGCAAATTTAAAACCTTGTGTAAAAATATATCTATATGTGTTATTCAGTGGAAGGGAGGAAAGAACAACAAAATTGCTGGCTAAATTTGGGCCCCCACAAGAGGAAAGATCTCTCTCTGGGGGGGTCCGAGGCCTTGGGTCACCTCTCCTCCCGGCTAAAGGGAGAGATAGAATGATACTGCATGCCTGTCCATGGACGCTGTATGGATCAGCTGCACGATCGCTGTGCCAGTCCTGAAGATATGAACAAGCTGTTTTCTTTGGATATGCAATAAGCATTTACAACTTCCTTTGTCAATCAAGCGATTTCCTTTGGTGTTTGTCTAGGGGGATTATGGCTGCAAGGATGTGGACACATTGCAGAAATTAGGTTGATTATGAACCACAGGAATAAATGGAATGAGCCAAGAGGTTTTTTATATTTGAGCCTGTACTGAATTCAAAACTAAAGATCCAGCCTTGCCTCTTACCGCAGAACTGAGGAAAATGAAATTTATGTTAACAAATCTTCCAGAAAACTCTTTCATTTCACAATGAAACAAAACCACAGCTGCATTCATGCGCTTTTCTCCAAAACCATACACACCACAGAAATGTTAATGTCGCTGCTCTGTGATGGAATAAAATTATTTATTTCTGTATTGGATTGAGAAGATAACAGAGGCGGTGGGGTCAATGTGAGTGGTAAATAAATTGTAGGTTTAGAACAATCCTGGGTAATGAAGCAAAATGGTTTACTTTTGCTCCATGAATAATTTCTGGATTCTGATTACCATTGTAAGGCACCTTGGTATTGAGCATTGTTTCCTACGTACAGCTATCAGAGATGACTTTGCAATAAACTCTAGACTGAAAAAAAACAAGCATTCATTTTCATGACCATTTTAGGCAAAGCACCTTCCACTGGGGTCAAAAGAGTAGATTTAAACTTTCCTACCCCAATAATACCCTTGCACTGCCCTACAGCTCTCCCAGAGAGCATGATTTCCCATTTAGTCTGCTGCGTGGCTGCACAATTCCAAACTCTCTCCTTATGGAAGGCAGACAATCCAACAGGTTTTAACAGGTTCAGGCTCAGAAAACCCTGTTCTGGTGAACAAGAGGTTAACCTTTTTTCCCTGGGCCCTAATTCCCTCATGCTTCTTCTGTCCTGAACGCAAGGCTGGAAAAGAGCAACCAGATGTAGGGTAGCGTGCCAGCGACTCCGCTATCACAGCCACGATTTTGTTTTAATCACCGTGCACTTGACGCGGCACCTCGGGCCTGCTCTGTCAGGAAGTCTTACTTATTTGGTTTGCAGCATTAAAGCGCTCTCCTCTGATCCGCTGGATCTGCCGGACCCTGATAGCCATCTCTGTAAGGAACTGCTCCCTTATGCTATCTGATTCATTGGATCCCGTGGTTCCTGATAGCCATCTCCATACAGAACCAGTACCCGTCGCCTACTGATCCACTGGAAGTTCTGGTTGATGACAGACAACTCTGTCCAGAACCGGTCCCCAGAGACACTCAAAAAAATCCCATTGAATGTCTCCTTGTCTTTTTTTTCTTGTGTATTTGCATGCATGTACCAAAAAAACACAATTTAAAGCTGTTTTATTTTTTGGTTTACAGCTTCATCCAAGAACAAACCTTTCAAAGATGGCTTGGATTTGGGAAAATGATGACTTTCCCTCTGAGGAGGCACTTACCCCTTGCCCCTCTGAAGGAGGTTCTTTGTATGTTGTCAAGCTGCAAAATTTTGGGTCTGAGTTCTGCACTTCCTACAGGGACTGGAATACCTACACACTGAGTCTGCATCGAAGATAGCCCTTTGTTTGAATCAGACCGCTGACCTTTCCTCTGCCAAAATCTCCCCCTTTCATTTTGAAAATATGCTGTTGTTCAGATTCGATGAAGCTGTGTGCCCAGATTTACTGGCATTCCCCTGACAACACTCATCAGATTATTAACGTTTCTCAAACAATTTGCGTCAAGCTTAAAGATATATTGAATTTGATTTGTGTTTTGTTTGTATGGCCAGCCTCAATAACCAAAATGCGCACATGCATAAATCACCATTCAACCCCACATGGTATCAGTCACACTGAGTACCAGTGCATAAAGACGGCCCTCTTCTGTCCAAATGTCTAAGGTAAATTGTTGTGTGCATGCAGGCTTGTGTGTGCACAGGCGTGTGTGTGTGTGTGTGTGTGTGCGTGCGCATTTCGGTGTGTGGGTGGGGAAGTTCTCTTCTTGTGGGGAGATTAACAACCTCTGTGATGCAGCTGCGACATTGAAGAGCAACAGTTTATGCTGGTGGGGGGGTTGGGGGGGGGGGGCATTAAGCAGTCTCACTTGGCCCATGCAGCTGCAATCACGTGGGTCGTGGTGGCTCCACGTCCCCCCCTCCCGACAACACACCACAGCCAGTGCCCCCCCCCCCGTACCCCATTACGGCAGACTAACAGAAAACTGATGTTTTTATCAGCAGAAGTTTGCACTTCTGCACTCCACTCATACTGCTGTACATTTCACTGGGACACATCAGGTAAAGTACCTTTGCTCACAAGTATAACAGCAGCATCCCGCCTGAGAATCTGACCTGAAAACCCTCAGTACAAGTCCTGATCCTTAGCCCTACTCCACGATTTTCCCCTCCCTGAAAATCAAGAGTGTAGAAAAGATTGTATGAGGATGGGGGGGGGGGGGGGGGGGGGCAGGGAGGTGAGTGTTGGTGTCCTCTGAGAGGTTCGGGTGGGAAGGTGGGGGTTTGGGGTGTGAGTGTCATCAAAGCTTTTTACATGGTGGCTTGTAGGGGGGAGGTGCGGGGGTGGGGGGGTGGGGGGGCTGCACTTAAATGACCTTCAACAGCTGTTAATCGTATATTACTGACATTGGGCCGCACCATCAGCGATTGGCCTCCAAAACACTGTTGGGAAAGAGATTCACCCTGGGCTGGGGGTCAGAAGACGCTGTGAAAAATCAGGAACGAGCGTTTTCATACTCGTCCACTCGATGCCACATGCAACTACCGCTGAGGGACGAGTCTCTGTGGCGCTGTTCAGCCCGGTCCCGACAGGAGCATAAATGTCACTGCCGTGTTATAATTCAGATATATTGGTTGAGATTAACTCATATGACCACTTCTTTGCATAATTTTGGTAATATTTCACAAGTTGTGCAATGTAGGCTTGACAGGACATTTGTATCTTCTAACTCTTGATCCAGTGGTGTCAAACGCCTTCCATATGATGGCTGTGATATCCTGCACTTTACTTTCCACAGGCTACAATGCACTAGAAATATAAAAATGAGAATTAATTTTAAAAAAGACCATGATAATAATGATGATCATAAGAATAGGTATTACCACCAGGATCAGAGAAAACAAAAACCCAGGCCTGTATTCAAGCACATTGTCCTTAGAATTGAACTTGTCCTTAGAATTGAACTTTGTCTCATTGTTTAGCACACATTACTTTTACTCTTCACTAACACAATGTGCAGAGTCTCCACAGTCTCCACCAAAATTAATGAAAAGAATTGTGTTTACATTGAAAAGAGTCTCACTTGCATTTTTTTGTCAAGGATATATGTGGATTACATCTAGGCCAGGTTTTTGTAGCTTTATCCGAGGGTATTTAAAAAGGTACCTATTACCACTAAAATCATTTGGCTGAGAGACTATAAAATCCTTCGTCAGACCCAGCCTGGCCTTACGACCCGTGTATGGCATGCCTGTACACCTTGACACCTCTTGATCAGACCCACATTTTTGGCATTTTTGCAGATACTTAAAAAGGCTGGTCTTACAACAGTCATTGCTCAATAGTGACAGGGGTGTTTTGAATACTTATCCCTGAATTTTTTGGAAGACAAACCCCAACTGTGATATCCAGATCAACAGAAGAGTGTGCAGCAACTCTCAGAGTAGGTCTGTGTGAAGGCGTCAGCTGCAATTTAAAACGTGTTTCCACAAACCAAAAATGCTTTCATGCTTTCAGCCAAATTGCAATGAATAAATACAGATCTTTGTGTGCAGTTAATAGCTAATACATCAGTGCGTTATAAACAGATTTCACTCAGTGCACTTAAAGCAATGTTGGAATGGTCCTTTATGATTTGTTACTTATGATTTGATCTTAATGCTGTGTATTGACAGAACCATTAATGAGAGCCAGAGCCATTCCTCTGCAAGTGTCCAATGAAACCCATTCTTCCTGGCCAATCAGTCTCCTCTTCACACACTGCACCAGCCAATCTCAGCCTCTTGTCTCTCTTGTGTTTGCATCTTGCCTCCATCTCTGTTAATGCTCCTAAGGTCTCTGTTCTGTCCTAACTTCTGATCAGGGTCATGATTAATATTGAGGAAAATGGAGGGCATTAAAAAAACCAAGGTCTTCTGGTGACACGTCTTCCCTTGTCTGTTATGTCTGCTTTCCTCTGTACTCGTGTGACACATTTCAATGGAAAAAAAAAACAAAAGAACAAAGGTACACTGTGTGGTTCATTTAGCTCTGTAGGAAACCACAAAAGTGTATTCTTAGGTGTCTTCTACAGCTGATTCTCTGAAGATGCCTGAATGAATTGTTCATTTTTTCCCTCCTTCATAGTTACTTTTTTAGTCTTCCTCTCTGTATCATTATATTATTATACCTCTGATGTGTTCTGTCAGATGGGACGTGTCCCAGGCCGGGATAGGTTGCAGTTGTGCAAGGGACTTGCGCAAACTTCCCTGGAACTTACATCACAGGGGATGGAAACATACGTGCCTAATCTACAGAAGATCCACAGAGACTATTCTGACTGTGGGGCGCTCTGTACAGGGGTCAACATGCAATTATGGGGGCCTTTTCTTGTGGGCCCTTGAGCGGTTTAACTCCATGTGGAAGACTGATACCCCTGAATTTGTCTGCTCCCAGATAAAGCCTACTTCCTGGAGGTACGGCTCTGACACATCATACTGCATCTTTCAGCCCACCAGCCCTCAACTGGCTTAATTTATCAGCACAGGGTATGATGCCAAACATATAATTCAAACCTGTAGAAGCACTGAAGCGTGAACCAAACTCAGGTTTCAGCACAGGTCAGCTGTGCACACAGTTGATACGTCCCCTTGCGCTTATTACTGATATAGATTATATTAAAGTGCACCATCCATGTCTGCAGGCCTTGTGTGTTCAGCACGGTATCACTCCTGGTATCATGGGCAGATCAGATAGAACTGGCTGCAGAGTCATCGCATCACTGCAAACTGGAGGGGGGGGGCACAACCTTTATTCTGGAATGTGCATCATTTTATCCATAATTAATTCACCCTGCATTTAATCGAGCGAATGGCACGGCACACAAAAGACACCATTCTCCGGGATCGAGGAGCCAAGCACGGCGACCACAAGCAAAAGGCCCACGCCAAAACAAAGAGGTCTACCGTGGTGGCTTCTTTAAAAGCAAATTAACTTTTTGTGTTTTAAAAATCCTGACTGCGGCCTTCAAAGATCCCTTTCACAAGTGAGCTGATTGCGTTCCCTAGGTCTAATAGAGCTATTAGGACGTCCCTTCGCCGTTTTGATAAGATCAAAGCATTCCCAGGGTGCAATCATGACCTTGTTCCCCAGGCCATTATGTACACTATTATAGCCATTAATGCTGGAGCTGCAGCTGCACGCATTTAACTCTCGATGCCACTGTCTAATCTGCCGAATCTCAGGCCATACAACACATGCGATGTATGGAGAATGAATGAATGAATAAATGAATGAAAGAACGAATGAATGAAAGAACAGTCTATATCAAATGTTCCAAGTTAACATACCCCGTTAGAGGCTTCAGCGGCCTGAATGTGTAGGCTGTGTGCAGTATTTCTTTGCTCTTGTCCAAAATATTAAGTGTTCCTTTTTCATTCTTTCTTTTTCGATGTGGTGAACAGGTTTGCTATCATTTTTATTTGGACAAATTTGCTTGTAAACAGCTCTGATTTCAGCTGCCCAACAATAATGACATGAACGTTCCTTGAACTGACTGACAGTCCGATGTCAGTTATGTGAATTAAATGGAAAAATACTTCTGTCCAAACTTTTAACAGACACCATTCCAGATATGCAGGGCCTTGATCTGTGAGCCATTATTTTTTCCCAGTTGAGAGCTTGTTCAGTTAGAGATGGGATGTTTGCTGGGGGGGGGGGGGGGGGGGGGTTGTTCGCCCTGCTCTTTACTGGAAGAAGCTGGGTTAGGACAGACTTAGCGTTGCTCCATTGGAATGCTCGGTTCTGCTGACTGCAGGTCTGCGAGACCCCTAGCGCTGTGCCTCGTCTCTGCAGATCATGCCACAGGCAATGTGCGCGATCTCCAGCTCTCAGCTCATAAAGTCCGAGCCCTGTCCAAGCCTGTCAGGGACGGCTCCCTCCGGCTCAGCCGGCCATGAGTGACATACGACGTTCCCATCCCAGCTCTGTACACAACACTGGCAGAAAGAACAAACCTCCCAGGGTGGTGTGACGCGCCGCCGTCAAACAAACCTGACCCCCCACAGTGCCATCGTGATCCGCTTCAGGATGGGCTCTCCCCTTGTCCTCAGACACAACATGCACTTGCACACCATGCCCGCCTACTCATGCCGCTTCACAGCTTAGCTCAGAGAGCTCGTCAACCGTGTGGGGGAGCCGGGGATGGGAATGCCAAATGGGGGGTTCCGTGCACCTCGCTGTTGGCTATACACACGGCCATTCCAACAACAGTGGAATGTAAATATGGTGAGGATTTAACCTGCCAAATCTCTGCCCTCATGCAACACGTCCCATTAAAGGCATTTTTCTCTCTCTGGCCTTGGAGAGCACTGAAAAGCAGGGGCCAGGAGAGGCCGTAGTTGCTGAAACAGGCCACATGCATAAAGATCTCACAGAGCCAAGCAGCCTGAATCTGAAAGTGGTGATGAGTCCTGAAAAGTTTGAAAATTGCATAATGCAGAATATTAAGAACAACCAGACAATGGCTTTTTCAAATAAGCCTCAATGCTAGTAAGGCAATGCATTTGATCTCAGCAGGCCTTTCCTTCAAGCTGCAAGATATTCATTCACATGCAAGTGCATTTCTTTGTTTTGAGAACAAACCTCATTAAATGCATCATCGGGGAGGGCTGATATTAGATGTACCTGGCTGAGATAAAGATACTTTGGCAGCGCTGTTTAACTGCGGAACTCCCATCATCCCATTAAAGCAGATTTGAATCCTTTTAATCCTTTGCATCAAACTCCGTCCACTATTAAGTGTCCCCAGTACAATACTTCAGGGTTTTGCTCTGCAGGGACTTCAATTGTGCTCTGTATTACAGAACAGAATTCTGTTATAACACTTAACTTTGTTTCCTTTTATTTTAAAAGGCTACTCATGTTACTGGAATGTACTTGGTGGTTTTGAAAGTTAGCCCATGCACTATATACAAACCTTCTATTTTCATGTAGCATTCAAGGTAGATTTATTAATTGTTTAAAGTTTTGGTGTTAAAAAATGTACGTAAAGTCAAACAGTGAAAAAACATTTTTTTTTCTGCAGGATGAGGGGGATGTTGTAACAAATACCTTCCTGTCAAAAATGTACAGTCAGCCCTGTTAAATTATTCAGTGCATGCTTTTACCAGGTTAGCTCATTGTTGCTCATGTTCTGATTTGAATACTTCTTGAAGACATACTAACTGTGTAAGGAAACCACTTTAGACATTGTCTGTGTTCATTCTGAAACATGGCTGGGATTAAAAGGTCTCTCTGGGCTTTTGTCGTTTGGCTAAATTACATCTCCCCTGTCTATTATGGTTTTTAGTTTCCCAAAGACACCTCATTTGCTGTGTTCTGTCATTTTTGTTCTGTTTGCATCTTACTCCCTGTGTCTCTCTGTTGTCACATTATCTGTTACTGAATTAATAATCATGTATTATTAGTAGGTTTTGATCACTTTTGCCATATGGAGCTAACACCAGTAATAAATAGTAAATTCTAAAGTTTACTCATTTTATGTAGATAGAAAGTAACACTCTATACCTTCAACAGTTTCACCTATCAGAAAATTGGCAACCTATAATCATTTTGTCAGGGTTTTCTTCTGTAGAAGTAAGGCGAACAAGTCATAGTTTTCCCACTTTTCCAAATGAGACTGGGCCACACAGCTGAAATCATGAGCTGAATTCAATCAAGTGTTCAAGTCTTGAAAACATCATGTAAGAAATATATTTATCCATCCTAGGCATTATTCATTAAGAAAAATTGCTATTGGGCTCAATGGTTATTGTCTCATCAATTAATCATTTATTAATACATTATTAAAATGTTATTAACCTCTAGTGCACTGCCAATTCCAAAGGAGACATCACTGGGCCCTTACCCCTTAATGACTTTAGGAAGGGCATTGCACAAGTCAGCTAATGTTTTATAGTGTTAACTGGTGCTCAATGAACATTCATAAGCCATTTATAGGGGTGAGTAGTGTGCTTTTAGACAAGTCCATGATACAATAGATCACAATAAATTACTGACTACAGGTCCAATATAAACTTGGCCAAAAGCCAAAGCAATTCACTCAAATCTGTCCCAAACTGTAGCATTTTAATTAAATTCTCATTCACAAAAGCATTAAAACAATCACAAAACCTGTTATAATGTACTTTTTTTCCCAACATATGCTTACAATGAAGCCACAATCAACTAAGCTGAGCTATAATAATTTATATTATAAACATTATAAATATATTATAAATTTAAAATTTATAATAATGTTGTGTATCTATGTATATAATTGAAAAAAAATCTATTAAATCTTCTCAAGTTGTCTGTTTTATATGTAGATCTGTACTTTTGTGTGTGGTCCTCGTTCCAGTGGCATGCTGTAGCTAATGCATTTCTCTTATCGGTATCTTTGTGCTTATGAACAGGGCTTATCCATTTTAGGAAACTGGGATTGGTCGGCACAAAAGAAGGAGCTCCAGATGAACTCCCTCAGCTTGCCCCTGCGGAGTCTCCTGTGCGCGAGCCCCCCTCCCAGGCCCACACGCACGCACAGCCTGCCTGAAACCCATCCAATTCCCAGCTATAGAAAATTAGACTGAGAACAAGTTGCTGCTGTAATGTATGGCCCTGCACAGTTGTCAGCAAGAGCTATGGAGCTGATTTCCCCAGGACACGCTTAGTGTATTTTCGAGGGTTTTATTTCCTCTTTCTCTTATTAATGAGTTCAGTCTTAACTCATTCTCAGATATAACTCTTTTGGTCACCGCTTATCTCGTCCCTCAAAACCATTTTTTGCTTCTTTAAATGCTTTCTGACAGCAGTAGTGCTACTATGATTATTCATAGCCTTCTACTGATTAAATAACAAAGAAAGAACCAACCTTACATTCTACAAGCCAGTACTGACAATCGATTAACAGTTTTATCCAACGTCGCCATCTAGTGGCAGGTAAAATGTTGGTCAGGTTTAACTTTAACATGAAAGGGCGCATGATATTTAGCCTATTGTTGACTTCTGACTATATTAAATCAATCCAGCAGCTGAAACCAATTTCTTTATTCAACATGTGAAAGACGCACAGGCACACATTTTTCCTTGTATGACATTTATTAGATAATGGAGGTTGCATTTAAGGGTGAAGTACAGTAGAGGGCAGTTGTGTCTCTCTAGATTCAAATCTAGATTCACGTTCATCATGCAATTTCAGAGGCACTTGAAGTTGCATATTTATACATATGGAATCCTCTTTAGCCTGTGGACAATAGGAAAAGCAGCAATAAAGGGACAAGTATTAGTACATGGTGTGAATCATAATGCATATGAAAACAGTGTTTTTATTGCTCTGATACAGGTGCTCAGCCAGTGCACAAAATTATTTCATAAATCAAATAAATGTTAATCTAAGATACATGTTTCATCTTTAGAAAAAGGATAAAAAATATTCGTTTGACAAACCAAGCGACATCAAAACATATCCCCATAATTCAAGTGCAGTCTGGACTTAACCACAGTCCAAAATGTGTCAACTTAGATGAATTAAAAACATTTCAGAAATCTCATCCTTCTTCTCATTTTTGTACATACAATGTAGTTCCTCCACACACAGTAAGCGTGGTCTGGAGAGTCCTGGGGATTGAACAGGAATTTGAGTGTTTACAGTGTTATGGCTTTAAAAATATATTTAAATTCCCTTATTATTGTTTGGAATAAATCTCTCTCACTTTTCTCATGTCATAGTGTCTACAGTCATGTTGCAATCATGGAAAATTGACTGGAAATGTTCAGAGATTTTTTCTTCTTCCCGTACTTTATCATTCCAAATACTAAGTACGCTTTTTGTAAACTGGGTGTGAAGGATGACACCAGAGCATTGAAAGAATCATGTATTCAAGCCAACACACTGGGAGCAGGTGTTAATACAGTCATTGTTAGACAGATACAATGGAAAGAACATTAAAAAGACAGATGAAGAAGAAATCCCAGCAAACAAGCCTCACCTCCATTTATAGTAAATTTCTACAGGCATCCCTTCGCTTTCTGGATGCGTACATTGTTTTTGTCAAGCATGTGCACATTTCTGGAACCATCCGTGTTGAGGTAAAGTCCATGGGTTTGCAGCCCTCTGAGAACTGAAGGTGATGGGAGAGGGTGTTTGGCAGCAGTGGTCGCATGTAAACTCCTCCCACTGACTTCTCGTTCAACTTCCCACCAAAAACGTGTGTGGCATAGTTATTGCTGGTGGTCATAATTATTCCTAAAATTTACACAGCGCTTAATTAAAACAGGCAGAATAAACTGTACTGTTGAGCAGCTTCACTGGCATTGCTCGCCCTCTAGTGGAAAAACATCCTAACTGCTATTTACTCTAGGTGCATGGTGGCACTCCCCTGCCAGCAGAGAGGGGGAAACACATGTTTCATCTATGGCTGCAGAGAGATGGACTGAAACATATGACAATACAAGGTGTTCATGACAAAGGCAACAGTAACAGGCCAGCAATTCCCTTATAAACAATTACCAGATCTACATTTCCCATGAGATTCACTAATCCAGACTACTTGCATGTATGTGGCCTGCATAGCCCACAAAGAGCAAGATCCTTTATGAAATTATGCAGCTGCCAAACCAAAGCTACAGCATCAAATGCGAAATGTGCTCTGAGTTTGTCCAATAGAAGTCCCAACTGAATTACATCATCACAGGTGAACTTTGTCAGCATAAACTAAAAATGAACTTTAATATACACTTTAAAATTTAGAATAAAATTTTAGATAATAGCAACGTACTTGTAAATACATCTTATGATGTGCTTGAGGGAGCTGTCGCAATGCGAATGTTCAGTGTGTTTACTAACGAGCCCATCCATGCACCCATGTCCACGCACATAACACAAAACAACAAAAACAGTGTCAGATGATTTGGTCCAAAACACTAATACTCCCTGGGCAGTTTGTGAAGCCTTCCTGAACAAGAGTGCCATTTTCATATCATATGCAGTGTGCTTTAGAAGGCATTGAAATAAACAGTGCTTGAAGGAAATAAAAGTAAATTCCTGGTCTTGACAGAGTCCCTGGAATGAAAATGCAGACACTTGGTTTTGGTTTGTAATAACCTTGTTATGACACTGGTGAAGTGGAAGCGGTGTGTGTGCAAATGTATTCTTCACCAATGAAAATTCTCAATGACTTTTGACTCCAAGTCACCGAAACCAAATATAGCCTCTAATTTCACGGCCAAAAAGGACAGCGGTATTCTCCAGAAGGTTCTCCCCTCTTAACGTTCAAACGTTATTTTACTGGGGCAGAAGAGGGCGCCATTTACGTTTTTCACCATCTGAACAGTAGGCATCAAACTAGATTCTCAGAGGGCTATGCTGGTTTTAGCAGCATCTGCATCCAAATCTTTAATTCAGTCTGACATTTTACCATTTTGGCAAATTGATATACCCTGCCTGTAACTGTGTCTGTACTCAGTAAACATTTCACTGCAGTGGGATTTGGGAAATGCGTGGATGTAAATGTATGCAGTCAGCTAAGAAACTGAGCCAATTAATCTAGGGACACTGGCTGTGACAAAAACCTGCACATACACAGCGCTGCCCTCGTAAGAATTGTGCTTGCCATCAGTAGCCTACACCAACCATCGGCACAGACCCACATCCCACCGTAGATTTGTGTAGCGGAGGCTGGAACAGTTGCAGCTTTGTGCTTTTGCATCAGTACAGTACAGTAGGTTGAGCCTCTGAACATCATCAGCCCAGTGCAACCGATTCATTTCAAGCAGGGAGCAAGGGAGGTTTCGGGACTGGTTCAGACCCAAAGCTTTCCCCTGCAGTGAGTTACATAATACCCAGACCTGGCTCAGCACTAAATGATCTGTATGAATAATACATGACGCAAGTGCTACAGGTATTCCCAGCTGTAGATAATACGCTACCTTAAAAGTGGTGTGCTGCCGAGCTGATACCACACATAATACGGGGAGGCACAGCTGCAACAGCTGCGTATGCTGGGATCCCAACCAGTCACCATCTCTCACGCTAATGGGAGTTTAGCCACAGTGTAATTACAGCACACTGCTGGAAAAAGCGGGTGTACTTCAGATCAGCCGTTTCTCTTCGCACCGTGACTCACTCTTTGGATAGTGTTTATTGCTTTGGGTGGGAAGGAGGCGTCTGAAATTTACAGTTGCTCTGTCAATTTCCTCTCCATAATAGCTTCCCTGATTGCTTTCTGCAAGAAGACTTTTTTATAATGTTCGCAAAGATGGGGAAAAGTGGCTGAGGCGGAATATGTTGCTCTGCTAAAATTACAGAGCAGGAGCTCAGGGGAGGCTGGGCATGCCTTTTAGTGACTCAGCCACCAGAATGGAAGTCCTTACTTAGTGCTTCATAGTTTTAGGTCATAGGCATGAGGTTTTTCACCAGTTGTGTCATCAGATGTCAATCAAAACCACATGACGGAATATAAACATAAACACCTCTAACGGCAGTAATATAGCACAGTTAGGCTTTTAATGAGACTCTATTAATCTATTAAAATGACAAAACAATGGAATATGAAATAAATAAGTTGCACAGTGTTTTAGGGATTGCCTCTAACTAGCCATGGGGAGTGCGGCCGTGCTGGACAGTGGAGAGGGCTGGGGAGTGCCAGCGGTTAGCTGGTAGAGGGCATGAGCAGGTCCATCTCTTTGGCACCCTCTTGTGTGCTGTTGAGGCCGCAGCTGCCGGAGAGCTCAGGGAAGTGGCTGGCTCTGCAGGGGGCGCCCGGGGAGGCTGGGGAAGGGGAAAGGCCTGGCTTTTTCGGGGGGATGGGGGGAGGGTGGCCTCTTTCGACTCGGGGGATGGTGGGGGACTTGATGCCAGGAGATAGGGGGCTTGAGGCTTTGCTGGTCGGGGAGGAAGCGGCCAGGTTGCGGTAGTCTGTGCCGAAGGGCGAGCTGTTGGGGGCGGGTGCCTTGGCGCCGCCCTGCTGGCTGGTGAAGCGTGACAGCACCTGGGTGACAGTGTTGCGGGCCAGCTGCTTGGCGGAGCTGTTCTCGGGGGGCGGGGTGGTGGTGGGGGAGAGGTCACGGGGCGAGTGCGGGCCGCTGCCTCCGCCCTGATGCTGCTGCTGCTGCTCCAGCTCCGCCTGCGTCTGGAACTTGTGGCGGGCAGCTTGAAAGCGCTGGTTGATCCCAGCTTGGTAGGAGGACTGGTAGCCAGTGCTGGCAATGCCAGCCAGCCGTTTGGCCAGGATGGGGGAAGAGCAGGGGGAGGAGGTGAGGGAGGACGACGCTGGGCTGCTGGGGGACAGGCCCAGGTGGGGGTGCACTGGCGAGTGGAGGCCCCCATTCTCCACAACGCTCTCCTGGCTGGTCTTCTCCGTGGATGCCTCGGACTCCTTTGAGATGTGGTGCCCGTTCATTTTGGGCGGGGTGGAAGCTTTGGCAGGTGATCTCTCCCAGTGCTCGGTCTGGCTGGCAGTGGAGGCGAGCGTAGACTTCCTGGGTGGGGTCTTTGCTTCCTCGACCCCGCCCCTCCCCTGTGCCCTCCTCAGAGTCTCCGCCTCCTCCTGGAGTTCGCGGCAGCGCCCCTCCTCCCTCTTGAGCTGCGCCCGCAGCTGCTCACGCTCCGTGTCGAACTCCGCCAGCTGCTTCTCCGCCCGTGCCTCCATCTGCAGCGCCCGCCTCCGCTCTGCCTCCAGCTCCGCCCGCAGGGCCTGCGCCACTCCCTGCTCCTCCTCCAACCGCCGGCTCAGCTCCGCCACGCGCTGGCCCTCCTCCTGGGCCTGGGCGCTCGCCCGCTTGCACTCCTTGGCCAGGGCAGAGGACAGCTGCTTGTGTTGGGCCCGGTCTTCCTCCGCCTGGCCGGACAGTTTCTTCTGCTCCTTCTCCAGCCTCTTGACCTGGGCCTTCTCAAAGTCCAGCTGCGAGTGCGGACACACACAGGGGAAGAGAGCAGAGGTCAGGCACTGCAGAGCTGGGAAACCCACAGCCTCAACAAACCAGCAGGAAAAAACAAGGAGTGCAAGGGGTGGGAGAGGCACAGCAACTCAGAACTGTGTTTCGCTTTGCGAAATCACATTTCCACTATGATCAGTGACCACAAGGGGGCGACAAATGTTCATAAACATTTCATGGTCTGTGCAGCAAGTGCTCTTGGATGCAAGCCAGTGATGAGGATAATCAGATCATTTAAAGTTCAGCAGAACTAGTGTTTGGAAAATCATACTATATACACTGTAATCTTAAACAAATATAATTTTTTCAGGAACTCTTATCAAAGTGATTTGACAGGATCAGTGTGGCCTGTTTGCCTAACTTTAAGCAGCAAAAGTACATAAGGCAGGGGTTACGAGCTCTCTGTGAGCCTGCAGATTGAGTACTGGGCTAAATTCAGGTGATTCCATCTTCAAACAAACAACAGTGATCTGATCCGGCAAACACATCCCTTCGCAGACACAGACACTGTCTACATAAACTATGTCATGTGAACAATACACCCCTTCACAAAAGAGATCATGCATGTAGGACACAGGACGGAACTCTTCTAACCCAGTTACACACATGAAACATGATCCTACAGAGCTTCTCCTTTCAACACCTGGAACTGCACTTTGAAACACAGAGCCTGGGGAAAAAGTTCCTTTCTAAAAATCACTCATAAGAGTCTCCTACCAGCCCCACAACCAATCCAAGCACACAACCCCAGCCATCATGCGAAAAACAGCTGATCTGGGGTCAGTGTTTGGGGATACAATCTATCTACACCTCCCTTATTACTGTGTAAATGTTGCGTCCAATCATACATGAGTGTTGGTAACTTCTGTCAAGGGTCTGATTACACGTTTATTTGCAACAGAAACCACAGATTAAGTGTTAACAGCGTTAACAACCTACCCTTTCAGAGTGGCAGCCCAAAGGCTCTGACAGGGGTATGGTAACGCCCCAATCAAGCAACCCTGTGGCTCCACGCAGGAAGTAGAGGAAACGTCCAGGAATAAGCTGTTACATAACTCAGCGGTGCTCGTCCCTGACCCCCGCTGGCTGGGACAGGAACTGTCACATGCTTTCCTGTCCTACACACAAAGGCCTCCAGCCACGGCCACAGCTGAACAATAGCCTCTTCCTCTGCGCCCCCCTGCTGAACAATCAGAGCCGGGCACCCGGCAGCCGGGGCCAGGCGCGGGCCCTGGCGAGGAGCCACTCTGTGGCCTTTGTGTTACACAATAGCCCGTCATAAAAATCACATTTGTTTTCCACTCCCTCAGAATAGAGTCGACTGTTCAGGGGTGGCAGAACGGGAGGCGAGAGGAAGAATTAAACAGGAAAGGGGTTTTCAAAGCCAGACAGCCGAGTCTGTTACCGAGACGGATTCTGCAGGGAGACCCCCCCCCATCCACCCCCCCCCCCCCCCCCCCCCCGGGGCCTCTCCATCTCCAGCTACAGGACTCCTCAAACGCTGACGGACGCAGTCCAAATGTTTGGATCGAAATGAGGCTTAATCTCCCAGACCATGAAACACAGCCCTCTGTAGATCAGGGCCCTGATGCGACCTTGACTGGTGGGGAAATGTTTTCTTTTTCTTTCTACTCCATTTGGTTGGGCTACTTGCCAAAACGACTCTCAGACTTGCCGATTGAGTGTCTCTAGGTTTGAAGTGAGATTTCATGAGCTGCTTCCTAGAATGGAGATGGATGTCACCAGCGCCAAAGTAGGGCTAATGTAGTCAATAAAAAAATCAATTAAACAGCCTTAAGTTACTTCCTAAAGGCTGGTTAGATGTTTAGGGACTGGACACAACATCAGGCTGATTGTATCACTGTTATACACTTACAAAAGGTGGACATGAAATATGTTACCCTCAATCAGGATGTTTACGGAGCACAGAAATAATGAACATGCGATAAAAGGGACCCATACAGTCTGCAAATGCTTTTGCACCCCCCAATCCACGGCATTGCCTGTGCTGGACCGTTGATGGGACACTGTTGACACAATACATTGGAATATTACGCAATGTTGTTGGGACATTACCTGCTGCAGGAGCCTCTCCCTCTCCTTCTCCAGCATGTAGGTGACGTCATCCCCCTCCGCTGTGTCCTGGGCGTGCCGGCGCTTCTCCTCCTCCAAATCTGCAATGACCTGCCGCAGACACAAGGGGGCAGAAGTGAGACCGCCCGGTTGTTCCCAGACCCAGCAGGTTCCTGGAGGGACCGGACGGCAGCATCTCTGATCACAGCTGGATCCACAAACATGGCTGTTTATACAGAGCTGTGGTCACATTCTGTTTCAGGGCATGTTTTGAATTATGCTTGTATTCGAACAGGTCATTCAGAAGCAGCGTTTGGGCAGAAATCGAATTTCAGTTGTGGCCTATAAATCACCAGCTTCACAGCCCTGCCATCCAGAGTCCCACTCAGTTTGCACCGCCTATCCCCTTTCAGGGAGGACTCAGTGTGGGGCCAGACCTCATATCTCCTTTCAGGGAGGGCACGGATTCGGTTCCGACCCCCTATCCCCTTTCAGCAAGGGCTCGGTCATCGCCGTGGGTCAGCCTGCCTCAGCGCTGAGTGACAAAGGCCCTATTGTGTGTGACCAGGTCTGGGAACAAAAGCGGCCAGCTGGAACAATAGCAGCGTGGCAGCTGCGGGAAGCGTGTCTCTGGGCAGGAGCTGCAGGCCTGGCGGGGACGGGCTGCGGGCCTGCTGCCCTCCTAATGCAGTCATGTGACATCTCTCCTGCAGCGTCAGGTGACATGGTAAATTTCACGGTAAGATCCACAAAAGGGTGACAGCAGCAACAGGGAGAACTGCAGCGCAGTGACCATGGCACTATAATCCTGACCTTATTGGTATGCGTTTCATTCCTGAAATCTGCTGGAGTCTGCTGTTTTCATTTTCAGCAAGGTATTTCATGAACATAGGCATATAAATACACAAAGGAAAATACATAAAAATCAGTAATTAGTCGGTCTTGATAAGTGCAATGCACTCCCTTTCAGAGACCTATTTGCTGCAAAGAATTTGGTTATTATACCCAGCTAAGTGTTTTGTGCTGGGTGGGCGTTTTGTATGGGGTTGTAGCCGGTTGTTGTATCATAAATTACCTTAAATGACTGATCCTTTTATCAGAGATTCTTAGAAAGCAAATGCATTTTAGCTAACAATACAGAAAAATAACACCAAATGTCTACTTATTTAGAGGCCCCCAGAAATGACACTTCAGACAGGGATACAACACTGCTCTTCGCCATACACACACACACACACACACACACACACACAAATGCAAACATGCATGCAGCGTACACCCTCTTTATTGTTTATTTCTAATGTCGCACTAGATTATTCTGGGGCAGCCTGTGCTCAGTTGGCGGGGTGACCTCTCTGAATGTATGATGAGCAGGGCATCAGGAGTAGGGGCAGGCGCACTTCTTGGCCCCCTGCACTCACCTTTCTGTGGCGGCTCTCGGCGGCGGCCAGCTGGGCCATCATCTTCTCTTGCATCCGCTTGCAGTGGGACATGACCAGCTTGAGCACGGCCAATGGGTTTGGGCAGGCGGGGGCTGCCCGCTCCCCCGGGGCCTGTCCCCTCACCGCCTCGCTGTCCCGCTGCAGCGCCAGGAACGGGTCGCTCAGGTCATACTTTCCGTAGCGCTCCTGCACGAAGGCATCTCTGTGCTGGGCCTGGAGGATGCAGCCACAGGGGTCAGAGGTCACCATCACGATGTCATATCTTTGTTCTCACTGCAGGACAATATTGTATCAGCCTCAGCCCGGATACATGGCCAAAGATATTTTATTTACTGAGATCAGCTGCTGCATTCATTCTGTCCTCCCTACGTGCTTGACCAGGCCTCTGTAATAATGGTAATGATATCATATCCTGGTTCACATCACAAGGCGCCATATGACTCAGTAGCTTTAAGAACAATGCGTGCTTTCCGATACTTCATCGCCAGTCATAACTCCTATTATCTACTCATTTCAAGTCCCCTTATATTTACAGGCACTCACCCCTAATTTCAATGTAAATGAACTGCTAATTTCAAAACCAGCCCAATATAATTCTGTCTCAGCACAGAGTCTTAGCACAGAGCTAAAGTTTTACAGGGTATGTTTGCCCAAGGTTATAACAAGGTCAAAAATTAATACAGAATTCTACAAGGCAAAGTGGCCCTTCCATCTAGCCAGTAAGGAAATGAAAAAAATCATTGACAGGCTTTAAGAATTTTATGAACCAGATCAATAAGTTCCCTCTTAATGATGCAAACATGAATTTATTTCTGATCTTTCCCCAGAAGTGGGTACTTTTGATTCAGCACTGAGAGCCTAACTATAGCTGGTAGTTTACTCCTGACTCCTGCATGCAGTAGTTTACTTCTGACTCCTGCAGGCAGTAGTTTACTCCTAACTCCTGTGAACGACATACAGGTCTGGACCCTGTCTACTGGCCTGTGAGGTGCTGCACTCTGCCTCTCTGTGTGGGACCCCAGCGCATGGGTAGCTATAGCCGATCGTCATTATGTAATAACTCACTTTTAGCACAGTGGTCACTGAAATTAATGTGATGGAAAAAGCAGAATGCTAGTTTAGAAGAGCTGTTCAATGCTAGAGACAATGCGCACTGTGGATAGACTAAACTTCTCAATGTCATGCTCAACAGGGAAAGTACTGCTTCATCTTATTAAAACCAGCATTGCTGTGATTGCATTACAGACCCCACCTCCACTGAATCTCAAATGACAAACCTGCCACAAACAGCACTTTAACTTTTTCACAATGCCACTCATCAAAGCACTGCCATCCTGACATTTACCCAGTTCTGAAATGTAGTTTGTGTCTGTCCCTCACACAGGGGAGGAAGCACAAAATGTACAAAGGGAGCTGAAGCCCTCTAATCAACCAGGGGAGGGTGCAGTGCGGCAGGATGCGGGACGTGACCCTGTGTGGCAGGGCGGAGCTAATGCCCTGCATTCCTCCAGCGGCTCATCAGCGCAGCACCCCCTCCCTCTTCCCCCACCCCCACCCCTCCCTGTGGCACAATGGTTGCTTTGATGCTTCCTCCCTCACTGAAAAAAAAAGAATGTAAACCTTGGTCCCCAGATCGCAGGATTAGTGCAAAGAGGCCATTTCAATTACCCCAGCCCTTCCAGTTGTGTTCTCATTAGCGGGCCAGGGAGTATGTGTGTGTGTGTGTGTGTTTGTGTGTTTTAGGAGTGGGGATTGCGAAAACAGGAGAAAAACCTTGGTTGTGTATTGGATAATGTTTAACTGGGATTTAATGAGGGCCAGTTTCCTTCATTTGTCAGGCATTAGCGGAGAGCTTGCCTTGGGCATAATCGTCTGCCACTAAAAGGCTGGCCTCCCCCTGGTTTACAGCACTCATTTAAACACAGAGATAAACAATGCCGTCTCCCCCAGAGTTCCCAGAGTTCACCGTACTCTTCCCACATGTTCATCCCTTCAGCCTTTACCCTGACTGGCAAAAACAGTCAGACGCAAGACGCCAAAGGGTGGGCCCCCCGCTCTATGGGTGCCGGGTGCCCTCTGGAAAATCTCACCCCTCAGCGTGGGTGAGATTTTCCTGGTTAATTGTGGCTGAGCATTTGCGTGGACTTCCCCGCTGTCAGGCTACACTCTGAGTGTCTAGTTCCTTTATCGCGCCTGTTGAGGAATTACATTGCATTCTGCAGATGGTTAAGTTACCATGGTAGGTGTGGTATCCTGTTACATGACTGTGTTTCTTCCTTCTCACTGGCTGGGAATGACTGCTCATTTCAGGAGGAATTAACCGTGAAAGTGGCGCTAAAAATGTCGGCTGTTCATTCCCAAGGAAAAAAAAATCTCACTTGAGCGTGAGACACTGAGGAATGCGCCTTCCCTTTGTCTGCAGGGGCTTCTGGGAAGAGTGGGCATCACTGGGAGAATACGCTTTCGGACAGAGGCACGCAGAGATGTGGACCAAGTCGTTTGATTTATGTTTAAAAGATGTCGCAGGGTGAAAAGAAAATTTCCCCAGTTAGAGGTGGCTCTGCAATCTGCAGAGAGGCTGTTCTGTGGAAAAAAAAAAACACTTGTTTGCTTTCAATCGAGAGAATAGCAATTACAGCCAAACTGAGTAAGCCAGTCTGCTTGAATTACCACGGAGCAAGGTGAGGCAAGGTTTTTCTTCAAGTAGAAAGCGCTTTCAGGAGTTCTCACGAGCAATTTGGCAGATAACAGGCATGCTTTCAGGCCATATCCAAATTCCTCAGAGCAACCCTGAATGTGTTTGACTCCAACAGGAGCTCAATGAGGCCTGCGTAATTATAATTAAGTATTAATTATAATTCATTTTGTAATTAACATCAGCAGGGCCAAAGACAGGGTGAACCCCGTCAGGTAAAGCTAGCGAATAGGCTCCACAACATGGGCCCCTATGGGGTATCCAGCTCCAAATGAGAAAATTACATTACATTATCTGCTTAGGAGACCCTTGACTTATACAGCTGGGTATTTAGGGAGTCGGTTATGGAGGTATGCACTTTGCTCAAAAGAATGATAGCAGTGCCCAACCTGGGAATCAAACTAGTAACGTTTAGACTACAAGCCCTGCCCCTTACCACCACACCACCACATTGCTTTCAAAAAAGACAACGAGTACAGGTAACAGGCACAGGAACTGCCGTATGCTTTACTTTCACAGTGTAGTTTTAGGTGGAGTCAACCATATGGCACTCAATCTTTAAACAAGATTCCCTGCTTCTCTGAACAAGTTGCCCCTGCCCTGCACTGACCTGAGGTCAGCAGACACAAGCCTGCTCCGCAGAGGGTTTCAGAGAGTGTTTCTGTTTCTGAGCTGCCATCCCAGAAAAGGCACAGCCAGGCCCCTTCCTTTCAGTGTCCACTGGAGGCGTGCCCGGTCCAGCACTGGCTGCTCTTTGTTTGGGGGCGGTGGGGACTGGGGGGCCGCGCTCTCCCTGGTCTGATCTGGGCATTGCTTGATGAATTGACTGACTCCTGTGTGGCTCGGCGAACAGGGTGAAACAGACCCTGACGCGACGGGACGAGCGGCCTGCCCCCGCGCATTAGCACTGGCTGCACAAATGGGGCGCTCATTTGCATCAGGGCCCCTCACCATGGCAGGACAGGTTCTGACACAACTCTAATGTCATTTGATGTTCCGCACAGAGAGCCGAGCGTTCGCCCCCTCCCACTCTCTGGGAGTCTCTGGCTGGACTGATCTGGGTCATTTACAGCCGGTTCAGTGCCGTTGCCTGCGAGTTGGATTCATCGGCTCAGGGCCGTCGGCTCACTTTAAGCACCCTGCACTGCACACTCCTGAGCCCCTAATGGGGGGGAGGGAGGGGGGGGCAGGACAAGAGAAAAGAAGGGGCTGCTTGAGCTGCCAGTGTGAGCACTGAGGAAATGTGAGCTGGGCCTTCGTACTGCCTCTTCACCCCTGAATACCAGGTACAGTGTCTCTGTCAGTCCCAAAAAAGAAAAAAAAATCACAGATTTCACACTGAAATATGGGAGCATTCCACAGCGTCAATGTGCAGAGAGGCTTTACGCCTGTACACGCTGCCGGTGTCATTAGGGGTTCCAGAGGAGTGTTCCTTCGTGGTGTAGCTCAATTATAAGATCGTGGGTTTCAGAAAAGCATGACAGAGCAGTCTTTCTCTTCCAGCTCGCCTCCAGACATGGCCACGTATGCTTTTGAAACTGGGCTGAAACCTGCTTTCCAAGCTCTTAATTTAAGCAGTTAAAACTGCAACAGTGCCATGTTGAAATGCACAAAACCACAGTAAATACTTAACTGCCCTTATGTAAAACCCCACCAGAATACAGAAAACTGCCTTTATGTACAACCTTGTCAGAACACAGAACTCCCTTTCTCAGGTCTTCTCATTGTTGTTGTAGCTCTTGGAATTTATTACAATTCTTTAATTTTATAGTGTTTTTCTGTTTGGAGCATGGAGGGGTGGTAGACATGAGGGGGAGGGGCTGCTGTAGTAACAGTGTGTCTTATCCAAGAGGAGGTAGTGGAGATGGAATAAGGAGGCACATCCCAGCTGTGCACAAGGCCTTGAACTCTGCATCATTTTACTGACATGCCACGGCCGTGAGTTCCCACTGTTACCACTTCAGGATTTGATGAAAAAAAAAGCTTGGTGCGTGGGTGAGTGGTGGGCTTGCACACCCTGGTTAAAGGTGTTCTGCAATGTTGAAAATAACCCATACGGAAATGAAATACATTATACTATTCTGAGAAATATGCTGGTCAGCTCAAGAATATATTGCAAATACAACTGAATGTAAATCTGAAATATATTGCAATATACTAAAATGGGAATAATTTACACATTTTAAATACATTTATTGGGCTAAAAACACTCTCTACAATATCTTTTCACAATTTTTTTTATGGGAAATAGTAGGAAATGACCGCAGCGGCAACAACACTGGCCACTGAAGTATTTAAGACTAAGGAAAGAACACTTTATCATGAAATGAATGTGTTTTTCTCAATTCAATTTTATTACGCATTGTTGGTTTCACTGTTCACCTCCAGCCAGTAAATGCTTCTGTTTCTATGATAAAGAAAAAGCTCTGACTGACCAAAATCCCAGACCTGCTTATTCAAAAGTGACGCCTGCGTATCTGGTGGAAAAATTGAAACGAAGCCACTTCCACTAAGTCTAATCCTATTAGCAACCGAGTAAGAAGTCTGGATTTTCTGGGTTTTAAAACTGGGGGCTTTCCATTACAGTCTAGTTTTTTTTCCCAGGGAAAAGAATTATTGCGGTAATTATAAACCAGAGAGCTGGCAGCTTTTCAAGTTCTGATTTCAGAGCGTCATTTTTGCATCTGGGGCTTTTTTTGCCTTTATGAAGTCACTGACTGTTATGCCCTGAGTGTAAGTGTGTCACTCCCAGACAAAAATAAATAAAAAAACACAGGAGCCAATCACACTCTCATCATGTTAACAGTTTAAAACAAGAGAACAGATAAACACTTAGTCCACCCTTAAAACTGTAAACTCATATGCACATAATAATCAGAACCACACACTTTTTGAATGACAACTGACTGAATTCAGCAGCACATGCAGACCATATATATTCCAAGCCGGAATAACAGAACCAACCAACAACCTAAAACCACATTCAAAGGGAGTCCTTATCACACAAATCCTGTTAATGATAAGATTGTATTAAACTAGTGGTAGTGAATAAATCCTCAGCCTTCTGTGTAGAGAAGAGACCTTTGGGTGCTTTGCTTGGATGAAGGTGGAGCTGAAGGGCCTTTCCAGGGCTCTGTGGACCATGTGACACCTCTCTGGGACTTGTGATTGGGTCTGTAATCTTTTCCTGGTGGCCAGAGGCCCAGGGGAGCATACAGACATGGGCAGGCCAGATGGATGGCCAACGCGCGTTTGAGTAACAGGACAGGGGGATTAGCACCTAAATTATTCACAACTGTGGTCTGGCTGATAGCACTCCATCAAGCAGAAGCCCCAGGCACCTGCCACTTACAAAGAGGAAAATCAACACAAATGGTTATATAAACTCAATAAAAACCCAAAAGATGCATCTGTGTTTGCTAAACTCTGTCCTGCCAAGGTAGCATTCTCATGTTAGCAATGCATAGTGATAATGCAAAACCACAGTGTTGAATTCAAAGTCTGTTGTAATTACACATATCCTTTGTAGCTGATTTTTCACTATTATAGTAGTATCTTGCTGACAGTTGCTGACATATTTAATCTGACTAGTAGTAGTGGAATGCTCCTTGAAGCTGGCTGCAATCCACCACTAAACTAAAAGGGGGGCAGAAGGATAGAACAAGGTTTGTTTAGGATCCTTTAGTCAAGAGGTGACTTATTTGTGGGTTTGTAGGCGTATGTGGATTATAGTACTTGCACTAACAATAACGGACTGTTCGTAAAACTGTGATTGACTCAGCCTTTGTGCCCAGGAAGAAAAAGAACACTGTTGAGGATTTATGAGCACAGTTCACCTGGTGGAGAGGGTGTGGTAGAGGTGTTCAACTGAAATCCTATCCAGACCCACCTCACCTTCACCCAGGTCGATACAGCCACACCCTCTCCTTTGGCTCGATGCTGTTCAAGGAAGTCTTTAAACAGAACTTTTTTCTTTACGTAATCTGTTTGTGGTCTGGATGTGTTGAGATTTAATAACCTATCTTGATTACGGAGTCTGAGCCGCGATTGACCCTGCGATAGCCATAGATGTAACAAAGCCAAGGATTTGCTTTAACTTGCACGAACCTATCCTACCCAAATATAGTGACCTGCATGGACATACAGCAAGAGAAGCTAAGCTCCCCAGATATTTTAGGATCTCAGTATCCTTTGTCACAGATGAAGTATCACAATCAAATATGATCAAAGATTATCAATATAAACTTCCAAATGTGGCCAGGTGGCACATGTCTGAACACAGCTTTGATTAATCAGACCATTCTAGTAGTTCTGTTTCCAAGGTGGTGGCAGGGTGGAGCTGATTAGTAGCTGATAGCGGGGCAGATGCTGGCTTCCATTCCGGTTTGCTCATCTGTTCAGATTCTCCTTTACCTCCTGCAGTGTGTTTCTACCCTGTGGGCCTACAAACTGGGGGCAGAGTTTGGACTGAGACCCCTATTTCCTACTGACACCCCCTTCCTCAACACACGTCACAGGGCCCAGAGGTTGTTTGCTCTGCTACCAGGGCCTGTAATGAAACTCTATACAAAGAAGCCACTCTTGCATTTCCAACCACTGCACCCTAAGTACAAGCTTCAGGAAAAATGTGAAATACTATTCAAACCCACAATGTATATCCAGGGTCTGCCTGTTACGCATTGTTCAAAACGCCTAACATTGTTGCTTCTGGTCTTTTTAATTATACAGGTGATCTGGTACAATGTGCCAGGAACATAACAGTAATGGTATATATCATTATATAATGTGCTCTCCAGACAGAGCTTATCCTTTGATCAAAAAGCCTAAAGTAGGATGTGAAAGAGTAAGAGATCTGCCTGTTTGTGAAGCTGCTCTCTTGCTCGGAGGCTGTGTGCTGGAATTGCTCCCTTATAATAATGGAGAGAAAAGGTTGCCCCCCCCGCTCCTGAGCAGCCTCCTGAGCGAGCCTGACCTTGGTGATATTTTTATCCCGCTCCCACTTCAGTGGCTATAGGGCTTGATTAACGAGAGCCCTCTTCTTTCTCCTCGCCGCGGAGACGAAGGATGGCCGGGGCGTGTGCAGACAGGACGTGCCTCTGATGACAGGAGAAACCCCCCCCCCCCCCCCCCCAACTCTTTGACCCACATTCTGTACTGTATATGCACACTGCTGCACCTGAACACACAGTTTACCACGCTTTTGTCCTCTGACAGACAACAGGCTCTCTTGTGCAATAGGAATTATGTTCCTCCTTCTTCTCTCCATTGAGTTTGTTTCTGTAGGGAGTGGAGATCAAATTTCTGTGAGCAAAAGTTCATCACGAGAATTAATACCTGGAATTTTCCCGCAGTCATTGGAAATAAAACCTGTTGTACAAAACTGTGTAAAAAAATGTGTATGTATGTGTTTCTGTATGTGTGTGTATATATGTATTGTTATATATGAATACATTCTTGCCAAGATTCATAGATAGTACGTGTGGGTCCCTTGTGGAAAAAAAAGAAATAAAACAGCTGGCTTTGGCTTTTTTCACAGTGTATCCCATTTTCACTTAAACCAAAATGAAATTTCATATGACCTTCACACAGCAAACCTGCTTCCTGACTGTATTACATCAAGGAAACCAGTAATCCTGTACCGGTGTGATCTGAGGTCACCATAAAAACAAATGAACACTCAATCACCTCCATAAAATAATAGTCTGAGAGCAGCAGAGGTCATTTCCCTGTACGCTCAATTACATCAACGTTTGAAAAGAAATCCTCCCCTCACCGTCCCAGACTGTGCGCTAAGGAGACGGTTCAACCAAAATCCTACTCAATAAATCCACATGCTCCTAAATATGCACTGACATAGATAATGTCGGTGTCTTAAACTGAGCTAAAAATGACAAATCGCATCCCAGTGGGAGATTCAGAATGAGGCCACGGTGCATTACGAGTTCAGGCCTCCAGTTTCAGGTCCCTTATTCCAATCAAGTGTGATTCATGGGGTCTAGGAGCACAGCTATGGAGCAGTGTCTGAGAACTCAACTCTGACGCACTTAGGAATCTTTGTTGTGTAATGCTTGCAGACAGTAAATAACAGCTGAAGACAAAGAAAATCCCCTCAAATTTTCAGTGCATTAGGTGCAGTGAACATACCATTGCAAGTACGCAAACTGTGTGAACACCCACACACACACACACACAGACACACACACACACACACACACACACACACGTAGGGTGGAGATATAACTAACATGGAAGGAGACGGATCATAAAGTGACATCTGCATTTAGACGCACTGTCTGAGTTTTGAGAATGATGCATTACCTGACTCCTGCTCATGTTCAAAGTTCAAAAGGGGCGGAGGGGGGAGGTGCTCCGTCATTTCATTTTACCTTCTTGTGCGGAACAGAAAATAACAGGAGACATCATGCTGGTTGCACAGTCCAGGCACTATTAGTATAGTACACTCACCACTGCACAGCTGCTCCTTCAGTACACTAAGACCTCTAGTAAATTATCCTGTCCCGATAGCAACCTGTAACTGGCAGGGGACGACCACAGGTAGGCCTCAGGTCACACTGACCATCTCTATGCTTGTAATGCAAAACGACACACTTTTCTTTGCCTAAGTGTTGCTCTGCGATATTGGCCACCAAAAGCAATAAATGGGGACATTCCCCCACAGACACAGACATGGAAACAGCACTCCTGATACAGTCTGAGCCATTCCCTGTCTGACTGTAAGCAGGTTCCCCTCAGCACACTACCCTGCTATATCCAGGCATGATACAGAATGTAGCCCAAGCGGAAAAAATGCTGTATTTCATGCTGTATAACCTCCAGCCTTCTCAAAACATCTCCCACACGCTGGGCGTGTGCTTCAAACAACGCATAGTTCAAAACACGCTCCGCTCCCTCTCACCGCAGACACAAGTGTGTTCATCAACACGGAGCTGGAGATAAGACTGGCTGGGAGAACGATGCTGTAGAGGAATTCTCATTCTTATCTATTGCAAAGGGTTTTGTTTTCTGTTCTTATCAATGGCCTGCCCTTCCGTCAGTCTTTTGTGACATACAAATAGCTAATGTTTAGAGACCAGGCACGCCCTAGTACAGAAAACTAACTTATACAGATAACATGTTCCCACAGGAATGTAGGCTTTCCACATGCAAATCATTATAGAAAATGTGCATTGATTTCTCTTTTACAAACATTACACAGGCATGGTACCAAGCATCCAAAGGGCCACACGGCATGCATTTACATGTATATCTTTACATTCATATGACATAATATTTTGTAAGTGGTGTAAGGGCACCATCACTCAATCTACGACTATAGCATTATGGTCACATGATCAACAATGAAAATATGCAAAGGGAAATCTAAGGGGTTTTGGTCTTTCTTTCTCAACACACACAAACAAACACACACACACAGCTGGGATTCCAGCTGTGGCACATGCAATTTAAGACTGTATGTGTAGGCCACACTAAGAGACAGGGACACAGCTGGCTATTGGCACAACTACCATAACTCTTAGGTTTTGCCTAATTTACAATGTAGAGGCACAGGGGTGGATGGATCTCTACGATTTATTTCTCAATGACGGGAATAACGGTCTTTTCAGTTCTCGTTCTGCATCATTTGTGCATTAGAGCTGTGAGCCCTGAGAGAGATGCATGCATTTCACCTCTGTCTCCTTTACTCTGCTAGGCAAAGCAGCAGTCAGAACAGGCTGACCCTAGCTAGGCTCCACTGATCAACACCTATTGTGTTCAGCCATAAACTCCAGGCCTCTGAGTTCTGAGCCCTGTTAGAGTAGGGCCACCCTTGTAATGACCACTTCACCCCTCAGGGCTGAGAGCATTTCCGCCCCTGATCACACAACCCTAGAGGGTTCACAGGGAGTCCAATGAGTTATCTCACCTTTTCCTGACTTTCATTGGAACCCTGGAGGATTTCTGTTTGGGGAGGGTGGGCAGCGTGGGCTCTGGGCTGGTGACTACAGAGTTACAAAGTTTCTTCTTACTTCCTGCAGCTTCAAACACACAGGAACCAGCGAACGCTGGGAGGAGGGTGGCTGGACGTCATGTTCCCGAGGAAACGGCCGGGAACAGGAACAAAGGGTGAGATCTAAGGACGCTCTGAGGGGGACTGGCACCCCCGCCATCTCCTGTGCCCTCCCAATTCCCAAAATAACAGTCACAATGTCTGATATCACTCTGCTCACATACCCCAACTCTTCCGGACAAACAAGCCACAGTAACTCTTCAGCTGGGGTGCCCAGTCCAAAAAAAAAAAAAAAAAGAGGCAAAAAAACAGCTGAAGAAAAAGTGAAAAGGAGTTAAGTATTGCCCTGTGGTAAAAAGAATGACCTGAATTTAAATGATTTAAAGGTAGTGGGTCGAACAGTACTGCAAGCTCTGCCAGAAGATCGAGTGCAAACACAACAGCGCTGATCTGCACATCACCCAGGGCGGAGCCATCAACTGCTGCCAGCCACTAACACACTCTGTTTGACTCACATCGTTCAATGACTGACAGCAGAAGCGTCACCCTTTATATGATTCACCACATCATTATCCACCGTTGCTGATGTAACCCTGCTCAGAGGCACACAGTCATAGAGGCCGGGACATTGGTGCTCGCGTCCTAGGACACAGAACAAGTGACAAAATGTTAAAAATACTGCCCCATTGCTGAAAATCCTTTGAATATTTGTATATCTTAAAGCACTTCTGCCGTACGATCGCTCCAGATGGCCACATGTGCTTCAAAGCCAGAGCTTTAAGGTGTATCCTATCTGTTAAATATCCTTGCCCAAGGTCAGAGGAGTCGCCAGCAGCTGCCCTTCCCCTTGCTCCCTCATTGTTCGGTTTCCTGTTTTCGTGCATTTCAGTCATGGGTTGAGGGTTTCGTGAGTGACCCACACTTGTGCGTGACTCTCACATTGTTCTGCCTCAGAGAGAGCTCTACTTCTCCTGAGGTAAACCACAGCACCGCATTGGGAGGTGCACCTTTTATTTACCTCCTGCTCAGTTGGGCTGTGTTTGTCAAGACTGCACAGTTGCCATCTTACATCCACCTCAACCAAACGTCATCAGAGCAGAATGCGCCCCCAAGGCCAGACAAAGGCCTCTCCGCAGTTGCCGCTGACCAATCACTAGGCAGCGATGGCACACTTGCTCCGGGCAGAGTTGATAAGCACAATCAAAGGGCACGTGGCAAAGGCAAGAACAAGTGCACGTGACCGTGGAGAATGAGTCTTTTCAGCGCGAGCACTGGAGCGTAATGATCTCAATGCGGCCGCTGTGGTCTTGCGGCAAGGATGGAAGGACTCTGGGCTCCCAGCTAATGGCTAAGGCTTGCTGTGACTCAGATGTGCAGGTGAAGGACTACAGCCACACTGATGTGTCTTCATATGGAAGCAATGCTACAGCTGCAGATATCTTAAGTGAATTATGATAAAACTTTAGTTTGAAAGATGTGGCTGGTGAAATAATCCTCCCCCTAGACTAACTTCAACAAGGTACTAAATTTGAAGATAACTCCGTAAGCATGTTACAAATAACACTAGAGGAGACTGACAGCAAACCAAAAGCCAGGTCTCAATGACAGACATATTAGGTACTAAAGGTATTGGACCCAGATAATCTAGTGTAACATGATCATATGACCCATACCCCTATATAAATTAATACCTGCCCATCTTTTAAATGGGTCTACCGTTAGTGTTGAAATTGTTTTAACAGAAAGTCCATTTGTCTGGAAGCCCCTATTCTCAAATAATCCTATGTTCTGATGCTGGTCTTCAAAAGGTAAAATACCCACACGACCCTCTCCACTTTCCCATCGACCGGCTGGAGCCAAGTGGGTAAATATTCAACAGACTGGTCATCTTGGAAAATGCTTGGTTGAAAGATTTACCCCTAAAACAGCAAGACTGCAGTCGCACCATGACAACTGGAAAGAGAATGTTTCGAGTGGAGAGTTTCTTTACGAGTGATACAAGACTGTTGTTGACATTCTCAACTGGGGAGTTTTGCCCAGAGTGTGCTTGAGAGCCTGCCATTCTCCGCGTTGTGAGATTGCGTTTCTACAGCTGAATGTGTAAGGCAGGCTCTGATGTAACACCACGTTAAGGGCCGCATTCTGACTCCATCTAAGTAAATGCTGCTCTTTCACTCTATAATTATTTATCCTCAAAACACAGGCTCCAAAAAGTGGGAGATCTCAGACACTGAGGCTTTGGTAAGAGAAGATAAATGGGGAGGGTGGAGTGGACATGTCTGCCTTTCCAAACCTCAGCAAACAGCTCTTTGCTGTACCTTTTAGGCTGTCAGCAGACAAACTGCTCTTTGTGTAAGGAAACTGTGACAATGACATACACATGGAGTGTGGGATTCATGTCAGACCTGAGAAGTCAATATGTAACCATAGGTAATCTGTGACTACCCCCTGCCACTAAGTCTGTGGTTGGGAATTGCCATCTTGTATTCAATGATACAACATTTTCAAACCAAATACCACTCAGGTGGTTTGTTAATATGCATTGACTTTTCTTAGAGTCTAAGAGTTCCTTGCTCCTTCCAGGCTTTCTCAGGCCTTCAGCAACTTCACACTAATGACAGCACTGTGATTATGGCCACATTCTCAACAGATTCTTTTCCACTGCTAACATAATGATTGTTTTGGCTGCAGTCCATCCTACTACACAACTGTTCCTGTAACTAAAACTTAACATAAACACAACTAAACATTTTCGTAACACTGGGAAGAAAAATAAAAAATGATAAAATGATAAAAAACACAACACAGGTTTTCCCCAACTGATGTCAGCACGGTCCTCTGATTGTGCCAGCACAGCAGACCATGTGTCCTGTGAGGCCTGTGTTTGTGGAGCCTCCAGGTCAGCGGCTGCAGGGAAGCTTGCCCTATAACCTACAACCTTTTCATGCCGGCCCTTAGGAGTGGACAAGCCAACTCCAGGACACAAGCTGTGTGAGACGGGGCTCTCAGTCACGTGCTGGGTGAATGGGTGCTGCCAGGATACCAGAGCTGAGCTTGTTTTTCTCCCTGCTCAGCTCTTGAGAATGAAGTCACCAGCAACATTCTGATTTGGATTGGCCAGACTGGCCCAGATGGGGTGGCACACTTCTTCCTGGGACGTGTGTGGGGTGGACTGCCACCTCCAGTCCAGGGTGGAGCCACACCGATCCAGGAGGAAAAAACAAGAGATCTCATGCAATGATACATGCCTGGCCTACTGGTGCACTTCAAATCATAAAGGCCAGAGACAAAGGGCTGATAAAGAGCTTTTTATCTTTAAAATGTTTAGGAGGAAGTTTGTACGCTATGATAAAGGACACATTAACTGATGGCTATGTGTAGGGTGGGGCATGAAAACAAACTAGAGCACTGATTGCTTCATTGACAGGAACCAGAAAGTCTCTAACCATCTGCCATTGAGTTTTATTTGTTTATTATTTATTTATTTGAGTGCTTCCTCTCCCTTCCCTTTCGTCACAGCTGTTTTAAGGGCAGACAATGCCCCCCACATCCAGAATAAGCCATTTCAATTGCGGCAAGTTCTGAGTAGATATACACCCCCGCAAACACTGATCCAGGGTCAGCTCAATCCTTTTAATTCTACTGCCAACCATAATATGCAAAAGACTGAGACTGATACAGGTTCAGTGCCTGAGGACACCACGCACCTCCACCTGGCAACCACACCCTGATCATTCAGCAGCTACCTGCAACGGAGCACTGAACTACGCTGTCCTGCCAGAGCTCTGACTCAGGTTTCACTGGATTAAATGCAAGTCTTTGCAAGCTTTCCCCTGCCTGTGAAATCCCTTTAAAATGCACCTAAGGCTTGGTACCAAAAAAAAGTGTACTGTAGTAGCCACAGCCTTTATAATCCATCATTTACATGAGTTGCACACTACTGAGTGCACTTCATAACAACGTAAAGGTGGCAGACTGTTCTTCAGGTCATGCTCTGAGCAAACACATCTGCTGGGTTTGAAGGGAGAAGAGGCATAAGCAAATACAGTAAATACACCCCTACAATAATTAAACTTCTGACCACTAAGAGAAATCAATACACAGCAACATTAAGACAGTGAAGGCACCCACTTATTACTTAATCCACTGACAACTATGACTACATCAAAGCACTGTTTGGAGTGTCACGCTCAACACTGCTGACAACATTTACTCCAACCAACTCAGCATGATCTAGAACACAGCAAACTCAATGTCATTGGTTTGCAGGGGGTCAATGATTGGCCGTGAGCGACGTCCGAGTGTTGCACTTACCCTCAGAGCCTCGATCACCAGGTCCCGGGCCTCAAGCTCCCCCTCCAGGATGCTAAAGAGTGTCAGCAGCTCTGGCTTACTCAGGTTCTCCATGTTCATCCTGGTTTCCTGGCAGGAACGCAACAGCAGAGAGTGAGAGATGCTGGCATGTGACCATGTGATTAACGACACCATAAGAGAAGGGTCATGGTGCAGCCAACCACTCGCAGTGTTTCCTGAAAGCTGACTAAATCATTCCTTGTGACATAATGTAAAATAGATTTGGCATCTGCTTCAGCATAATGAACAGTTTGAATTGCGACACCCTTTGTATAAACAAAGTGGGTTTTCTTCTGAATCAAAGCATCAGACCACTTTAGCTCAATCAGAAGTTTTAATTACACATTGATAGATTTATGGCTTCATGTCAAATTACCTCCAGGCAAATCTGCTGGTATGTGCTCTGTGAATTAAAATATGCTATGAGAATATGCAGAGAATTTGCATTTCTTAGCTTTTGACAGGAAATTACTGCATTTTCAAATGGAGCTCAGAAAAGCATCAGATTGGAAACAGGAAGCATTTAATGCATTTGCATGTGTTAGTGAGGTCAGTTGCACTTTCCCACAGTGTCTTTGATTCTAAATTCAGAGAGCGTATAGAGGGTTTTTTAAACTGTTTGTTTGGCAGCCACCAGAGGCAGTTTGATGGAAATGTTTGGAACGTGCTGCGGCCTCGCTCCAGAAACCATGCTCTCGTTCCCAGGGCCACGCCAGAGCCTCCCTTCACAAGCCTGTGGCATCTGAACCTCAAACGGGCGACCGTACTCTGAACTGCAAGCTTGGGTTTTCTGTCACAACTGTTTCTTTTACATGAGGGGCACAGGCAGGGGGCAGCATGGGTGGCAGAGCAGCTACATGCTATCTAAGCAGTGACACTAAAACCATGTTCACAGAGGGGGCTCTGCGGTGGAGATGGACTTCTCCACGCAGGCATCCACTGTGCGCTTACTGCAGCTCTCAGCCATCAAGCCACACTACCTCAAATGCATTCAAAGGCCTTTTAAACCATGGAGAGAACTCAGATTGTATTACACTACATTATTTTCTTAGCTGACACTCTCATTCAGCACAACTTCATTGCCATCCACTTCTACAGCTGGATATTCACTGAACCAGGTCAGGTTGGGTGCCATGCTCAAGGGTACAACAGCAGCGGCCCATCTGCACATCAGCCCAGTGATCTCTGGGTTACAAGCCTCTATCCTGATAAGTATGCCTGACTGCTACCCTAGACACAGAAGTGCAAACTTAATTTTCCTTTTCAAGGGCTCAGATGACTTTCTGTCAGGGTCTTACAAAGGACAGCCAGAAGGACCTTGCAAGGGAAATGGTAGGAAAGCCTCCGAATACTCAGTGTAAACCCCTAAGACCGCCTGCAACTGAACGCTTAGTCACCCAGCCTCTGAGTGCCATTCCCAGGCCACCATGCCTCAGCTAAGGAATCCTAAAATATCTGATTAACAGTGTGCCTTTGCCGGAAGGCAAACAAGGAAAAAGTAAAAAAAAAAATGCCCAGATTTACAGCTCCTGTAGCGGCCCTGCATTTTTCTCATTGACTTTTTGCGGGAAATCATGCTTTTTCTCACACCTCAGACCTCTTCAGGACCAGTTCCTGCATGAGCTGTGAGGCCGACCAGAGTTTCTGCCCTATGACATCATCAGGACTACGCTGTGAGTCTGCTGCCAAGAAAACCTGTAAACAGAAGAGTTCAGTTTTGACGCTACTGTCCTCGCAGCCATAGACCCAGCCTTCAGAGGCAAAGCGTTCATCAGGGCTACAGCCAGCAATCAGCCTTCACATCTCAATCTTTAAAAGAAAGACTTCCACTCCCCTGGGGGGAGGAAGAAGGAGGGAGGGGGCATTAAAGCAACATTATAGAAGATTTATAGTGCTTTTTACGATGTGGTCATGTTGTTTTCTCATTAGCGGGAAGAAAAGCTCAGTCAACCACATGGATGTTGCCTCTTACATTAACAGGAGCCTGCTAAAATGCTGGGGCACTTCCTGTTGGTGTGTAATAGGACAAATATTTGATATTTCACATCTTCATTCAGTATATAGGCATTGATACTGACTGAAATGAAGCAGGGACATTCACTACTTTTAAAACAAAAGCAAAGCATTTTATCAATCAGTTACGAGTAAATCACCTGGCAACTGCATGTTGACAGAAAAGAAAAAGATGGCTTTAAATTCTGAGCCTTAAGATATCTGAAAATGAACTGCAGTGTGGTGTATCCTTCTGTGAAAGTTATTGAGCGCAAAGTTCTCCCTCACAGTGGACCCCCACCCCTTTCAACTATATCACAAACCAGCGTAACAGCATTAATAAACAGCTCCTGCTCTGGCTTGCTGAACACCGTGCAATGTGAATGTTTTGCTTTCGGTTGCTTGGTGAGACAGGTCTGTCCTCATACTTTTCCGTAAACACCGGTGAATGATTAATTTCATTGGCGGGTAGAGGGAAGTGGTTCCCACGCATGTCTATATTTGCAAACTCACTTTACAAGGTGCAGCAACGTCAGGTTCATCAGAAGTAGATGGTGAGGTTTGTCTACTGTGGATCTGTGTTCCAGTACACTGCGTGCTTTTGACAGCCTTCACCAGTGGCTTGTGGTTTGACCGCACGCATGGAATGCTAATTACAGACTTGGATTGAGTGCTAATGCATGTGGCACCCTCAGTTCTTGCTGTAAAATACAACCCCGTGACTCCCACAAGCTTGCAAGTTGGAGTTTTACAACATGGATAATTACACTGACTGATGCACAGCTGTAACGTGAGAAAAATTGCAAACACATTATCAAACTTGTGGATCCATTCTTTTCCCCCCAGTAACAATATTCAGTTTATACAGGACAGTTTAGAATACTAAAACATGTATAAATGTGCACTGGAAAAGCAACACTGCGTCACAATGTTTGCATGGGAATCCCAAATGTTCCCACACTCCTCAACTTCCAAGTTACCCAGGAAAATGCTGGCAGCAACCCTTTCATGCCAGTTTATTTTCAGCCTGGCACAGAGATATATTACTGTGCCCATGCTGCCTCATAACAAACGGACACGTTTAACTATGCCTCTGACGGTTTCCATACATGTGTCTTGCTTGTTGCTGGCATGAATCCGCCGAGCAGCTCTGCGAAATGAGAGACGTCAATCTCATCTGTTTTGTCTTAACATACTCCTCTCCTGTGAGCGTGAAGCTGCTGCGGTCTTCCAGGCCTGACACAAACAGATGTCAGGGGCTAATTAATAAAATGCCTCCCTTTGCCGTGAGTGGAATTACAGAGGGCCGGCTCTGCGATCATAGGGGGAAATAAGCAACAGCAGCCCACAGCACGCAGAGGTCTTGGCCTCCTGGAAGTGAAAAGCGGAGGCAAAGTCCCTTCTGTGCAGCATGGAATTTACGGCTCTATTCTAAATTAATTACACTCTCTAGATAAACAAACCCAGGGGGCGGCGAGTTTGTTTTTCTGAACCCCCTGCTAACCTGGCTCGGGTGACACTCGCAGGCCTGCTGGATCCACAGAGCACCTCGAGGAGGCCGGGGGCCAGACGGCACAACTCGCCACGCTATCGTCTGAGCTGAACGGGAGGGTATGGGTGAGGGAACCCTGCTCAGCCAAGACACCTCTGAATAGCTCAATGGCTGGATTGACATCAGAGGAGCTTCGCGGAAGAGCTGAAGTGCTAATGAGGTATAAACATGGATAGAAAATTATTAAATTGAGCAGATTCTGCCACGGGGCCCTGGGCACTTCCAAGTCACTGTGCTAAAGACATCAGCATTACAACTCTCCCACGCGGATGTCCACACACAGAGCAGCATTAAGAGGAAGACGAAGGGTGTCCTGGATCAAAGCCTCGCTGATATCACAGTGCACAGGTGCAGGGGAGGATTAAACCTTTCCTGTGGCTAAGGTTATCACACCCACACACGCGAGTCAGTGGTCCACTTACTGCTTAACCTGTGGGTTAAACAACTTCTGTCTGCAAAAGTCATCTGAAATTTCAGGATGCCACCTCCAGGATCATGGGCATCAGTTTGTTTTGAAAAGTGCTGGGGACAGATTAAGTTCAACTAATTAAAGGATTTGAAAAAGTGGTTGGGACGAAATGAGCCACAACAAAAAGTGGTGAGGGCATGTCCCCAGCATCCCCAGCGTAAATGATGCCTATGTCCAGGACCATACACCTCGACACATTACTGGTGACTTACTGTAGCCAAGCTGTGTGGCTACTGCCTCAAAGATCATCAGTATATATCCCCTACAGCAGGTGAAAAGGGGTTGCATTGTGATGCAGGAGCTTCAGAATAGGGGGGTTCTAGACTGAATCAACTTTGGGAAACCTCTGAAGGTTTCAGCTATAATAATAACCAGCTATAAATAAGATAATATTTACTCTACCCTCCATAAGCATTCCTGTGAAAACAGAAAAACAAGTTATTCTATGACCGCACAACAGAACGCTGGCTGTGATTGGCCCTGTGGAGTCTCCACATTTCCTGTATGACAGCCGGCAGAGCAGAAGCCGGACTCCATCACAAACTGGCACCATCACAGTGTTTGTGAGAAAAGCCATACACCTTCCCCCACCTGAACTAACAAAAAAAAAAATCACCAAAAAGCTCTGCTGGAGGTGAGGCTGGTCCACAGCACACCAGTGTGGACTGGCTCAGCAGCGAGTTCTCTGCAATATGACTGAATGAGAGCGATGCAGAAAAAAGCTACTGACATGCAAGAATGTTGAGGAGAGATCTGTCAGTAACTCTCCAACTATGTCCAAAACGGGAAGTTAAACTACTATAGATATTTGTTGCCTAGAGTAACCATTCAGCGCACATCTTGTTCACCTTCATTCTTAATTGCACCGATCACATTAGACGTTGGCCCTTTTTAAATAGTTCAGCAAATCCACGGCCGCCCGCATTTTACCGTCTTTCCCACAGTTGCAGAGATATATTGTTAAGGTCTCCACAGAGCTCCGGAGGGGGGAGCCAGCCATTCGAGGGCTGGTGCATGAGAATTAAACGAATAAAAAAAAGGCCCAGCTCTAATCCAATCAGCGCGAAGTAACCACATTGTTGTTGAATTAACCACAGAAAGGTCTTTTTGTTTTATTGTTTAGGACCAAACCTCACAAAATAAATAAATCAACAACTAAGTGTGAAGTAATAAATAGAAGAAATTCGTTCAAATAAGTAATGCTTAACACTAAGATTTTAAATATATATATATATATATATTTTTATCGTAGATAATGGTGTGTTTGTTCAATTGTTATTGTTTCGTTGTTTGTTTTTTAATATGAGTTTTCAGTTTTTGGCCGGTTCGGCCCCCCATGTAGACATTACATTATAAAACTCACGGGACCATTAAAAAATGAACTGAATTTAGCATCTGTTCAACAGAAAATGAATATTATAAGAGAAGCATCACTTTGCACTTATCAGCTTGGAAGCGCCTAATGAATATCATTGAAAGAAATTTAAAAGATCAGACTACCTGTTTTACAGGCCTAAGTCAGTACCATTATGTTTTACAAGAAAAACCAAATAACCTGAAATAAAATAATAAACTTCTCTGACAAACGATTACACTGCCAAATCGTCGTGAGAATGAAGCATGGAGACACAGCGAAAGGAGCACGCGTAAAATTGGCCTCAGCTCCAGTCACAGTATCAAGTATAACATGTTTTTGTTCAGCTGTAGTCATTTCTAAAAGAATGCACCAAACAAACACTAAAGGCTCACTGCGAATATAGATGTTAATCTGTAGCTGTTTGTTCTCTCACTACAATTCGGTCATGTTATCTAACAATATCATTGCCAAAATACTTCTAAAACCTGTGTATAGAAAATCTAAAAAAAAAAAAAAAACTAAAACTCACAACAAAAGTCTCTTGTTTATTATGACTACTGTTGAAAGCACATGTTCATTATTTTGCAGAATTTATCTATTCGGTCCACATAATATTTAGCAGGTCTTTGGGAACATCTGTCCGAAGCCTCGGTTTTCACTAAGTTTGTGACTTGACGGTAGTCTGCCCCCACAGTCTTGACACTGAACACACGCAACCAGGCAACAATAGACATTAAAAGCAAGAAAATGAACATACCTTCATGCGCCCCGTTCCAGCTTCCCTAATTTTCCCCATCCAAAACAAGAAACATTTACCATCAAAAGTAGACTTACTGTATACCAGTCCCTGCGGAAAATATGGACAACAATCTTTGACAAAGCAGCCAACCTATGGGCGGGAGCGATGTCGAATTGTTGGCCTATGAGAGTTTCGCGTCGTTGGCGGGGGAGGGGAAAGGGGCTGTCGTTTGGCTTTAGGATAAATCTCTTTGTTTAGACTTTTTTCATCCCGCTGTTCCTTCTGCCCAGCACTGATTGATGAAGTCATTTCCCTCGGCTTTCCCATGGTTATTTAGTACGTCTTTATATTTAATAGTTCGTTGTTCACCTTGCTACCTCATATGTTGTGATGTAGCTATAGTAACGCACTTTGGCCGGTGCGGTAGTCCCTGGGTCCGTGTTAGGACTTTTCCTTCGTATCGCTTTCAGTTGTATCACACGCGTCTTTGTTTTCGATTGTCCTTAGTCTAACCTAATGTGACATATTTTACAGTTATTCTGTCGTAATTTAGAACTAAACAGGACAGAATCATAACTAGACACCAAATCTATCACATTAGTTAGACACCATATGTAGGACAAGTACTGCATCGTCATTCAAAGGAAGCGATGAAAATGTGTCTGCATGTTGTAGGTTACATTTCCGTGGCTGTTGAAACAGGCTGCACTGAAGCCAAATATTTGAAACTTCTTACTTTTATTTTATCTTATTTCTTATTTTCATTACTCACATTATAAGAACACAGTGGGTATTCAATTCATTTAAAAGAACATGTTCATGCCAAAAAGTATCTTTAAACAATTACGTATCTCTTTTTATGACAGGTACATTCAAATAAATAACGCACTCGCATTGAAAGCCAGACGAGCTTTAGCTTGGAGAGACTTGTCGCCACTTCATGCAATTATTACGTGGATCTTGAAAGCCGCGTGGCCAGTAATCCGTGCATGAGTCGCTACTGTTTATTCCCCAGGCATCGTGAAATTTCACAGGCCGATTTAAAACATCATAAAACAACTGTCTATTTTCGATCGGTTTAAAAAAACCTCACTGGGAATTTTTATACAGCCATCGTTCCTTTCGCCCAATACTCTCCCTAGCTTATCCCCTATGACAGAAGATATATGTGACATTAAATCTGATGAAATTTTAGTTAAAATTGACACTTCGCTTCAGGGACCGAGGATAAAAAACTGTAGTTTGTGTTTAGACTCCCCCTGGTGGCAAAAATAACGACGACTTAGTGCGGTTGCTAGCACTGATTTAATTTTATTCAAAATGCCTGACGACAACCTGTCAACCTTTGCCTGTTTGCTGTATATTGTCCGTATTTGCAACATATTGTTATAACTGACTTTAATTTGCTCTGGAGTCTGTTTCTGGTGATACAGGTAATACCAGTACAGATGTGTTAGTGAACGTTCCTGACAGATCTAGACTGCAAATCTCGAGTCGCATGTACACCGACTTAAGCAGACAGCCTTCCACAGGAAATGAACCTCACCTTCTCATATTCTGCGTGACACACTATAAATCATTCCCTGATGTGTGTGTGTGTGTGTGTGTGTGTGTTTGGTGTTGGGAGTAGTAGAAGATGACAAAGAGTTTCTCTCTCTCAAGCAACTTCTCTCAAAGCACAGACGCCTGGTTTCGCTCAGGGGTGGGAGTGGGAGTGGGAGTTAACCCCTCTGTCAACATGAATGAGCCCCTCTGTTCCAGCCCCATGCTTAGGTCTGGTCTCCTGTCTGAACCCCCACGCACGCGTACATAGCAGGCACCACTCCCCTGTGGCTTTAGTGTTCCCATTGAGCTGCAGGGATGATTTTTGTACACATACATACTGTAGAACTCAGCTCATTCATTTCTTTTGCACTTGAGCTGGCTTTGTGGAGTTCCATTTCTGAGGTCTGCAGTGAAGAGCCCTACTTAGATAAGACTCACAACATCGTCAACGTACATTCCAGGAATATGCACAGACAGACAGACAGACAGACAAACACACACACACACACACACAGACACAAATTGCCTATTTTCCTTTCAAACATATGCTCAGATGCACATGTGCACACACAGACACGCAGGTGTAGGCACACACGCACACACACATACTTTAAATTTCCTTTCACTACATAGCAGAATGAAGTCAGCTGAAGTGAAGTGCTACTTGGCAGGCAGAGATTAGATAAACCAAGAAAATCCAGATTCGTGTCAAGAATGCAAATTGAAGTTAGCAGGCACTGGCTTAAAACAAGTTTTCTGGTAACTAATAGCCTTTGCCACTTTTTATATAATTAGACACAGTTGAGGATTGTTTGATATTGATGTCAAGCCTTTCTTTGAGGCTTTTTATGAAACATTTCATTCACAGACTAAGAGTGGCACCTTGGGGCACTTGGGGTAATTGAAAGAATAAGTGCTCATTGTCAGATTGTACACACCGTGAAATTGTTTTCACATGAACGTTGAAACAAGTGCTGCATTCAATATTCTTGAGTTCAAAATTAGTTTAAATTTTGCTCCAGGGATAAGAGAGGCAATTAAAGTCTCAACTTTATTTATATATTTACCGAGATCTAGACATTTACATTTCAAATGCTTTGTTTTAATTGTCTGTCCCTGAAAGTAATAACCACAAAACTCTACTTGTGCAGGGCGTGATAGACAATGAGATGGGATTCAGGAGGAAATGTGCCTTTAAAATGCAATTCTAAGATTGCACATTCAAAGATGAAAGGGTTTATTTTTCACTAAGAGGGTCTTAAAATGGTTAAGTGTTTTTCAATGTTCATAAATGGCCCTTTTAAAATCTATTAAATTTTGCTAGGGATTGCCACTTGCTGATTTTGGGCATGTTTGTAAATCCATGGTTTATAGATCACTGCAGGACTCTAAATTATTACGTTTTTTTTATTTTCCTTTCAGAAATTGAATTCATATGCTTTAATGTGCATCATAAGGGAGCTTGGGAAGCATTTACCTAAGCACTTGCCAAAGTGTTGCTGAGGTCTGCTGGTCCTGTTCATGATCTAGACTCTAGAGAGCGTAAATTTTGGGGATCTGGTTGGTTCAGCAGTGATTGGAATGGCAGGTGCATGGGCCAGTCATGTTTCAGGTTTCCAGGATATTACCATACCTACATAGTACAGAGAGATGATCCCATTTCAGGGCCTCCTGCAGAAGTAACTTAAATGACCCAGAGATAAAGCATTCCGTGGTATATTGTTCTCACCCTGAACTAGGCCAGTGTGGGTGGATTCTGAGCGACATACAAAATTAAACTGTGTGTGCAGAAAGTAATTTAAAATGCAAAGGACTGGGAACAAAACAGCCCTTTCAACTAACAGCCTCCATCTTGAGGACAATGTAGTGTGAAGATGATGGTTTGTCATATTGAAAGACAGTGCTTTAAAGCCAATGAATGAGCAGAGGTTTTAAGCAATGTCCTTTATGTGACCTCATGTTCCTCTTTCTGTACCTTTTGATTTCTAAGTTGCTCTGGATAAGAATGTCTGCCAAGTCACAATGTAAATGTTCTACACTACATACCTCTTTATGTATGAGACAAAACTCTGAAAGTATGCTGAAGCCCAGACAATTTATTTAGTCATTTCCGTTGTGTGGATTAGCCAGCCATAATGGTTCACCTGTCTGCCCCAGGGCTGTTGCCATGGCTGTCTGTAACCTTGAGTGATAATGAGTATAATGTTTAAAGCCTCAGGTATGGTGTGACTCAATGCAAAATGACATTAACCCCCAGGACACCGTGTGGCTTTTGAGTCTGCTCAGCCCTGCCCCTTCTGCTCATCTCAACTTCCTACCCATGAAACTGTTTCTGTCTTGGCACTGTGCAAAGAATAGAAGAAGAAAAGAATAAACTGATTTTCTACAGGAGAAATATGCTGTTTAGACCCTCACGCTGTCTGTCAGGTTACAGGTAACCTGATGAAGATCACACAGGCTGAAACGTTGTTTTTTTGCAATACATAACTTGGGAGCTTTGAAACTGCACAGGACACCTGGATTTTGTGTTGTTACTTTTTGGTATCAGTAACTGGATGTGTGTGTAATTTTCTTCTCCCCTCTGCATCACACAAAGAGTCACAGGAAGAATTCAATATTTACATGGCGGTCCTCAGTGATAGGCTGCTTACTGTTTGTATTGCAAGATCTTTACAATTTTTGACATGTTAACCATTTGTACAGCTGATATTTATTCAGGACATTATGGTTAAGTACCTTTCCCAACAACAAAATATCCTCCGGGGAAATGTAACCATCAAAATTTGGCTTCCACAGCTCGTTCCTGACTGTTACACCACATTGCAGTGCTTTCTGGCTTGAATGTTGTACTAGGAAAGATTATCAAATTACTGGTTCTTCTGTGGAGTTTGTCTTATTTATCTTAAGGCACCCCCCACAGTAGTCTGTGCCCTACACCTAGTTCAGTCCAGTAAGAAATCCTAAATGTTGTTGATAAAAATGGTTCAGAACAACATTGCTATAAATTACTTACCTTTTCAATAGTTCTGCTGCCCCAGCCCAAAATTCTTCCCACCACCAGGGATCTAATATATTGATTTTAATAAGCTGGATCATGGCAAAGCCGCATTCTCAATTTCACACAGCCATGGCTGTGGGGGTGGCAGAGTGGCCGGGGGGGCCCTCTCCCCTGTCACGCCAGGGTCTGTCCTAACGAACAGAAAAATGACAAAATGTACTGGTATATGCTCCAGGAGCTCGTGGGACCTGCTGATGTTTGCATCCCTACACCACCAGGGGGGTCTTCGTATGAAGAGTCTGTAAGTAATTACATCCTTCCTTAAACTTGGCACAGTCTGTTTATAAACAGCATGCCTCATTAATGTAGCTCTCGCTCTGCCTTTCCCGAGCAGGGGATTCACGTGGGCGGCCGTGTTAAGTCTACTGAGGTGCAGTCCTCTCCGCTGCTAATTGTAACTCCATTACACATGTACGATAAACATTTGTTATGTTGCAACACACTTAACGCATGACTAATTGTGCAGAGTTTGTTAATGGCGACTGTGATTAATATAGCTAGATGTAATTCTGTGCATAATGATGATGTGTGTGACGGCTCTTGGCAGTGCAAGTGACTAGTGTCACACCCGATCCCAGTCAGCCAGCTTAGCCACACCCAGTTCAGCCCTGCTCAACCTCACCTGCTCTTCAAGTGCACCTGTAACTGATTATTCAATCAGTTCCTGTCCACTTAAGGACTCAAGTCTCATTGTGAGGTATTGTTGTTGTTACTCTACCAAGCCTGCACTCTGCCTGTTCTCTGGACCTTGCTTTTGTTGGATCTGTTTGTACCGCTGCTTCCCTGTTACTGACCAGTTTACGTCCCTGACTACAATTTGTCTTTGGAGATTAAAACTAAGAAAAGATTGTTGATTGCACTTGGATCCCAGTCTGTTTCATTACAGCTAGACTGTCTTATTTTTTGCCAATAAGAGGCATTTCAGCTCACAAATTCATGAAACATTAAGGTTTAAGGCCATGGTTGCTCCTTTTTGCACCATTTGTCCATCATCAGACCTTAAAATCCTTCATAACATCTACCCATACAAAAATTAATACATTGAGAATAAATTTAATTTTATATGCATTTTATTTTTAGCTCAATCAATATATTGCCAATACGTCAATTATTGCGACTTAGGTATATTGCAATACATTTCTCCTTTGCATGAACATATTTTACATATAATTACAATAAACTATTACTACTACTACTACTACATGTATTTGCAATATATTTTTAGGCTTAACAACATATTTCTCAGTATATCACAGTATCTTTCATTTTTGTATGGGTATACTCTGCAGCCTTTGTTTGCCTGCTTGGCCCTCCCCTCTGTGGCTGTCTGTTAGCACACAGTGACTCAATGGGAACAGCACCGAAATGCCTGTATTGATGTGTCGATGACATGTCATTTATTGTCCTCCTGGACTTCTGAATAGATTCCCCTCCTTCACAGTTGACATCAATCGAGTCGTTGGAGGGACATCTTATTAAACATTGATTCTGTCACACTGGGGAAGATTAGAGGGTGTGTAGAAAAGTGACTGGGCGGTTTGATAGCCCTGTCTGACCAGGTGCTCCACCTAAAAGGTGTGACTTCAACCTCACATATTATCATATTGCTAGCCCTTTATATTACTACACATGACCTTATGTGTTTGTCATGCACTATCAATCAAGAGATAAACAAGAAACTTGACTCACCACAGGAAAGCACCATGATTTTTTCAGATCTGTGAGTCACTGATAACATGATATCTCTCTCTGTTTTGCGGTTTGTGAAGCCTCATTCTCCCATCTCTTGCTGAGACTCTTCATAGGATGCTGCAGTGTCATTCAGGAGGTCATTATGCCTCTCATTATACAGCACAGTATAATAAAGTCCAGGATGCTCAGAGCACAGTTTTCACAGCCAACAGGACTTGCAGAGCTTCCTGTTTGCCTATACCATTAGTTACATTCAGCACAGTGAGAGTGATGCCATCTGCATTGTATCAGTGGAGCCGATGCAAAAGACCTCTGGTTCCCCTGGTGATACACGTCTCACTATCGTCAGCCCCACCGTGGTAACATTCTCGGTCTGTCCCCTCTGGGACTGTGAAAGAGGGGTCATGTTTTCGAGCTTTGAAATCACAGCCTGAGTCCTGTCCCAGCGGTGAACCATCTGTGTCAACACTGCGAGTCAGAGCGTCCACTTAGGTGACCGCTCCATGAAAGCGTTAAAAGCTTGGATTTCTCCCCGCTGCATCTCCTCCACATGCGCCCCCCACAGAATGCTGGTCTCCTTACTGTCCACACAGGGGGTGGTCCCAGATCAAATCCATCTCACTGTCACAGAGACACTTACAGCTATGGTCAGAGAGGAATGCGGGGGCGGGGGGCGCTGGTATTATACCTTACACAGGTGACATGAGGCCATTTGTCTTCATTCCCTATTATTACAAGCCATGGAATGTGGGATGTGGGTCAGAAGGGGGTCAAACTCAGGAAACCACATGAACTAATCCTGACAAACGTCTTCACATAGGGGTGAAGCACTGTAAAGTGCCACATCACATGTTCCCATCGAGAAAAGCTGTTCAGTGGGAAGGCTATTGGATGATGAACAGTTATTCAGAGGAACTGAACATGTGGATACTCTCAGACAGGGCTCTAAACATCAGCTGGTGCTCAGTGGCGAGAGAATCACAGTTCATCCTTATCCGATTCTTCGGATAAGGATGAGTTAATTGCGCCCTCATGCAATGCACCAGTGTGACCCCAACCCCCCAACCTCTGAGAAACATGTGGTGATTGCCTGAGTGCGATGAGAATGTCACCTTTTAGACACACCTGTCTGTAAGTCTTTGTGGGCAGACTGTGAGTCACACTGGGGGAGTTTGGACTGGTGTCCCTGATCACTGCTCAGCTCTGAAGAGACATTCAATAGTTCTGATGTTCGATAGTTCTTACAGTCATGCCTGAAGTTGAGTGTTTGGTTAAGAAAGAAAGGACTCACAGCAAAAGCAAAAGCCAGCGCCCCAGTGTGTGATTGTGATTAGCAGCAGTGACTGTCTGTCTGTGTCTGGCTAACTGTGATTCAGGTAGAATCCAGACTGTGCCTGCCACCTGGGCAGCTGTGCTCCAGGGAGGCAGGAGCTGTGTGCTTCAGTTATGAGGTTTGAGCCAGAGCTGCAGGAGTGTGGCAGCATGCTGACCATGTAACTGTGGCAAGAATTCAGTCTAATCACTGTGTATTACACTTTCTTAACTTCGAGAAACAAATGAAAGTGAGAGCATAGTTTAAACTCCTCACTCATAATTTTTCATTTACTTCAGTGACTGCTACACTTGGGTTTGAGAGAAAGAAGCAAAAAGAGACACTCAAGTAAATGTGTTTCCCAAAGTTAAGGATATCACAGTTACACTGAGTTTGTGCCAGTGTTTACAGAGCAACATTTAGCCAAATACTTGCAGCTTCCTAATGGAATCCTAAATGATAGCTTTACTGTTAATCATTTGAGCTAAGTAATAGTGGAACTTAATGAAATGTTATTGCATTCCAGATGAATGGCTTGTTCAGACTCCTTCAGCCTGCCGTTAGTCTGTCTCTTGTTTAGGTGTGTGGCAGCGGGTGGGAAAGATGGGGCGTGCGACTATTGGCAGGTGAGGTTGTGGATCCAGGTGTGAACTGATTGCAGTGATTGCATTTGGCGCGGTTCATGCTAACAACCTGGCTGCATGGCGTGTGGATGAGGTGCAGGGTTGCTTGAATCCCCCGTCCACTCATCCCCACACCGCAGTGGGAAGCCAGAGCTGCCCTCAGCCCCACCTGCAAGCTGGAGCCCCAGGCAGGTAAGCACACAGCAGTACCTGAGCCACAGGCTGTCCTTTGTGCTGCTTCCTGCCCTCCCCAGGCCATTTGGTGTGATCTGATTGGTGGGAATCCATTAACAGAAACTGTGTCAATTGCCCAAATGCAATAAGGGGGTTTATCAGACCGCTGTCATGGTGGATATGGGGCATTGCCCAAGTTCACCCTGACCCTTGAACATGCCTGCTTTCTCTAAGTCCCTTCCCTGGCTGGAGGAGCAACTGAAATAGGTCAGAGCCACGTGCTTCTGAGAACAACAGAAACCCATTTTCACCTGCAGATGATCTGAGGACAGGAGGTGTAACTGTAGCCCCTGCACTTGTGTTGACCTCTTAGTGTTGTTGCGTCATCTCGTTTCCTCCATGTTGACTCTGGCACCACCCTGGGAGCATTGGTGTAGGGCTCCCTCATTGGCTGAAAAGTGTATATTCGCTCTGGGTTTGTTAATGGAGATACTGATTCATTGATAGATATACTGATCGCTGCAGTCCTAAAGGAGGGAACTACAGAAGATGCGTGTTTGCAGTTGTGTTCCTCAGTCCCTGGCCGGGGAGTGACTAATACCGAATGTGTCCTGCAGGACCACTAGCCAAGCTCAACGCTGTTCTTTAGCATTCACAGCAGTTCTGGCTTCCAGACAAACATGGAAATGCATGTCAGATGCAGATACATTGAGGAGATCCAGAATGCAGATAAATGGGATCTGAACTGACCTCAGATCAGCCCTCCTTTTTGAAGGGAATCTAAAAGAATGAACAAAGCTTTAGCTTCAAGTTGTCATTGAACACAAATATGCACTTTAGTTAGGGGCTGAATTTAATTTGAAGTGATCTGAATGAAGTGAATAAGATCTGCCAAGTGCACTTTGAGTCAATGGCTCTTACAAATTTATAAATGCTAGGATTGTCCAACTAAGCACTTCCTGTGGGATTCCTTTTTGTTGCCAAACCACATTTAAGCACTTTAAAAATATATTTATACTCCTCTCTCTGGGCTAAGAGGGGATCAGAACTTCTCCTTTTGTTTTTTGACAACTATGAATACACCAATTATTGGTGTACTGGAAAGTAATCTGTGTATTTTTTAAGCCACTGATTGGCAGTGGGTTAAGGATTATCATATTCAGCATGCATAGTTCATTGTTGATGATCAAATCTCCTTGTTCTCTGTCTGATCTTTAAAGAACAAAGCCTCTGTAATCTTTAATGAACTGTGAGAATTTTTGTATCAGTTGTATGAATCAGTAATTGAACAGTAACTGGTACTTTTCGCGTCTAAACAGGCTCCTCAAATCCTGTCAGTTCATATAAAATGCCAGCAGAGGGCAGTGCAGCACAGCTGACTGATACAGCTGCTCAAAATTCCAGTTTCTGACAATTGAAAACATCGAAAGAAAGGAGAGAATTGTATAGATGTAAAGAAAAACACCACCTTGCCACTTTGTGGTTGAAAACATTACCACAGAACAATCAACTTGATGTGACAAATGACTGCGTCACAGCAACACTGTTATTAATATCTGCTCTCAAGGTTATTCAGTGCTGATTCATAAATTAGCATTTTTTGTAACACATTTTGAGAGCTTATTTCTCACTGAAACATCTGTGGTTGAGCATCCTGCTGAAGGGTACATCAGCACTGTCGCATCTGCCATTCGAATGCAGAATCTTAAGTCCTGGAAATGGTTGCCCGAACTGTTACTCTTCACCGTGCAGGAGAAAAAAGAAGGCAGAAATCAGTGAACAGGATAACTGTGAGTGGTCTGTATGCTTGTGACTCCTTGCATAATAAGAACTCGTCTTTGACCAGGAGGCAGAGCGCAGCAGTGCTGTCCCTGACTAGGAGGGGGCCTGCTGAAACGGGCATGACTGTCCTTAAGCCAGCTCCTATTTATGGCTCCTCCACACAAACAGCTGCATCTGCTAACCTTTGAGGAAAATGTATGCGCACTCTAAAACCCGACAACCTCAACCATCTATGCCCTTCATTTGGGACTGGAGGTCTGCAAACCCAGCCGAAAGGCAGACATCTGTGTTTTGGGACAGTGCGCTGCTCGTTCTAGCCTGATTCCAGCATTCACCAATATCATACATCCACGTTCCTGTTCACGTACATATACATATGCATCAAAATGTACATATTTATCCACAGCCCAGATCAGTGAATGGTGCATTCTGAGCAAAGCTCTGCCAGGCTCTTCTGTGGGCGACTTACTTTCAGCAGCGCTAGTCATTATTCAAACGGATTTGATGTTTTCAGTATTTCTTTATAACAATTTACATTATTTATTAGCTTAGCAGACAGCCTTATCCCTGGCTGCCTGCATTTAATACTTTGCCTGTTTATGCAGTGCTATTTACTGGAGCAAGTCGTGGAGAGCAAACTTCTGAAGTGCAAAGCAATGTGTCTCAGCCCATTTAAACCTGCACCCGCTGGATCCACAGTCCGGTTCCTGTCTAGACACCGCTGCCCTGTGCTCCACACTGCTGTCAATGTGCATGGGCAGTATAAATATGATCAAACGGTGGAAAAATACATGCCTCTTCAAAGTTTACTAATATATACCGTAATTATCAATGTAATTGAATATTCTATTAAAATAATTAACCTAATGTGCATGAAATGCAAAATTGAATATGACACAACAACTGGGATGCTAGCCTGTACCAGAATATAACCCCTGCCCCCTCAGGAAGGGTGTCATGTTTCAATGCCCCTAGCATTGCAGTTATAGCCTGTTGGTAGTGTGCAGTCTTCAGGTTAGCAGTCAGCACCACTGGTTCACCCTGACCAGTCTTTTCTTATACAGCAGTACCTGTCTTAGTGGAATCGCCAGTAGGTGTACGATGAGTGTTTCTGCAGACAGGAATCCTAGACAGTCCACCCTTCCTGTTTTCGAGATTAGCGTATACTTTCCCACGGTCCTGGCCTCAGGATTTGACCTTCGGAATACATTTCCACCGAGACGTACAATTTCAGCAACCGGGGGTGGGAAGCAGCTCTTATCTCCAGTACGGACGCCCGCTGACATTTGCAGTCTCGCAAAGAATGGCTCAGAGTACTGAGGGTTAAGCTCCTCTCCTAAGACCGCCATCCCTTCCCAGTACAGGCGATCGATGAGAAGGGGAGTGCAGCGGTGAAGCACAGCTAGATAGGTCAGACTGATGTGGAGATTAATATGGTGCCCTTGTGGTCAAATCTATTTCGTGGGCTGTTACTGGGCCAGTAGGGGCCAGTCTTAACCATGGAACCAAAGCAGTGATGGGTACATTGTGCTTTAGGAGATGTCATCTTCTGACGCGTTAAACTGAGATCCTGACATACTGTAGCCATTAAAGATCATATGGAAAATTTCCAAACTGTCTCTTTGCATGCGGTCACATGATCATCATGCTTACTGTTGATTGGCTACATGATTCCTTGCATTCTCTATCCATCTTGAACATGGCAGTTTGCCAGATGAAACATGTGACACTGTGAATGATGAACCTGTTAGTAGTGAGGGTCCAATGTAAATACATAAGTAAGTAAATAAATACTCAAAATGGATGGAAGGAAAAGCTTGATTGGTCACCGGGTCCACAGAGAATGCGGGAAGATGTAGTTCAGGACTGCTTCAAACCAACTCCTCTGGACTTAACAGTAACACTGTGAACTCATCTTGTCATCTGAACTCTGATCAGGACAGGTAGCTCTGATTTCACAGCTGAAACCCAAGCACTGGAATGAGATGTTTCTATAGGACACAGTGGGAATGTGAAGCATAATCTGGTGAGGGAGACATGTTAGTGACAACTTTTTGCTTTCGAACCTTTGATTCGTTTTGCCAGGAGCAACCAATCAAAATGACTGAACTCGTTCTTCTCCTCAATCTCAGATAAAAGAGGTCTATGGACGGGTTTCTGCTGATGGTTCTCATTATTTATACATGTTTATTTCTGCCCTGAGATGTCTCAGTCTGGGTGAATCTTGTTGGAAGTCTAGAGCAGAAGAGGGGAATTTTAATTAGCGGGAGAAGTCGCAGCGAGAGTTTCCAAGACCTAATTACCACAGGTGAAATACGGCTACTCCTCCAACTTCCTCCTTCTCCTCTTGCCTTTGTGACTCATAACTACATCCGTGATGGCTGTCCATTTCACTGCCTGAGCCTGTGATATTTGTTACATTCCAATGTTTCCAGCTGGATCAGCAGTGAGAGAACCGCTCACTGGACCTGAGGCCTGGACGTTGTGAACTTTCTGGAAGTTTGAGAGAGCTACTTTACCTTGACAGCTCCAGGAAGCACGCAGCTGTATAAAGGGGCCGTAAACAGGAGAAACATAAAAAGTTTGCCATGCATGTGGATGTTAACAAAGCAGAAAAAGTGCAAATGAAGGAAAAGAACTGCCTGTGACAGGTTCATTGCATCTGCAGGCCCCGTGTGAGCACTGTGTCTTTGAAGCCCAGGGCACACTGCTGGAGCTTCTGTGACATATTCAGACACCTGTACTCACAAGGTCTTTGGATAGCCTCCCAGGGCTCAGAGTTGAGTCAGGCTGTAGCCGCTGCACTGCATGGTAATACCTACCAAGACCGCTTGATCCGAAGACAAACGGCATGCCGTCTGCTCCCTGCACTGTCTCCACGCGCCGTAGCAGCTGACTCCAGAGCCATGGGGACAACAGACGAGCCCACACAAGCACCAGCGGCATGATGTAAAAAGAAAAGAAGAAAAAAAACATCCCAAGTCATTATGTTGAATTAACGATCACTCTGTATTAAACATGGACTGCTTTAGATGCAGAATGCAGTCACACATTCTGGATGCACAGTCCCACTTTAATACCAAGACCCTCCCTACTGGACAGGTCCCCTAGAAGCCACAAGCATATTTTTCTTCTGTAGTTTTTTCTATGCCTGAGAGAGAGCCCTAACCAGCTAGCATGCAGTCTTTCTATAACATTGCTGCAGCTATTGACACTAGCAAAGCTATTCTGTTGGGATATTACATAACATTACATTACTTCACTTAGCAGATGCTCTTACCCAGAGTGATTTACAAAAAAGTGCATCACTACGCTAAGAGTATGCTAAGAGGATATGCTTGCAAACTGATGCTATGTAATTGTTGCACTGGAACTGTGATGCTTGTGGGCTGAAATGCATTGGCCCCTCAAATAAAGGCCAATGCATTTCACTTTGCACACAGGCCACAAGGCTACATCCTTTGGCATGTGGCACCCTCTAATAGATTAAACATCAGAAGGTAGTCTTCCAACGCTGGGATGCCCCTTCCAGTTTACCCCAGGTTCCAGAAACCTCAAGTCGGGCCTTCAGAACATAAACCAAAACAATGCATTGTCTTGATCTTGATGTCCCCCCTTTAATATCTTGATGTCACCCCATTTGGCATAAAGGGGTCATGCAGTGTGTGGGAGTAATTATGAAAGCAGGTACAGGGAACAGGCACGCTGGTCAAATGACCTCTCAGGTCATCACAATCCCAAATTATGGCACCTCTTTCAGGTGACAAACCATAGCAACAACGTATGGTACCATCTAGGACTTGAACCCGCATTCCCTCCTCTTAGCGCTTCCAAGACTGTTCAGTGCTCGGTTATGTATCACGCATTAGCTGCAGCTGCACGAAAAGGGGAGTTAAACATTATCAGCAGAAACTGTAGATTCAGCACCTTTTTTTACTTTATTTTTTTGTGCTTCTCACTCACTCGGCACATTTAAATGTACTCCTCTCATCTACCTTGAAGCATATGCTGAGATGGCTCCTTTCCATGTTAATGAAGAATCTGAAAAGCACGCTGGCAGGTGGTCTTCAAACTGCGGCAGGGCACAGGAAGAAGAAAAAACAAACTTTGAGAAGTTTACTCTACTGGTTAAGACCAGTGGATGTGAGCCAGAGATATTTCTCAGAGTGGCTTCCATACGTGGCTTCATTACAAGCGGGTGCAGCACTGGGAGCGGATGCCTTCTCCTGAAGGGGAGAAACTGAAACAGAGTGTGTGAAAAGAGTGGGGAATGCAGCTGGAGCCTGGAGATGAACAGACATGGTAATAAGAGAGAGAGATGAGCTGTTTCAGAAAGAGGGGTGCATTCTCTCCCTCCCTTTTCAGACCATTCTCCTGCCACACCTCACATTTTTTTTTCTTTTCTTCAGCTCTTTTTTTTCCTCCAAGGAGCCTCAGCTCACTTCCTGCCGTCAAAGAATTTGCATTAGTGTGCTGTGAATGTTTATGGCTGCAAAACATAAGAATAATAAAATATATTAATGGAATTTGTAATTCTTAGGATACAGCAGACAGAAGTTTGGAGGGGGGTACTGTCGTTTGAATGAACGAAAAAAAATGACGGGACTTTTTAAATCAAAAGACCTTATTAAATCTCACCTCACGCATATGCACGCACTCGCGCACACACACTCCGGACTCCCCCTGTGTGCCACAGAGCTGAGAACTCATGCAGATTTAAATTCCGTCTCCATTTCACACCTGGTGTTGAGTGCAAGCTGTCCAGCCTCCTATGACACACAAACACAGTGCTGTACAGAGACGGAGGGGGAACGTGGGGCTGCTGTCTCATTCGTAATCCAGCCTGCAGATCCGCATCTGTGTACTGGCACAGGGGCTCTGCGGCTCAGAAATGAATCAGACTCACCCTCTCTTTTTCTCTCTTTCTCCCTCTCACACTCCCTCCAACCCCTCTGTCTATCTGTCTGTCCTTCTGTCTCACCCTCTGTTTCCTGGTGTCGTTAAATGCAATAAGAATCTCCCTCAGCTCAGTTACATTCAATTAAGACCAACGGGGCTTTACTGGCATAATAAGCCAAAACAGTGTTACCAGAGCAGCCATATACAATGTAAAGTGTAATTTGCTGAGTATAATTATGTATTGTAAAATAATCAGATACAGTATGTACATCTGACTACAGGTGAATAGATACAGTGTATGCCAGGTAAACTCAAAGAAAAATAAAGCATGAAATACAATAAAATAGTTAAACAATAGCAAAAACAAAAAGCTAAGTATTCCTCTCTCTTTTTCTCTCCATCTCTAGCATCCTCTCTCACACCCGCTGTCCTACGTAATGATGACACACACAACCTCTGCACAACCTCCGCTGCCAGTCACGCTGCAGCCCTGTGACAAGATCTCTGTGCACTGTTCTACCTACTGTCACACCCACCTTCAGCGGGGCGATGAGTCTGAACAACTGACACAAGGGGTACATTAAAGTGGTGGTTTTGGTAGCTGCGACACGGCCAATTTCCACCGGAGATTACAGCTCGGCATGATATGACGGTGATTGCAAATTTGCATAAATCCGAGTACTTGTCTTTCTCTCAGCGATTAACAGGAGAGGCCCAGCAAACAAGGCAGTCAGGGGGCACACAGACGAGCCCTGTGCAGATTCACGCTCATCTCTTCTGTGACTCGCATTTTTTTATTATTATTAGCTGGCAGGAGTCAGAGCGGTTGGATAATGTTGATATCCATACCTCTGTACACTAAACAATATAACCATAAATCAAAGGCTATAACGCCCATAAACTGCTGTCAGCTCTTAGATAATGATGGATGGGACTCCTGGAACACAAAACACCATGCCAGCTAATTAGCAGACATTGTTGTTGATTTTATTGTAGGGCTTCAAAATACGTTCAGCTCATCCACTTTGGTGTGGATGAAATATACAGTGTCATTTGTCAAGAAAAAGTATGCAATGCACAAGTGCGGAGGGAACAAATTATTCATGTAATGGACACCCCCTCCATCCCAGAAAACAAAAATAGAAAAAGCTGAAAGATTGAATCACCTCTTCACTAAGTTTGACAGTGGCTTGCACTTTGCATTGTCTTTTTCTCTCATCTGCATTGTCGATAACTATGCTGTAATGTCTTAAACTGTAGCGGAGCGAGTGGGGGGGCAAAGGGTTCAGCTGCCCCAGGCCCACGATTCTTCCAGTTACAAAGGGGCCCACCTGGGCCCAATCTGCCTGACTGAGCATGCATTTTTGTTGTTTAGTTGAATATTTTTAATAAAGTTTGTTTGTGTGTCTTGATTGTGGCAAAAAAAAAGTCAAACTGAGGGCGTAATGGTTTCTACCGACCCCTAGCTAAGCTTCTCGCAACGATATTTATTTTGAATGAGCAGAGACACAATAGAGTTACAGAAAACTTTATTCGCTGTCCAGTATTCTTGTGTAAGTGTACAAACAGAAAAATTACACCCTCTGTTCGAGTCTCAAAGTATAGGAACTAGGCGATCGCCAGCTGTCTTTTTTATTTCCCATTGCTGTCAATGCTGACGGAGCCGCGGTATTTAAAAATGGTCTCACGCAATGAGGTGTGCTGAAATAGCACACCTCATTGTAACCCGCATTTCTCACCATTCCGCCCTTCCGTCTCTGTAAGTTTCCCCTTGGTTCTGCCTTGCATCTCCATACAGCCATATAATAGGCTGTATAACGGCCCACTACAGGTCCTCGCCCCCTCTGCAATGATCCATTGGCTCCGCCCTGGTCTTAAATAATTAAATTACGGCAACATTTCTGCAGTGTTATTACGATATTATCAGGTTTTCCCACTGTCACATCAATTTATAATAGAAATCCTATCTCTCTGAAAGCTAAGTAAACATGCTAGCAGGGCTACAGGTCTAGGGACATTCATGCAAAGTTTTTGTGATGTTGATATTTTGACATCAAAAGGAAATGCTGTGTATGTGCTGTGGATATAAAGAAACTCAAATGGCTTAAATTCAGTTTATGTGAACGTAATCAAAGGGTTTCTGTAACGTTGTTGCAATGTTATCACAACATAATAGAATTGTGTCTCAGCCACTGGGTAGGTGCCTGTGGAAGTGAGCTACGCTCCGTGCTGCAGCGCCACATTAGAGCCGGCAAGCCGCCACTTTGCGCAAAGCAAACACACAGCAGCTACACGGCCGGCGCTAATCAATCGGCCCCATTAATTTTACGAGACAATCATGTCCTCTGTGTCTGGTGCCTCAGACCGGTGAATAATGGCTGGCCGGCGAGGTGTGATTGTACCAGTGTCGTACAAGTGGAGAGGAGGAAGGGGAGAAGAGAGGCTGACACTCTGATTTAGTACGTTTTAATCATCCTCAAATTGCCTGTCCGTTTTCTCCTGCTCCTGCTCTGCCAGCGGCTCATCGATGTCCCATTGTATCAACCAAGCTTTATGCCAATAATAAATAATTAGAGGGAAGGCATGCGTGAAAGGGAGATGGGGAGGAAAAGACAGAAGAGAGGAAGGTGTCTCTGTGTATATGTGTGCATGTGTGTATGTGTGTGACTGTGTGTGTGTGTGTGTGTGTGTGTGTGTGCGTGTGTGTGTGTGTGTGTATGTGTGTATGTATGCATGTCTTGTCTCTGTGTGCTGGAGTGACTTGGAACAAAAAATGCAGCACTTTCAACTTCCTTAATTTTATTTCCTCAATTTCAATTTTATTACTGGTCATAAGTAAATAAAACTGAATAGACAAAACCAGACTGGACTGTATTTCAGGTGAGCAGACAGCCCTGGCCAGCATATGAGCTGAGGCTATTTTAAGAACGCCTGCCTTTGGCTCTGGCAGCCTTAGTCTCTCTTTGGGCAAACACACTGATGGTCATGGGCAGTTGGATTCCATTGCCAAAGAGTTGCTGACCTCAGGGAAGTCCACCTCAGCCCTTCGCACTGCATTTGGAGGAGATCTGCGATTGATTGAACAGAGCCAAGCTACCTGGAGCTCACACGATGCAAGCTAAAATTCTAGTTTGACCCTGGTACTCTGTGCTTCTGCCAAGATTGGGATGTGAAGAAGCATTACAAGGCAGAGATTTTTATTCAAAGGCAACCAAATATTTCCCTGAGCATGAAAAATATCTATATCATTTGGTTGGGTACACTAGGCAATAATCAATCTTCCTGGGAAGAGTCATTGGCCATGTCTCAAATTGCCTGCTAGCATACAGCATACTAGCATGCTGTGTAGTGGGTACTCCACACAAAACCTTTTGGTACCTTCCATTAAGAACATAAGTTTACAAGATACAAAATCTTTCAGCTGTGAACACACCTCATCATTATTCTGTATTAAAGAACTTTTACCTTATATGCACTCTAACATAGCCCCTTGAGCTATATAAGTGTCGGTACTCCGCCCCCCTAGCTGTTGTTTTGGTATTCTCCCTATCTGTCAATGTAGTCCATGTATTTTTGCTTACTGTTTTCCTTGTGTTCCAGCCCAGGCCCGCTGTCTGCCCTGTCCCCACCCACCTGATTACCTGATCACCTCCACCTGCCTGCCTGCCCACCTGCATCCCATCTCCTCGTCACCCCAGCCCTACATCTACCCTGCTTGTCTCTGTCTTGTTGCCAGTTCGTTGCAGTGTTTTGTGCCTGTTTCATTCCCGCCTGTGGTTTCTGCTTGGAATTTCCCGTTCCGACTTTGCCTGTTCCTCTACTTCGTCTCTGCCTGCTGCCTTGCCTTGATTGCCTGATCCGCCTGCCTACCCGGTTTGACCCTGCCTGTTCCTGTTATTGATCCCTGTTTGCCTTCGGACTGCCTGCCTGGTTTTGACCCTGCCTGTTTTGCCATTGTGTTCGTGCCCAGCGATTCAAATAAAAGCCACCTGGAACCTGTAACACTCGTGGTCTGCGTCTGAGTCTGTGCCTGAGCCCTGACACTACCTTTTCCGTCTTTTCACCTTAAATTTTTCCTGTCTTCCCTCAACTAGTCAAGCAAATATGACAGTGGGTAGATACTGACCATTATTACATTTCAACATGGAATTCAGCCATGCACCCTGCAAAAGGAAATGTGAAACACTTCCTGGATAAATGCATTGTTTGTTTTTCTGATGTCTGGTTATTTTGAAGCACACTACATTATCCATGCTTTCAATGTGTGAGTGTAGTTCACAGCCATGTCTACCATGTACTATGTTGGTCAGTTTGGAGCACAGCTTTTGACTTTGTGTGTTCCAGAAGTGTCCATACAAACTTTCTCTCCGTGTTTCTTAGTACTTTCTAGTATTCCCAAAGACATAACATGTTTTCAGAGCTTGAAATTGATTGCAAATAATTTTTCCAAGGATAACCTTGAAGGTATGATAAAAAATAGATGAATGATACTGCCTTTGATGGAATTGATTTAGCAAAATGAAGTAAGCTGTGCAACTTAGAACATATGTGAATTAAAGAAAATTTAGAATTAAAAAATGAAACTTTTTACATTTTATTTGAAAACACAACTGAGGAAGATCATCTGTGGAAAATTAAATCCATGAGGATTGGCAGAAGCTTAAAAGAAAAGTAAACTGGTCTCATCGGCTTACATGGATTGTTGGAGCCAATTATACTAGTATGTGTTACCCATTCATTAAACCTAACAATATTCCCTGTCTCTGATGAACTTGTTTTCAGGTAATAGATAAAAACTGTGCATTTCAGTAGGATTACAAAGGATAACGAGTCTCCAGTTCCCCTTGTTATTGACAGCACTGACCTCACTCAGAAAAGATGTCTTGTCCTTTTCAATAAATTGAGTGGGGGGCTTTCAACGAACTGAAACACCCCCCCAAAAAACTCTGCTTTCTCTCCTCTGATTACCTCAATTCTTGTTCAGTGGGTACAATCCCATAATCCTTTACGACATACAAGCAATTATCCTATAATTAGCTGTTCCACACTCAATAATATCAATACTGGGATAGTGTTCAGGTTGTCGTTGTCAGTTAGCATTCAGGTGCTGTTTCCTCTCACGTCCTGGCCAATTACACAGAGTAACAGGCTGGATTTAGCATTCAGTCATTCAGAGCTATTCAGACTTGACCTGGGTCTTTGTAATTGCAAGGAGCAACAATGTGCTGCAAAAATCAACTGCTGTAAAATAAGTATGACAAGAGCAGCATTGATTTTTATTTATTTATATTTTTTCTGCCAGGAGTATTAATGTAGTGCTTGACGTGGTTTCTAAGTGTGCTTTGGGAGCAGGGCCACTTGTTAACCCATGTTACCATTTAGAACCTGCGCAAAGCAAACACACAGTTTTAAACGTTTTAAACGGTTTGGTCGTTTTCTGCCTTCCAGAGGATAACAAACCACTGAGGGTCATGTAGCAGTAATCCCTCAACCCTTTGGTGGAGGCATGTAATTCTTGGAAGGTACTTAACATGTCATGGATGTTAGCTGTAATCTATTACATGTTTGTAAATATTTAATAGCCAGTGTTAGCAATGCATAGTTAGCTTTTGCTGTTAAGCAGGGTCACAGTGAGACAGGGTAGACATGCATAAATCAGCTGAGGTTAGTTTACAAGCCAGCTGTTTGGATTGCATACTGAACGTGAAGCAAACTGAACCTTTACTGAACTGATTTTGATTTTCTAAACTAGGTCTTTCACAACATTTCACAAGTGCAATTCTGCTTAGGATAACACTCATCATCCATTTTGCAGTTTAAAATTCAGAGAGTGTAGCTGTTTTTTCCACTGAAAGTCACGGTTTAAATTAAACAGTTATGTCAAAATCTAAAGCTTCCCATCCTTCCGCGAAATTAACTTGGACAAACGCAAGACAGTTTCCAGAGTGTGGCTTTAAATGTCTACATTTTGAGGGCACTGCCTCTAACATGGCTCAGGGAAAATGAGATTCTTAACCACACTGTTTACCACCCTGTAAACAGTTCTTAATCAATTGTTGGGAGCATTTATGGGATAGATCAAAGTTCCCTCTGTCCTCCTTCCTCCTTAAAACAGATTTGCTGTCTGGCAGAGCAGTGTCCCCAACATGACCCCAAAGCATTCCCCAACTGTCCCAAATCACTGCAGAGCAAAGTAGTGGATTAGGAGAAGTGTTGGAATATAATCAGTTGCATTCAGGGGGCACTGTGAGATGAGATTAAACCTGTCTCTGTGTATCATGTAAGGAAATTGCTCTGAGTGCTGATAAAATGAAGGCACAGGTGCAATGTGGGAAACTGGAGGACTTCCTGATTACGCTGGGAGGCTGTTGCTGTGCTGCTGTTGTGAAACTCGTCAAGGGCTGTAGTTCATCATGACGGTAAGTGGCATGGACCACAAAACCCTTTTCAATTGCAGAATACAAATGGATTGGCAAGAAAATAAATAAGCAAATAGATGGACATAGAAACCCTGGAACTAATCGCAGTGTCCAAGGTCAGGACTCTCACCTCAGTACACCGCAATGGTAAACAGAGCAGGAGGGCAACACTGGCCAAACTAACAGGACAGCGGCCAAGCAACCAGGCGGCTAAGTGCTGGACAGGGAAATTACAAATGCTAATTCAATCACATAATCGCTCTGACTCTCCAACTGGCCGATTTCTCCTGTTTGCTCCATTTAACCCATTGTGCAATGTGGATCTTTAATAGAAGTCAATGGGCAGTAGGGTTGCTCCACTGATAATTCCGAGATGAGGCCATCGGAACATAGGACCATTGCCACATGATCTCTCTATTCAGGAGAGGATTCTGGGATGCGTGGCTCAGCTCTCACCTCCCTTCCTTACACTCAATGCCATTTCAAAGGCAGGCTCTGGCATCTCCCTTTTACTTGTGACTGCACCCTGATGAGGCTGTTGGAAAGTTCTGCACGGACACCAGAGAGCATTTCTACCTCGGCCACTTTATCTCTGAGTTCAGCTGGTGCATGCAGCCAAGTCAGCTGTCATCTGAACGGTTGTGCTTTGTGTCTTTGTTCCCAGGGCTGGAAGGGAACCAGACTTGGAACCTGAGAGTAAATTAAGAGGAATTAAACACCTGTCGGCAGTGAATGCTTGATAGCGGGAACAATGGCGGTTTAGTTTTTTCCCACAGGAACAGGCAATAAGTATGCCCATGCAAATGAGGCTGAGGCTGTTTGTTGATGTTTGTCATTGCGTTCACTTTCTTCCCTCAGAACAGGTAATTTGGAGAGGCGCCTGGAGAGATGGCTGTGTTTGCAGGTGAAATTTTGAGTGGTGGCAGTGTAGTGTGGCTTAAGGAGGTGAGATCATAATCCAGAGGTTGCAGGTTCAATTTCTGAGTGGATCATGACTATTGTACCCTTGAACTATGTGATTAAACTGTGCTGCTACCCAGCTGTATAAATAGTGATCTAAATATGTAAGAATACAAGTTACATTGCCCCGGATAAGTGCCTCCACTATGTGAATATGAATGATACACGCCAATGAAGGCCATTGGCCATGGATGGATTGTGTTACATTGGATGATGCATGGCCATTGTATTGGAGTCAGGTCTGGAAGAAGACTTTTGAAGAAAATTCGACCCAATAGAATTATAAGATCTCTAGTTTCTCTGCACTGAAGGATGTTGCACAACTCCCTTTTTGGTGACACCCACTCCTCTTCTGTGCTGCCATGGGGTGGTTTCAGACATTGTTCTTTTTTCCTTCTTTTTGTTTCTACCAGTTATTTTGGTTGAAATAAAAAATAATAATCTCTGCAACAGGGTGACCCGTGGGAGGCACATAAAGATATGTGATGTGACAAAACTGATATCTTATAACAAAATCTCATTTCACAGACATGCACTGGGCGCAAAAGTTCATTCAGCCTCTCGCATCCTCCCGTGAGATCAAATCACCACTCTGTCCCACACCATGGCGCTCATTTGGGTGTTCGGGCCCAAGGAGTGAAAATCTCATTTGCGACCGAAAAGTTACCAGTCTGAAATGACACCCAATTTACCATCTCTATATATGTGGTGACTGCACTGGGGGCTGAAGTCTGGACTGTGCTGTACTGTCCTTCCTGATCTCAGATGGGGAGAGCTTGTCTATAGAGTCTGCCTCTGCTGAGGCGCATCACTGTGAAGGTCATTGCTGCAAAAGTGCCAAGCCTAGAGGTTTCAGCGGATTCGTTTCTCCTGACCCGGGTGTCTTTTTGCTGTCCTCTAGGATAACTGTCACAGCTGTCATCTTGGATGTTGTCTTGCTGCCTGCCTTGATCTGGGATCAGTTATAACAGTTCCCAATTGCCAGGGTAAACTACCCTCAGTCTCTGTGCCTCTCGTCGTATCATAGCCTCCCATGATGTGCGCGCGGGTTTCACAGGCAATGACACTAATGACAATAACAATGTCCCTAATCACCCTGTGGGTCCTCTGTGTTCTTCATGCTGGGGTGTGCTGTCGCCTGTCCGCAAAATTAATTACACCACGCTGTTGCAAGCCTAAAAACAGCATTAACCTAACAAACAGTGGGAAATGAAAGCCGATGACTGATTAGGCCGAGAGCATGCTGCGTGATTGTGTAAATCCCTTATTAGATTAGGCCCCTAATAAGGTAAGGCAGACTCCGTACACCGCCGCGCCTGTCGCTTAATGTGCCTTCCTTGTGGGCCTGGACGTGACCGTGACCGAACCATGCCATGGAAATCAGACATTCCTCAGCAGAGCTCCGTCCCGCCAACCGATCACGCCATGGACAATGAAACGTGGTGATTAATGATGCTGAGGGACATAAAAAAATCTAGCTGCCTTTGAAATCTTTTACTGCCCATGAGTTGAACTCTGACCCCTTTTAGCTTGACCTGCTGTTTATCACACCTGTGTTAGCAGGGGAGCTGATTCAGACGTTTCTCTGTGATGTGACAGGGCCATGGGGAGCGACCTCCTTCTCAAACGAGGGGGTCTGACGATAAGTCAAGATGGCCGCCAGAAAGAGGCAGGCTTTTGGGCTAGCTTGTCCACTATGATGGGCTTTAGCCATGGCGTACTTGGCAGGAGCGTATGTTTGGATGTGGGCAGATCCGTGAATCTTTGTGAATTATTTGTGGTGCTCTGACACCACGCAGCCCCTGCCAGTCTGACACAGGATTTACAAGCAAGAGAGAGTAAATAATTGACTGGGACAACAACTTGACAGCAGGCACAGGACACCAAGCTTCTGAGTCCAGGAAGAGAATGCACAGTTCTGTGAGAATCAGTTGTAATCACGGAATTATTTCCACCAGCCTACAGCAGGACAGTTCTGGTCTTAGAGGGCTGTAGAATCTGTTGGGTACCAGTCTTCCTTATCTGTTAATTGTATAATTGAACACATTAGTTGGCTGTGGTGTCCCCTGGTTTATCAGGTGATAAATCACTCGCTCACTGAAAGTTAAATTTATCAATACTTGAATGGTTCTGCCTTGACCTTTATGAGCACATGAACTGGTTTAGAATGTATTCAACTTTAACCAATCAGGGATTCAGCAGTAGGAAGTGGGAGTGGTCACAATGCTGCTCTGCTTGTCATTTTATTGAAATAGTCTCTTACAGGAGGGAGGCAAGATTTGACTACTATAGGGATGTTTTAGTCGGTAGGAAATGTATTTTGATGGCCTCTTGATTTTAGAACATGCTGGTAGGATCTTCTTGCCCCTGTCACTGGTGCAGCTGAGGGGCGCTTGCATGTGGCAAGATTACTGTGACAATAATGGAGGAGACTCAGGAAGTACAGAAAACTCACAGTATATAGAGAGTAAAGGGTGGGGGTTATCCGTCCCTGTTACAAAATCAAAATTGCGTCTCTCAAGGAGAAAGTGGGCTTGACATTGCCAAACACAGCAAGCACTTGCGAACACTCAGAGCGCAGTGCTTCAGGTCCAGAAGGAGAATGCCTCTGTATGAGATTCAGAGGGAAAGTTTTAACTGACAGAGGAGCAGATATGATATGACAACAGCACGGAATCACAGCTCAAGTTTGCATCTTCTCAGGCACCACTGCCCTCTGGGTAATTGTAGATCAGGGTAAACAAGTGCAAAATATGTCACAGATGGACTCCTGTGACCGATATACTGAGAGACAGAATCTTAAAAGAGCGCTAACACCAAATAGTCTAATGTGACTGAGGCAGCGGTTACTGTAATCAGTTTGCGAATGCAGTCATCCTTTTCCCCACCTTGTATTCTTATCTAAATATGTAACCTTGGCTATCAACAAACTGACAAGACAGAATTTAAAAGTTGTGAGACTGGTTTTTACTCACGTTAATCCTCAGCATTTGATCAACATTGGAGTTTAACATGATCCAGGTGGACATGTGGGGTGTGGTTTTACACTATTCTGCTTCATCCCCTTACAGAAAGAGGAGTGTGGCGAAGGGGAGTGGGGGGGTGGGGGGTGGGTGGGGGTGGATCATGAATCACCCCATTAGGAACTAGTGCTTCTCTCAGGGTGACATTGCACAAGTGGGGCGCCCTGGGATAGATCCATAACCCTGATCCCATCGCCCGGAAAATGAGCCCGCTGTGTTAAGCAGGGCCTGCTCGCCGAATAACCAGCCGGCCCTGATTAGACGGCATGTCAATCCCGCCTCGCCAAACCAATTAATCTCCCCGTAGGGACCCCGCGTCGCCCCCATAGCACCGCTGCCACCGCGTTATCTTCCGCAGGTGTGACTTTGTGAAATAACCGTTAAATATGTTTTTCTGGATCCGTTTAGCGTCCATCCCCATTTGGCGGCGCCTGCCTCTTTGTTTGCCCTCATTTATTTGTCTGAATCGCTGCTTTCTGGCTGGCCTGCAGATAAGGCAAAAACCTCTTATCAGCCATTTTAATTTGCCCTTTTCACTGCGTGTCATGGCCGTATCGGGCTCTTTGTGCAAGGTGGAACATTTACACCAAATACAGCTCTCAAGTGTTTCCTCGCCTCGGGGACGTGACCCTTTGAGCAGTATTTAAGTGTGTCTGTGTAGTCATAAGGAAAAATGGATCTTGGCGTTATTGAATTTAAAGAGCTTTCCAGAAACAGAAATATTAATTGTTTAATTGAGGATCCTATGTGCTCATTTATTAGATAACTGATCCAATTCTGTCAACTTCATTCATAACAGGTCAATTGTAATTATAACTGTCTGTGGAACTGTGTGTATAACTGTGTTATGTCCATTGTTCATTGGCTAAGGAATCACACCTGTCTGATTGGACTTGTAAATAAATACAAGTGGTGGATTGCCTCCAAAGATTCACGTTTTTGAGAGCGGTTTGTTGCTGTGGACTGTATGCTTGCACTAAGACTAATTATAGCTTTCTTCTTCCAGTTTAATTTTTGGAAATATTTCTCCTTCTGGTTTTTGATGTTTGGTTCTTCGGGCACCACTGTCACACATTCCTGTTACAGACTAACTTGGATAGCATATGCTGTGTGTCTGAGCTGGTGGCAAAGCGTGGTGCTGTCTGACAAGTATTAAGCATCACTGTTGCACCGAAAGAGCCGAAGGACAAAGAGAATGCGCGAGGGCCAGCCTCAATTTAGCACCCAACGGGTGCGTTGAACAGTAATGACCTGTCAGCTGTAGGGCCACGCTTGAAAGTTAATAGCTAATAGTTAATAATTGATGGCTAATAAACCACAGACTTGAAGCGAGCCCTAACTGCACACTAAAAAAAGTGCATTTTGATTTATATCACTGAAGGAAGCGAAGGCTATGTTTACTCTTTAAAACTTTCCATTGACAGACTAGAAGATTGACATGGGCATTCATAATAGCCCTTCATTTACAGTAGAGCACTGTTTCTGTGCAACAAGAACCTTACAGTTATTTATTTTGGAGTGATGGAGTCCCAAGGACGTGGCAATGAAGAGAGGCCGGTGAGGGATTCCTCCCCTCTGCCTCTTATGTTCTCGGCCCCCTCAGCTCTACAGGAGATTTTGGTCCCCTGGCCCCCCTTTCTTGTCGTTAATTTACATTTTATGTGACCATCAGAGTGATTGATAACTGCGCTGGAGGAAATGAAAGCTTGCCGTCCGTTTCCTCCACCTGACTGATCTACTGGTCTGCTGGGGTGACAACAATGGGCCCGAGTCTGGAAAAAGCCCCCTCCCCCACAATACACACACTTTAATGACTTTATCCTAGAGTAAGAAAGTGCCTCTCAGAGTCTGGCCATATACAGTGAAATATTGTGATGTCAATGAGAGCATAAATCTCTTTGCCACTTGGTAAGTAACTTTTCAAAACATCATACAGCAGTTACCTGTTACCCCTGTAATGCCTCAGTGCTTTGCCAGATGCCTCCTGTGGCAGACAGTTGGCCCAGCCCTCTGCTTTTCTGAAACCAGGGAGAAATGAAGGGGGCAGCATGAGCGCCTGGAGCAAAGCATCAACACTCCTCCGTCACTTTTTTATCCATAGAGCAGAGATGCAGGATTCGGCTGAGGCATTATTGACAGGTCTGAGCATTGACTGTCTTCTAGCTCTCTCACATCTACCTCTGGTCTGTTTCACCTCAGCCTCCACACTCTGTCCACTTCGCCCCCCTCCCCCTCCCCCTCCCTCTCATCCACCCCTGCAGGCACTGTGCTCTCTTTTTCTCTGCCTACAGCAGGTCCTCCCAAAACTCAACTGCATGGCTTTTCCAGGTGGATGCTGGGTAAACCCCTTGCCAAGTGACCTCATGCAGACCATACCTTATTTAGCGGGAGAATGCCAATGATCAGCTCCCTACAGCTGGTAAACACAGAGCCAGAACCTGAGAATAACAGCACCAGCTGACAGAGGGATATTCATGCTGTCCTTAAAGCCATATGGCACTGCACACTTTGCCTTAATCCCAACCACTCCCTCATGCTCTCTAATCTGTTTGTGATGTGACAAAGGACACACTGTGTCTCCAGGTGTGAGGGTTCCAAATGAGCTTGTGCTCCCCTGTTTTGTCCACCTGAAAGGGCCTGGCCACAGGGTGACCGTGATCCATATTTTTCAAAGGCAATTCACAGCTGGGGTTGAAGGCTAGGGCTACTGAATAGAAGCTGTGCCTGAGGTCAGACACCTGATTGTATAGGAGCTTTTACAAATTTCTACAGTGTGAATATACCTGTTGTACAGTATGAGGACAACCCTTAGTTGCCAGCATTTAAAGGTCCCTTTGTGATGCGTACCAAGGAGCGAGCCAGTGGATGGTAGTGCTGAAGCCTTCATTCTTCGTTCATACATTCATTGTATTCCTAATTCCTAATTTTCAGTCACTATCTAACAGTATACCTGGCTCTAAACTTCCAAATTACAGACAGAGATTACCATGACCTGGCTGGCCTTCTATTCTCTAACTTCAGACCACATGTATCATGTGTCCTCCTCTCAAAGCAGATGGCCTCCATCTTCTTTCACAAGCTTCTAGGGGTTATGTAAAGTTGCGTATCTGGTGTCTCCATCAAGCAGTGTGGTTCTGAGCGTTGATGAGTACCAATCAGACAGATCAAAACCTCTGCGCTTAAAGATGTCGATTGATCTGGGCCCCAAAGACATGCCAGTTCTGTGATGGGAATCAAAGATATGCTAATTCCAACAGAGGGCTGTTATCACAGTTAGTACCATGCAATGGTTGCATGATCTTTAAAGAGAAATGCACTGTAGATGAGAACATATGGAAATCTAATGCAAAGCCAGCACTGGGTAAAAAGGGATCGGTGCTTGAACTCACTATCTGTCCATAACAGATAACATACTAGGGCTTTACATATAAGAAAAATCTTTTTTTTCAAATATCTCATTAAACTTAGAGAAAGTATTGGTTGAAAATATTATCTGATTAAGAAATGCTTGTTATGTCCAATTAGACATCTTTCTCTGCATTTTTTTTTAACTTGGAAGTGTCATCGACAGCTACAAGACTGGGATCATGTTGCAGGCGATATTTCAGGTAGACAGATTAATGGCAACAGACATGTGCCAAAATGGGCACATTGGACAGCATACACCGGACCAACAAAAATAATGAGCTCCAGGTGCGCTGGTGTCACCTTAAATCTCGCCCTCGCTCTCTCGCATGGCAGATGCACAGGTAGGTGGGTGAGTGAGTGCCAGGAGGTGAGGGAGATGGAGAGAAAAAAAGAGCCTTTGTGTGTTATACTGGACTGGATGCCTGCAGGGGATGGCAAAGATGTTTCTGTGTCTATAAATAAAAGTTTGACTTTGCTGGCTGAATTCTTTGTCTGCATGTTGTGTGTGCTTGGACATCCAAGGCCATTCTGTATGCCATTAAACAAATTCTCTGTTCTGAATAATCAGATACACTGTATGCTGAGTTCTGCGCATCTAACCTAAAATGTTGAATGTGCACTGATGTGCCCTCCTGGACAATGTGCTGGAAATAAACAATGAATATTCACACGTCTTTAGATAAAGAATTAGCATCCTCTATGTACCAAGCAAGCAGCTCACTGAGGGTTGAATGCAGTTTTAATTTATTCTTGCCCATTATTATTATATGCCCGTTATTTTCTAATGTTATGTGCATTGTAATGTAAGATATATTTGCCTTTAAAAAAAAAAAAGCTTCACAGGTTGCATATGCACCAATGGTAAATTATTTTCAGTTAATTTTGACAAATGGTTTGTCTGATGAATCTACCTTTTACACATAATCATCTATGCTCAATATTTCAGTGTCACATGACTGTGATCAGCAAAAGAGAGGAGAGAAGATAGAGAAAGAAAGGGAGACAGGAAAAAGGATAAGGAAGGGAGTGGAGAGGAGAGGAGACACTTCAAAGGAACAGGTGAGAAAGGGAGCAAGGGAGAATGAGAGAGAGGTTGGGACCTGATGTTTGTCAGTGCCATCAATTTGCTCTGATCCCCATCCCTTTACAAGTTCACTTTACAGGGTTCAGACAGCTCCTACAACTGCAATCCCTCTGCTCAGCCTGGGAGAAGGACTCTGTGCTGCTTGGCAGTGTGCAGGAGGCTTTTGGTTGCTCTAAGGCAGTAATAGCAAGTGTAAGCTGGTGCAGGTGCATGGAGCAATTCAAGATGGGGACAGGGCTGAAGTCACCACCTTAGAAATGACCTCATCAAGCAAAAGGACCAACTGAGTTAGCCAAACCACCCATGCCGCAGATGCCACAGATTTCTTATAACATTAAAAATGTTATAATGCCAGTCAGAAATGCTACACCACAGTCAGATTGCATTGGGTGTGCAGAGACTAACTTGGGCAGGACCAGCGGATAGGAACACAGAACACATTTTCAGCAATAAAGGCCTCGGGCTGATATATTTCACCCCCTGGAAGTCAGGAAAGGCCAACATACAAAGGGAAAGAAAGAGTATCTGGGGAAAAAACAAAGCAAAAACCATGAACTATGCTGCTATGAAGGGCGGGGAAACGACAAGCTGTGGTGCGACGCACTGCTGTCCTCTCCCAGGGACGGCACAGGGCCTCTGGGCACAGTGCTGCAGTGAACGTTGCGTCCTGGTCGGAGGACTCAACTGGGAACAACAAAGGGGAGAGTTGGATTGCAGCATGAGCTCCGGTCCCAAAGACATGCAGTGCCGGACCTTAATTCTGGCCCAGTGCAGAAGCAGAAGCAGCCAGCAGCAGCTGCACTCTTTAGCATTGGGCTGAATGAAAACTGTGACACCTCCAGCACTGTCTACGGTCATGCAGCACTCCTGTGATAGGGCCGGTACTGTCTGTAGTCATGCAGCACTCCTGTGATAGGGCCGGTACTGTCTGTAGTCATGCAGCACTCCTGTGATAGGGCCGGTACTGTCTGTAGTCATGCAGCACTCCTGTGATAGGGCCAGTACTGTCTGTAGTCATGCAGCACTCCTGGCTGTGATAGGGCCAGTACTGTCTGTAGTCATGGAGAGCTCCTGTGATAGGGCCGGTACTGTCTGTAGTCATGGAGAGCTCCTGTGATAGGGCCGGTACTGTCTGTAGTCATGCAGCACTCCTGGCTGTGATAGGGCCGGTACTGTCTGTAGTCATGGAGAGCTCCTGTGATAGGGCCGGTACTGTCTGTAGTCATGCAGAGCCGCTGTGATAGGACCGGTGCTGTCCATGGTCCTGCATCACTTGTGTGACAGGGCCAGTACTGTCCATGGCATTACTTCGATAAGGCTAATGCTGTCCATGGTCTGCAGGTCTCTTGTGGCAATTTGATCCTGAAGTCATCCTTGGTATACATTGTTTATGTTCAAAACACAGGCAAACCTGTTGAAAATGACTGAAAAAATATAATGTTGCATGTACTGTCTGTCTACACATGCATCACATGTAGCACATGGTTATAAGAACGCTCAGGAGAATTCCCCTCCCAATAAATCTGTGTTAATTAGTTTGGAGTAAACCCATGTTTAATGATTGTAACAAATCACACTGCATCTCTGGAGATGAAACATTATAATTTTAATAATTAATCACAGACACACCCACCCAGTGCATTGGTGCCAATGCGCTCCCATTTAAACACCACCCGGTTCAATCCATCATGGCTGAATCTTCTCCTCTGAACCACTGTTCACAAATTAAGCAGGAACATGCTCAAGCTCAGATATGAAGTATCTTAAAAGGATAAAAAACCGCAGCCTCCTATAGAATCTCTGTGAGGAAAAAAAGAGTCCTTCTGCAAATGAATCTCATTAAACACTAATGTTTATACAACGGAGGGGTGGGGTTGTGTTGGTGAGAGAGTTATGTTTCTGACTCTTACTTGTGATCAAGGGTAACACAGAATAGCAGAACAAACGGGCTTCTATTTCCTGACAACATGCGTTCTTGCTGGGAAATACAAATACACAATTACTCGGTAAATGGACAAAGTCAGTAAGAAATGCAGTTTCAACGCCTCTAAGAGCCTGTGTATGTAGGAACTGATTAGGAGCAGTGCTTTAAAATCAAGGCCTCTCGGATTTATAATTAATTAATCTGCCCTCGCTGCACAGTCCAAATTAAGAGCCATTGATTGGGCCACACGGGTTTAACCGTGTCTGTTATTACTGATGAACGGGAATCTCAGAGTGCCATTTTTAATCTGAAAATTAGTCCCAATCATTAATGCCATCTTTTGAGGACAAAGAGAGAAATTGAGGGAGCAAAGTCAATTAGCAATCTTGCAAAACTGTAGTCAAGTTTTCAAACAGAAAAAAGGAGAAGGGACCTTTCTTTTTATGAAGTCAGAAATTTGTAACATATAATTGAATTTTCTATCTCTCACATGCAAATTCCACACAAAAAATCCCACTCTTTCTGAGTGAAGACAGGCCCTGACTGGAATTGCAGTGAAAGTGAAATTTGATGCCTTTTCCTTTTTGTGCTAAATATTCCAACAATGCTCCATCTACTAGATTAAAGGTGATATATTAACTTTTGAACGTTTGAGAAATTCTCCAATCACCTAACCACCTAACCATCTGCATAAAATACTTAGTGTGTTGTCTAGTTCATGTGACCTATTCACACAACTTAAATCCTGCAAAATGATATAATAATTCTGACCAAATATATAGAAATACACTGCTTTCCCAAAGATTTTCCCAAGGATTTTGTCTGTTTTAATACTGATTTGATATGGCTGCCAATGTCCTGTCACATGACAGGATGTTCTATATACCCTGAGACAGGTTAAATGAAATGACCCTTGCTGCAGAGAGTTTAGCTTGCTGAGGAGGTTTGATTAATGACAGTTATTCCAGTACAGACAATTACATTATAGCTGTGTTCTGCTTGCATCAGAAACGCTCATTCTCTAGAGATGACTTTGATGAATGGTTGTCTGTGACAGAGACATTAGACTGCAATGTAAATACACCCGTGCTGGAACAGTGGCTACATTATCCCTGTCACAATTACTCCGGAAGGGAATTCTGCTTGGTCAGCAGTTAAAGCTCAGCTTCTTAAGTTAAGTACTTTCGTATGTTGCATTAACACACTTGACATTGCAACCTTTATTGACAGCATTCACCTGTAGGTGTCAAACAAATGTATCTTTGCTCTAATTGCCTGCTGTGTTAGTTTTGGTGCTCTAAATTGATATTAGTAGTGTCTGGTCTCATTGGATTAAGGCTCCTGTAGAATAACACACTGACAGACAGACAATGTTCACTGAGGCTGCTCAACAGGCAGCTAGCGGAGCAGATGAAACAGCAGGCGGGAGATTTTCCCTCCGCAGAGCACTCTCCAGGCCACTAGAGGGAGTCTTAAGAAAGAGATGGGAGAAAAAAACAAGAAAACAAAAACCTTGAGCTCTCTCCACAGGCTCCATAGTGTTCTCTCCCTCCCAGAGCTGCTGCGCTGGAATGGTGCATGCCTCTCCTGCCACGCCGGGGTGTGACTCCTAGGGCGAGGGCTGTCAGACTGCTGTCCTGCGTTAAACAGCAGCCATAAATCCATATCCACAAACACAGCATGTCGCAACCTTACACTTCATCCTCACATAAACGCATAGACCCTGATCTTAAAATGGACATTTTTTGCAGTGTTTTTCTCTGTCATTAAACAAAACTGCAAGTGATTTTTGGTTTAATATTACGTATTACGTATAATATGTTATACTAGATATAATATGTCTGGCTTAATGGAACGTGGAGCAAGTAAACTTTATTGTGTCTTAGGATACCTTCTAATAAATAAATATATCTTCTAATAAATTTTGTTTCCAAGACAGAGCTGAACCCCCAGGCTGCCAGCATGCCGGCGCCATGTTTTGATAACATTAGAACACTTGCCTTGAGGTAAGTGCAGTAGCTTCAAAGAGAGCAATCAGCTGAATCAATTTTCCACCTTCCACCAGTGGAGGAAAGAGGGTTTTTCCCAAACAAGATTCTTTACTTTTATAGCTACATCACAACAGGACCACACTGTGACTTAACACTTGCCACCCCCCCCCCCCCCCCCAGTTCATCTGTGAGGTATATTGAGCTGGATGCTGTCTTGGCCCCAGGTCAGTGTCTCCAGCAGCTCCCATGCTCTGACCCAGCCATGGATTTGATGGTGCTGCTCTCACAGTTGCACATCTCTGGCTGACTCAAAGAGCACCACTCGACCCAGCCAGCACCGAAACTAATAATTACTAACTTTATGGTTGACTCACATTTAATAATTTGATGTATATACCTCATCTCTAAAACATAGTAACCCTATAAGTGCAAGAAATGGTTGACTAACTGCAGTCATGGGACTGTCTTGTGTGTAACCACTCTCCTAGGCATCTGGTTATCTAGTATAATGCACTGACAGTCACGCCATATTACTTTACTGTTCTTTTAAAACAAACCAAAGGAAATGATTGGTTGGACACCCTAACCATTTATCTGTCATTCACTGTCATCTGGGTCAAAGCACTGACTGAGGGAAGGGGAAGACTGAGGTCCTTCTGTCTTTATCTCTGCCCTCCATGGCACCCCAACAATCTTTGATGTGTCTCATCTGCCATGGATTTTGTTGACCATGCCACACCCCCCACTGTCATCTTAATGAATATGAATATTAGGAGATGAATATTCATGTTGGCATACAGTTTTAGTGGACAGCTGAGATTTAGCGTGACAGGCCCTTCGATCACACAGCAAATCGTATGAAACCACTCAGCAGGGATGTGTGTTTATGAATGCAGGTAAATCATATTCCATTTTGACAGCAAGGCTATTTACTGAAACAAGAGGCCCATTTCTCCTTTGACTCCCGCATCTTCCCCGCAGGGCTCCTTCTCTGTCACAAACAAAACTCCATGGCTATATTAAAGACAGAGGCATGACACAGCACTTCCCCCTAGCTCTTTCTCTAAACCACCTTTTAAAATCCATCTATTCGTTGCAGGATTGAAAGGCCCAACCAAGGTCCCTGGGCTTAATTGAACATTGTTGGTATATCAAGGGCAGGCAATTTCAGTCTGAATAACCACAATCCATCAACTCTGTCTCATTTTGAACACGTTCTTACAAGCAGAAAGAGTGCTAATGACAAGTAAGGTTCAAAAGTTGCAGAGATTACAACAAGAAGTGATTGGCATTTGATCTGAGCTGTAACAAGATTTTAATAATTCCAGATCTACTCTGAGAGTGTTCTTGAGACTTGACTATACTTTTCATACTTCTGCATGCAATTTTAACATATCTGGCAAGCTGAAGAAACAGTCCCAGCAAACACATGAAAAGCAGGCAGCTGAATAAAGCCACACACAAACTTCCTTGAAGAAATATATACTTTGCATTCAAATGATAAATGTATGCTATTTTTTCCCAACAAGTGACCTAAACATGTGTAGAGCATATGTTTCTATGTATTCTTGAAATGTTCTTTGTGACTGCTTCTTGTACGGAGAGAAGAGCTACAGAGTGTTACAAAAAAGGAATGTGCTGTTCCATACCAGTTCCAGTACCACTGCACCTGTTGAATTTAGCTCAGGCACGATGACCCCTGGATTCAAGCAATGCTTGTCCATAATTTTGACCTACAAAAAATGCAAGTCATACTTTTTCCAATACAAATACAGTTTCTGTCATCAATTCTGAGTACTGCTGAAATTGCCAAATTGTACTTTGCGGGAAAAAGAGAAGCACTTGCATTGAATTGTGAGGACAAATGTTAATTGAATCCAGGGGTTAGTAAAACCACTTCCAGAGGAAATGACAACCAAAAAAAAAAAAGAAGAAGAAAGAAGTGAAGTGAAACAGAAGCCACAAGACCCTGAGGACAGGCAAACTTTAGTTACCCACACTTGGATAGATATAGTAAATGATAAAGGCAAGGTAAAGAATTGATACCTTTTTTTAATTAGCTCTTTAAAAAACACGGCTTACAAAGGTTAGACAGCATTGGAGCAGGAGGGCAGAGTATTGACACCCTCTCACAGAACAACTCTCAGTGTTCTTTTAATGAGCTCTGAAAAAGAGAGAACTTGCAGACTCCCAAGGCTGTGGGTGGCCTTGGTGCAGGGGAATGACCGAGTGAATCACCTGGTTTGTGTTCTGTCTTAATTACCTCAATCAATTGTGTGGTTTAATCAATCCACGCTTCATATGCATCCAAAGCACTCAGCTTTTGATGATTTACATTTACCGGGGGATAGGTGGAATAAAATCCTTTGACCAACCAGCATTGTAACAACGCCAAGCTGCCAGCACTTCCACTGAGTTAATGACACTACTAATGTTACAAGGTCACCATTGATTAGCGACAGAGATCTGATTTATTTCCAGATAATTAAACAAAACAAAACAGATTTTTTCTGACTCAGGGATAAATAAAGGATATTTGCTATTAACAGATATGTAGCTGCAAAGAGACACAGCACCAACAGCGCAATGCTGGATGATTGTCTTTCACACAATATATGACCGTGTCATTGATGTCCGCATGGCTCAGTGCTGGCCCAAATGTAGCTGCACCCACAGAGGCTCAGAGGAGGCATCTGTCTGCAAGGTCATCACAAGGTCAGCATGGGGCTTGCAGGCCTCAGCAACACCAGGGGCCAAGATGCCACATTGCCCCTTTAGATTGTAACCATGGTGATGGTGGTTTGTCAGTGGGCACCACCCCTTGGGTCCTCTCTAGATATCCTCATCCCCACACTCACAGCAGTCCACAGTCTCCCTCCTGCATGGGGGGGCATGTTTGTCTGTAGGGGATGTCTGTCTGTCTGTGTCTGGGATCAGTGCTGTGGGAAATCCAATCAGCCATGCAAACCATGTCTTCTGCTGCTGGGCTGAGCACAGTCCTCCACCTGGCTCACCCTGAGCCATTGTGCCATTTCTCTCACTGATTTGGGATCAGCATGTGGCAACATGAGGAAAAGGGGGAGTTTACACAGCTGTTGGAGAGAAAGGTTGAGGAGGAATGGGGGTTGTGGTGGGACTTGCCTTGTTGTGACCACAACTGTAGTACATTTAATGGCTTAGTGAAGAACACAGGGGTCATGTGTCATAATAAAATGAACTCCTGAAAGCTGAGTATCCAAGTGTGGTTCTTTATTTTGAATGGCAAGCTGGTAACAAAGTAATGCAATCTGAGAGGCAGATAGGTCTATCTGCCCAATAGTCAGGGCAATTATTATAAAAGCAAGTTATATAGTGCTACAGTGTCACATTACCATCCCTGTGGCATCATATACATAAACAGCAACCAAGAAACAATGTCTCCTAATTGATAACATTTACCCTGACTTGACTGAAAAGTAGTGCCACAAATGTATTCATTTTTTCCCCATCGAGAAACACAATTAAGGCTTGTGTGGCAGGTCTGGAATGTGCTGCTACAGTTTGACTTCCCTAATTCTGCCAGAGACAGGATGATTCTCTGTGGGTGGCGCAAATGGTGAGCATTCTGGTTTGTTCCAAAATATCTTAATGAACCTGGATAAGAAACTATGGCATGGTTGTGAATCCCATGTTTATTAATGACACAATTTATTCAGAAGTGCAGCAAAATCAGAATTGTTTTGTTATCATCACACAGCTCAGCCCTCTTCAGTGGAGCCTTAGTATTCATTGCCAAAATAACCAGTCCTTCACAGCACAATATATTTGACAAGTCCAATTCCATCATAACAGGATTTAGAGGATACTCACTAAAATTTGAATCGCAGCCGGAATATGACATCTCCGTTGAAGTATGTTCAGAGCCTCGCTAAGGTTTAATGCAATTGAATTGTGATATGAAAATGATGAGATCACACATGCTGCATGGAGGTGCATTTTCATATTAATACATGAATTTGTAAGCGAACAGAACAGCAGGAACTGTGACCTGAAATGAGATGAGAACACAGCGGATGAATATAGAGGCCATCCTCGTGATTTGAAATGTACATTCCTGCACATCTCTCCTTCTTCAAATTAGCTGAAAGCTTACCATTGCTGAAACACTGCTCCACCGAATGACCTGCAGAGAAGTGGGGAAAAAATGCAGTCAACATTACTCAAATCTGAGCGGCTGTCGGCATTTAGAAAATGAAAAGGGACGGTCACAACCCGTTTTACTTTAGTTAGACATTTCAAGTGCATTTTCCTGACATTCACAATTAGGAATTTTAATAGCATGACTTTTATAATTGAAGCAGCAGCATTAATTGGATGGCAATGTAATATTCGATAAATGGAAGCCCTTGTGATTGTAACGTTTAATTACAATTTCCTCTCATTTCCAGACAGCTCTCTCCGGCTTTCTGTCTTTTTCCTTAGAAACCACTGTCAGATGTCTGAGATTCATCAGCTGCACACAGAAAACTGTGTTTCAGACAAAACTGTATACCTGCTGTTCCTGATAATAAGAATACATTCCTCTGTAAAAAGCTGAACTTTAAAATACATGAATAAGATATTTGGCTGAAAAAAACAACTTGAATTTGAAGGGGTTTGCAATGTGAAATGATAAATTTGCTGAGATCATCTCAAACTCAAAGGTTGAACCTTGACGCTGACCTTCCGGTAGGTTATGATTGCCTCATATTTGTTCCGATGCAGCTCAGAGACATGGAAACATAGAATGCATTTTCATCCTTATATAACTAATACATTAATCTGTAAATACTCAGTGGGCACTCATCCAGGGTGTGAGAAATGTTGGCTTTTGCTCTGGCTGTGCTCGTATGGACTGCTGCCATGACTCACGCGTACCGGAGCCGGGCTGGCTGCTTCCAAGATGTTACAAGAGAAGCGCAGGTCGGAGACGCAGTGTACTGCCAGGAAAGGCAAAGCGGGTTAATTCAGCGGCGTCTGGAATAACAGCAGGGCAGGCGGGCGCACAGAGACCATATCTCACGGCAGGAGCGGTGTGGTCAGCAGCGGACCGCACGATCTTTTAATGAGTCTCTCTGGTGACTTGTATGGGTGTAAACAAGACAACCTGTGTAGCTTTACCACTGGACTCGCATTGTCAAAACAACAACCAAAAAACCCTTTAAATTCACTGAAAACAGTGTCTCGGGCCTATTTTATGCAGGACAGCAATATTCCAGCTGTGATGCTGGGGACCAGGAAAAGAATTTGCTTGTGCATGGCCTGTATTCCAAACCGTGGGTGGGTCAGGTAGCTCAGGGTGAACAGCTTAACTGAATTTTATGTAATGAAGTATAATAATATTATTACACATAGCTTGGAGTGACAAACACAATAGCTTGTTCAGTTACACTGACCTTGTGCTGCTGAGTGATGTGTAACCATGGTCAGTGTATGTTGAGTAACCAGGTTGGCTAGCCTTAAAGACATCTAATTGAAGCCACGTTACAAAGTTCTCTGTAATAAAAACCTGACAAACTTGCAGCCTCTCAACAGAAATCCCACTGTAAATGATACTGGTAAATAGTAGCTGCCTAGCTACCAAACTAACCAATTTAAACCTTTGTAGTGTACGCAGAACGTTAGTGATGCCAAACTGAACGATGGCAGTGTATTTGTATGTCAGTTGCAATTTGTGCTAGTGATCATTAGCCAGTTTTCTTTAAATTCCCTTGAAAATTGTGCTCTGTACATCCAGCTGTGTTTATTCACATGTTCTTGCACTAAACCAATGAACTGATTCCATTGCTGAGGTGTTTTGAGCTTTGAGTTTTGACAATAGACATTTACGTAGTCTGACTGCAGTTAAAGCAGAAATTGATTAAAGTTTAATGGTTTAATGGTCATTTCTGATGCAAGTCTGGTTTAGTTTAGTTTAGTTTCTGTGAGTATACAGAAAAGGAGATTCGTCCCTTGCTCAGAAAGTTGTTGATTCTGACTGGAGTCCATCACTAACCTCCCTAACAGGGTGAATGAGCAGGGAGGTCAGGAGTCCTTTAACAAGACTACCAGCTGCCATATTGGCTCAATCGTCTTTACAGTGTGCTGGCCCTCGACCACAATGCAACTGGGCCTCATGTGTATTTAAAAGGCATGTAACTGCAGATGTGTTTGGCTTGTCATCTCGGGTTCATATAGGAGGCAAGAATAGCTTGGTTCTTTACCATGCCATAATATCCACCAAAGATGATTTCTCTGTATGAGAGATGCGCTTTGTATTTCTTGGAAACAGAACTACTGAAGATGCCTGAGGGGGACTGCGAATTAGCATTGCAATTTTTTTATAGGTCTCTAAAACACTTCAGACTTTGAAAAAACAGGTGTACATCTGGCTGTCTGGTGCAAAGAGGGGCACTCTTGGAATTCATATTCCCAGCTGAGGGAGTGACTGCTGTTAACAGCCCCTTCTCTTTAAATCAACCAAGGCGCATTTAACAAAAATAGTGTTTAAGTAAGATTGCTTTTTTTCACACTTGTTGGCAGTAAGATGGCTGTTGGCAGCAAGATTTTTTTCTAAAGCAAAGCCAGTAAAAGCGTCACAATGGGTGAAGATAATGATAAGTGCCCCTAGTCTCACCAAGTGAGGTGGAAATGTGTAATTTAAGTGCTGATCACACTCTCCGCAATTGGTATCATTTCCTGTTTGGTGAATGGTGAAATATAGACGAGCATGCCCTCAGAACCTCCATATAAATAGAAGTGAGGAGCAGAAATGAGACTATACAATACGGCTTTAGCTCCCCCTGCTTCCCTTTGACTCTGCCGCATGAAATAGCTAATACTAATGTCCCTGTTAGAGGGAAGGTAACTTAGGATGAAATTGTCTATGAATACACAATAAAGACATCAGTAACTTACAGCTGGAGGGATTTCAGAACTGCTTTACCAGTAAAATGCAGCAGAGCCCTTGATTGCTGATGAACCTGTGTGTTGGTGTAAATGGGTCAGCTTGTTAAATCATCAGGAACAGTGGAAACGCCTCACCCGTCCAGACGGCAAAGAAATTCCTGATTGCAATTGGCTCCCTCGAGTGGTCGGGGAAGGTGACTGCAACGGTCATGCAGACGGGAGGAGTGGGCTTGCGCAGGAACAGGGTCGAATTTGGGAGTGGAGACAAAATATGGGAAGACGGCTATCGATACTGCGAGCGCTGGCAGAACTGAGGGCCCGTCATCTTCTCATGAACACTTTTTAATATGCCACAGCACTCCTGCTTCGCCGTTAAGGGCCCATAAGTCTTTCCAAATCCTATTAGTTATTAATACATTATGTACAATAGCTCGCTGTGTCTCATAATTACTTTGTCTCCGCTGGTGTTTAAATATTCAGACGCCATCCTGCCTGCATTCATCGTCCCTGACAGCTCGCCTCACGCCCCGGCTCTCGTCTTCGCCTGGCTGTAACCGGCGCTTGTGATCAACGCCAGCTCCTCTGAGCGGAGTGTGCATTGAACTCAGCCTGCTGAGGTACCCCACCCTAATGCTCTCCAGCCTCAAGTCATGGCCACACCACACAAATGACATCCCAAGCCACAAGGAAGTGGTGAATAAATTCTTTTATTTATCTTTCAGGAATCGACCCCTGTCAGTAACCACAGGACCTGCATGAGGCTGCAGCTCCACTGCAGCACTGGTAGGAACGCATTACTCAGGCTATTTGAAATACGATCTGGGCTCATCACGGCCTTCTGGCCTGTTTGTGTGGATCCACTCATTAGCAGCTGCGCTACCCGTACTGATAGTGGAGTTAAACCAGTGGTCCCGCATAATAACAAACCTACTACAGTGGTTTTAAGAGTGATGGTGGTTAAAACTGTGCAGTTAGGGGGGGGTGACTGGTGAGGTCCTCTGTCACTGTGTGTGTGTGTGTATGTGTGCGTGTGTGTGTGCGTGTGTGTGTGTGTGTGTGTGTGCGTGCGTGTGTGTGTGTGTGCACGCAAGAGTGATTGGTGTGATGGGTGTGATTCCTAATCCAATCAGTTGGTTCGAAGCCCCAGACTGGTGTCGCATTTCAATGATTAATCCAATGATGGAAAGAACAGAGACCAGGGAGCGAAGGGCTCTGCATCTTAATAAAGCAGTGATAACCATGAGATATTAGCCAGGTGCTGAGTTCATTTTCTCCTGGCTTTTCAGCCCTCCGTCAGTCACCACACAGAACACCAGCAGCCCCGCAACACATCGCCGAGTGAGGATTAGGGGGAGTGTCTGCTCAGCACAGTTGGCTCTTTTTTCGCATCGCATGTCAGTGCTGGGTTATAAATCCGACTTCATGAAAGAGCCAGCTTCCCCCACCCTCCTCACTCCTCCCCAGTCCTTTAGTCTTTACATCACAAACTGATGAGATCGTTCTTCAGAAAACATCAGTGTCCACCCGAGCCTAGGACCTCACAGTTTGACAGTCGGTGGAATTTGAAAGATAACAGGAAATTAATGGCATCACCCTACAAAGGCCACCAAAACACAAAACGGGAGGCGTTTCTATTATTTCCAGCACATTCCAAATACGAAAAAAAAGTCACAACATACAAGGAAGGCAGAATTACCATATTGATCGAAAACGAAGGCAGCCTAGAAGCACTCAGAAGAGATCTCAGCAGCATGTTTTTACTTTTGCAGATTCAGAGAAAAGGACAAAATCCAAACCAAGGCATTTGCTTTTTTCTCGGCTGCAGCTCAAAAGATGTTCTGTGGGGGAAGGATCGACGGGGAGTTAAATCAGTCCCCTGTGTTGGCGAGGCACACTGAAAGAGCAATGGGTGGGCAGCAGGTATCGATGGGTGGAGGAGAGAAGAGAAGGAAGGAGAGGAGGAGAGGGAATATCTTACCCTGCGAATGAAAGCAGTGCATCAGCAGAGGGCCAGCCCTCTAGAGAAGGGCAGTCACATAGCGGGCTGAAATTTCCACTTCAGATAAAGCTGCTTTGAAATTTCTGCAGATATGTTTGAATGCAAGTGCTTGCACACACACACACACACACACACACACACAGCTTCCTTTGCCCATGTCTTGGAAATGTTAAAAACTGCAACACAGCAAACTGCCACAGATGGTTTATATCCATCCCAATTATACAATTACACTTAGTGATTGCACTGTAAAGAATCCTTTTCGAATTATAGGAGTTCAGTAATATTTTTCAAACATTCAGATTCAAACGTCTTATTTGTTGTTGGATAATATGCTGAATTTGGAAAAAGGTGCACTTCCAGCAAAAATATCCACAGTGCGTATGCATATATATACCGATATATCTGATATGTCACTTAATCAGGTAAAATCAATGAAGGAAAGGACCAGCATCTAGAAAAATGGAGAAAAATTTGGCAACCCATATGCCGTTCAGTTTTTTTTTTTTTTTTTTTTGGGGGGGGGGGGGGGGGTAAAGGTGAACGTCTGTACAGATCTATTCTTAGCATCAAAGCAAAGATCCATGTTTTTTTCTAAGCCACTGCTGTCCGTCTCAGGTCAAGGATTAAATAAAACATGCTTCTAAATTTAGAACTGACATAATATAAGTGTGACAGCTTACAGTTGCAGCAAGGGGGCTCAGTGGTATCTTAGCAACTGGCACTAGGCAACCTTGTTGGTAAGCATTGGTGGAGATAGGGGGGCTCTTTTCCAGAAAGCTGAAATTCAGGCATTTGCGCTCCTGTTTTGATCAAGATACATAACGGTTTGAGTTAGTATGCGTATGCAAAAAGCTGTAACTCTCCTCTTCTGCCTTCTCTTCAGAAACAGATAAAATTGCAATACATCATATTGAATGTCTTTTTTCCTGCTCCTGAATGCATTAAGCGTGCTTTTAAATTATGATGGAGCCATGGCCGTAAATCAAGCTGCTCGTCTGGGAAGCTCCTCCATTCAGAGCTCTAGTTCAGACGCTGATGTCAATTAAGAATTCATTGCTAATGAAACATTACCTTCTTAGCATGTAAATCACTTCTTTAAAAATTTAATATGGGATATGTTCTGCTAGCATGGTACACATGTCACCGATTCATCAGTATGAGTTGTGGTTTTTCGGGTGTCTTTCTTCACGACATATGAACTCTCTCCTGTGATGGCATTGATGAATGTTGGTGGCACAAGTCCTTGCCTGGCGCGGCATGGTGCCAAAACACTTATGCCCTGATGGCCAATCACGGACTGCATCATGGTCCAGCTACCGTGGCCCAGTTTTTACCCTGCAGGTTGACCAAGGGCACAGTGGGACTTTGCCCCGGGACGTCCAGGTCGTCTTTGCTTTATGTTATATTTAGCTGTGGAGACAAATTCTCAGGCCAGCGCCGTGAAAGCTCTGGGCAAGGAGCTTCAGCTCTGCACGTACCCTGCTGTGTCCATCCTCTGCCCTGGTCTCGGATTCTGGCCATCCGCTTTGCCATGAAGCCCTGATTACTGTCAAATCACTGTGGGCCTGACCTGCAGAAGTGCTATCTCGCTAATCACAGGACACGACACCCCAAAGGTGGTATGGTAGTAGCCAAGGGACTGGGCTCATGATCAGAGGGCTACAAGCTGTAATTATGTGTGAGGCACCAATGTTGCACTGAGGAAGGTACCTGAATGCTTAGCATGCAGCCTTACACAGAGCCACATACACACTTTGTACAGATTACATGACTTTCGTATCATCCATTTATATAGCCTGATATTTACTGAGGCAGTTCAGATTCAGTATCTTGCTCAAGGGTACGACAGCAGTGCCCCACCTGGGAATTGTACTGGAAGCCTTTCGAGTTACAAGTACTGCTTCTTACCACTACGCCACAATGCTGCCTCGATATACTGCCCATGGGTCCAACAGCAGTGCCCCCTCTGGGATTTGAACCTGTAACCTCGTTGTGGTTAAAAGCGCAGTTCATGTCACATGCTATATCACACTCGGGGTACACACAGAAACTATGTAGAGCATATGCTGTATGAGGCATGCACTAATTAAATAAATAATGATTGCATTTATGAAGTATTTCTTTGCTGCAACATGTCATACATATTATACTGTGACATTCTATACAATAGACTGCAGCAGAACGTGGGAGGCAAATCCTAATAACTGATTGTAATGAATGACCAGGCAGATCAAACGGATCAGTGATTTTATTATCTGGTGCATTTTTTATTCCCTGTCACTGTCGGGGGAACCTCACGCTGAGCCAAGAAACAGACGGCAGATGCAGTTTTACCACTCAAAGATTAATGCCTCGATAACTTCCAAATTCATTTATACCAGTAAAACAAAATACTACAGCTTTTCAACATCCTCCCAGCCCCTTCCTGGTTTATTAAAGGAACAGGACCCAATATGAACTGATGGCCACCAGGGCTGGGATCTAAATCTACTTTGGTCTCAGCTCTTTCTCTTTAGTGGTCTTATTTATTTATTAATAAAACATAGACTGTAGCTATGCTGGGCAGCTGTTTGCTGCCTGCTCCTCACTGCTTTGATAAATAAAGCATGACCCAGGCTCTAAGGAGTGGATTGATGAGTTGGCCTCATGCTACCATGCAAAGGCTTCAGACTCAACCCACAGGGCCTCAGGACAAAAAAAAAACACCATTCTATGAGATTTCATACGAATACCAAGGTAAAAACAGAGATGAACCATGTGCACTGTGTGAGAGAGAGCTTCGGCTTTGTAGATTTTCTTAAATTTTTTCCTTGCTGTCTTGCAGTCATTCTTTTAACTGACTGGAACAGCATGTGAACATCCCTCCTGTATCAGCACCTAAATCTAGTGTGTTTGAGCAGGAAAAAAGAACAACACTGAAGAAAAGTTTAGTTTGTCAACATTCATGAAAGTAAAATAAATGAGCACATGCATGACAAGAACTGCAAAACACCACAGCTCTGAAATTCACCTCCATAATCCAACGTTCTCTTTCTTTGGTCTTTCCTAAGTGGGTTCAGTTGTTACTTCATAAAAAGCTGTTGAATGGTAATGAAAAGAACAGTCATAAAATTAATATAATGCCTTGGAATCCAAATGCTGAAAAATTGTGTCATGAGATCATAGGGGAAAAACAGCAACCTCAAAAGAAAATGGTTCTGCTGCTTTAGAGTTTCCAATAAAAAAAAGTCAAAAACTGGTCAGAGCTACAGGGAAAAAGAACAGAAGAGAAAGAAACAGGAAGACCCATTTTGTGTTGATATCAAAGGGTATACAGAAGCAGACAGCTCCTCTCCTTATACAGAGGAAGTCCACACTCTCTGGCGTTCCTGAACATGTCTCATTGCATTGCCAATAATGAGCTTACATGGCTGAATGATTGTTAGGATAGTTTGCTCCTTCTGAATCACGCCAGGGGAAGGCTGACTTAATATCAGTACTGAGCAAAGGCTGAGGAAATAAACACCACTTGGAGATTAACTGTTGCTTTTTAATGTCTACACCTATGAATACTGTCTTTACAGGAAATTGGTGAGTTCTTCAAACTCTAGCAGCATATCAATGAACTTATTATTTGCCTTGAAAGGGAATGCATTGCAGTTTTACCTCAGTGAGTCTTTGCTGCACTGGAATGTGGAATTCACTAGAGCTCAAAACTCCTACATCTGAGTTGTGCCGGACTGCAAAACAGGGCGTACTCTCAAGTTTTTTGTCAGATGTTTGAAAAAAAAAATCATCTGATTTTTTTTTTTTTTTTTTATGAGAAATGTCAGTGGTATCCATATAAATCTTACATCTGTGCTTCTGTCTGAGGTCACCCATTCATATTTCCAGGTGAAAATACCCTTTCTGTCTAATAACCTAACTTTCTGTCAGATTTCATCAGCTGTGGCATTTGTAGTCCAATTAATACTGAAACCTCAGGGTTTTCTTTGAATCTGCAGCTGTCTGTGGTTTAAGAGAGGAGAGACTGTGAAGATTGATGCATGAATAATCAAGTCTGAACTATGATTAGCAAGTCACCTGTGGCTTAACAAGGATGAAAATGCCTTCTTATTGCTGAGTCCTGGGATAGATACAGGGTTATTAAGATATTTGATTATTCTGGAGACTCTTTTAAATAAACATAACAAAACATATAATGCTATAGTTCACAGACACATAATCTGCAGTATTCATCTGTGCACATCAGTCCCATTAATGTACAAGTCCCTGTTGTTCTGCTGTCTCCTGTTAACCCGGGGGCTCTTGATGAAAATTACAGAGATGATGATTTTGGATTAACTAATGATCACTGAGGTTGTACTACTTTACTACTTTCTGTTGGTTACAGACTTTTCAGTCCAGCGTCACCCATTTATCCCTAGTCCAAAATACAGACCTATTACATGGGGTAATTATTGTATGGGTCTGTGCTGAAGGAAAGGATTCAGAAGCTGATTTGGCTCTTGTATGCTCTGAAAGAAACCACCTTTCCCTTACAAAGTATGATTGACAAAGGCAGTAACAAATACAGTAATCTGATATAGTCAGATCCAGTGCTAAGTAATATTTCATCCTCTTATCAGATACCTGGTCAGTGCTTTGCAGAACTGCAAAAATGAAAGATATCAAAGCAGAGCTGCATAGTGTCAAGCTGTTCTGACTGAAAGCATGTGTAGTACATGGAATATCACTGTCTGTCTGTCTGTCTGTCTGTCTATTGTCTGTCTGCACTGTAGTTCTGACCAGTTCTGATCATACCCACTCTCCTCTAAGACACAGGTGAAAATGACTTTATAATAATGAGTCCCTGTGTGAACGTCAATGCAGACATCCCTGTCACTTTGTAACTGAACTCCATGCTGGGAGGCAACAGCAGACAGGTGCCAGATACTGGTGTGTATGTTTCTCACTGAGGTATCAGTGCTCTTAAGCTATCTGACAATTAGTGTTGCCCAAGTTTGATTCCTTTTCAGCAACACAACAACATATTCAAATTTAATTATAAATTATGATAATCCCTTTCTTTATACAGATCTGATAAACCATTCTGGTGGAAAACACTCTCAGCAACTTAAGGGGTCGTATTCATAAACATTCAAAGCACAGCATAAGTGTAAAAGAACTAGGATCTTCTCAATACTGTTTGCTCAGTCTCTACTGCTAACCAAAGCCAGGTCTAGAAGGGTACTAGGCACCCATCACCTATGAAAACATCATACACTACACCAGCGTTTCCCAAACCTCTCCTGGAAGACCCCTTGTCCTGCATGTTTTAGATCTCTCCCTGATTCAAATGATCAACTCTTTATGAACTCCTGAAGCTGCTTGATAACAAACTGATCATTTAAATCAGCTGTGTTGGAGCAGGGAGAGATCTAAAACATGCAGGAGATGTTTTGAAAACGTTGCACTACACAATCATGAACGCTCATGTTTTTACTTCTAGTAGTTTGGGTACAAAACTTTGGCTCTTTGGCAGTAGAAACAAGTAAGGTTTGTATCTGCAGCCATAAGGGTTTGTAACATTGCTTTTCCTGACATTTACTCATGATTTATGAAATATACTTGATAGCAAAATAAATTGTAATAATTCACTTTAAGTTTAGACTGTAACCTTCCCATATGCAGTAGCTAAATTATGTTCTTTCAGGGCCGTTATTGTCCAGAGTTTCATATTTACAAAGTGCACCATTTCAGGGCACAAACGATCAGAGGAGTGTGGGGAAACAGGGGCACTGCCCAGCAGACAGGACAGCAGGATCATCACACAGCGTACGCAAGCACCGGATCATCCTGCCACCGGCGAGGACCAAGAGGCCAGAGGTGAGGGTAATAATGATGACATCATCCCCGGGGAGGGTTGTCTGGAAGAAAAACCTCCCCCTTTGACTTCATTTCATCAACCTTCATTTTAGGCAACCCAATGTGCTTGCACAAATGGTCAGTAATTGAATACACCCATTGTTAGTTATACCCATATGAAAATGAAATATTTTGAAATATAGTGAGAAATATGTTGTTCAGCCAGTATACATGTAAAATACATTCATGAAAAGAAGAAATTTATCACAATATACTAAAATGGCAGTAATTTACATTGGCAGTAATTTGGCAGTAATTTACAAATTTTCAATGTATTGAATTTAGCTAAAAATATGTATTCTCTAAAATATACTGTCAACATTATATTTTTTGTGTACATAGATTTTGTGAACCATTAAATCTCCCTTCGTCACCCTAACTTTTTTTGTAATCGCTGATTGAGTGTTAAACTCGGCTCGTCGCTGCATTCCCTGTGCCTGTGCAGGCAGCACTAGGGCCTGCCGTGTGCACTCATCCAAGACACACTCCCTCACCCAAAGGCGATTTTCCACAGAATTAAACAATCCAAACCATGAAACTCCTGTCATTCCCTGTGTAAGACTTTTTAACAGAGTTTTTTCAGCCTACCCAAAGAGATTAATATGTCAGAGTGACAGCCAAGTGTTTTATTCATGAATTAATTTATTTTTTACAAAATAAAGAAATAATCTGGAGAAGCATTAACAAAATCACAACAAGGATATGTAACTCCAGACAGACGATGAGAGATGTTTGTCACACACTGCGATTCATAACAATGTCCTTGATTGGTGGACACATTTTCAGAGTGAATGGTGAGTCGTTAAAAGATACATCAGCAGTAATATGTGTTGAGATTTTTTTCCCCAGCTCATGTTCAAATCTTAAATAAGTGCCTTTGTTCAAGTTCGAGAATACGGACTGGCTTGTTTGTGGCAGCAGGCCATTGCAATGTGAAGAGGAGTCTGTTTTGTTTGTTAGATTACCTGCATAAGGTGGGTGACTCTGCATGTTTGTATAAGATTAAAAACCTGTCTGAAAAATCATTGTTGGCCAGCTGATTGCCACTTAAAGTAAAAAGAATCCAATTCATAGCTTAAAATGCATTTCCTACATTTAACAATAGAGAGGGCCAGAGTGGCAATAAAGGTATGCTGCCTCTTATTGGTTGCTTGACAGTCTGACAAAGCACATGTTTGAACTTATGAAGAGACCCCCTGTAATGGCTAAATAGCCACTGTCTGACAGCAATTATTCAGTGGGCAGGGAACAGATTAAAAAAAAGAAATGACCCTCTGTGATGATGATTAAGATGATGTTTGCGATGCGCTTTGTGTTTGTGTTATGGCCACAATGTTGTCTTTCACCAATCCTCAAACGAGTTTGTAATTGGCAGTGTTTTGAAAGTGCTTTGCGACGCATCAGTAGGTTTCAGAGGTGACAGAAGTCTGCCCTGCATTGCCTCATTACATCCCTGTTAAGTCTGCTTAGGGGGCAGGAGCCGGCTCGTCTGATCCTTGCCAGCTGCAGTACCTGCCGCAGATAATGCGATAGTGACACCTCACTACGCAAATCTCCCCCTCTTTCCCCGACACAGCAGGCCACTGTCTTGCATCTGAGGGAAAAAATGGCTTCTGACCTAGTTCCCTGCTGTGTAGGCAGCCCTCTGCCTGCTCCAATCATTTCTGTTTGTCTCACAGACATATGAGAAATAGCCTATTTCTCTGTGGGGAAGAAGAGCTAATCTCAAAGTAATGGCTATCCGTGGGCTGAGCATGGCACCCTTCCCCCCATCTCCTACCATCTCTCTCCCTGTGTGACGTAGGGCCCTGAGGAATGAATGGAGTCGGAGGCTTTGATAAACCGCCAAGGCGCTTCACCTGACCCCCGCGGCTCTGAGTCCCCTTTCTTTCCTTCTCATTTATTTCCAAAAGAAACAGACGATCATGGAAGCCGCACCCTTCGTTGTCGATGGTTAGCCGGGGCACCTAGCACGTCACGGCCGGCCTTGGCGGGAGGAAACCTGTTTGCTCCCTGTAATGAACGGAATACGCCCTTGATCAAAGCTGAGGTGGAGGTGCTCCGATCAGGGAAATGGCATTCAGACAGGCGGTTGTGCTACCCATTTACAAGGGGAAACTTAGAGACCGACTCGCATTTGCTGCTCCTCGGACACTCCTGCAAGAGGTGAGGAAGTGCAGATGGGATCAAGGCAAGCGAAATCCCCTTGTTATTCCAGCCGTCAACGTGTTTAACCTCAATTGCACAACTGTGCTGCAATCTTTAAACTCAACATTAGTGTGTTACTTTGTGGTTACAGCAGAAAAAGGAAGCTAAATTGAGAGGCTTCTGGGTACATATTTAAAGCGAAAGAACAATATATCCACCCTCAGCATATGCACACCATATTTGTGATTTTACTCCTTTGAAGCCTCTGCTACCTCTGTGTCATTCACTGAGGGCCTCCGTTTTTTAAAATGCTGCAACTAATATTTTAGGTGCATATTAAAGTGCATTTAAAGTATTGTGGCTCTACTGCTGTGTCAATAAACATTTCAGAACTAGGCAGCTCCTCTTGGGTGTATAATCCAGTTAATGATGTTTCAGTAGCTATCAGTGATGAAATGGAACACGTTGACAATTGATTTGCTGTTTGAACTGTTTGAAATGATATCTGAGAGTCGTGGTGTTCAGAATGTGTGGGCTCTGCTTAAACAAACCTGAAAGCATGTCTGAATATTCTCGTTCTGAGTGAGAGAGACATGTGAGACTACAGCGAGAATTAAATCTGCCTCTGAATAAATTGTGTATTGATGGCCAAGCATGAGGCCAGAGCAAAATCACCTCTCCCAATGTTGCAGATTTAGCGAGATTGAGTAGGCCTGTCCTATCAAGCACAATTTTGACAGAGCTGTATCAAATACTGCATAATGTAATAATTCATGTAGAAAAACATTCTTCATGCTTTTAGATTATTCTGTGTATGATGGATTGTTGCATACAATGAAAACTCATTGAAACTGGAGGTCCATCTAGAAACTGGAAGCTTATTACTTACATCCTTATCTGTTCACTCATTGAATGCCTACTTGTGGGCCATGTAGTACTTCTACATTTTACACACTATATTACCAGAGCTGGGCTTTTAATGGCATAATTGACGTGAAGTTCCTCAAACCTTTGAACCGACAACCTACAGGTTGAGGGCTCTGAGCACTACAGAATAAGAGGCCTAATTATAACATTTAATGCAGGTACCTTTAGAGTTCACAAACCAGGGAGAGAAGGGAGGAAATTATTGGAAAAAAAAGGATGAGAAGAGCTCCCAATTAATCCTCACAAATTGCTGGTAAATTAGAGGGGCAATACGTTTAACTGGTTAGTGGTGAAAGAAGATTGCCCCATTTATAATCGCAGCCCAATCTGTAATCATGCAGCTGAAGTTGCTCTGATTCAGTCCTGGGAGGGAAGATTAAGGCTGCCATTTTAATCAGGAAATTTGCATTTACACGCCTCGCACCCAAAGCAGTCTAAAAGGGCCACCGCGTGATTGCGCTCCTCAGAATAGCCCCCTTCCCCTGATTGCCGATAACGGGAGGGAAGAAGCCGCATTGTCTCCAGGCTTCAAAGTCAAACCCCGCACAGTTCGCGTTCGGCTGATACATTTAAACCGTGACACGCTTTAATCGAAGCAAAGTGAAAACGTCACATGGTTGTGTGATTTCATGGTATGGGTCAAGCATGCAAATGAAAGTTTTCAGATGTTGAAGCTCCTCTATGTTACGCTTCTACAGGATTGGCATGACAGCTGTATCAGAAGCTTTGGAAGTCATACATAACATACTGTAGTTTCTTCAAATAGTAACGTGAAGATGATGATTCAGAGATATTCAGCAAAAAAATTACAAAATGTACCTGAATTAAGGAGTATAGATTGCACAATTAACTCATAAGTGCAGGACTAAAATATGGTACACTATACCATACTTATCCAGAACCATATTTTCTAATGCCGTATCTTTCCCAAATTATTGTGGCCCATTCTGGATATAATAAGAAAGCTAAAGGTGGCACACTGAAGTCTTTTCTGCCCTATATCCTGTGCAAACAGGAAATGCCATGTATTCTGGTCAGTCTTAGTCCATGCTGTTCATTTTTGTTCAACCTGAAAATTTATGGCAGTGAATCAGGTAACACATTCATTAGAATAATCCACATCTTTAATTAGATGGGCAACAACTGAAAAGGACTGTATCAGTCTGCTGAGCGAATATTTGTGTCAAACATTCTGAGTCCCTGAGGGCACCATAAATCTGTTTGGGAGAGAGTTTGACTGTTCTGCACCAGCTGACAAACCGGGATCATTTCATAAAAACTATAGTCTCATTCGATTTCCCACTGGCAACAAAGGGCAACAATGTACCAGTCTTCTAATAGCTTTTCTTACCCTCACCCACACAATCATTCAAATGGAATTTGTTTCCAGACAATGGGAAAAAGCATGAAAAACGCAAGAGTGAAGCAGACGGAAAGACAGGCCCTGTTCCTCGCTCTTTTATCCGTGAGTCGTCTGACAAGCTGGACTTTGTTGATGCTGACGTGCCCGCCGAAATACCGAGGCAGGGGCTCACAGATCCGGACGAATACAAAGGGACCAGCTCTTAGCCCAGTGCACCGAGGAAGAGGGACGAGCGTGAGATATCACTGAGCAGAGCTGAGACACAGATAAACACGAAGTCTCACGAAGGAGACATCCAGGTCCCCCATAAATTAGGCCAGCTTTTAGAGAATTCATATTTATCATCATTTATTTGGTAATGTGAGCAGGTCTGTGCGTCTCACCATTGCGGGCGCTGTAATAGAATCCCCTTGGCGTGACCGAGCGTCCCGTGTTCCCCCGCTGGCACATTTTCGATTCTCACCGGCCCCCGCTCCGCATCTCACTAAAGGGCTCCCGCGTGCCGCGTGATTGATGCGGCTCGGGACGATGTCATTCATCATGCCAGTCACACGCGTGACCCGTGTACCGCCTGCATCACACACCGCCGAAGCAGGCAGGGCCGGGTAATTGTCCGCATGGCGCAGTGACTTGCAGGAATCGATTGGCGCACGAGGCTATTTTTAAACCTCGGCGGCTGTGGTTCGGTGCCGCACAGCGAGACAGCGAACTTCACAGACAGGCCCGACGCTGCTGAGGTGCCATGGCTGCTGGGAAGGGAATCGATAAGCAGACTTTTTAAAACCGGGGGTAGGATGAGTTAAGGCATTCAGCACAGTAGCAGAAATGCACCCTAATGCAGCATGTCACGGTCTGACCGTCTTCAGGGCAGTTCAGCGTTCAGTCAGTGCCTTTGGAGTTATACTGTGTGGTCTGTGAGATTGTGAGATCTGTGAGGTCTGTCCGCATAATATCACCAAGATCTGGCAATGTTTTCAGTTTTATATCCTGCATATTTTTACAGTTGTCAGTACGGTCTCTCAATATGATGTACACGCAGTGGGAAAGTCTTATCTGATACAGATATAAGATGTGATACTTTCTTTAAGGTACTTACTCTACAGTATACTGCAAGGTCTTGTTTCAAACCAGCAATAGTTTTAAAATGCTTATGAATGGTTATCCAGTTTAGCCAAATGATCTAAACTATACCTAAATGTAGTATTGCATTTACGATTTATTTTCATGCTGCATTTGTTGTTGCTGTTAATGTTGTCCGTCATCAATCTCCTCGGGTGACTAGGAGGAGGAGAAGATTAACGTCAACTCTGACGTACAGTGAACGCGCGGCAGTCCTTGCAGAAATCTCTCCGTCTGGTAAGTGCGGAGGCAGACGGAGGAGCCTCCAGCTGCCCAATAAATCAGGTTTGCTCGCCCCGATCTGATTACCAGCCCAACCTTAGGACTAATCACGTTATAACCTGCGGGAGAGACCTCCCAATGTCTGTGCTGTTTATAGTGTGTCCGGGTCCGCGACCAGCGCGCTCCTCATCTGTACTGTCTGACCTTCATTTCTCACCTCCCATGAAGGCGGCCATCGATCACATGACCCGGCAGCCACCCCTCCTCTCACGTGCTGACATCTTTATTTGCTGCACTATCGATAGTGCGGTGTGCACTATCTACATTTCAAAGTGTAATTGTGTGATTGAACTTTGCCCTCTGTTGGTAGGGGAAGGAAGGGGACTCCTGGTGGGTGTATATGGATCAAGACACCCTCCAGGGTACCTAATATGATTTGTCTGTGTTTCCCTGGGGCCACCTTTGAATTATTATCTACAGATGCACACCAAAAGCTGTCCGATACCAATGTTATGTGCTCAAGCATTTGGAACAGACCTGATAATGGCATAATCAATAATCAATTTTTTGTAATTAATTGGAAAACCTCTGCCCCCTGTTCCATCAATCTTACTTCATTCAATATGTTTACAGCGATCAATATTTAATATCCGAGGGTCCAACCATGACCTCTTGGAGTGTTTGGTCTAGAAAGCTGTAATTTCTGTTGGGTTGAGGGAAGGATGCAGACATCTCAGCATGTGTTTAATACAAAAGTGATTATACTGACATTTATTCGTTTGGCAGGCACTCATTTGGAATGACTGACAGAGTGAAGGCACATTAGTACCCTTAATAAGGTCACATGAACTACAGACACAGAAGACCTGAATAGAGGTGTCAATGTGCACAGTAAAAAATTAATAAAATGTTAAAACAAAAAAATAATAAAATGTTAAAACATCACATAAAATACAACACTCAATATGTCAATGGCTTAATCAGTACTGCAGTAACCATAAAGAAGCATATAGAAATTAAAGGCTTTTAAATGCATGAATGAATGACTGAGTGGCTAACTGACTGAAAGATTAAATAAATATAATCAATAATAGATTAAATTTTGTAATCATTGCTTCACTCTGGCTTCAGAGGGTAACAGAGATGGAAGCCCCAAGTGAGTCTCAGAAGATGAATGTTGTCTTGGCTTCCCCATCCAGAGGATGAGGACCTGCCCGATCAGGCTCCATCCTATTTAAATCATGCGTATTTCAGGCAGAGAGCAAACGCCCTGCCGGCTGCCGCTGCACACGTTGCCACAGGCTGACACGACCACGGTAACAACAATGACAAGCCGAGATGGAAACAACCTCTCCGCTGTGAACAAATGCATCGCATGGCCTCTCGCTCTCTCTCTGTGAGTGCGGTGCCGTCAGAGGAAGCTGGATAAAATGAATGTGCCTCTGCCATGAGAGACAGAGCTGCGATTAGGCACCCCCAGCTGCTCCTTGTGTCCTTCACTGTCTTCCATTCCCACCCTGAGGAGGATCGACAATGTTTTTGCGTCACATTTTCCTCGGTAGGCGCTCTTAACTAAAGTGAGTTGTATATCTTACATTTTTTTACATATTGACTATTTAAACAGCTGGATATTTTCCTTGGGCAGTTCTTACTTAAACAGTTTGCTCACATGCCCAGCTGCCGTGTTCCACCGGAGTTTCAAACCAGCAAGCTTCTGGTTACAAATGCTGCTCCTTACCACTACACCAGACTGCCACGCCGGATTCTGCTCCCTGCCATCAAAGGAATGGAAGAGTTTGGCAGGCCTTTCAGTTTGCCTCTCTTTTTTTCTGGTTTAGCAGTATATTAGATTCATATCTGGGGGCAGGCTATGCTCGTTTGGTCTGATCTGCATTTCAGACACAAAATCATTTTCAGGAAGGAAAAAAATGACAGATTGTGAAGTGACCCACAGAAAAGATGACAACTGAAATGTTCAGTTTAAGATCAAGCTAATTTGATCTTATTTTCATGACTGTCTCCAGTGTGGGTTATTCTCTCCTGTGTGGATTGATTGCAGATCTGTCTCGACTGCAATTCTATTTAGATTCTTGGTGGAAATTAGATTTAAGGGAACTGAAGACCCATTGCTACTCACATTGGAATGTCAGGTTGTATAATTTTAATCTTTCAAAGAAATTGAACACTTCCTCCTCCATCTCATGATGCAGATAGAGGACTAATTTCCTGCCTCGAAGGGGCAAACCTGTAATCTCTGAGATTTTAGGGATGGCTTGGAAATAAGCCTTTGTGTTGGCCTCCTTAATTAGGTGTCTCTAGAACTCAGTGTATCAGCTAATTTGATCCTCTGACACTGGCTTCAGCAGTTGTCAGATTAATATCACAGACTGCCTGCCGACAGCCATTTTAATATCAAAAGTCATCTGATTTTTGGATTACATGTTCATGACCTTGAAACTGTATGAATAGTATCTTACCAAAGGTGAAAGACTGTGGCCAGTGTAGAGTGGAATGTCTGTCTGACATTATTGCGACTCTCCAGAGCTGCACAGCATGTTCTCCTGAATGCATAATCCACTCCTTATACCACACTACTCACATATTCATTATGCCATTTTACATTTACATATGAATTTTCTGGAGGTTTTAACATGACTGGCTGGAAGGCATACATACACTGAAAATGTGTGTGTGTGTGTGTGTGTGTGTGTGTGTGTCTGTGTGTCTGTGTGTGTGTGAGAGAGAGAGAGAGAGAGAGAGAAATAAAGCATATGTATGTGTGAGTTCATAAACATGCCCCCAGGCAGCAGCTTTGACTAATCTATTTTTGGTGACATTAGTGAATGCTTTTATAAAACTACATTTTAGGTAGCAGAGGTGTGACGTACCTTTAAAATCAGCTAACACTTTCTTTATGTAGAAAGCACCCTGTGAATGCAATTCAGCCATAATAAATAATCTGAGTGTCACTGATGGAGGAGAGATGATTTTGTATTGCTGTCGTATTCTGTTTCAATCAGCTAAATTGTTGAAGGTAAGATAAGTGTCCTTTTATTGGACACGAATAGCAGGGCACTGGAGGGGCACCTGAATGACGTCAGTCTGCAGTATTATATATTTTGAATACGTGCGCAGGCTGGTAAAGATGAGATGGAAAGAGTTATTTAGCCAGTTACATTATTACATGGCCCTGCTGAAACAGTCTGATTGGGAATTTAGCCAGGATGAGAGGACAGAGCCAGAGGCAGAGCAACTATATGGTTTATAATGTATTCAATCCCCATACAGCCACTGCCGCCTCCTTATTGTACTCTGTAGACAGGTATGTGTTTGTGTGTGTGTGTGTGTGTTTATGTGTGTGTGTGTGTGTGTGTGTTCTGTCTTACCTCTGTCAGACTCTCTAAAACATGTTCAAAATGATTAGTATCAGATCGTTTAGCAGTGCAGTTACTGTAAATGTTTTGAAAAATAATAAAATTATGGCCATGTGCGCCATGTGACAGCCTGCCACAGGGATGTTTATACTATCAAATTAATAAACATGAAAGTATGTTACACTGCATATTACCAATACACATTAGGGCCCATAAAATAACCAGTATTAAGCCTGTGTGCAAGAAAGGGTTAATTTTCTCCCAGTTATTCCTCTACTGTGGTTTTTTTAAAACTTCAGATTCATAAAACCATGTCAAAATAGACCTATCTGACTCGTCTGCTTCTGAGTGCCTGATGCAATAAGCGGAAATATTGCACCCACTGATTGAAACAATGTCAGAATGCAATGTTTTTTTTCCCTTTGCGTCTTAAATCTAATACTGTAGACAAGCTTGCTATCATTTCGATTATCAAATGGGCTTAAAATGATGGAATGCAGAGAAGAGGAACCGAGAGAAACCAGGTGTGCATATGGATTCTGGTGAACTGCTTATCTGATTATAGTAGAATCATGAAACCAAACATGAGAACGTTAAAGGCATAAACATATTTTTACTCTAACAGCCCCCTAGCTTGACACAGTATTGGTTACATGCTGTGTATGAAAAGTAAATCATGGATTTTTTGTTTCCATTACTTTATCAAATGACATATACAGTAAGTGCAGCATGGTTCTCACTTGAGTGCAATAAATCTTATTTTCAATTATATGGTTGCTCTCCAGATATAGTAAAGGTTGAAAAATCAGTTTTGCAGTTTAGTAATTCTGCAGTACTGGCCTAGACTCAGATAAAAACACAATTTTCCCATATTTCTATTTGTACATTTTAATTTCATAAATGAGACAAGAATGAAGAAGTACCATTATCATAACATTTACATTTACATTGTTAATCACATCACACCCATGATCAATAATCTATGAATGGACAGACAAGCATTAAAAACCTAATCAGCCATGTGGCCTTTTTTGCTGGAGATGTTGAGGGTGTTAGCTGTCAGCAGAGTCGGCAGAGCTGCTCCAAGGCAAATTAGTTTCAGATACTGTATATGCTTTCAATGCCAGAATCCATCTGAAATCAATAAATTAAATATTTCTCAACAAAATCAGACAAAACATAACTAATTTGTCAGCCTAGGTTTGCCCATTTACAGCTCCCAGGAAAAAAGACCAATTGTGTGCTGCCTGGCATGGTTTCATATGTTAAAAAATTAATTTGAAAATGAACAATATGTCCCAGTTCTGTATCCATCAATGCACATACCTGTATGACATATAATGATGTCATTGGCCAGGCAGTGTTTATTGGAGGTGGAATGTATTGTTATATGATTGTTATTGTTATATGACCTTTTGCTGAACTTACAGTATCTTGCAGGTACCATTTAAATCTCCTGATTTCCACACAACAGTGATTCTATAGAAATAAAATTGCTAGTGACCTTGACTGTTAGTGACTGTCAGCAATTATATCATAATTTAATTGATGTTTAACTTTTTTATTCTGCTTACTTGAGACCCATAGTCTGTCATGTGTTTACATCTCCACTCCTTTAAGCAGATAATCTTGTAGCCATTGTTCACATGTGTGCATCACACAGGGCACTACAATTATTGAGGTCTTTTTTTAGACTACATCTGAGGAGTCCTATGACTTTTTCAGTCAGGAAAGCTAGCACTGGGCTTGGTATTGTCAAGAAATAAAGATATTACATGTTTACATGGTCTTTTTGACCCCACTGCCCTTGGCAATGCTGCAAGTTTCTGCGTACAGTGGTTGATTAGTATTGTGACCACATTGTAGGTCATGATGGACATTGACACTTGGATGGCCCTTTTACACTAAACATAATACCACATTTCAGCCGCAGTTAATGTTATTTAATCCAAACCCTTCTGTTTCTGTGCTAAAAACTCCTCATTAGGGGAAAATTTGATTCTGTTATGCACTTTCTGCTGGCACATGTACCCATGGGATCCCCCCTCCCTTCCTTTCCACAAGCTCGCTCCCTCTCCCTCTTCCTCACCCTTCACTCTCCTGCCTCTCTCCTGAGCTCGGCCGTCGGATTTGATTTCCGCAAGTCAGCCCCATGACCAGTACTCATCACCACCATTATGCGCTCAGCTGACTGTCGTCAGTGCCAATATTACGGCCCCTGCCAAGCTGTCACACCCTGTTTCCCCTGATATCCATAAACGTTTCTTCAGAGCTTCCCCACTTTTACTTTGCAATTGCCCTTTAAAGCTCAGCTGTTGACAGTTGACACCTCCCTTTAAGTTTGTGTCAGAGAGGAGCAGACATGTTTGAGTGGAAATTTAAGGGGAAAAAAATAATTCTAACTACAGGGGGAAACATTCTTACCTTTCCTTTTGAGGGATTAAACCCTTGAATATCTGTTTACTTTTTTTTTTGGTGGAAAATGATGTACATAATCTAATGGCCTTCACTGGAAGCCTCTACTGGCCCTCACTGTGGCTTGTGTGTGGTAGAGCACTCTCTTTCCTTCAGACAGAGTGTACATACTGTGCAGCACATAGTGAGGCATGACATTCATGCATACATTTATGACAGCGGTATGTAACTATGTTTTGATGGAGGACGTATATATCATCTGAAAGGTTTTTATTGAAAGCAACAGAAAAGACAATAAAGGTAAAAGCAGCAGAAATGGCATTCATGTTTCCATCCATGTGTCCTTGGTCACGTGTTCTCGTTCACTGAAGTTGGGCAACTCAAAGAATTGTGTAACAGTGTATTCTCTGGGGACACATTTCAGTTTGAGCAAACGCAGCGGGGCATGCTGTTGATGCTGAGCAGGTAGTTTTCATGTTACTCACAATCCAAAGGAACAAAATATGCACATCCATTCATTCCCAGGTCCTGGCCAAAAGGTAGATACACTGACTGTACACGGAGCAGCACTCACACACTGCTACAGGTCCCACAAATGCATTTATTACACGGTGAAACCCAAGCTGATGAAGCACAGCATTTTGACCTTCATCAAATATGTACATGGATTCAAATGTGTGTTTGTACATTTTTTTAAATGAAACATGGCAGTTGGGGGACTGCAATAGGGTGCATATACTGCTACTGCCATACCCCGGTCCCTTAATGATTTTAGTTTTTAGAGGGATCCTTTGATTGGCTCATGTGCCTTTATAGTGGTGTTTCCATGGTGGGAGGGTTTTTAGTAGATGTGATTCCTATTGTGAATGTGTAAATATGAAGCAAAGGATTCAGGATGACCATTGGTCTGCATTTTAATGCAGGGCCATCACTGAATCACAACCACTTCCTGCATGACAGCTGTGTTTTCAAAAGTAATGTGTAGATGAGATTAGGCAACTGTGTGAGTACAAAGTATTCTTACAATGCATGCCTTCAACACTGACAAATGATGTTCACTTCTGTTTGCATTCCATTTTTGTCAATGGCAACTTCTGTTCTCCCCAAGAGCTGCCAAAAGCCTTCTAATGTGCTCACCCAGCTTAGTTTCATTACTATCATGTCACTTGCCAATTTGTACCCCACTGGGGTAAAAACCAATTCAGTACTCGTAACTCCTCGACTCACACATTAGTAGCTTCGTGATTCTGGGATAGACACAAAAAGAGAGAATCTGAGCAGTCATAACTAGATTGTGGTAGGACACCTTGTACACTGCCTGGAGAATTGCACATTCAAAGCACTGTCCTAATAGTGGTCCCTGCAAGAACATGAATATTTCAGTCCTTTCTCGGTTAGTTTGCGCTCCACGGTTCCCATGAGGAAGGTAGCAGCACCATACCCTCGCAGCGCTTCTGTTTCTCTCACATATTCACAGCTCTTCTACCTCTGCTGGAAGTGTATTCCACTGACGGTTTGTTGCTTGTGAGGAGCCATCCCACGGGGTGCTATAGCAATACAGAGTCTTTGACTTGCTGCAGAACCTGACTAGCCCACCACTGAATCTTTGTAGAAAAGGCTCCCAGTATCGATCAGCCAGCCTCAGCCGGCACGGCCCTCTCGGAATGACACCACCCTTCCACATCAAGGCCCCGTTTGAAGGGATTTAAAGAGCTTTGCCTGTGAGCAGGGAGAACCCCTCCCGGTGAGCACCACAAACGGCTCACCACAGCCAGGAGGGCTTCATCTTAGTCATGCCTATCGACGCGCTACATGTGAACAGGAGAGATGCTTTTCTAGGTCTTTTTTAAAGCGCGTATTGACCTTGAGAGGAATGGTGCCGACTGCCATATGGAGGAGGGACGTTCCATTGCGCTGCAGCTTGGTACATAAAGTACAAAAAAACACTGAAAATCTAATCTCTACAAACTGCTTCAAAGAAGTCTGTATATTTTACCATATGTTGAGGGGAAAATAAAGCCCATTTTCACAGGCCTGGCTGGCACTGTATAAGAAGACGAAAACCGGGTAGATTTAGATGCAAAGTGCCGAGGACAAACAAAATGGAAAGAAAGACAAGCACGCATATCAGCCTTATGCAAGATTTTAGTTTAGTTGTTTGACAAATAATAGAGCATAGAATCAAAGACAAAGTAGTAATCATGCTGAAATGCAGAAGAGAAATGAGATAAGAAAGTTGAGTCAGTGAACAGAGAGAGCAGAGGCCCCCAAGTAGAGGTTTTGTCCTAAAAACAAAGGTCAGCCCCAAATCTACACCCCCTAATCACTGTGATTCATTACCTTATGTTGTGGTTGGAATCAAGATATTGCCATAAAGCAACATATTTAACTTTGTTTTTATTGAAACTTTTTCTCTTTTAAAATGTAATATGAAATACTTTTGTGTCTATGTCTGCACACATAACGCCCGACCTGAGTTTCGTCATATGACAATAAGACAGGCCACAAAATTAAGAATGTTCATCTGTTTTTGGGGCCCAGATTATTTTATCACTTACTCATATGTCAAGAGAGCTAATTTGCTCAATAATACATTCAGTCTTCGATACATTTCATTTCACCATTAAATTATACAATATATCTTCACATTTTTAACAGTGAATGTCTAACTTCACTTCACAGATGTAAAAAAAGCCTTAATTTAAAGTACAAAAAAGAACAGAAGCATGGGCTTCTATTTTGTCTTCCTAGGTTTAAAGAAAAAAAAAAAACAGAAATTGAGCTATTTTCCTCAAAGGTCCTAATGGGACATTTTGTTAATCACTGCATTAATATTAATAACCTCATATGAAAGATCCTCTCTCACAGATAATCTATTCGTTTTAACTGCTGAAACAAAGTAAATTTATAAAAGAAAAACAAAACTAAAAAACTCTTCTCAAACCTGTATTGATTACTTTGAATCTTTTTCACGGTTTCACATCTAAAAATATGTGCATGCATAGTTTTTATATCCCTCACATTTATGTTCTATAAGACAGGTCAGTTTACCAGAGGCTTCAACTGAAAATTTGTGCTACACCTGTCTACACCAGTCAGTTAGCTTGGCTTGTGGGGCATTTTTGAGTGGATACTTCAAAAGGAGGACTGAAAGCGTCCAGGTTTGAGAGACCCATGTTACTAATACTTACAGACAATGTTTTTGTGGGGGCTTGTTTGATGAAGCTGGTACTGTAGGTGGCTATGACACATTTCTTCAAAGGATCCTCTTATCTTATACAGTGCTGTCTACAGTAATTTACAGAGGAAATTTCACCTTATTGCAGTTTTACTCTGTTTTTTGAATACCAGTACAATAGGGTGAAATTAGATGACGGACATATCTCTTTCTAATTAGCTGCTTGGGAATAATGGTTTCGGGTAAAAAAGTAATGCTTTTAATTGCTAATAAATAAACCCCAAATTTTTCTCAGGTTTGGAGCATTTTATTACTTTTTAGTCAGATTCAACAGTAACCCTACAACATACATTTCCTAAGCAACCACAGTATTGTCGTAAAAATATCAAACAGACCAGTAGTGGTGCAGGTCACACTGACCCCTCAATTGGCATCCTTCAGAGTTCTTTAGACCAATGAGGAATGGGAATTCTAAGGGGGTGGTTGCACTAAGGAGGAATGGGCATTTTCAAGGGTGCTTTAGACCAATGAGGAGTGCAAATCGAAAAGTGTTCTTTAGACCAATGAAAACTGTATGCTCTTTGTTTTATGCTTTGCCCCCCTTTATGCAGCTCTGTGTTTGAATTACTAATTGTATATTAGGCCTACCTCACCATGACAACCTCTGTACTTGCGTAGCTCACAACGTAACTGTGTGACATCAGCTGCTGGTTGTCAGTCTGTGCAAATGATTCTAGACTTCCTGTTTTAGAGTAGACAGAGAGTATCAGACTGGTTCGTGTTCTGATCTCTGATTCCTGTTAGTACAGATGGTTAGTTGAGCAATGAGTTGAATGTAGTTTGAGTCCTGTAATGGAGAAAAGCAGGGCTGTTGGAAGGGACATTCAAAAACAAAAAGAACATTTGGCATAGCAGCAGAGTTAACAGAGAGTTCATCCACGCTAGATGCGGAATGATCTGCTTTTCAAGTACCTCCACGACATCCAAATTTATGCTGCCATCGTGTTTTATCTGAATAATTTAACAAACTGCAAACTACTTCACAAACTGACAAAGTGTTCACATAAAAGAGCATAAAAATGTCTAGAAAACCTCAGTGCTTTACTCTGTTACTTGTTTATATTGAGCAGATACACACACACACACACACACACACACTGACTTCATGTCTATGGGACATAGCATCTATAAGGAGGCCCATACAACAATCAGCCATATTACAGACCTAACCGATCACTTCATCCAGAGTTGAACAAAAAAAAAAAAAACATGAAAAACTTCACCACAGCTTTTGGTGTCGAGATATTTAATCCATACTCAGCGCAGGATAAAAACAGCAGACTGATTTTTTTTTCTTTAACCAATAAGAGAGCAGCAGAGGGGTTTTATATCCGTGCCTTAAGATTGCTGAGACAAGCTGGGGGAGGCAGGGGGATTCCAGTAAGTCCCTTGTTTTTCTGTCTTCCAAACACTTCTCAGGGGAGTGCCTGGCAGTTGTGTCCTTTGATTAAAAAGAAAACATACTGTATGGTTTGGCAAGAATCAGCTGCCTTGGTTTCGTCTCCCTGTTATGGTCCAGTACTGCAATCTCTGAACATCGAAGGTGTTCACGCCACACAGATTACTTTGTGCTTTCATTGCAAGGAAGGCGGAGAGGAAAAATGGGCAGCTGCAGTTACCACAAACATCTTTGCAACAATAGAATGTTCATCGGTGTTCACTCACTCAGGCCTGCAAACATTAACCAATGTCGACTCCAGTGTGCTTGCTGTACGTTCAAATCGGCTGTCTAGATTGTGGATCACCTCTTGGGTTAAATTTTTATGACTTTGGTAGTTGGGAGGTCCTGCATCATATCCATGTAGCGTAAGCTGAAGTGTTGTCTAAAATGGCACAGTTTTACTGATCATCATTTTCACTAATATTACTTTGCTCATGGAGTCTGCTATATTTACCATTCAGACTGCTGGATATTTACAGACATTTCACGGTTGACTGCTTGGCTCCAGGGTTACCACAGCACTGGCCCACCATGGATCTGATCCCTCTGTCCTCTGATTTTGCGTCCAGTCTCCAAACACTGCAACCCATATGATATAGTATGTGTGTTTATAAAGGTCAAAAGGCTCACTGCTGCCCCCTCTGTTTTGCATGAAAATTAAAAACTACGTCCTCATATGGTTCAGATTTACTCCCGAAGCAAACACCACATTGGCCTTTTCCTTTAAGCTCATACTCATCACCAGGGGGTTAACAGAGAACAAGGTGTTGGGCTATTTGACGGCGATGGTAGCTCAGTAGGTTCCTTGTGGCACGCCTCTGGTACTTCATGATGTATCTCGGCAGCCACTGCTTGTCAGTGTCTGATGAAGTGGGCCTGGCAGCAAAATGCATTTTAGAGATATGACTGTCTGCCATAGTCTCTCCCGTCAACATCACCCTGCTGTATATTCCCCTTACTGTGTACTCCACAGCAAAACACAGAACACAGAGCTGCCTAAAAGAGCATACTTGCTTGAGAGACTGACGTTTTCTGTCAAACATGATACATTTAGTAGTTTTGACCCATACATCCATATTGCTTATTTCTGAAATACAGCAGCTGGTGTTGAATGTTCAGGTGATCTTCAGGATAAAGGAATCAATGAACAAAAAAGCCATTGAAGATCTTAATTGCACTGGCTGTAATATAGGCTGAAATCCTTCCCATGTTTTCAGCAGCCCCAGAACGTAGTCCCACAGCAATTTTATGTCTCATTGGACATTTTTAAAGAAGGTTATTGACAGTTACAATCTTGAACGCAGACTTGTTAAATACGGCTTTGACCAGCAATTGATTAAAACATGAACCTGATATTTTATTAAAAATTTATGATAGACAAAGAACAATTTTTATTATTTTTATTATTGCAAGAAGTATTATCACCACTTTGAGACTTGTTTCTTACAAAGTGAAACAATAAATCTGGATGTCAATTAACAAACAGCAAAACAAACAAAACAAAAAAAAAAACATCACAGAGATACTCTTTCTTCCATCCTTATCTTGTAAACGAACTTGATAAGTGCATAGTCAGACATCACAGCCCACTGTAACATTCCCAGACCAGTGAGTGTGAGCATACTACTATTCAAGCCCTACCGCATGACTGGACAAGGAAAGCCACGTATACTACCACATATTCACTATATTCACTCTGCTGTGGAACATCGCAGCTAGCTTCTGCTTACTGCCACAGAATGGCCACAATCATTACATTCTCCAGCACGTTCTCTGCCACGCTGAAATCAAAACAATATTAATAAAAATACCTGTCTGATAGCCTTGCGTGCACTTCTGACACTTACCTGGAAACTGAGCGAAGTTGCACACAAGAATGTAAGCGAGAGGATTCATATTCTTTTAGTGCTGTGTGGCGGAGACAAAAAAAACATTAATATATAAAGAGAGCAGAGCTGAATGATATTTAAGACAAAAACAATCAATGCATGTGCTGCTTTAAATGGGATGCCCCACACAATAAAGACAAATAAAAACAGGAGAACAACTGAAGATTGCAAAACTGTTATTCACTGCACTGGGTATGGCTCTGCATGCACACAGCAGGCGGAGGCGCCAGAACAGGGCGCATCACAAAAGACTTTGACTCACACAATTACCTGAATCATGCACCTTACGCTCCCATTTCATCCAGAAAACTTTCACATGGCAACTAGCACATTCCCTTACCTTTCTTAACATGTAAAACACACAACAGCCAAATTGTATCAGTATGAGATCAGTATGGCCCAAAATGATCCAAAAGTGATAGGTGGCCACAGCTGGTGATAACACTGGATAATACAAAATAATCTAAAGCAATCATACTAAGAAGCAAGACACTGACACAACTTGAAAGCTTGGAATGCATTTTCTAGGACAAACACTAGACGCACTTGTGTGACTGACAGGTGAACAGCTCTGGCACAATTTGGGCGGGATGTTAAAATCAAAGCACACTGTCCCCTCCTGTAGAAAGAAACATCATCCTTGTATCGCCAGCTGTCCCCTGACAGTCCCAGGTGACTATGGACCAGATCTAGCTCCCAGCCCCTTTCATGCACACCTTCTGCTGGCACAGAATCACAGTGTAGCACAAGCTCCAAAACCAGGCCACGTCTCTCTCCATTTGATCAGAGCCCTGCTTGGCCTTTGCATCACATGCACCTTAGCTTTGCCCCAGAGCTCTTCAGCTGAACATGCTGTCACTGCTGTTTGCAGGTACAGCTGGGGGAGTAAGTGCAGTAAATGAGCTGTTGATGGGTTGTGGATTGCACAGTGACCGCCTGTGATTTGGTCTTCATGGTTACATTTTTTTTCAACTGTCAATTGCTGAGTGGATTGATCGAAGAATCCTGCCTTTGTAAGACCTGATGAAGCAGATTGTTTCTGCTTGCTGGTTTCCAGTGGGTGTCATTTTGTGGTCCGTGAGGATATTTGTCCTGGTAATGATGATGTATTTGCAGTGTGGATGTGGTTTATCTCCCTCGCTCTCTGCAGCTTCCAGCCTGTCTGTCCACATAGACTATCTGCAGCCATGTGAAAAAAGCCATGCTTAAAGCAATGGTCAAGAGAATAAATGTTCCAGATGTTTCTAATAATGGTCAAAACCTAGCTAATGCTGATTGGTTACAGAAATGTTCCAATCAGTACTTGGTTGGCACAACCAGTAGGTTCCTGTAGAAAGACTGTCTTTCCCCATGACAGAGATAGGAGGCAAGCTTCATGTGACTGCTGATAGTGTTACATGATCACAGGGTGTATAGATACCTATATTGTGCATTCACACTCATTCATTGGTCATGTAGCCAGCTGTTTGTGGTGTGGTAGACTGAAATTAGATATACTGTATAAGTGACTCAAAGTGTCTCAATTGCAAATATCCATTGTAATGCATAATGCATTGTAAAATATGTACAGTGTTGTTATTGTTCTGTATGGCACTGTCAATTCAATTTTGTGTTTAATTTGGTGAATTGTCAGTTGTCTTGTTGTTTCAAGTGGAGACTGGCAGAACAGCATAAATGAAACAGGAATAGGTTAAATTGATTATAGTGAAGAGTAATCTATCATACAATAATGACATTAGTCCCCTGCAGGCAACTGGAGAACTCTGTGATATTGAAGCTTCGTAAACTCACTCTAGTGTATGCACAGCCTATTCAATAAAACAATGTTTACGAGATACAAAACAGTCCCAAAAAAGCCACAAGTTTCCTGACTTTGAGAAGCCACAAGTGACTTTTTGACTTTGAGGTGAAGTGATATAACCAGTCGTAAACACACACACACACCGAGCTTGAAATTGAGTTGCTCGGAAGCACAAAGTCTTCTTAATCCAGTGCAGTGTCAGGTGTGATGCTTCATGTGCAACTCTTTACATAAAGGGAAGGTCAGCTGAAGGAGCGCAGTAAATTAAAGTCATACAAATGGAGCCTCAGAGGCAAATTCTGTTTTCCACAGAGATCAAAGTCTTAAGTTAAAATATACATGGAAGCCATGACACTGTGAAAACAGATCCATTAGCCTGAGAGTAAGACACGGCTCACTGTGGGTGATGTGCAGGGATAAACAGAGGATGAAGCATGACGTATGGTAGGATATCATCAGACTGAAGCATTTGCCCTTCCTCGTCAGTCTGACGAGTCAAACCATACTACATCCTGGCACCTGTTCAGAAATAACAGCAATTTTTTTTTTTTCACAAGGTCATTGGATTTCTCTGAGCCGTCACAGAGGCCATTGTCTCAGAATGGAGGGATTCTATAGAAGGACGACTCGCTAATTACACCCCACCTCACACCGAGGTCTCACTGCAGTGATATTATGCTGAAGCTGATACAGAGAGTCCATTTAACCTCATATCTGAGCGAGAGCATTTCTGTGGGACATGAGCAATCAGCAGGGAATTGATTTTTCTATGCCACACAAAGGTAGACGCAGCAAAGGTCACAGCCTGAGCAATCTTGCAATGCAGTGGTCTTAAACATCTGTCTGTTCTTCTCACTCTCCATACAGCATTTCCTTATCAAGGAGTGGAATTACTGTAGTAATCTTTAGGAGAGTGGAACTGTCAGTCTAAACTGCCCTCATTAACAGGCAATGCAGAGCTCGTACATATACATTTCAAATGTACTGGACAAAGCAAAGGGTTTGAATGAAATGCTTTAATTATTTATTTTTTACTTGATTCTTGTCAAGAAATTCCCCCGACAGACCATTGGTGCAAATACTAAGTCCGGCTTCATCTTAGCCCTTTTTGGCTGTTTATTCTTTCCGTACATATTTCATGTCCCTTGCGTCTGTTTTGATGACAAACACTGAAGGAGGGAGTCTCTTGAACCCAACAACAGACAAGGTGCGGCTCAGCTCTGGGGAGACGTTCGGAGCTTCCAGCGTATCTTCAAAGGGACAGTCAAAGAGGCTTTTTCACTGGTCTGGAATCCACAAGGGGCACCCCCACCCCCCTCCCCAAGCCTCTGTTGTGATACTGCACGAAGGCAGAGGCCATTGTTATGAAGCGAGCCAGAGACGAGTGCCCTCCAGAGATGTTTCCATAGGCGAGAACAGCACTTCAAAATGCTGTTGGTGAGGAGAGACCTCCCCGACAGATGGGAGTGACGGGAGGAAAGGACATATGCCTGCATTGGCTTCTCACATAGACTCACAGTATAATGCAGACATCAGCCTCTGCTGCTTTCTCTACTGGAGACTGATTGCATCCACTGTATGACAGCAGACCGCCACACACCTTGGCTAAATGGTCTGGTGGTGCACATCAGACGGCCATAGTCTTCTTTACTACTGTACTCTACCATCTTTCAGACTGATTAACATTCAAAGACAGCCAAGTTTTGTCTGACTTTAAAAGAAGTATTGAGTTTTTTCTTTTTTTCCCCAAATATGAGATGAGAGGGCATGCGATTGTATGATTTATTTAATATGTAGCTGTTCCTGAGGCTTTGAATCTAATATGCAGTTTGACCATTATTTCTGGGGCTATTCATGCATGATGAAACAAAGGTTTTCTGAACTTAAAAATAAATCAGAGTAATTCATACAAATTAAACCTTTTATTTATTTATTTCAAACCATTAGTTCAGACTCTCTAATACCAGAGCACACCCAGCTCAGACTCATTTGATGTGAGGCTGTTGAGAAGCAATGATTTTTAACCTTAGGCCAGATGACAGAAACAGAGAAATCTTTTCTCTTTCACATGCATAAGTGGACGTGCTGCATCAAAAACAGAGCTCAACATGAACATATTTCCACATGTAATACCAAAAACTTTCGAAACATTTCTCTAACATTTTTGGAAAACAGTGCATTTATACTCATGTAATACTTGAAAATACTGCATATGTCTTAAAAATACACATGCTGAAATGCTCCACACAGTTGACTAAATATATAATGTCCATTGCTGCAGTGTGAGTGCATGTTTACATGTTACAGTGAGCCTTACAAAAACTAATGTATAGCCTTTCCACTGAAGAGTTTGTCTGCTAATGTTCCTGGTGCCTGCTGGTGAGCTGTGCGATGAGCTAGCAAGCAGTATATCTAAGTGCCTTCCATAGACTGTAAGTGCTAAAAACTGAGGAGACAAACACCTAAAAGATAGAGGAGTATGACACCATCTTTGACTGTGGCAAACAACTGGAATTAGATAGAAATAACACTGAGTTTTTTGGTCAAGATTCAGCTTTGGCAGCCCATAGCTAAATTTCTAAATGTCGGCCATCAAGATCTAGTCAGTCGCTAGCACTCAGACAAGTGTCGTGTGTTGCAGCTTTGGTTGCCATAATGCAATGGAAACCCAATGGTGCTGTGCCAGGCCAGCTAGATTTAACTCCAGCTCATGTTAGTCTGGCTCCAACTTTACAGCCTTAAAATTCACCTTCACTTCATGTCATTGTGAAAAGAGCCAGATTCTCTCTATTGAACACAAACTGCTGTGAAGTAGTGGCGGTCTGTGAACCCGCTCCTGGCCGTGGATAAACAGCCTGGCGCACTCCGCTTCTGGAAGAGCGCTCCACGAGAGGGGCTTTGAATCTGAATGAACTGACAGCAAACAATGGAGGAGAGGACCTCAGAGAGAGAAGATGTGGGACAGCGCGTGAGAACTGAGAAAGGAATCTGGGGCTACCAGCTCCACAGGATCCGCAGGGCGCTCTGAACACAAGCAAGTGCCATCGGAGGGGGGGAAAAGCGAGCTTTTTTTTGCTCTTCTTTGTGGTTGGATTGTACCATCATAGCTAAGCTCCTGCAATTATAATAGGTCATGGTCTGTATAATGTAAGCCGCATCTCAGAGGGCGAGGGAATTAGCATTGAGACGGCAGAGCGCCTGCAGGTTTGGGCAACTGCCTCAGGGGGTGGAAAAGAGAGTCCGCCTTTGATTGTGAGCGTCCTTGCTCTTCCAGGCTGCAGTCTGGACCTAATCCAATGTGGCACAGGGATATTGTCATAATCGCGGACAGGCACACCTTCCTTTAATGGGTTTTGTCATAAATCACACTGATGTGTTTGTCTTGTAGTCAATTTATGGAGAACCTCCCAAAATGACCTTTGGATCTGTTGAATTGTGCTGCTTCTGAATCAATGGTGGATGACATGCTGTTGGAGTTAAAATACTGACGAAAATGGAAGGCATGTATGACCTATGACTGCGACAAAAATTAATCATAAACATTCCTACCTAAATATAAATTCTCTGATGATGAGCTCCTTTTTGGTAGGAAATGACAACCATGCCAAATGCCCGAGGTTCTGATTCAGAATCTGCAGAGCGCGCCGATGAAAGAACACTGCAACTTAAACACACGTTTTCTTGTTTGTCCAACCTCATGTATTCCTAATGACCGCAGCTTCCCTGCTCCCCATCAGAAAGCGATTGATTTCATAAAGCCCAGACAGGGCACAGGATTAAGTGTGAGAGCTTCTTCTGCCGGGCTCTGGGAGGCTGCCTACGTAGGCCTCAGCTGCCTGCTCGGTTGGTGGGTGTTACAGAAAAGCTTCTGACAGCCAATGATGTATTACAAAGATGACAAAAATCGTGCTTGACATACTAAAACCCCTAAAAGTGCCAGATGAAATATAGGAAATGCATTTATTTCAGTCATAACCACTTTTGCCATTATTAATCAGACAAGACACAAAGTAAGAATCTTCGAACTTAAAGCAAAGATCCCCATATTATCTGCTTAGAAGACCTTTTTCCCACTCTGTTCACACTGTTTTTGTTTTTCCAAATAAAAAATGCTTGCTCATGTTTTTCCTCAACTGCCCCAGTTTAATCTGGGCAATTCTTTATTGAAAGGGGTAGTAATAATCTTATTTATGTACAAAGCATATGCTATGCACTATAAATATCTACTTCTCATTAATGCAATTTAAATTATAAAGTTATTATTGTCCAGAAATGAGATACTTCTCTACTAAAGAATCTCCAGTCAGCCAATATTTCAGTCTGTGGGTTTCTGATTTAAGTAAATTTATATAGCCATATTTTGATTGGAGCAACTGTGGAGAAGGAAGTCATCAAGTCTGGGGTTCAAACCACTTATCCTCTGGTCCAGAGGACAGCGCTCTAAGAAATAAAGGCATGCTCACTGATGTCGCCCCCAAATTTGGCCTCATACCCACCCACAAGCACCCTTTTGAGAGGGTAGTCAAACTGGATAGTACTGGTCATCATGAAGAGGTCTGTGAGTGTTGGATGGGGAGCAAGTGAAAGGAAACTACATAAGTGAAATAGACAAGACTCTCACCACTCATGGATTTGTGGATTCTGATATATCCGTGCCAGGGAGCATTCCCTGTTCCTAGGACACAGAGCACCAAGCCAACAATAACTCATTTATTTAACATAATATCCACATTTATAGCATTATTATTGTTTTAATACAGAAAGCGCAGTTGATGTTTTGATGCCAGGAATAAACCCTTAGCACTTATACATTCTCCATTGGCATAGCCTAGTTTTCACAGATTTCCTTATTCATGGGGATCTTTAGAAACTTTTTCCCCACCAATGGTGAGGGACTCTACAGTAATGTGCTTGTTATCTGTGGTTACCAAGCTTACTAAATCCTTCCCATCATACTCTGAGGCAGCAAAACTGCCTATCTGGTGAGCATTGTTGGTTGCCTCAGGTTACCATTGTGTTAATGACACAGACAGGATTCTAAAGACCCTGATCTAATTCTGCTCCCACATTGTCTGTGTAATGCATTCACTTTCTGTAGCTTTGCAAAATCACCCCATTAGATTGTTAAGCACATTTTAGGCCATTACATTTGAAAATTGTAAGACTAGTGCTGTTGGTTGCTTTTGCCTTCAGCAATGTTCACTGTCCATGGTAAAGCAGTGCTCTGTCAAAGAGTAGGAGAGTAGAAAGGCAATAACCTAGCCAATCCATGCGGGCAGTGACTCTCAGCCACTATTCTAATCTTCCAGATTGCTGTTTTGCCTACTCTCTTTAGCAAAACTGAAGACAGATTTCTCCCTTCCCAGGCCATAATCAGACACATAAAGTATTAAATGGTAATTCAACTCATGTGCACATTTGTCATCATTTTTGGCATGCAAGTAATTCCATCTGAGAAAATCAAAATGGGAAACACGACTCAACTACCCCCCCACCCCTCACACCCCCACATACCCCCACCCCAACCCTTCCACTCCAGTTGAAAATAAATCTTGCACATGTATTGGCGTTAATGGAGAGAACAAGCACAAACACATTTATAGCTGCCCGGAGCGCTGAAAACCATCACACGCCAGCTCTCAAGCATTCATGACTGAGAAACAATCCAGCACAGTGCACGGTGGACTAGAAAGTAAGTCTTCCGCCGTGTCATTTTTACTATGACTCGAGAGCCACTTGACTTTGATTTAAGCGAACAGTGCTATTCTGCAGTCAACAACTCTGTACATGTATGCAATCATAAAAAAAGAAAACTAAAACAACAACCTCTGTCTGTCATAGTGTCTACTCAAGACTCATTTTGATCTAAAGAATGCCCTTGTATAATAGCAGACAGCTCTCCTGCATGAACAGAATGCTCAGTTTCCTTTAAAATGAAGGGGGAACCATGTGGTTTATAGCCATGACCGTCCTTCTGGGGCGGTGTGTGAGATAAGGGATGTCTGTCCTTGCCTGCAGCCCTTGCCTAGACCCCTGACTGGGGCGGGGCATGTCATTTGGCAAAGGGGATGACGCCCCATCCTCTACCATTACATGTAATTGGTGACCTCATTCCTAATCTGGGCGCTGCAACTGAGCTGGATCATCTTATTCACAGGTAGGGCCTCACATGGGGCTTTCTGGGGGATCAGTTACATGACATTTACCTCGCCAGCCTCGCTGTGGAACGACAGATGACAACGTCTGCTGGCAGGGGCAAACAAAAGGTGGCAGGTAGTCTAGTTAAAGAATAATGCTGTCTCCTCCGTGGGTATCGGAAATAACCGCCAACACATCCAAGCGAGTCCAATTTAGGCCGGCGTTAGATTACAGTCAGGGCGAATTACACACAAGCGGGCTTTTCACATGTCAAATGGACGATGGCACATTCATTCATGACTCTCATTGACGTCTTCCATTGTTCTTTTATTGATCTGTCAGATGCTGAAAGGCGGAGGGGCACAAGGACAGTGTGGAAACTTAGAGGGGGCTGGAACAAAATCACAGCCACGGCAGGGTCGATACTAAGGAGAGGGGATTTAAGATTAAATAATGGAGGTGGCCATCCCGCCAATGGCAGCCACGTCCCTGTTTCGCAGTAGGCACAGCGCTCGGAGGGCTGTTAAATATTTCACTGCCTGGAAACATGTACCGTACTTGCTGTTCCTTTCTCTCGAGTTCTGAGTGTTGTTATACCTGTGCTGAGGTCCCCTGAGGCCAGACCATAAATCCAAATCCTTAGAAATGCTGTTTTTGGTGGAGGAAAGGGGTCTCCAGATTACCTACCAAATGTACTCATTGTAAACAAAAGTTTCTAGGTGGAGTTTTTCCAGATGGTCATTCAGGTTACTTTCTGCATGTTTCTTGAGCAGTTTGGTCTGGACAAACTAATAAACATAATAAGCATATACTTATTTGGATAAATGATTAAAGACTAATTATTGTGTACATCAACTTCACATCACTTGGTTGCTCTAATATGATTAATATGATCTAAAAATGGTAAATTTGGCAAAACTGGGAGAAAGCAGGATAGTTGTAGGTGTAACTCTTGCTTCTGGTGTTTTCCAATATTTTCTCAATGCCAGTCCTCCACCAACCTCTTGTTTGATTGCTAGACTCCTGATACACCCAGATCCACTTTCTAATTGCTATTGTGCAGTGCTGTTTAAAGTAATTAATGGCATGCTTCCTAATGCAACGCTATATCACTGGGCTTCTATGTAATTACACATTGATCCCATGTCTGATTCAGCCCTTAAGCCAGGAGAAAACTCATCTCATCGATGAAGGCTAGGCTAAGCCTGTGTGCCTTTCTGTACAGAAGCATCTGTGACATTGCAGTGCCAAAGGACTATTAATAGATGCACTTGCAGGCCACAGTATACTAAAGCTACAAACTTTGTAGAATAATCAAGTTATGAAAAATTCCAGACAGATATATACGCATGTCCGTTTTTAGGCCTGGGGGACCTGTCCAGACCCTGTGTAGTTCCTGGGGGTGTGATGCATAGCTTTAATAGCACTAGTAATTGAATAAATGGCCACTGAATATTTCATAGCAGGGAATGGTGCTCCTCGATCTATCATGGCAAGGCATCCGAAGGCACAGAATTAAGCCTATTTACCATGCTTCAGGGCTCTCTGGCTCCCTCAAGAGGTCAAGAGAATCTGTTTTGTGATTTTGTGATTATGAAACAATGTTGCTGGATAGCAGCGAGAGATACTGTGCACAGGGTTCAGTCCCCTATGCCAGTTATGAGCGGAGGCCTACAGTTTGCAGAACACAGGCAGGGAAACAAACAAAAACCCTGCCAGAGGCTCAGGGTACGGGCCTCACCAGTCTGTACTTCACTTCAGCTACGCTTGCTATCTCAGCACAGGCTGTCTGACAGATGACTTCTCAGACAAGAGGTCTGAGAACCAATACGCCTGTGCAAAAAAAAAAAAAAAAGAGAAAAGTGAAAGTGAGAAACAGTGAGAAAAAGTAAAATCAGTTCTCACCAGAGTAAAGTCAGTTCTGTCCAGATTTAACTTGTTTATGTCAAAGTGCTTACCTGGTGCTGTCTGTGGATCAGCACAGCTCCCTGCGCTTTGCACTTGTTATTCCGTGGACGTTCTTCGTCTATTACATTACGGCGAGGCTCGATGAACATACTGTGTCTGGAGACTCCATTGTAGCACTGAAACCACTCATAAATCACGACAGACAGGCTGAGCGGCTGACATTGATGAAATGCACAGCCATCTTAACACCATGAGAGACAGGCCTGCTTCTTACTCTGTAATAAGTTTTTACAAGCAATTTGAATGCCATAGAGCAACAACATGGCTACATTATACTGTAGAGGGCACAACAGTGTTTTATGCCATAGTGCCCAATCCAAATATTAAAATATTCCATAAAAGAGCACTTCAGCAGCTGGTCTGAACCAGCACCTTGTCGTCATTATGCCAAAAGGGTGAGAGAGCACAACATACAGTATGACCGTAAAAGGTCACCTCAGCTTTGAATCTCATTAACAGGCATGTCATAAACTACACACTGGATGCATAAAGATAAACACTTCATAAGGCTCTAATATCAAAGAATATATATTGTTTCCTTTAAAAATGAAATCCACTTCATTTCGTCCCAATCGTAAATCTCTGCTATTCCCCCTCAGCCATTGTCATGGCGCTCAGACCATTTCACCCGATGACATCTCCAACGCTTTAAAAGAAGCCTTTGTAAACACGCAGTGGGGTGCTGGTGGTTTTCCACAGTCACGTGTGGCTGGAGAGGGAACAGTAGCTCTGGCTTTGTGTGGCGTCATCTTACACTCAGACAGCTCAGTACAGTTTAATCTTTCCTTGAACGTTCAGAGATGCCATGCTGAAAGCGGACCACGGTTAACTTCAGAGCAAAAAAAAAAACCCACTCCTGCTTTCGTTCACTTTTCAGAAGTGGGGAACGTTTCTGCGAGGGGAAGAGGAGAGCAGACAAGGTAATCTGTTCCAAGGTTCTGAGCGCCTGCATTTATCTCTGAGGCTAATACAGACACTGTGAGGAGCAGCAAGCAAGTGCTGGTTCATGACTATACACACGCCATCCAAATGTCATCTTTTTTCTTCCCCCTGTCTGCATGGCAGACCACCTGGCTCTGAATGAGCCCTCTGTGTACCAGGCAGACGGCCCCCCGTAACACACCGCGTCGGGTCAGAAGGCGCACAAGAAAAGGTCTGGCGCATCAGGATTCTGGCATTTGTCGATTATTGCGAAATGTCATTGGCTCTTACTTTTAGCCTGCGGCTTGCTTTGATCGGAGATGTTCTAAATGGTTTCACGCCGAGACCGACAGCCTGCTTGCTGTCTTTTTGACTTTTGTTGTCCGGCACGGGGAGAGTGTGATTCAGAGCAGCCCCGCACTCTTGTGTGCAATATTTTGTGGGGCTCTTATTTGCAGTGACAAGGTGCTGATGTATAGTCTCTGCACCCCCTCTCTGGGTGACTCCCCCTGGCGTGGTGTCCAGGCTCAGACATTGTCTACTGTCACTGTAGGACAGCCAGTCACAACCAATGAGGGAAGTGGTGGCTGTTGAAGGCAGATGCGCGCGTTGCATCTTTGGAAGTAATGAAGTTAAAATCTGCCTAACTAATAACTAAAATCTGACTCCCTTTTATATTAACCTATGTCTTAGTTCCCAATTCCCAATTCTAATTAGCAACCCAGGAATTCTCAATTTGCTTTGGCTTGTAGGTGATCAGGCTACATAGTCCACGACATAGGATGACATACCAGCACATTTAATATAACTCACTGCCGTTTTATATTCTAAATCATAGAATATACATTAGGCAGACCATCTAGGGACTGCAGACTTGTCAGAATAGTGCAATACTTAAGACTGACTGAGCGTGAGTATCAATGGTTTTTGAGCAGTAAGCAAGAACTATGGAAAAACCTCAAATCCTCCTATATGCGTCATTATAAATGGTAAAATGAGAAATCACAAACAGAGGTTAAGACTAATACTTTTATTAATGAAAATTATCCCAATCGGTTAGACATTCCAAGATTGCAGCAGGCAGTATGGTATAGTGCAAATGATGATAAATACACGTACAGTACCTATACGGAGTCACGTGGCTGTATGTTTGGTGTGCAGAAGTCCGTGCTGATGGTGCGCCCCGAGTGCAAAAATCTTTCCCTTTATCTACCCAAACATCAAAGAGTTGATCAGCACATGAGATGGGGTCATGGAAAGGGCCCTGATAGGTTTTGTCATTATCTGGTGATTGATTAGTGCCGGTGTTTATTTGTGTCCCGTTATCTGGGGCATGCGCACTGGTGTGCTTCCTTTTAGTTTTTTGAGCCAATTCCCAGAACGATGGTTAGGAGACCCCCTATTGTTATAGAACTATCACCCCTTTGCTACTCGCACTGTATGCATCAAAATGAGACCAAACAAGCAATGTATAACTTGAACCGAACAGAATATACAGAAATAGTAGTTTTTATCTGAGGATTGGAATTTCACCATTGGTCAGGAGGAAGGGTCATTGAAGGATTTGGGGTCATCAAGATCCTGTGCCCTCTGAGTCTCTCTACCCCCTGGTGACCCACCCTGTCATAAAGCCCCTTGGTGTGGAGGAGTGGGGACACATTCCTCAGCCAGGTGGCTGTCGTTTATGGCCCAAGAATGCTTACTTGAGCAGCAGTCCCTTATTTGGTGTGCCACAGTCCATATGTTGTCAGGCATCTCCCATTCCCACTTTACATAACTCTGCTGTCACTCTGGCATCAGTCAACTCGCTTGGATTTTTGCCGTTTGTCAGTGATAGTTACGTCAGAGTCAGTAAAATGCATGTCAGAGCTGGGAAAGACTTGAGACCTGGACGAGTCACTCGAACTTTATGCCAGGGTGAGCTGACAGAGAGACACATGAACTTGGGTCGATGATCACTCCCAGTGACTCATGTCTGACTGACACTGACTTTAAGCTGGAGGTGGGCGTAACTCATGGTATTGAGTGGGAGTGGCTCGACTACAGTCAAGCAGCCAATCACCAAAAAAGCTTTCACTTCCTTTTATTTTACCAGCTGTACATAACCTCAATAAACAACCTAACTGGTGTTATGGCTCTTACCAGGAAAATAGGAATGCCCTTGAATGTGGTCTATGATAAGGCGCAGGCTTATAATGCAAAGGTTTCTGGTTCAGTTCCCAGGTGGGCCACTGCTGTTGTCCCCTTAGGAAAGGTGCTTAAGCCAAATTGCCTCAGTAAATTTCCAGCTGAATAAATGGATAACATGTACAAATGTAAGCTACACTCTAAGTCCCTCTGGATATGAGCATTGACTAAGCAAACATGCATTTGAGCAGCCCAGTGCTTGGGGAAGTACAAACAGTTAGTGTGAAATTTTATTATGATGTTTCCATTCAAATCTTCTGTGTAAATGTTTACAACATCATGTGGATAATCATGAGGATGTTTTAATGTAATCTGGTTGTATAAATATTGAAATAATCACTGACAGGTGGCTCTCTTTTACATGCAGCCATTTCAGTAGTTGGTGGTTCACCCCAGTTTGTGTGACCCTCGCAGCCAATCTGAACCTGATGTCCTAGAAATGGACACACATCACACACATGCCACATGTGTACCTCCAGCAAAGCCATCAGCTCAGAAGGCAGACTGCTCACCGTGTAAATCACTCATAGAGGTAATGGGTGGCATTAAGGTGTGGTTTGCCTCCTCTCCTTGTTCTTGTTCTTCTGCTGTACCTCTAACAGGCTTATTTCAATTCCCCTGCATCATTCCAATGTGTCACCCTACAAAAACAGCCACATAAGAAATGCATGTGTGCCAGTAACCTAGATTTTGAGGCGTCTCATTTCCCCGCTCCCTCTGCTGTTTCGGAGCGCCGCACCCCCCCAGGAGGCCATGCCAGCCTGCTATCCCATACTTTGAAGTCAGCTGAGGAGAGAGTGTGGCGGATAATGATGCCAGACATTAAAACTAGGTCTGGGGCAAAGATTACGGCGAAGAAAGTGGGTCTATGCCAAAATCATGCTGCTCTCGGGAGGACTGCTATTTCAGTTTTTAAAACCCCCTATCCAGTGTGGAGTGGGTTGAGGGTCATGTGACCTATTTTAGGCCCTAAGGCCACTGGATTGCTAAGGAAAATAATTGACAGATGACAAGTGTATGTCATCTCGTTACACAGAGCCTCATATCTTGTAAATCCAGTCGATAGTTGCTTTGGTGTCTACATGTGATGGACCTTCCTTGAGCTAATGTGTACCTTGATAATGACATCTGCAATGGGCTGAAAGAGCAAGTCCAAATTGCATTGTTCTGCAGAAATATATCTACTCTGTAGGCTTAAAGAATCAACTATAACTGCCAAATGCCAATTCTATAAAAAAAAAAAATATTTGCAACAACCAGCCATTTTAAGCCATTGCTATGTATTAGGCAATACAAAGCCATTTAGTAGATATACAATACAAAAACAGAACTGCTTTTCATGCCAGCCGGCCCTTCCCCCCTGCATGACCTCTCCATCACCGTCGATGGCACCACAATACCATCCGTCAGCAAAGAGCTTGGGTGTCATCCTCGACAGCAACCTGGACTTCAAGGAGTACATTGCTCGCACATCACGGGCCTGCCGATTCCTCCTCCACCCCATCAGGAGGATTCGTCCGTTCCTGACAACATACGCGACGCAGTTCCTTATCCAGGCCACAGTTTTCTCTCGCCTGGACTATTGCAACGCTCTCCTCGCAGGCCTCCCAGCCTGTACCACCCAGCCTCTCCAGCTCATCCAGAACGCAGCTGCCCGACTAATCTTCAACCTCCCCAAATTCTCCCATGTTACTCCCCTGCTTAAATCCCTCCACTGGCTTCCTGTCGCTGCCAGGATCAGATTCAAGACCCTGACCCTCGCCTTCTCATGCAATCAACAGGACAGCCCCTACCTACCTCCAAGAACTCATCCAGCCCTAGACACCAACCCGACCCCTGCGCTCAGCAGCAACTGGACGCCTCGCTCCTTGCATGGTCAAGGCAGGAGGTGCTCGTTCTGCCAGACATTGGCGTTTCACCTACATCGCTCCCCAGTGGTGGAATGAACTCCCTGTCCCGCTACGGACAGCTACTTCACCCCATTCCTTCAGACGGGGCCTGAAGACGCACCTTTTCAGACTCTACCTGGACTGACCCAGCACACAATTGCTGCCCCCCCCCCCCCCCCCCCCCCCCCCCCAATCAGTGCTGTCGCAAATTGCTGTGTTTTTTAAATTGTTTCTTGTCGCCGCCTTTACCCTGACACTCATTGTGCTGTTTGAAGTTGTTGAAGTTTCGTATTAGTTGCCCTATACGCTGTAGTTGTACAAATCTGATAGTACTGTGTCCTCAAACAGACCTTGCTCTCAGCTGAGAACTGTCTCATTGTGGAACTGTACACATCCTGTCCCCGTACTGTTGCTATACTTACTGTATGCACTTTTGCACGTCGCTTTGGATAAAAGCATCTGCTAAATAAATAAATGTAAATGTAAATGTACAATGGTACATTTTTTGCGGTTCTTCCACTGCAGGTGTTATTATTGTAAATTTTATTATTTTTGCACCATCTGGCCAAAAATGGACCCCTACTGAAAAATTCCTAATGAGAATGAAAGTTTCGGACAGAAACAGGCTCTCAGTTTCTCAGTAACACAGACTAACAATGGTGCTCAGCGCTGCATGTCTCATGCGACAGAAAGTTCACCTTGCTCTCTCTGAAACTTCTCCCAGATACATTGCATTCCTCAAATGAAGATGCCTTTAATTAACGGATGTTCATTATTGTGAGTGATTAATTATTCTGACATCTCTGCCCATGTATATAGACTGCCGCTGTCTCCTCAGTTTAGTTTTAATTAAAACGTTGACCAAGATAACGTTGCTGGCTTTCGCCTTCACGAATATGGATCACAGGAGAGACTCGAAGTAAAAGAGGATGGCATAATTTCCCATAATCCCCTGGGGCCTCTCAGAGTAGAATTGCTCCTTTGGTGTTTGATTAGGCTAGGGGACGGGAATAGTGTTGGAGACAGGGCTTCTAATGAATTTCCTGTCTTTTCATTTTCTCCACTTGATTCATGTATGTTAAGAGTTTAGCTTGGATCCCAGAGGTTTGGTCTGTGTGCCAATCACAACGCATCAAACAGCACAGTGATAGTAGGGAGATGGAACTGCACACAATGTCATTAAACTAACATTGATGAAAGGTTTAGCTGTTGATCATATATTCCATATCAAATATGATTTCCTCTTCCACCTTAGCTCAAATCAGATTCTCTTCATGCATTGCAAATCACACTGTCATTGTGTCACTTGTGTGAAAACAACATTGTCAGTCGTCGGTTGACAGAATAATTGTGAAATGGAAAGCTCTGTCAGTTTTGGTATCATGGCTTGGATGAGCTGTAATTCACTGTAAAACATCCTGCCTTTATCAATATTGCAAGTGTCAACTGATTCTCATCAGTGAAATATAGCATCACTCATTTAAGATGTGTAAAATATCACATCCTATTCCGACTTATTTCCCACCCCCATTTTTTGAATTTTGACCTAATTAAATGACAGTATTCAGGATATTCTCTGTATTAAGATATAATACCATGCAAAGCAACTGTGCATTTCTTTAGCTCTAGAATGGGAAAACACAGAGCCAAGTTATTCAAAATAATTCAAGAAATGTTAAGTAGCATTGCTCTGTAATGGTGCTTATGGGAGGTATGAGGGCCAAATGTTTGTTCTTGAGGGCCAAATGTTTGTTGATCTTTTTTTACTTATGACGTATGTCTTTCTAGTACATGTGAGTGTTGATTTTGTATGCTGAGAGATATACAGTACATAGAGATATACATATATAGCAAATGATGTAGAGAACAATCTATATTCACATTAAAATTATACATACACATTTTTTGATGTGATCACCCTGAACTAAAGCTAGAGAGAATATTTGAATTGTTAACTAAAACAACAAATTTCAATTTGATAGTACACTACCCAACTGAATATGAAGTCAGTGTTTTGTGGATTTGTATTTGCACATACATAACTTTTTTCATTAGGCATGCTGGTGTTGGAGATTACCACTTTCAGAATACATTTCATACATTACATCAAGGCCTTCCTCATAATTCCAAAAATCTGTTTAACACAATACATTACTGTAGTAGAATTAACATTTCAGATATGAAGGGTAATATTTGGGAGACAAAGTATGAACCAGTTAAAATCCTGTTTCACATGGTTTTACATTTTGAAATGTAAAAAGGTTACGAGATCAGTTCACGAAGGGAGGCATCGGTTCATTATTAGCACAATAGCAGAATGAAAGCACATTGCCGGCTTTTTCAACTGCTTCCTTCCCCCATCAAAACTAAGTCAAGTGTGAAGCATTCAGGTTCTCTAATTAACAAGGCAAAGATGCTGAGGGAATTCAATCGAGTAATTAGCAAAGGAATTCAAAATCCCATTTAAATAAATAAATTAATTAACAAAAAGGCTCAAACGTTAAAACTGGATTTTAAAGAGCCAGAATCCTCCTCTGAGGACTGCAAGGTTACGTAAAACCACAATCCCAATGCTTTGTTACAAGATTTAAAAAAAAAAAATATGATATTTGTTTGCAATGGTCAACATTAATTACTTCCCTGCCTTCACCTCAATGACAAACTTTGCACAAGCAATGCAGATTTAACATTTTTGTAATACACAAGCCATCTCTGATATGAATACACAGATGAATCAACTAAGCAATATGTTGCTTCACTATTAGCCTAAGACCAAAAAAAATCTTCGCAATTGATTTGTCAACATATAATATGCATATAATAATAATATAAACATATATAATTGTGAGATAAATCACTTGAGATACAGAAGCAACAAAGCATATTGAAGGAGACGCCAGGCCTGTGAGGAATAGCAGACAGAAGGAGAAGGAAGTGAAGGACATTAAATGTTACTGTAATGGAGTCTTTATCATACCATCAGTTTAATCTGTCAGGCAGATGACCATCAGTCCCCACCCCTTGTAGTGCTATCCAATGGCTGGCCTGCTGCAATCACTGTCATCTGCAAAGCAAGGGGTACCATTGAGAGACCACCCCTGGATGCATTCAAATTTGCTAGTCTGAATTTTTATTTGGCAGCCTCTCATCTGGGTGGTATCTCACCTCATTCTGGCCTTTGAATCCATCAGAATCCTCATGGAGGTCTAGTTCGTTTCTTTTTGTTTGTTTTGTTCTCAACCACAGAAGTGATTTCAGGTCTATCTCCCTCCTCTATGGAATGGGTTGGCACGTCGTCTACTTCATTTGCATGCCAACGCCCCGCGTCAGTTCAAATAAAAAGCTTTGTCTGCCATGGCCTTTCCTGGCTGTGAGCAGCTTTTCTGAAAGATAAATGAATGTGCTCTGCATGTCTCTGTGTGTCTGTTCCTTTCATTCCAGCCCCCCATCCCAGAGTTCACCCACATTTATCTGTGCTTTGATACTCCTGCCTTCTTTACTCACCATCGCCCATCATTCAAAGAGAAGCATGGACTGACGCTACTGCCCTGTTTAAGCACATCGCTATATCATAATGACCTGCATTTGCATGTGTAACCAGTGATCACAGCAGGGGGTCCGGGAGGGACGCATAATGAGGAAGACAGGGATGATGTAAAAATTGTATGGTGTGTAAATTTGGGGGGCTGGGATTTGGGGAGAATGTAGGGGTGGTTCAGGGTCTACCCTACAGGAACCTGTGTTGTCATTTTCCTTTGCTTGTGAGAGCCCGGTAGAACAAATGCAGGGGGCTGCCTTTAGACTGTAATGAAGAGAAATGAGGAAAATTGGTCTGTGCTGCTGGTAGCCAAACTGAGGCTGACCGGATGAACCTCAGGGGTGGGGCTATGCTGCTCTGTGCATCCCCTCCTTGGTGGGCTCTGATGGCTTTCCGCTTCACGTGTAATCATGTCATCACCTATGGGAGCAAGGTCCTTCTCTCCCACTTCAATTTGGCTTTAATGCTTTTGAAAGAGGTGGGGTTTGTCACGTCTGCCTGGCCTGTAACTTTGCACAGTGCCAACAGGAGCCCATTCCAAGTGTTCACTGCATTCTCTCCTCCTGATGATGTCACAGCGCGTGAACCGTGTCATTTCCAGTTGCTAGGATGTCACGATGGTTGGCAATTGCACCGTGGAGCCTGTTCCCACTGCTTATCTATTTGCTCCAGCTCATTTAGCAGCTCTGGGAGGTTCAGCAGAACAGTTCAGTGAATTGATAAAACACTGCCATGACAAAGAGACTAAAAATGTGCAGGGTTTACTCATACAAATGCACATGGACCTGTGTCATGGAACTGTGTCTTTAAAAAACTGCCCCTCAACGCTGCCTCTGACAGAATAACCACACTCCCATCCCAAATGATTACATTTTCTGTGCAGGGTGATGCACATTCTGGAAGTGAAGAAGTATTTGCATTGGACACAAGTGTGTGTGTGTGTGTGTGTGTGTGTGTGTGTGTGCGTGTGTGTGGTGGGGGGAGGGGGGGCGGGGTGTTAGAGCTGTAAGTGATGAATAAATAAAAGCTTCTGAGTATTTGCTGGGAGTGGAGTGTCAGATGGGCGGAAACAGAGAGGATGATGGGAGCTTTGTTCAGGCTTTCTGGAGGAAAGCGGGGCCTGGTGCAAGGCATTGGCTTAGAAAGCAACAGCTGGAATCACATTGGGAAAGCATTCATCTGACTGAGGAGCCAAAAGGACCCTTCAATTTTCAGATTTGATTACTTTTCTCAACCTACAGACTGAGTTTAGAGATAATCAAATGAAAGTGCATTCTAATGTAATTCTTTTAATGCGTGAAACTAAAATCGTGACAAATTAATAAATGGAATATGCCTGGGTACTCAAAGCTTGTCTGTTATATTTTATAGGATAAGAGATAAAGCATTTTTTGATGAAGGAACTGTGTATTCATTTAAATCTATAATTCAACACAAACCAACAAGGTCAATCTGTTCCAGAAGCAGCTAATAATAATAAGTCAAATAAACTGTATGTACAAATGAGACCGCAGCTTTCTCTTGGGTATGCTGTTTGCTTTGAAGTGGAAAAATAAGGTACTCTTAGTCATTCCTCAGAAGGGTATGATTTTGATTGACATCTTATCCTGTGCAAACCTGACATTTCTGTGATGGTCTTGGAGGAAAACCCCGGGAATTTTGATTCAGTTAGGATCAATATCTCTCAGTTTTCTCAGACTCTAAAGCCACATCCATTTTACAAGAAAGTGAATGTCAACCAACAAACTTTTTGGAATTCACTTCTGGGTCTGAGTGTCTTGGTTATTGTGCGGTAGCCATCCCACCAGTTGAGCCATCACCTCTTCTGTCAGATTATTTATTTATGATGAATATTTATTTGTGTCAAATGGAGGGATCAAAGCTTCTACCTGTGGGTCACAAGCCCAGCATCTTAACTACTGCACCACACTGGTACCCAGAAATGGCTGCACGGGGAGTTCATGGAAAATGAAGTGTGTTCACTGAAGCAGATGACAGACGACCATGGAGCCACCATTTAATGCTTTTGTGCTTGGTTTTTGGGTCAGTTATGATTGATGGTCCTGATGCTGACCAAAACAGGAAACCATGGTGACAGCACCTTCACATTCAGATGTCATGTTTAACGTTCATGAAACGAAATGTGAGGAAAAACAGATATAGGCTGTTTCTGCTTACGCCCAAAGCTACTGCGGTACTATGTGCACCCTTTGGAAGCATTTTACCTTGCAGAGGATTTTAAGAGGCTCCTCAATGTTTCCATAAACACATTAGGCGCTGAGTGCTGGAGCCTCCCTGAGCGAATTATCATCTATTTCATCTGTTTGTCTAGCTAATGTTTTCTAAACGTGACAGTGCTTATATCGGGCTTGTTGAAATTGTTTTAAATTGACCTTGCTAATTTGCAGATATCGATGAAAAATTCATGCCCATCTGGCTTCTGCCAACTCTCGCTCTTTGGTGGTTTAACGCCGAGTGCCACTGTTATTTTAGTCTTAAAAAAACTGGAGAATCCCGTGACAAAAGGCAGTTAGCTTAAATTAAGGCAGGGGATATGGAGGGTACAGAAATGTGGTCAGTAGTTCTCCTAAACATTCGTTTAACCGTCTGCATTTAAATGCCAGCAGGATCATGGAAATATTTTTTGGAGTGTCAGGGAAGAACTGAAGTCTGAATTCTTACCTATACTTACCTATGCCAATGTCACATTGTTACTTTACAGATGATATTTACTATATTCTCAAATAATTTTATAACATATATCATGCATATTCAGTCCATATCAGTTAAGATGTATTCAGTGTACCTTTATAGCTGTGCAATATTCCAGCTATATTAAAGTTATTGCCATTATTACTCCCTTGTTGTTATTGCCATTATGACTCCATTGATTCATGATATTACTACTACTACTACTACCACCACCACTAATAATAATAATAATATAAAAGCCTGTTTCGGTCACCTTCCATATCCTGGCATTATTCTTCAGCGATACAGGAGATCCCTCTACAAAGTAGCCTTACTTCCAGCATAAAAGAGCAGTAGGGTACTTGGTGGACAGGAAACATTCTGTCAGTTAGGGCCATCTGTGATGTCAGCATCGGCCCCTCCCTGAAACAGCAGATGATGGAACAGTCCTGGAAGCCTGTTGCCCACAGGGGAATCATGGCTACTGTAATCATAAATCAATTCCTGTCGCTGCATTAGCATCTTTAGCGCTTAGAATACGTAATGCGCTGATAATAGTCGTGTGTCAACACACTCAGGGCTCAAGGGGGAATTGACTGCTCATTGTCTACTTTTATACAAGTAGATGGCACAAGACCTGTCTAATACTACCATTAGGGTACAAGGAGCTGCTTATGAATAATTACAGAGAAGTATAATTTACAATTAGCGCACCTTATATATTTTTACATCACATGTTTCATTACGGTCAAAATTCAACACAGTAAATCATCTGGCGTTAAAGTACTTGCACTGCTTTGTTGAATTACCCATGGAATTTGACAGAATCACTGTGGCCACCACAATCAAACTAAATAAAGTCAAAAAACATGTGTCTTCATCCATAATCCCTGTATAATCCTTGTTTATGAGTTTTTGTGCACTGTGATGTGTTGCAGGATGATGCTATGTTCAGCTGCTCTTCACATCTTATTGCTAATTACATTTCATCTGTCGTCAGCCTACCATCAATCTCCATGCTCACACAGCATGTTTATTTTTCAGAGAAAATTGATAATTGTACAGGGAATACGACACAGTGACACGATTCTCCCAGCACGTTCACAAGTGAGCTCAGAAATACTGCTGTGCCTGTGGAGAAAAACAGCACGGCATTTCAGCAACACTTTTAAAATAAACTTGTTAAAATAGACCTTGGCAAGTGAAAATATTTAATTAGGCAAATGCAGAAATATCAGAAGGGTTTATAATATTATCTATTTCTTATCTGGTGGATCTGATTTGATAAAATGGACTAAGTGCTTGGACCTACTGTAGTTTATGCCAGTGTCTTGCTCAAATATGAAATTAAACTGCAAAGGCAAATGAAATCTAGCACTGCTGTACTTTTTCTTCACAAGCCATTCTTGATAAGAGCATCTGCTAAGTGACTATTCTAATGTAAATAAAAAATGTAAACCACTCTATTGAACAACTATGATGAAATTCTAATGTAACTGAATTATAAATAAAAGTAATTGTCTCCTATTCATTATTAGCTATATATACAACTGTAAAATTCATAACACAACATGTTTACAAAGTGCTTATGATGGTACTAATGATTTAAAGACGCACAAAAAAATCTTATCTTTAAGTAATATTATGCTGCATTCCCTGCAGACAACTGTTCTTCCCACCACATAGTCAGAATAAGTGCATGCATTTTGCCCATCTGTAATGGTGTGGTAATAATTTCTTTCATACTTTCTAAAACAGAATTATACATTGTCCATTTATAAAACATCAGCAGGAGTAGTTGTTTATTTATGTACAGCACCCCCTGCTCCCCAATTAAATGTGATCTGTGCCAAATGTGCTTCATTTCTTGGAAATAACTCTATACGTAGGAAACATGTTAGAATTTTGGAAATTAATGCAAATAACAAAAAAAAAAAACAAAAGATTTTTTCATGGATTCTCTAATGATAGACAAACAGAACCAATGTTAATGGCAATCTGTTAAAATGCCTCTGTGTCTTTGGTAAAGAGGTCGTTGTTTGCCTATCGGGGAGATTCGTTTGATACATAACGCAAAAAAAAAAGATCACATGCTGACTGTGTGGGTAAAATACTATGCCCCCATCACACAAAGACAGTGCCATTCAGACCAACAATCATTCGCTCAATTAGAATTGAACATCAATCAAAGAGTGATGGTGGGGAGGGATTATCCAATTATAATGTTGGCAGCCACCATAGGAGGATCTTACCAAACCAAAGCATAAAGTGCCTCACAGGACTGCTGAAATCCTTTGTAACCTCTATTCGGAGATAAACTTTTTGATGGAAAATGTTTTGTTCATTACTCTCACGGGTAATTAATGTCACTCTAGGCGGTATCCCACACTAAATTGTGGATTCACTATGTGAACATTAAGATCTGTGAAACCGACTGTACTGTGGAGAATTTTATTTTTTTACATATTCTAATACTTTGGAGTGTTGGTGAATTGTAATTACATGAACATCAGCTGCAATGTATTGGTTCAAATGTTGCTTAGTTCAGCTACATCAGACACCTCCCTGGGTGAAAAGATGGCATGTTTTTTATGGAAATGGACAGACAATAGTCATCTATCCCACTATCCCATTATCAAATGTGATGTGGGTCCTTAGTAAGGAATGGCAGGAATCTGATGTTCAAATTTGGCATAATTGCTGATGAAAAAAGCAAATATTTGTTATTATAGCAACAATGCCTTTACACAACTGGGTACTTACTGAGGCAATTCAGGTAAAGCATCTCCAACCTCACCACACTGTTGCCCTATGCTATGCTGCTTTCTTTAGGTTGTGGAGTAAACATAACTAACATAACAGTCTCTCCTGGGGCAAGTTTCAAAAGGTTCCAACGTTGTGGTATGAGTTTGTTTCTGACCATCATTTACTTCTGCAGGTGTGGTTGTATGGTTCTGCACAGAACACATGGACATCCAGGGATACAAAGGGTAGCTGCAATCACCTTCAAAACCCTGATGTGTAATCTTATAGCAATGGGCTTGCTGAAAGCATCACGATTCCTAGCAGACAAGGTGTTGAAACCAAGGCCACTGAGGTTACAAAGAGCCATGCTTCTGACTGAAGAATAAACACTGACACATCCTGCTCACCCCATTACCTGCTGAGCAACCAGCCTTCACCACATCTGCCTCTTGTCTTTGCACACTCCCAATATCACTGAAAATTGTTGAGCCCTGGCCCAAGGACCTAAGTTATAGCACCCTTGATGTCGCTCCCAAGAATGTGTTCATTGGATCTGTGAGTCACTGAGTGATCGGGGATCAGTGAGACACTGGCAAACCTGCAGCTGCTGTGATAACCTTTGAAAAGCCTGCCTTAGTGTGAAACCTTCCTTTCATCTCCTGGATTCTGTTCTGGTTGTCAGAGAGGGAAGCATGTATGTATGGCATATTCAGAAGCACACACCAGCATGCTAGAGAGCACAGACCATCATAGACCAGCTGCAGGTGCCTATTCTCAAACACACGGACACACAGTTTACAGTTTCTACCAATGCCTATGTACAGTAAGTATGCCTAGTGCTTTTGGATCTGTGGTGGATGTGTGGGTGGCAAACATCCCATAAACACTTCACAAATCTAGCCCTCAAACTCAATGTTGCCTCCATAAGACTAATTGATGCATCATTTATTATTCATATCTACTGTTTGCTCAAATGGTGCCACTGTGAACTATCAATAATATAAGGCTCTTAGCCAGGCTTGCCATGCTGGCTTTTTTGCTGGCTGATCCTATAATCCACTCCGTCTTCGTTTTGATTGATTTAGATGCTCCACTCTGTAGAAACACAATATGTTATCTGTCAATCATCCAGAAGCAGCTTAACCATCATTTCCACATCGACTGCTGCATAGCCACAGTGTCTTGACTCCCTTGCCATCAGAAGGAAATGCACCGAAATGCTGGCATTATGACCCAACGGCCATTTCTTTCCTGTTGAGTTTGCAGAGAAGTGCACCCGCATTTGAAAACTGGCATGGAATTCAGTATGGCTTGGGAAAACTTCTGTCTCCCATGGTTGAGGAGGTTTGTTAAAATGAAAAAGATTTCATCATTTCGGCTTTGGCGAAGTGACTGCTGGTATTCTTGTATGTGAAGGAGAAACAGAAGCATGTGCACTTTTAAAAGAAATTGGATCGCTTCATGAGGTACCAGCTTAATATTTATGTGAACGAACATCAGGCAAGGAAAGATAACAGAAAAAGGAAAGGACCTCAGATGAATGGCACAGAGTGAACTCCAGCCAATTCTATTGCCTGTCCTTCTAATCAGGTGATTGCATCATTTTTAATCAATACAACGAAATATGTTAATTTCCTCACTGTTTGTGCACCTCTCAGCTTCACCGAAAGCAATTTCTCTGCAAGCACGTTCCAAATCCCGATTTTCTCTGCTGCAAATCAGATCATTTCTCTCCCTCTCTGGCCAGCATCAGACTGGGTATCAGTGAACAAAGCCATCTGAGGGAGAACGTCTGGGAGCAAATTGCTCCTGAAAAACAAACCATTAAATTATGATTCCGATAAATATGTTCTATCAGGGCCAAAGCAACACACAATAAGAATGAAACGGAATCAGAATGCTCAATCGATTAAACTGTTTTCTCTCAGTTATATCAAATGTGTTTTTTTTTTTTTCTGTCAGGCAAGGGACTGTGCTAACGGCTTAGAGATTGGTATCGTGATTGTAGCTGTGGCTGTACTTTTAGACACGCTGATTATTGCATCAATAAGCCATTACTGGGTGGATGCGGTGCTCCTTTCCAGCTCAGACACAATTCAGATGATCTGCTCAATCCGAACAATGTGCAAGAAAGGGAAGACAACAAACAACGATACGGAGCCCTTCTACAGATGAATATCCTGGGATTTCTCTCTGCAGCTGCAACATTAAAATTGCAATGATGTGGTGTGCTTACCCGGGTGGTACTCACTGGTAGTCCCTTAGTTTGTGCACTTTCATCTATCACAAGTTTAAATTAAGTGATCAGCCTCAGTGATTGAACTGGAACTTGAATCACCTGTTGCTCCAGGTATCAGTCAGCTCCTGTTTTAGAGGTATCACTTAAACCATAAGGACCATGGACCTACATGACCAGGAGTGGCCAACGCTGCCACCAGTTATGGAGTTGTCCAGCATTGAGTCTTTTTTTTCAGTTTGAAAACTTCCTGACTGTCCCTCTGACATAATGGGCCAATTACCCAAACCTAGTTACTGCCATTTGTTATGCAATGTTCCAGTTTCAGTCACCAATTGTCGCACCCCAGCCTGAGATCTTTCAGTGGGCTGTCCAACTCATTCACCACAAAATGGTGCAGAGAGATGTTTATTACTTTTCAGAACTTAACAAACACTGTGAGAATCAACCCAGCTAATAATGTGCAGTGATTTTCTTAAAAATAATTTCAAGCCAAGGTGAATTGTGAATTAGTTCAGTTGACATACAGAGGGTATGATATTAGTACGCCACCTCTCTGATTTTCCCTTCCTCCACAAAGCTCTACCACCCCCTCACCCCTTCTCCAATCCCCCCATTCCATCTGTTTCCACAAAGTTGAGCAAAATGCTCAAAAATCAGAGGAAAAAAGCACAAAACAAAACAAAAACCAGAAAATATAATCATTTCAGCAGACATATTGTCTCATTTTAAGAGCCTGTCCTTTGTCTTTACCTTGAATTGCTTCTTTAGAATCACTCTCTCTAGTTCCCGCAAGCTTGTAAGGAATCTTCTTTCAGTTTTGGCCCTCTTGTATACATGATATTTTCATCCGTTGTATACAGCAGATTTAACACTCAACACACAGGGTTTCAAAAAAAGAGCAACGGGCCGATATTCATGAATGTATCCATGACCTACATGTCCAGATTATTTCCACTGATGCCAGATAAACGACTGAACTGAGTGACTTTTAATGGTGTTTTTAGTCGGTGCCGACTGCCACAGAGGATGGATAGCACCTGGACTATCGAGAGTGAAAATGGGACGGAGGAAAAACCTTTTGTAATCACAGTTTAGGAGAAGTCCTCTACCCACATGGCACAGAAATGAAAGCAATTCTTCAACCTAATGGCTTGTGATCTCTGGCACCACATGAACAGAGCGATGCATGTTCCATCTATGTGCTGTTTAGCTCATTACAGTGGCCAAAGTCTGCGCGGCAATTTTTAGCTTGGGTCAGGCAGAGTGAAGATTGGCCCATAGATTGTTCTTTGGGGAAGTTCTCCTGGTAATTTCAGCCATGTAGCACTCTTACACACATCATTTGTATCAGTCCTTGTAATGCCCTGTTGGCTTAGCCTCTTGTGGAAGACCTGCTATGTTATATGTGGTTAGCTTTTACACTGGCATGGCATCATCTGTGTGGTGTGTGTGTGTGTGTGTGTGTGTATCAAAGCTAATCTAAATTTGATAGAAATAGTCTCACATGAATACATGGGTTATCCATCTCTTCTTGTCTTTGTGTCCTGTTATTAAATGAATGTTATGATGTGGCCCTTGAATGAGCAACTTCACATGCTGCAGCTTTGTGTGGAAAAATGACTGTGAGGATTCCTGAGAGATTGCTCATCCTGGCTTGAACATTGCCAGCATCTATATTATCATCAAATTCTATGATTCAAAAATGTCTACAAAGCCCAGATTTTTCCACTAACAATGTCACACTGAATGCAGTCAGAAGGCAAAGCCGAGAATAGCTACACTAAACACCATACAGTCGAATTTGCTTTCAGTCGAGGTTGTTGTTCTATACCCTCTTCAGCAATTAGTTTGCTCACAGAATTCAATGTCACACTTAATGAGCTGTGAAGAGAGCAGGCAATGATGTGTAACAGCGAGAAATGCTACAACCTTCTATAAATAGAGCGGCAAAAATAGCCACAGGAATTAAAAAATTTCAGATGGATCGAAATCAATTCATATTCATGAAGGCATGTCATGCGTTCTGTTTAAAGACTAAATTCTGCTTAATGTTTGTCATTTATATCACGTCTGAAGAGAGACGTATATGCCACGTTGTTGATGGTAATCATGCTCAGATGTTATTGGTGTTTACTTGGCTTTCACAATTGGTCTTTTTTCAGTTCTGACAATCCCGATGCTGTCAGTATGCAGCAGTGCCACCCAGTACATTTCAACCAGGTTGTAAAGTTGAAATAACCGTATCTTCAGGGCTTCTGCATAAGCCTTTATTACTCTTTAATTGGAAGAATAAACCGAGCTGGCCATGTTTTCATTGATCTTTTCATGTCTGTTTCCGCACATCTCTGTTAAGCCTTGTTTAACGACTTGGTGTTTTAGCGGGCATGCTGTGCAGTTGCGTGGGAACGCTCCATGGATTTGATGGCAGTGCACGTTCGAGAAGGAGAGTCACCCGTTCAAGCGCGGCAGGACACAGGCGGGCACGTCAGAGTGTGACATTGGCTGCTGCTCTAAAAATAACCTCCATAATTGCTTTGACTCTTTGTCAGGATTATGAAAACATAGCAATTAATGGTGTGGATGAACTTTATGCAGGCATGCATAGTAATGGATTTCTCTACCCCTCCCTCCCCGTCACACGTTTTGGCCCAGAATAACCAGGAGTGTAAATTGTCCAACAAGCCCTGGCAAATTTCTGATTAGGTACATCCTTGACCTGCTTGACTGCTGCTGGACTTGATTGCGGAGTGCCAGGCAACTTTTCACTTTCAGAATTCCCTTCAACCAACCACTCATTACACATTAATTATACATTGTAGATTAAACACTGCGATTCAAATTAATATCTCTTCAGTAATTGAAAGAAGTTTCTGTCATCAGTGGATGTCACCTAGGTTTAGCTATGGTAGATAAGGTTCAGTCTATTATGGGAGGGTAATTCTGCAATTTAACACATTAATAATACACTTGTTAACATGTAGGCTTCATCACCGTTTGCCGTAATTGCTTGTGAGAGAAAATGAAAAAATGTGTATTGACATCATGTAGACCTCTGGGTGGAATTTTTTTTTTTCGTCAGTGATTGGCTGTGATTGTGTATTTACTTATAAGATCTTCATGAATCGTTTGAGTGGCGCCCTTTCACCAAGATACGAGGTATCATCTGCATTTTACAAATAGATGAAAATGATAACACGATGTTGGAGGTTAACAGCGCTCAATTGCTTTCAAAGTGATTGCTCTGATGTCAAAGGACAAAGAGGATGCTGCTTGGTCACTGCCACCCTTCCCGGGCAAATGTTAGGTCATCGCTCACCAATCCTGGTTCAGCACTAGAGCTAGAAAAATGAGCACTAGAAAAATGAAACAATAAAGAGCCTGAAGAATCACCTTTGCCATAGATGGATTTACTGAAAAGGCATGATGGTCAATTCAAAGTGATATTCTCTCTGACCGGTGGGGGTGTGGGGATGGCTTGCCCCAAACGGTGTCACCTTCCCATAGAGCACCATCACACACACAGTGGCACGCCCGCAGGGCAGAGCATCAGCCACAATCATCAATCAGGGCACGAGTACCTCTCTGATCGCGCCCCAACTAAAGACCGCAATCAAAGTGACTTTTCAGGGAGTTCAGCAGTCCACAGATAGCAGACTGTGACAGATTGAAGGCACTGCAAAAAAACAGGAAATATTTTCGTGCCGCAAAGGTCAGCATAACATTTAACCCCCCACCCCCACCCCACCCCCCTTCAGGAGGACCCCATTTAATCCACACAGACCCCAGGGCCTCTTTCTGTAAAAACACACACACACACACACACACACACACACAGCACCATGCAAACACACCTTTTGAGGAAGAGGACATGTGAAGCAGCTGACCCAGAGTCAGTTAGTAAACCACACAGTACAGCACAGATGCATGCAGCAATATGGAGTCACAACTGTAGGTGAATAATGCCACTTCCATCTCTTGCAAAACATTTGTATTCATTCTGGCGACTGGCAAACATGTTATCTTATGTATTAAATGAAAACAAAAAAATAAGCTTGCTTAAGTTCATTCAAGTGCCTTGCCTTTAAATTGGATACAGACCACAGTGTTCTTTTCCATATTTGGTTTTTCCCTGGTATAATTTGCTTTGAATAGAATGGTAGACCAGTAGAGAAAGAGATGCATACAACACTCTGACTCCTGTTAGAGTAGAGCTGCAGAGGCTCTTTTGATGTCCGATAGCAGGGGAGCTGTCAGAATTCTTTGGGTGTTATCAGAATGGTGGTTGTCAAACCGCCAGCGAGCACTGTTTGGAATGCTGGCGCATGCGCATAAGACCTGATTAATATTAATGAACATGCAGTGATCCCAACTGTCTAGTCAGGAGGCTATTTTAGGCCTGCGTTTGACAGGCTATAGAGAGATGTTGTTTTCTCATATTATAATTATTACTATTAATCTGGATGGATGGTGATAGATGGGCTGTATTTGGAATGAGCTGCCTGCTCTCTCTCTCTCACTCTCTCTCTCTCTCTCTCTCTCTCTCTCTCTCTCTCTCTCTCTCTCACACTGTCTGTCTGTCTGTGTGTCTGTCTGTCTGGAAATGTCTGAATGTCATGCTGTTGTTGGCTGTCAATGTCACAGTGTGAGAGGCCTAATCTGAGAACGCTTGGGAGCTGGTCACCTTGTTTTGCAAAAGTGTTCTGTAGCTGAAATCCACTCTACCATCTGTGCTCATTACAACCTGTGATGGCCAAAAGGTCCTTCATGATAAACGTGGAACCCACAGCACCTTCCTATTTACTGCAAAAGCTGCTGGTTTGATTCTCTGCCAATGTCAGTATGGGAAACTGTGTGGGACTGAAAGGGGATATCAGCTCTTCCTCTGACCCCAAACTTTGATGGATTCATTTCAGAAAATTATGCTTTTAGGCTTCTGAGTGGCTCAGATGGTGCAGGCTGAGTCTTATGGCCTCGGTTTGATCCAGGCCATGTCAACAGCAAGCGATGACCGAGAACCCACAGTGGCTGAATTCAATTGGCTTTGTTCTGCCAGGGATACAGGGGTGGGTGGGTGCTGCTTTAGAATACTGCTTTTTTCCCAACATGGACATCATTTTTTGGGCCAACATGGAAATGATGTGTAAAATGGTGTATGAATTGTAGAAAAAGTAAGACTTAAATGGATTTGTCAGGTTACAAACAAACCACAGAGTAGAAATGGCTTCCATACACATGTGTCTGGCACAGATGCTACTTAGTCAGAGGTCTTGGGTTCAAAAAAAATTCCACAATATTTTAAAATAAGCAGCGTAGACAATTTGTTTATGCTGGTCCACAATGCAGACACCACTTCTAAAGTGTGGATGGTTGTTATTCTTTTGTCAGGTTGAACATAAATGCCTACAGTAATGTGTAACGTCTAATGTTAAAACATGCCTGTGAGATGTGAGCTCATGTTCCAGATGTGCACAGGTCTGTAAACATGAGGCGGAGCTGTGGGGCGTCTCTAAACCAGGTTAGTGTCTGTATGTTTCTCCCTCAGTGGCATATGGGGAGATGTGAATAGAGTCACACGGAAAGAAGGAGTGTGTTTCCCAGATCCGAACAGCATTGTGAAATGAGAAACAGAACACAGAAGCTTTCTTTTTATTTACATCTCTGGCATTTCAACCTCTCATTGTCACAGATGCGCTGCTTTTTATGGGGCTTTTTATTACTGCTGATTCCCCCTCTGCAGGGGTGCAGCGTGCCGGCCCCCATCACCCATGGCGCGAGTCAAGACTGAGGAAAGGAGGTATGTGAGGATCGTGAATTAATAATAAACCCCAGAACGTCTTTGGGGATTCCACCCTCATGAATTATGTAGGTTCCGTCATCTCCAATATTTTACTTTTGGCTCCCGTGCCAGCACAAACTCAGGTTACGCGGGTGTTTATCTAAGCAGAACAATGTGCCCCCCCCACCCCCACCCCAATGGTGAAAGGAAGCCCAACTGCAACAGAACAGGTGACCTGCAGCAAAGCTCCCAGGGGCCCTGAGTGCCCAGTGAGTGCTCTGGCGTTGTAGATGCTGTTCCCCCTGCATCAGAGTACTCTCACCTCTTGCCGAGTGCCTCTGCTGCTATTGCCTGTGCTGAACAAAAAAAGAACTGCAGTTTACTTTCCCATCTTAAAGTGAAGGCACAAATTTAAACCATAGACGCCTATAATGTCACTCTGCATTCTGACTGAACAGCTTTATACCTCATGGAGGCAAAGGCAGAGTGGGAAGCAGTGGTGTTTGCACAGTTTTTTAAGCCACCAGCATTTAACAGTCAAAAGCGAACGCTTCGGTGCCCTGCAGATTCCTGTGCTGCCAAAGACTGTGTAGGAGTGTATTCTGGATGTGAGGATTATGGAGCACACTCAAGAGGCTTTTAGGAGCTTTCATATCAAGAGACATGACAACACACATCGAATGACAGACAGGAGGGATTTTATTAGTCACTTCATGTAGTCTGGGTTTATGGAACAAATAACCTCAGAGTGTTTCCTTGAGGTGAATATTTTTGGAAGGCACAAGAAAGCAGAAACCAAAAGGAAGACATAAACCTGTCATTATGGTGAAATCATAGTTTTTATTATAAAGTTAATAAAAAACATACTCGCCTACATACACACACAGACTTGTATGTATGGTGACATAGTTCCTGAGTTGATCGCTTTGTCAGTACAATGCTTTATGATTTTTTGACAGCACAGAAAGATATTCCTGAACAGTTCTATCATTTCATAATGGTCACCAGGCGTATTGCATGGAATTTATTATGAGACATTTGGAAAAAGCACGTTGAATAGTTATTACATCATTTTAATTGCATGGATATTATATGCACACAAAGATTTATGAGGTTTTAAGTTATTAATGTGAGGTGATTTTTTACTTTCAAGTTTTCAAAGTCTAGAGGCACATGATGAAAGGATTTAATTTACCATAATAAGATTTCTGATCCACAGAAATACCCTACATGACAACCAGTTCAGTGAATACAGTGTTTTGTCATAAATTACAGAAAATGTCCAAGAAAAATTTGAGAGAAGCTGATCATAGAAACTACACATGATAACACAGAATTAAGGATTTCACCGGAAAACAGAGTGATGATTATTAGGCATCACAATCATAATTTGAAATAATGCTGACAATATTATTTTGTATTATAATTTTATGCTATTATATATTATCTAATATTGTACAATAAAATGTAATACATATTATAATTTTTATCACTGAACAGAAGTAGAATTCCTTCTGTATGTAGGTCAAATCTGAGTCTGGCAGGACCCATTGAAAATCACATTTTCACTTGATCTTTGCTGAGTGCTATTGAGTCTAGCCAAAGGTAAACAAAACTCTATTAGAGATATTTATAAAAACTCAGTAAACTCACCTCTGCTTATTGCCCTGGATGCACTCCAATTTATCACAAAACAGACAGAAGACAAACATTACAGGGGAAATGAGTGCAATGTTTTTTTTTTATATCCTTAAAACCTTAAAAATAGCTGTATGAGATGAGACATATGATAAAAAATGGGATGAATGTAACAGTCGACTAATATCGATGACCAAATTAGTTGCCAACGAATTTAATTGTCGATTAGTTGGTGACGTCATCACGTGTGTTTTACGAGCTGACTCGGAATGCTCAGACATGTAGCCTAAGCCACACAAAGTCTGTCTGTGCTGGTTAACGCATTGGATATCTTATACTAGGTGCACCCGGAATTTTAATATCAGGTTTCTTAATACATCTTGAAGGTCTGATAAGAAATCAGATTTCATCTTTTATCCAATTTCTGGAAATAGGCTTCATTCCTGAAATCAGATTTCTGTGTGCACACGCATCTTGATTCTGGAAATTGATTGCCTACAAATAGAACAGGAATATCACTTTAGTTGTGGAGCTGAATATTAAATCTCTGATAAGAAGGATATTGCAATTTGACACATCCTTGATCAGAATTCTGTGTTTTGATGTGATCTCTTGACTGGATCACACACAGATCAAATGAAACAAGGCCAACAGATTTCAACCTGACTTCATCCTTATCACTTCAACATCATCCTGTTCACAGATTTAAACTCAGAAATACGCTCTATGAAGTCTGCCATTTTAATATTTGATATTTCATATGCTTTCTGGATGTCGTCTTTCTAGATTTTCCATTGGTAGAACAATAGAGCAGTTGAAACATGCAATCATTTCCATACAGCCATTCATTTTATTCACTGCTAATCCAATCCACAAGGTCACAGCTGTCCTTCCCCAACATCATAATCTACTAGTACTGACAAAGTAATGGACTGTGTCTGCTTATTGTAATGTTAGCATGTGACCTGTGCATTAGTATGCCATTAAGTTGCATTCTTCTCATGGGTTTATATGCACAGTTCTCTAAGGTAAATCATCATGTCTAACAGGAAAAACCAGCTTCTATCACTTTCCAGTTGGGTGCAGTCATTATTGAGCCAAAAAAAGTGGCTCTGGATTTTGTTAGATTTTCATCCGTGTTTTTGATCCATCTCACTTAATGAGACATATAAATTATATGTTTAATTTTTTCTGTGACTTTTTACATCCATTTAAGCTCATGCTGTGTCCGAATGATAATTCCGCCAGTCCCACAGTACCATAGCATGGATTCTTTTATTTATTTATTTACATATTTTGACTTCTCACTGGTGACAGATGGAAGAAGGCCTGTCACACTTTGCTTAACTTCTTCATTGGCTCACAGGCCTCGCAGCACGGTGCGGCTTATGCACACAGAGCCAAGGGAAACAGATTTATCTCAGCGGTGCCGTTTCCTCAGGAGTCGGCCTTCTCACACTTTAATCGGGCCTTGCTTGGAAATATAATGCTGTGCCATGGGTACAGAGCTAATGGCCATTGATGGCTGCTGAATGGTACATGAATGCCTTTTGCCCAGCCTTTATACCAGAGGAATTTCTAGGATGTTCCTGGGTGGATCAGACACAGTGATCCCCACTTACACTTTGGTGAGGACGTGGGCTCTAATACCACAGTGAGAGATAGGATGGGCCAGTATACTGTTTCCACTTCAGGCTTGGGTGCAGATAGCAGCAGCTCACACTGCAGAATCTGAGCTGACACATCGACGGAGCCATAACTTTTCCTCTAGATGGTGGGGTTGACACGACAGAAAGAAAACAACTGCACGCAGAACCATAAAAAAGATTATGGGTTTTATGGGCATGTGTCTGAATGCCAAGGATGAGCCCAAGTGACATCTAATGTGGTCACAGGTGCATGGGGAAAGTAATAATGGTACATGGAGCCAGTTCCCCAGTATTACACCTAAATGGGGAGGGTTATTGTGCAAGACAACATTTCCACCACATTTTACAGTCAGTTGAAAAGAAGTTCACAAATACTCCCACAAATAGACTTGCTGACATCATTGGATGTTCATTTATAAGGCAGACCTCCCAGACAGTCTCATTCTGTGTTTGGCTTCATTATTAAATAAAACAGCAGGCGGTGGAGGTTACCTGTTAGTGTGGTATCACAGATACATCACAGTACACATACATGCAGGCTGTACGTGTATACAAAGTACACAAAAGGCATGCATGCATATAATTGTGTATACACATTTACATACATATGCATATATATGTACACATACGTTCAACAGGCTGGTATCATTTGAGGGCAATATTTCATTGACATCCCAGCAAAAGGGGAGATGCGAAAACACTCTGTTCTAATAACGCACTGTTCTAATAATTGTTTCTGACAGGAAAATAAAAACATTCAGTGTAATGTAATAATGTAGCAAATATGTGATTAATATGTGAATTTACATTATGAAGCTATAATCATTTGTATTATATGGAATAAATGTAGGAGTGAAGGTACTGGCATGGAGCTATGCGGCCCAGAAGCTGGGAGCTGGTACCGCTGCCTGGTGCGGACATTCAAAACTGTGAGTCAAATTTGTGAATGGTGAGGATGTCTTGAATAAATATACACATACATATGCATATATGTCTGTACCTTACAGTTTGCCCCTTGGAATTAAACACTGTCATTTATTGTTAGTTGTGATGTTTTGCATAGGGGAAAAATGTGTTTGTCAAGACAAATACGATGGTACAATATAAATAAGTTACACAATGCAGTGGAACAAGGGACAGAAACAAACACGGGCTTTGCATAGACACAAGGTTTATAGATTAATATGTATCTCGTGTCAAATTTTTCATGAAGTCCCTAAGGTGACATTGTTTCACATACATCCAGGAATATTCGCTTTTTAAATTATCTATACTGCCTCTTCTACATTGAATATTGACACATTCGACACCCAAGCATTTAAAGGGGAAAAAACTGGTGGGCTGACAGGAAGTCTGAATATTACATCCAGGTTGTTGCATTCAGAATGTAACATATCTTCTAACCAACTTTTGCCAGCAAAATACCTTCTGCACTTATTCATTTACAAGAAATGTAGTGACTTAATTATGGTGTGTTCTGTTTTTAGCTCCTCACATAAACAAATAAATATTAATATGGGACTCAATACTCGCTGACGTGTCTCAGCAATATCCATTTGTTAGCCTAAAGATAGCTCATTTAGTTTACACAAGAAACATGCCAGCAGAATCAATACCAGAAGCCTTGATTTATTTCCCTCTGTGATACATCACCCTCCAAGGCGTGTTGCTCTGCACTGGGAGAGGATTAGAACTGGGTATTGGCCTCAGAGGCAGATGGTTAAAAGACAGAGTGCTTAACTTCCTTTGCCCCTCAGCTAGCAATTAGACTGGGGGCACAGTCGTAGAAGGATTACATTGTCCTTGCATGCATGCTCACCCATACACAGAGGGAACTACATTTCCCAGGGGTCATTGAGGCTTCTCTCTGGCAGTGTATTACCCACCATGGAATATATGCTGTTAAAATAGAGTGGGTAGGACTTAGGTAGGGCCTTCTTGCTTGTATGGCCACAGCAGGCATATTGAACTGAGAATTACGCAGGGTAATGAGAGAAGGCTCTTGTGCACATGTTTGTGTTGCATTGCTTTGTTGTTTTTGTGCTAATGTGTCTGATCTAACGAAACTGTTTTCTCATACTTCCTGAGCTGCAATGCAGCCCCCACTTAAGCCACCAGCAAAGTGGAAAATCTCTTCCCTTGGGATATTTGCTCCCTTGATGTGTGACAAGCATTGGTCAAAAATGTACACCTTCAATGGTTCATAGAGCCTCTTTACAATTTGCCTTTGATCGCCCATAATGTATTTCCTCTTTTAGAAACAGATCCCTTTATATTATGTGCATTAGTTAGCAGAGGTTCTTAGCCAGGCAATTCAGTTACCTTCCTAGAGTGTAGAACAAGTTACAAGGTAATGGGTCCAGCTGCACCCTATTGCAACACCTAAATTTTAGGTCAAACATCTATATTTATTGCTAACTTTTTTTTTTTTTGCAAAATCTCTTGCAGTCTTTTACTCGGAATAAAAAAAAAGCCTTTTCTGCTCTAATACTCTCTACTTGATCCCCCTCAATATCAATTTATTGGCTGCTGTACTCTAGCTGTATCTCACCCGCATCTGTATCAGTCATATCTGTATCTGTATTGTGCAACTTTTTTCTCAAGCTATCCTTCAAGTAAACGCATTCTATTTTCATTCTGGTCTACTCTCTTACAGTTATTCTCTTTTCAGTTATTTGTTCTTGGGTTTCTACAGTCACGCTTATCTGATCCACTGGTGAGATTGTAAAGATTGTAGTGTCCCCTACTGCCTCTGCCGTGGAATGGACGGCAACACAAGTCGGTGTCACCATCACCAATGTCTACAAGCCACCTTCCACCAGGCTTCACAAAGACTCCATCCCAGCCTTTGACCCGCCCTGCATGTACGCTGGAAATTTTAATTGTTGCAGTACCACCTGGGGCTACTCCTCAACCAACCCAGAGGGTGTCACACTTGAAGAATGGTCATCAGCTTCTAACGTCCAACTCCTATATGATTCAAAACAACCAGACAGTTTCCATTCTGGCAGATGGAACACCACTTCCAACCCTGACTTGGCCTTTGCTAACCTGAATGATCTATCCCCACACCGCACCATCCTGGATCACTTCCCAAAATCATAACACAGACCGTCGCTCATCACTCTGGACAACCCCATTGAGCCAGTCCTAACCAAACCTGTGAAGAGGTGGAACTTCCGCAAGGCCAGGTGGGACCAGTTCACAAGCCTTGTAAACTCTGGGATTGACAGCCTTCCCACCCCCACCTCCACCAACCTGGACGTAGCCTACTCTGCCTTCTGCAAATTCCTTATCGAGGCAGCAAAGAGAGCCATTCCTCGCGGTTCCCATCGCCAGTACATTCCAACATGGGACGAAGAATGTGATGCATTCTATTATGCATTCCTGCATGCCGAGCCTGGTGAAGAGGCTGCCTCCAAAGCCTCTGACCTGACAAACTGACAAGAAGCACAGGGAGCGATGGAATCGATTTCACACACTCCAGCAGGGTGGCTTGAAAGACCTTCAATCACCTCACTGAATGGGTCACCCTGAACAGACTTCTACAGGGGTTGGCCGTTTCAATGCCAACATGTACCACTGGGAACTGCCCCCATCAGCAGCCTGCGTGTGCGGGGCAGAACATCAAGCGGCACAGCACATCATCAACGACTGCCCTGTCCTCCGCCCTCCCCTCGGTGGTGAAATAGACCTGACGACTCCAGACAACATCATAACAAACTGACTGCAGCATCTGGAAAGCATTGCCTAAATTTACCTGCTGCCTCAAGAAGGCAAGAAGAAGAAGAACCATCCATCGCCAGGAGTTCCCCACAGCTCTGTTCTAGGACCACCTCTGGATTCTCACTGCAGATAGGTTTTCACTAGATTCATTCATTGACTGGATGACATGCAGCAAACTCACCGTTATTTCTCTCTTGTCTCTCTTTCTGAAGTTTCCTCATGTACGTACTTTAGTGGGTTTTTCGAACATCTCCCGCTAGACGCATGCTCACCATTTTAAAACTCATTCTTTCCAATAGTAGCCTTTTTTTCCTTCCTGCCCCTTCATCAGTTTCTGTTGACCTCTGCATTCACCTCTAGTCTATTTTTCTTTCTCATTCTCCTTCAGGTTAAATCCTGGAGATCGCCTTGGACTCCTCTTGGCCTCTGTCTGAATAGATGTCTTTTCTGATTTGCCCATCATGCTTCCTCTTTTGCAGTATTCATGGTACTTTTTCTTCTTTCAGAACAACATATTCTGAACAATTCCTTATCAGTGATTTTGTGGATTGCCACTTGGTTTGCCACAATCCTCTCTTCTCTGGACCTCTCTAATATTCTCTGCAGTTTGTCCTCTTCAATTAATAGATGATTCTGCAGCAAGGTTTGTTTTCCCTCGTCTTGCATATTTCACTTTTTTCTATTGCTGAAATCCCTGTATCGGTTCATCATAGCTTTAACATGAGTTTTTACTGTTCTACAATTAATCATTGATCATTTATTTGCTCACTTCTTCTTGTCCTCAAATTACCATCGATACTATTCAGACTATGTGCTCCACCTCTATCTGTTCCTGCTCCCCTGTGAGGGAATGTCAGCCTCAGTAATCCAGCATACCCAGCCTTGTTCTGCCTTTTCTGGTCTTCTAAAGACCACAGCAATTTTAACAGTACTGAATTCCCATGATTAGTATTACTTATTCATGGTACATTTCATGCTTAGAACTTACTTTGCTATTGCATCTTTCTTATCACTTGTACTTTTGTTCTTTGTCCCTCCAAATATTGCTCATCAGTTTATTTTTACCCTGAAGCTCATTATAGTGTTTGCATATTAGCATATTTTAAATGCCTTTAAAATGAATTGATTTCCATTTTAATATGTTTAATATGCTCTTGATTTAATTAGATGTGTTTTTATTCCAGATTTGATAGATTGATGATTGGAACTGCATTTGTTATTGTAATTCCTTATGGTAATTATCTCTTGCACTTAAAGTCATTCTGGATAATGACATTTGCTAAAGGACAGCAACAATAATAAATCAAATTACCTTTAAAAGAATGACTTCTAAATTTGAAATTAACCTTTGACATAACATTTGTTAATTCACAACGACTTGCTTTTCTGTATCCTTGCACAGGTAGAGAGGAGTGCCCTTTTAGAAAATTGAATAATACACCTCTTGATATACATATATTTTGCATATTCTTCTTTAATTAATGTTAAAATCTCCTTTTGTGTATAATGTATACATTAAAGGCGGCAATGATAGAATGAAACATTTCCTTCCAAATTCATAGTAAATTCATCTTTAGGGAAAATTCAAATAAAACCACTCTTCATAATTCATCACATAATCTGTGGAAACACATGGAAATATTAGTCCAAGGCTGTGCATCTACAGATATGGGGAAGCTATTTAAAAACAGCTATTTAAAAACACAATATTTGTAGCTGAAAAGGGGTGATTTCATAAGGAGCTTTCAACAAGGCAGAGATCACTGAGAGAAAGAATGGGTCTTTTTAATGACAGAGGTCCATTTGTATGACACTCCATGGACGGAGGTGAATGTGTTTTAATTCTAAATATACTGTAGTGAAGTGTTAGCGATGAGACACAGACACCAGTGCAGCCCTGCACATCTGAAGGTGTGGGGGTGCTTTACATACAGATATTTCCTATTATGGATGAAGCAGGTGCTGTCACTGAAGTGGTCACAGGTGTGTTACCTGAGTGAAATAATGGCAGTTATGAATATCAGGACTGGCAAACTGGTGGTTACCAGTACTGTGCTCATTGAACAAGTGCCCTTGAGAAAGCTGTACAACCTGAATTGCTTAAAAAAACTGTTCAGCTTTATAAAAGTATCATGAGCCCAGTGTAAACTCTAAATTGCTCAGGAAAAGAACATCCACTATGCAAATAATATAATGAATGTTCTTTTCCTCAAAAAGAGAGGGGGAAATGTCACTTACCTTTGAGAAGTAGGGGGAGAGTTATCTTTAAATTCCCAGTCTAAATCACAATGATTCAGCACTTTCTCCTAGGATGAATATAACCCTACCCCCTTTACTATATGCAACATTTCCCTCACTAATGAACGCTGCCGGGTCATACCTGAAGATGACAAAAAAAAAAAAAAAAGGGAGAATTCAATTAGCAAGTCTATCTACAGAAAATATGATCAAGGCCAGATTTCCTTCAGCTTGCTTTGCTTTCTCCTGCAGTGCTAGAGAAGACATCAGATATTGGGTCTCTAGCTGATTGGCTTTGTGTGCGCAGCAGAATCATTAAATACGCTGTCCGCGTCCTGTTTTATTTTATTTTACCTCTCAACAGCCTGGACTGCCATGCTCATCTCCCAGCACAACAAGGGTCACGGCACCTGAAGATAAACGTGCGTCAGAATTCAATTAAAATTCATATCTACCAGAAAACATTATCAAGGTTAGATTTTCTTTCCTTTTTTCCATCAGGGCAGAAGAGCATGTCAAATGTTCAGAGAGACATTCTGATCAAGGTCACTTACTCGATGTGAGAAAGAAGCCAGCTCCAGCACTGTGCCTGCATGATCTAACCAGACAGGCTTCACTGACTGAATACAGCAATGCTTTCAAAATAATGCTCCTAAATATGATTGCCTATGGATAATACACTATAATGATACACATGCACATTTTTTTTTCAATTTTATGTCTGAAACCACCATTCAAAAACTCTTTGACAATTCAGACAAGTTTGTTTCTGCAAAGAAGCGTGTGACGGAAACTACAGCTAAAAGACTGTTGTCAGCTTAGCTATTGCTTTAGTGTCTGAACTCAGAGGGCAAGTGTGATTTATGTGCTTACCCTGTGTTTTTTAATTGGGACATTGTGGTGTTCATATTCAGAGTCCGTTCTCTGTGGATGTATTAGTTCTCCAGTCAGGCTTGGTGCTGCTTTTGAAGAAGCATATTCTGAGCTTAGTGTGTGCCAGACTTTCTACACTATAGGTTAACTGAACTGCACAGACTGGAAAAGACAAAGAAAAACAAAAGAATTAATAAGACATGTAATCAAAGAAAAGCTGTTATACACGTAGGACATGGATCCTGTAATTAAAATCCTCTGTCTTCTTTACAGATACATAGCAACAATGCCTCCAGGTAAGTAAGTTTGATTCAAATTTACAGCTTTAGAATGCCCTTGGAGACCCCAGTGAGTCTCTGTGGCAGAGAAAATTATATTTTGCAAAGCTCTAACCTAAGACTCTCAGGTTATTGAGGAATGATTTCAGAATAGGTGTTTAGTTTTTAATGTGATTGGCACAATCAAATATAAAATCTGATCCCTAGATGGTTGCTTTGTTTTGCTGTAAACTGTCAAACTGAAAAAGATGATTTATTAAAATTGTTTTATTTCATGAAATGTTTGAGTTCAGATGCAATGTGCAATGTAATGTGCTATCCTCATCATCTTTTGCCTGGTGAATTTTATTTTTTCTTATTTATATATTTATTCATTTTATGTTTCTTATGTATTTCCTCATGATCCCCAATGCCTAATCAGTAACCATCTACCTCTCATTGGAAGAACTGAGAGTGTTCTGTCCTCAGTAGTCATTCACAGTATGTTTATTTGTCTCTTAAACTGAGGGAAAGTGGTAGTGAATGTCTGTTTAAATGGGCATTTGAGGATCCTCATCTTCTACTCCCCATTGTACCAATCACAGATCACATCCACCAGTTTTCCAGCTGTGTAATTGTTATGTGAGTGTGTGAGGAATTTGCATGAAGGAAGCCAGCCATTGGTTAACAAGCCACACCTGTCCAATTATCAGTATTTAAATACAGGTGTGTGGCAGCAGAAGGGAAATTGAGTAGTTTCTTGTCAGGGCCCAGCTTCTGAATTTTGTAACTTTCTCCCTCTATTGTTTTTAAGGGAGGTGTTTTAGCCAGTGCTGTAGCAGTATACTGAAGTATAATTATGGAAAAAGGAAAAGCCTTTCTCATCAAAACTGAAACAATATTTATCATAAGTTATGCGTCCAAGTTCCCACTGGTGCAGTGAGGGGGAACACTCTTATCCAGAGTGATTTACATGTTACCCATTTATACAACTGGATATTTACTGAAGAAATTCTGGGTGAAGAATCTTGCCCAAGGGTACAACAGCAGTGCCCCTTCAGGGAATCAAACCAGCAACCTTTCAGTTATAAGTCCTAATCCTTAACCCCTATGCTACCCTGCTATCCTTAACCCCTATGCTACCCTGCTGTCCTCAACAAGGAATCTGTGCCCCAGCATATTTTTCAGTGTATGTATTACTCATGCAATGCACACCTATGGAGAGCGAGGGATTTCTTGCCCTGGGTCAGGACTACTCTAACATGACCATTGACACTGTCAGACAGGTAGGACTTCTACCTCTCAGTCCTTCACTGATGCTGGGAGGACAGTCTTTACACTGGTTGATGGAGCACAATTATTGGCTGAATTCGGAGGTGAAGGTGTGTCAGGTCGAATGAAAACCTGCATACGCTGCACAGCTATACAGGATCAAGTACCCAGGGGTAATTATACTGCCAGCCAGCTTGCACCGGTATTAATTACGGGCCCTTGTAAACGTTCTTGGGAGCACAGTCCTTCCCATATTTGAAATGAGCCCACCATATTCATTGGAAAATAGTTTATTGAAAAGAAATACGTGTCACAGATGGGCTATAAACCAGAGAGGCCTGTGTCTCACCCCTGAGTCTGAACATTGGGCAGAACCAGTGACCATAAAACGCGCTCCCCCTTTGCAGGCAAAAGTGAGTAAATTGCTATTTGAAATGAACAAAAGCCTCCTGACGTGGCTATCTGTGGTACAGAAGCATTGACAGTTTGGAAAATGACCTACAGCTGGAACAGTGCAATTTCCATGCTTTTATCAGGGGGATTGGGGAATAACGCCCAGCGCTTAACAATACATTATATCCAACTGATTTCTGCCCATACTGCCTTTATAAAATTTTAACAGCATCGTCTATTTATTTTTTAAATGTCTGTCAAATGGAAGGGTGATAGAAATATCTTGCCCTGTGTAAATTTTAGCCTCTGTTTTGGTGTAATAGCATTTTCCATTATTTTGTCAGAATGAACTACATGTTGTGCAGGAGGCATGACAGCTTGTGGTTTGGCAGGTCTCATTAACCAGCATATTGGATGAAATGAAATGAATGTTAGATTGAAATGACAGAGAGAGACAGTCTAATAGTTTGCTTCCACAGACATTTGAGAGCTGTTTGCTTTGTGAAAATCCAGCCAACAGCGTCGTGTACTTATTTGAGTAAAAATAATTTTCATTAGTGTACTGGTCTGAAGTGTTTGATATTCACGGTCAGCTGATGCCAATTGAACATTAAGGCATGAAGGCATTGTGATAATACTATATTTAAGGACCTGTTGAGGCTGTTAGATGCAGAAACAGGTGATAAATGCATTGTAGAAGTATCTTAACATCTGCATTATTACACTGGTTTTAGAGTGGGAAAATGTGGTAGACTGCATCTGCATTCATGAAATGGGCTTCTGAGGTTTTTCATCTTGCATGTGCAAAAAAAAAGAAAGAATTGAGATGAGGACAAATGAACTGTTATCTTTACCTGCGTCTTCCCCTCCATGTTAATTACATCCAGCGCTGGGGATGTTTTAACCTTGACTCTGTTGTAGAGTCTCAGTGTAGTTAAACAAGCAGCAGATTTCACCTTGCCTCAGCAGTCATTTTATGAATCTGTGCTGCATCAGTGTTTGTGTTTTTTTTTTTTTTTTTGTCCGCTCTCTGCAGGTGAAGTCACCTTTCGTGGCTGTAGCACTTGAACCCATTTCCCTGTTACTGTCCCGTTTCAGGCATCAGACCTCTGAACCCCTGGATCTCATTTCATTTAGGCCTCATTCATTTACACTTCAGCGGCTGCAGTGATTGACAGCTCATTAAAACAAATGAATATAGTAATGGCTCCTGATGTGTATGCATGCAGCAGACCAGTCCTGTGATGGCTTTTCCTTTTCGGATATTTGCTCTTTGCTGCATTTTGTAGGCCAGTGTCTTCTCATGATAAGATCTAAGATACTGGCTGATGATATTAAGATTTATCTAGGTTTAACAAAGGTTCACATTCAGCTGTAGTTCATGACAAAGTAAGAAATGAATTACTTTCTTTCCTAGAAACATCTGTCGGTTGACTTAGCCATGGTGCATTGCCCTTGGGTCGCCCTGTCGGTCACCTTTGCTAATGGGAATGCTATTTTGCCGTTTGCCCTCTTTCACTATGGGACATCAATATCAATTAGCTGATCACTGGGACGAAAGAGAGAGGACTACCCATTGGGGTGAAGGTGATCGCTGTATCCATTGAACGCTGTCAGCTCTGCTTAACACAACTATGGTTCATCAGCAGCGTTAACACACCAAGAGCTGAAATTGGAGCTTTTTAATTTACTTACTCACTTTCACTAGTCTCATCTGCATTGATGTCAATGTAATGTCACCTATTTGCATTAGATATATGCATGTGGGGCATTAGTGTATGCTACATGTGTCTTTCTCTTCTGGCAGCACATTGGATGGTAGAATGCATAACCGTGTGACTTAACTGATCACGCCTGACAGGCCTTTAGCATGCACCTCTCTCAAATACTGGTGGGTGGCTCAGTTACAGAAATCACCATTTCATCCCCAAACTGCACTTTCTGTAGTCTGGCTGCTGAGATGAGTTTATCTGAGAAAACTCTGCAAGGGGACCTGACTTGTTTTATATCATGTGATAATGAGCTCGATGCCAGAGACAAATTCTGCCACAGTCTGTTGTATCAACCTAAAACTTTTTGAAGAAGAGGAGACAATATTATGTTACTTTTGCTAATGAAATGATGTCAAAATCATACAAAGTCATCACACAATATGGCGCTGGCTTGGGTCCAAATATAAATGCTACGCTGCCCAATTTTGCCCTCGGCCTTGAACGCAACTTGACCTAGCTGTGTAGCCAGTCATGTGGATGAATGCGTTTCCATCCGCTGATTTTCTTACTTTGTAATTTCAGGTCACATACAGGTGTTTCTTTTTTTTCACTTAAACGTTTAGCCGGTGATGTGCTCCTTTTCTGTGGGGTGATTCACACCCCTTGGGTTTAATGCACCACAATGTGCTATAGGTTCAGGCGCACTCTGTTGCTGTGGTGATGGCCTTCAGACACGGGCTTGCTGCATGACTAACCGCTGTCGTTTTGCCGCTCTGATGAAACTTCTTGGCCACGCCGCCTAATGTGATCAACTTCCACACAGGTCATAAATACGTAATGCACTTTCATATTTAATTTGCGGTTTACTTTTTTCTTACCTTGCCTCTCAATCCCTCTGTCCCTCTGAATGAATTCTGAGAGAGAGGGAGAGAGAGAGAGAGGGGGAGAGATTACTCATGTAATGTTATAATCCCAGCTCGGCTGGGTCTCTGACACATTTACAGCATGCTGAGAATGCTGTGGCATCAAATTGAGTTAGTCTGTGACGAGCAGGCCTCACAAACTGTTGCTTTTTTTCCCCCACACACACCCAGCAAAGGTTTGTTCTGCTTTTTTTTATTTGCGTTTTTCCTCCATAACCCAACAGCCTCATTACAATAGCTTCCTTCCAATAGCAAAAAGAAAGAAGAGTCAGAAGAAAAAGCCATGATGGAAAACACCCATCTTTTATGGAGTTCCACCACTGAGTCATTAGCAAATGAACACAATCCACTCCTGCAGCAACAGTCTTAATTAAACGCCGGGCGGAGCAGCGTGCCGTATTGATAGTGGAGGGGGGTTAAAAAGAGAGCTCATCATTTCAGCACGATAATGTCACTGGTGCCTGGGCTCAAAGCCAGTTTCAGTGGCAAGGGAATCATTCTGTGCGTCTGTACCATTTAAAGTGACAGCCAACATCTTAGACTTGTCCACAAATCAGCAAATTGGCTAGGTGGTTGACAGGAATTCAAAGCAGTTCAATTCAGTCTGTTGAAGTCCTGCTGTACACAATAGAAACCTGAATGCCCTAGGCTGAGAACATGGATGCTGGCAAAAACCTAAAAAGTATGTTTCTCTGACTTTTTGAGAAATGGACCTATGATCATGTGTGTGTGTGTGTGTGTGGGGGGGGGGTGTTTGTGTGTGTACTGCACATTTTTCCAAGGTATTGCTTACTAACTGATGCAGAAACAAATGATCAAATTGCAAAGGAAACCTGCTTGAAAGATTATAATTTTTCATGCTGTTCTTTACCTTTACCACCGCTGGTATAAATTCTTTCACATCTGAAATTCACCCCAGGAACCAAGGCACATCCCAGTGTGTCTACAGCACCTGCAGACAAATTCCGCACAGATGTTGTATAAACTTGTGCATGTGCTTCATCACTAAATGCAGTACTGTACACAGTGTGGCAGGCCATCTGAATTATAGGCAAGTGTACAGGCCCTCTTGGTTGCATTCTCCAAACTGTTTATTCCCTGTGGTTGATCACCTGTGGCTGTTAGAGGCACATGGCAGACATATGTTTGAGATTAGAGGGTCTGATTTGAAAGATTTAAACAAATGTCCATATTTGAACAGTAGTGAATTTTTTGGTAGAATGCCCCTTCAAGCTTACAGCACACTACAGCTACCGTGCCAGTTATCTATATAACAGGCTTTAATTGGCCAATCAATTTTAGGTAGCTAAATAACTTCTGTCTAGTTATTATTTAGAAGTATTCCATATTTTTTCACTCTTACATCAGAAAAGCATTCTTTAATGTCATTCCAAGCCTTGGTGCTAACTAATAATCTCCACATATAGCAAATATGATGTTCAGTACTGTCATATTTCCGTAGACAAACAGAAAATGTATTATATAGTATGTCTATTTTGGGTACAGCTCACAGTCCTTGCCCACTTCTATTCTGTGAGGGCTCACTGAAGGTGTATCTTAAACAGACACAATAAAACCACAGCTGGTATAATCTCTTGTAATTTGTTTGATAACCTTCACAGTCACCTACTAACAGTTGTGTCGAAACACTGATTGATTCAGCAATATTTAAAAAGTTCTTTCTAGAAGCTCCTTCTCTGTGTTGTGTATTGTTGTCAATTTTGCATTTACTAAATTTTAAGGGCCTTTTGCTGTCAGGAAATGAATGCATTGCAACCTGTTATTGAGTTCCTTTTAAAGGTAGTATTTGACATTTTTAAATGGGTCATAAACTACCAGATTAACAGATTAACAGCTCTTTACTAGAGACACTTATTTACACTTATTTACTTCCCAGCCATATAAAGTGACGTATAACTATATAAATTGCATCTCTTTGCTATGTGCTTACTGGCTATTGCCATCTAAAAATGATCTGCTGTCCATCCATACATGTATGGTGTGACTGATTAAACAGGCATTGTGTGTCCTGTATGAAGTGTGACTGATTATTAATGTATGACAATATTTTACTCACACCATGTCAGTTGGGCTGTTTCCTGGTCCCTTGCACACCAAAGCAGATTATGATTTGTTCGCTTTGAATGATTTTAAATTTTCTGCCCGGGACCACAATCCACTGAAAACCTCTATCATATCGTTAAAGCACTCACACACAGCCAGACATATACACACACATACACAGATGGACACAAACACACCAAATCAGAACCACCTGTGAACTTATAAAACCCTGCAGTCTGAACCCATCGTTTTTAGATAGCGCCATCCTTCCATTTGAACACCCCCCTACCCTACAGCACCCCCCCTACCCTCCAGCACCTCTTGGATCGGGGTTTGTAGCTCGTGATTGGCCACCACACCCCCCCCCCCCCCCCTTCCTGCCATGGGGTGCTGAGTGATGGAGATGAGGGCAAGGCTAGGGAACGGTGACCTTGGAGGTAATTACTCGTGCTCTGTGTGCGTGTGGAGGGGCAGACCTTCTGTACCCCCGTGAATAGCACAGACAACACAGTGGATTCTGTAAACAGCATGTTGGACCATGTCCCTCCAAGGGTCTGCCTTCATAAATGTTTGATATAGTTCCTCACAGCTGAGAACAACATTCCTTTTCTCCGCTTGTTGTGTTCTGCCGCTCTGAAGCACTGGTTTCCAGTAGTGTGTTTTTTTCCTTTTATTCTTATATACACCTCTGAGTTTGCGTGGAACATTGGTGTGCTGACTTGAGCTCATTCCTCAGTGCAAGTTGCATGATACAGGGAAGCAATATGGTATACTGGTAAGGAGCAGGGCACATAACCGAACGGTTGCTGGTTTGATTCCCCCTGGGGGATTGCTGTTGTAACTTTGGGCAAGGTACTTACAAGGCACAATTTCTTCAGTAAATTCAAATTTGCTCTGGATAGGGTCATTTACTAAATGACAATAACGTCAAGTAATGCCTTCCCTATAAAGATGGAATAAGTTAATGTTAACGTGAGAGAGTTAATATAAGGCATTGTTGTGTTATTCCTGATTGTGTACAGTGCGCATTGGTGAAGTCTTAATTCTGTATTCACTGAAATACCCATAGCTGAAGCATACATCCAAAACATAAGTGTACCCTGTCCCTTGCAACCCCCCACAACCACCACCACAAAAAAAAAATCTGTCCTTTTGCTGGCATTGGTAAAGACATTGCATAACCCTGGAAAGTGGATTTGTCCTAATTGCAATTCTAAATACCCAGGTGTATGTTACCCAAGTGGCACAGCACATTCAAAATATTTTTTATGCCTGAGGATAGTGGCTGGGGCACATAGAAATGCCATGAAGCAAAGATGGATTAAGACGCTCCGTACAGTCTGTGAGTGGTTTTATATGTTCATTAAGTGGATGTGATGCTGTCCTCTAGCTGTTGACAGACTGCACTTGAAAACCACTGCACTGGCTGATTTAAAATCACTTCTCGATATCAAAACACTTGACCATCTGCAACTTGAAGAAAATGGTCATTTTTATGTGTTACAAGCTTCAGCACTCAGTGGCCCCGCTCTGTAAGTTTGCATGGTCTACCACTTCATGGCTAAGCTGTTGTTGCTCATAGATGCTTCTAATTGACAATAATAGCACTCACTGGGGCAGATCTAGCAGGGCAGAAATGTCACGAACTGACTTGTGGCAAAGATGGCATCCTATGACAGTGTCACGGTTAAAGTCACTGAGCTCTCCAGTACAACCCATTCTACTTCTAAGGTTTGTCTATGGAGATTGCATGGCTATGTGCTTGATTTTATGCACCTGTTAACAATCGGTGTGGCTGAAACACCTGAACTCAATAATTAGGAGGGGTGGGTGTCCACATACTTTTGGCCATATAGTGTAAGTATGATCCCATATGTGCTTCACAACAAAAAGCAGGTTTTTGCTGAAGTGTACCTCACAAATAAGTTTGCTGGCTAGTATGGCAGCGGACGAAAAGGGGACACCATTATTCGTGTGCCTTTCTTTGCTCAAAGTGACCTTGTGTGCAATCACCAGGGTTTTTAGAAAGTGCACGGCCCTGCACTCGTTTAAACCTGAATGAATGAGTTTTGATATAAAGTTCACATAGGAATTCACACAGGACTCGTACCCTTTCAGATGGAAAAGGGGAGAAGAAAAAAACTGTTTCCTAATGTCTGGCCCAGAATGAGAAAAGGGGAGGAAATGAAAAAGTGTGACACACTCGGGAAATCACAGACCGCCGGACCGCTAGGCCATCCGCCCGCCTGCCCGCCTGCCCGCCAACGAATGAGAAGAAGCAGATCGCCAGCTGTAGCACTGATCACTTGCCAAACACAGTTTAATTAATGTCACTGGGTAATTAAAAACAGCATATGGAGCACGACTGCTTACATTCACTGTATTGTTCGGGAACAGGTTCTGGAGACCTTAAGACCGCTGCCCTCCCTCACTCACAGACAAGCAAAGGATGAGCCCATCACAGCTTTTAATGATCCTGTTTGTCTGGTTTGTGTTGCTACTAATTCCTTTCCCCTTGCACTCCTAAATGGATAGCCTTATGGATGCTGTTTCAAAGGCCTGTCCATGTTAACATTATTGGATTTTATTGCAAAGATTTAACAAATTCTGAGTAGAAAAGAAGTGTATTAATGCACTTTACTCAGCTGTGAGCTGAATCACCCCCTAAATCGCTCCCCTGATTAAAGGTTTCTAATGGAATAATGCTGCTCCTTGAAGGTCACAGTTTTGAACGATTTGGGTCACAGCATCTAGATTTCTGTTAATTCTTCCTCGGGACTATGATGGAATGGTCAGGCAAATGACTTTTTCATGTACCGCGAGTCATGCATTTCAATCAGAGAGGCAGAAGGACACTGCCGAGTCTGACAGGATCTGTTGCCAGTGCAGCTGCCGCCTCCTAGCTGTGGTGTGCAGCAGTGGAAGTGACCGGTTGCTGTTGACGCTCATTTTTAGACCAGTTGGAGAGCGACATCAGAACTGAGGCTGGATTACGCAGTGTGCTTTGAAGAGCTGAACCTGGCTGTTAGCCAGGATGATGCTCATCTCTCCTCAGCTGCTAAGAACCTCACAAGCTGAGACTTGCGTCCAATGAGACTCAGACTAGATGCCCACAGACTCTGTCTAGCACTAAGCCAGGAGACTTCAGTTTCCACCAAAATGGGCAGCCATTATCAATATCCCAGCAGTGTCCTGGCAGAATGTGTGCATATTGTGAATTAAGCACCTTTTGGTATGAAAAACAGCTCCAAATCAACCAAATTCCCTTCTGAATATCAATGGAGTGATGTTCACTGTGCGTGAGAGGGTATTGCACAGTCACAGAGATGTACCCTCAACTGAACTTTAGCTTGCTGAGGGCACAGAGATGATGGCTCTAACCTCTCAGGCATGGACTGGGTTGCACACCCTGGGTGATTGTCTGCAGCGGCACCCTAAAATGGTTCCTGTTTATTGTATTTCAACCTTCAGATGAGGGAGGATGGCGAAATGCGGCAGAACATTGCGCTCGGCCCTCTCCAAAGCCCCTGCCACTCATGCGCCAGCCGATTAGGGGATAATTACATTGAAATGCAAACAACCTGAGAAAATGGGATTTGTGGCTGGCTTGTTTATTCCATCAGAAGTGTTCAGGCTGATGACTAAAACGGGAGGTGGGGGAGGAGGCGGAGGAAAGGTTTGGCCTTTTCGTCCACTGCCAAGATGCTCAGGCCTTCACCCGCTGCTGTTTTTGCGTTCGGTTTTCTTATTGTTACAAATAAGAACATTTAAAAAGAAATATAAGACATGAGAACAATTTCAAATCAAGGAAAATATTCATTCATGCCTGAGAAATAGACTTCTGCTGGCGACTTTCTCCTAAGGGATTAGGTTTAGAAGTGTTGCTTGGAGCAAAGAAAGCAAAATCTTAATGGGCTCCCCTCCTTTGATCATAATCCATCTGCCAAAGTAGGCTTAAAACATATGGAATTTACTTAAGATTTTTTTATGTATGCATGAGTGGTACTTCATCTTTTTCATCTTGTCATCAGGCTGGCATGGCACCGACATGTTCATTTGTTAATATTTTCTTAAATGGACCATAAATCATCTCGCGCTGGCCCTGCCCGCAGACCCCGGCCATAAATCTGGGGCCTGACTGATCCTATAAGGCTTTCTTATCTGCTCTGTCATGTTCACATTCGTCGTTTCCCTCTTGCTGAAGAGAGGGAAGAGAGCTTGTGCAGATGCGTATCAGTCATCAATGAACTATGAAGAACTATGAATCCAGCCGGATTCCAGGGTCCCTCTATGGGACTGGAACAGGATACATGTCCCCTTGCATATACTGTATATGTTGGCACTGCAATTCTAGCCTTGAAGTCAGGGCCATGATACCTGTCTGGGACTCCTCTAGGGTCGTGTCAAGTCACGCTGACATTTGACTCTGAAAAAACCCCGAATCAACTGGCACAGTTTCCTCTGATGAGAACATTAGAATGATATGTTGCACGATGTCATGGTTATATTCTGACCTCAGGCAGTGGAATTGATGGGGACGGTGCTGTTGATTAATAAGTCATTGTCCGCTATTCTTGATAGGTTTATTCTGTCTACCTCAATTGATGTGTGGTCAGCACTCTGGCACAAAATGGCTGCTGTGCATTACCCAGATATGTGCACACTTTGGTGGTAGTTGAGATGAGTCAGTTATAAATATGCAATTTATGACATTGCACAGAAAGAGATACCTCTGAAAAACCTCAGTGTATGTGTATGTGTTTGTCTTTGTGTGTGCATGTGTGTGTGTGCATGTGCATGTGTGTGTGCGCATGAACTATAGCTGCATCATGCTCAGCAGGTGTTAATGTCTGCATGCAGTCTCTAGCCTGATTTCTAAAACACTTCCGTACCTTTTTTCCCCACAGATATTTGTTTATTATGTCCAGACATTCACCCTTGTGTTCCTTCTGCATTTGTCTCAGAGGTTCCAGTCATTAGCAGGATGTTCTGAGGCTCTTTGCGTCTCTATGCAAGCTATGTATGTTCTCATTTAAACTGTACTCCTTCAAGATTTTTTTCATACTGAGCCAGCACATCAGACCACTTACAGAATCAGCAATGGCAGAGACAGAGCTTTTAGTGAAATGCAGAAGAGAGAGAAGTATCCGGCCAATAAATAGAGCATCTGCGCTTATGTCTTCTCAGGAGCCCAGGGAGAGATGGTAGTTATCCAAGTTATTGCATAGCTCTGTCATTCACACAGTTTTTAGCAGACTGCAGACTAGGAGACAGCCAGGCAGAATAATGAGGACAGTACATGTGAGAATCAACGCAGCCTTATTCCAGTGCAAACAAAGCCCCCAGCTTTCATCTGGAAGCCATGTCAAAATCGTAATCCTTTGCTGTTCATAATCATTCTGTTCATTGTTTTATGCAGACACTGAAATCATTTGTAAGGACATATTGTGTTTTGTGCAATATGTTCAGAAGGAGATTTTTTTAAGTCTTGTGATATGCTACAAAGTCCTTGGTTGTTAACAATGAACGGCAGTAATATATTCCGGTAAGACATTTCAACATTAGTTAAGTACAATAAATTCAAAATGGAACACACTGTCAGTGTGTCTCACACAACTGAAGTATTCTTAGATGAAAAAAAGGAATCTGTTTACTTTCCTGGCATGGATGAACTATAGAAAATAAAAGGAAGAAAATGGAAAAAAAAAAAACATCAAACATTGACTTTGTGTGCATGTTCTGGACTTTGACACAAATACCGTGCTGGAAAAGGTCATTGCATCAGTTTGAATGGCCCTGTAACTGACACTTTCCCTTTTTGTGAAATGCAGACCCGGGTACATCTGACTCGGGTACATCTGACTACCTGGGCATATATGTTTCTCGCAAGGTGTATTTTTGCATGAAAGCTTACTCAGCATGAAAAACGAGAGGGAAACAAAACCAAAACTAGGAAGATGCGGAATGTCTAATCAGACAGTAGACAGCGGCGAGCGGAGCCCGCCCCCCCGTCTAAATTTGCCCGCCGCTGGTTTCAAATCGCTCACCTGCCAGGCTCATTATAGGAACAATATTCACCACGCTATTGCTGTATTAATAGGCCTGCCATCGCCGTGCTGACCGCGGCCCCCCTCCGGATCCCCATAATAGACTTGTCTGAAGTAACATGGATGCCACCAAGATTGTTCTGCTCCAATTCATCCGGGCTCGAAGAGCTGGGGGAGCATGAAATCGGAGGAACGCTGGGTCCGCGGGTAATTAATACGCCAAGCGAGCGCCTCCGTTCACTCGCCGCTCGGCTCTGAGAGGTTATTTCCATCCCAGCATTATTCACGTCTTCGCATCGCGTGGGCACCGTCCCAGCACCGTGGAACATTTGGAGGTAGAAGGTCGTGGTGAGGGGACGGCTCGTGGATCTGTTGCGTTTTGTGAATGGTCAGGCAAATATTGCCGCAATTTTACACTGAAGCCAGTTGAAGCCCTTTAAATAATAGGCTTGAGGCGCAGCAGTTCGTTTGACCTGTTAATAGCCACAGTGATGCTGATAATAGACATGATTACTGTTATTACATTATGGTTGGTGTTTGCACTATAAGTGATACTAATGTTTCACTTGTACGACAGGAGCTGTGAGCTAAATTTGCATAAATCAGCTACAGCTGCAGGGTAGCAGGTGCAATATTTTATAGTTATGAATCATCTCCCAAGCGCTGCTGTTAGGGTTACTATACTGTAAGTTGTATGCAGTAGAGATGTCGCTGATTCCTTAAACTGATGAAACTGTGTGATTGTAGGGTTATGAAAAAGATCACTGTGCATTTAAATAAATTCATTTATCATTTAAAATAAGTAAGTTATGACTTGTGACTTAAAACACATTTGGTGCAGCTCAGTCACCATGTTACAAGGCAAGCTTATTTACAAGTGGTGAAATGGTTTAGAGGAATCGATAGTTCACACCATCGTATGCTCAGAATTTACAGACATGGACAGGAACAATAGAAAAACTGCATTTGGTGTATACTCCTCCAAAGCAACAGTGTGTCAACAGGTCAGACTTTAGAGGTTTTGGATAAATGGGGTTATGATGGAAATGATCATTGCAAAGCAGTTCTATTGGGGTATAAGACATTCGTGAACTGGACATGGACATTTAAGATGGCCTAAAGGTAAAAATCATACAAAAAAGGTTAAAAAAAAAAAAAGTACAAAAATTGATTCATAATCATTGATTCCTCTTTTCATACAGTGAGAATGACATTTCTACTGGGTAATGCAAAGAACCTTTAGAAGTGCTAATTTCAATGCATGTAAATACTGAGGCATTAATCCACAGTTGCATTCCCTGTTTGCAGTCCACCAAGGCTATGTCATTGTAGGAATGACCTCTTTTCAGTTTCACAGGAACTGTGGGTAATAGAGGGTTGAAGGGGCCTTTCCTTATTTTCATCTGAAATGTGAATGAGAATTTCATCAGAAGATTTTTGAAAGGGGTTTATAACCCTAAACCAATTAGAATCGGCCAAACGTCTGTATTGGTTGCCTTGAGCCATCTGTCTAGAATAAGAACATAATCCATTTTGAATCAACAACTGCGGCCTTTTTTCCAGTAAGGCAGGATTTACTCATACCTTTGACAATGTGCAGCTAGCCTGCTTACTGCTGCAAAAAACGTGGCGTGTAAAGCATCACACTGCTAAACCCACAGAGGTATCAGTTAATGTGGGAGAGTAAGTCTTGTATTAAAGTAATGTTTTACTCCTGCAAAAGTACTGAAATGCTGAAGTTTTGCCGTTGTCTGCCTATGAAACAATTTGCACTGGTGCCAGCCACCAATTCTTCACAAAGTGCTTGTCAATGAGGAAAAAGTTTTTGTGTGAGGCAATATGTTTTTTTTACTTATGAAAATCAATTTTTTTACTTGGATCCGACACATCTGGTAATTTGTTATTTAAAAGCAATTTGTTAGTAATTTGTTATTTGAAGAATGTCATACCGTCTTAAGCTATCCAGTGAACAGTTTTCTCATATGTTCCTGCACATTACTATCTTCATTAAAGGGGATGGAGAAACCTCACATGAATGAACTTTGAGAAACAATTTCCCTTAGTTAAAGACAATCAGAAAATTAGCTCATTGTTGTATACTTAGGGGAAAAAAGATTCCCTTTTTCCTGTCTGCAGAGATTGACCTGTATTAATTGGAAGGCTAACAGTACCATAGTAAGAGGTAATATCAGATATCAGTAATATCAGGCTTTCACAATGTAATTCAGAGGTCCTAGTGGCCTTGTAACCTCCAGTTAGCAAAACAGATCCCCAAGTCACAGACTAGCAAGCTATCTGCATAGCACACATCTCTCTGGCACCATATACTGTATATGCAATTGCATTAAATATTTGAGAAGACAGCAGTGTACTTGTGACAACGCTGAAAACAAACAGTGCAAGGCGAGATGAGAGTAAAACGCCTTCCGTGTTGACATATAAAGAGTGCTGGCTCTACAAAGGCAGCAGGCAGATTAATGGGAGGAGAGAGGGAGGGATCGATGGGAGAAAATCACGTCTGGTAGGAAACCACAAGTCACCAGGTTAATCCTATCAAAGAAGCAGTTTGTGATGGAAATATTTTGTGGCCAAAACTATACACACATTGCTGTGTTTTTCTGTTTAATTGGCCACAGTATACAGACATGGGTATGACAAGGTATGAGAATTGCAACTCATTATTTGAAATTACTCTGAGTAAATGTGTTTATAGTCATGTATGCAGTGGAAGAGCTCCCTTTCCCTTTCTTTTCTCTTTGACATGCATCAGCAGTCATTGCATGTTCACTAATGGTGCAAATCTCTGTACCCAGGCATACATTATTCGCTGTCATCCTCAGAGCTATGCTGCTCCATCACAACAAGGAGAGGGAAGCAGATTTATAGGTCAGCGTCTCAACCCCCCAAAGAGATATGGGTTTCCACTTTTTTTGGGTTACTATTCTAACCTGACATTACTAGGCCAGAGGAAGTGTTCCAAGATGGGGACCTGTTTTGACAGATTGGACTTCCTCTAAACATTAGAGGCTTTCTACCGCCTTTGTGTGTGTGTGAGATGTGTGCTCTGGCGACGGTAATGGATAAGCTGTGTTCCTCCCGCGCTCTCCAGCGATCTCGCAGCGGCCACACTGAGCTCCTCCATGTTGGGGTGAGAAAAGGGAATCACCCGCCACTCTCCAACATCACGGCTGGTTCAGAAACACTTCTCCAGACTCCTTCTGTTTGGTTCAGGCGACTCGACCTCTTTCCCTACTTAGCCACGGCGCAGGGGAGCTGGAGAAACGGGGGCTGGACTCATGCAACTTTCATGGTGTTTGCTTTTAATTTAAGAGCTGCAGATTCACATTTGCATAGACGTAGTGGCTTCAGGGAAACGAGGGCAAAACTGACTTCCTGTTTGGAGTGCTTGTGAAGATGTTGGATGCAGACACCAGAGCCACAGCTGGGGCCAGACGTTAAACCATCCTGAATTTATTTCTAGAAACACACTCGGAGAAAGGGGTTACTGGAACATCATAATGAAGCTTCATTCATGAAGACACGCAGAACCACATGGGCTCTGCAAAATGAGCACAGCCATCTTGAGTTTTTGGCATTCAGTGAATCAGATCATGGGTGTTTTTTATCAAGGAATGTAAATCTGAATGAGGTGAAAGCAACATCTGAACACTATTAAAATGCTGAAATGAATTTCAAAAAGACACCATGGGCTTTTTAAGGGTGGGCTATACCCTACGCTGGCTCCTTTGTGTGTTATTCAAAAGCATATAGAATATCTGAAGATATCCATCCCAAGATTTGACTGTTTGCAGATCGGCTCCTGTGCGTGGATTTGTGGAATCACAAATTTGAGAAAATTACAGCCGTCTCTTGTCACTCAGATTCCTTAGTGTCATCCTCACTGACAGATCTGCTAATAGGAAGTGAGAGATTAAAGGCCCATCACCCAAGGACAGCGACTCTTTGTCGATTGATGATAAGGAGCAAATTTATTTGCAGAGGATACAGGAGTGGCTGAGAGGGAGTTCCAGGAGCAGTGTGCGCCGAGTGTCAGGTGACCCAGCCCTCCGATTTGTGGAACGTCGCTCGCCACATCGTCTTCTGTGACACAGTAAACGAGCGGTACACGGAGACAAGTTTCGATCGACGATGTGGCAGGGAGTATCGAGGTTTCGGGTTAGGCAGATGCGCTGGGACAGCCCATTTGCTGGCTGTCACTTCTCAAACCGCATCCAGCGCAATGCACTGCCCTGCAACAGACCTGTGACGGCTGTCATGAATATTTCCTGTTGCGCGGGTGCCATTTGGATCAAAAAGCCCTGGCCGCTCAGTCCCTTTATCACACGGCTGCTGTCCTGGCTCCTCAGCATCACAATCAAGCAGGACCAGCTCATCTCCTTTGCCACAATGCTACCTGCAGATGCAGAAAGTAGGCCATTTTTAAGTCACTTAAAATATGAAGGAATGGGGAAAATGGGACAGCATAAATTGTCATTGTAGGGTCACCTACACAATGTCGCTCTGGTGTCCCCAGTTCTATGCCCCTCTCTGCAATCTTTGCATGGCCAGGCTGAGCATTTGTCACGGAAGTGGGGCTCTGACGAATAATTCTTCAGAAGATTCCTAGCCAGAACACAACAGAAACTGGATGGCAAGTTATTTCATACAGGATGAAGGTTGACAGATCGAATGAAAGAGGATTTTGATAACGGGTAGAATGGGTCTGCAACACTTGAAGACCAGCATGATGAAGCATTCAAAGGTTGAAAGACAATTTAGTGCATCTGTCACCAAGCCAAATTTCCCGCCTCTCAGATCGTTTGTGTTTCAGTTTCTGGAATTCTGCTCTCTTTCCCTTCACATGACAGCTGCACTGTGCTGCACTTGGAGGACCAGGAACACAACAGGAAATGAAATTGTTTCTGAAGTGCCACATCTCAGACATGAACATTGAATAGGGAAAACATCACGCTGTAAGCTCCCATTTCAGATCTGCAATGAACACAGTGGGAAGATTGCTGATGGAAGCAGCACTGGTGTGAACTGTCATATTTCAATAACAGTTTAGCTGATGGTATGTTCATCTGTGACAAACTCTCAACACATGTAAAGGACATGCACAATTCATGAAGGTCACTGAGATCTGAAATAGACCCCACACACCTAGAAAACTCCAAAACTCCAAGATCTTTTGCATCCACCTCAAGACAGGAAATATAAATGCAATGCTGTTTACATGAAACTCATTATTTCAATCATCACTGTTTATATCTTGTTTTAACACTGATTTCCCCTCTAAATTCTCTCCCTGGTTTAAAAAAAAAAAAAAAAACTGTTTCTTGTTCTTTTCTACATTCTTAAGGCCCTCCCCAATTTCACTGATGTTGCTGTTTCTAAAAATGGCCATGGGTCAATCCGTGATTTTTCAGTGCCCACTAATGTGAGATCATCATGTTAAAAAAAAGACACTTCCACCCCACTTTAACAATGATGCACATATTCCATGAGGCATTATCACATGGCTAATACTTTACCAGCTACCACTCATTAAGGATGTCATAACTGCCGTACCAATCCTAGAGGTGAGAGAGATACACGTTCAGGGTGAACAGAATTGATGCAACTGGAGCAATGTCAAATGCAGGCACACAGTGCACAAAGCAGGTGAAGAGACAGAGGAATTTTCACCATGCCTGTGATTTCAGCGCCTCCTTATCTGCAGAGGCAGGATAATCCTTCTTGCCAAGGTGAATTGGATGAGGCCACCGCCTGACTGTGTGATATTTGAGTGTAATGGGAAAACGTGAGGTGGTTGAGCCGCTCAAGAGACGTCCCAGGTGGTGGATGATCCTCTCCCATTCCTTGTTTCAAGTAAGAGGGAGTGAAGCACTGAACATTAGAAATGAGAACCAGTGGGATGTTCTGACATATGGTCTCTATGACCTTGGCCAAACCAAAAACGCAGTACAAATTGGAGTCTTTGTATAAATAAGTGGAAGTAGATGACCAACCTCTGTGACTTCCTTTATTGTAAAGGCTAAGAGCAATTTGGCTAGAGATGCTAAAGGGGGTAGAGCTTCCTATAAACATTAAACTGTAAAAAAATCCAAATATTACACATAAAAGGTGTAAAATCCAAATGTTACATGTAATCAGTCCTCATCACCATCTCGACACTACAGTATAATAACTGTACAGACATGGGACCAAAAAACAAACTACATATATATATATATATAATTTACCTTCAATCAGGTATTTCTAAATGGCATTTATGATTAAGTCTAACCAGCATACAATTACCAAACACTTTAATAAGGGGATTTTAATTACACTTTCTATGGTTTTTGCAATTAGCATATTCACAATTATTGTTTAACCCACTTTATAATTATCTCACATTAACTTACTCAACATGTCAGGTTGTGCTTTAGTGAAAAATTACAGGTATCCAGAAGCTTCATAAGTGATTACAGAAGATGTGATGTACAGTAATATACTTTAAAGAATACAGTGCTCTTTGGCACTGGATAATATGCACATTGTAGCAGGTAATTAAAAGTTAGCATTTTAATATTTTGACATTAAATTATGACACCCCCCCCCCCGATTTATGATCATCTGTAAAATAAAGTGTAACTAATACAATGCTAGACATGAGCTGAACATGCTCCTACCAGACAGAACATTCTGGTTTTAAATTAACATTTTGTTCTTTGAGAAATCACCTAAAGAAACAGAGGTCCGATCCAGTAAAAATAAATCAAAGTGAGTTTATGAGGACTTTTATTCCTTTTGGACATTTGTATTCCTTAAAATTGAAAAATATATGAATCAAACCATTCCATTTCCTTGTTTTATAAACAAAACAACATATTACCCATATCCACAGAATAGACAACTAATAAAATTTCCTGCCAGCCAGTGAAGAAAACTTGATGAGTTACAGTCAGGATTTAATAAATAAGGAACCCACGGTTCCATCATCGGTCTGGCCAGGCTCTGCCAAAGGGACCATTAAGGTCGAGATTGAATATGCAAACTCGATTACAGATCCTCCATACACAATTCTTGGCTGTTTTTTTTTCCTCCCCCTAATCTGAAATAATGGACAGTGCTTTCAAGGTTTACCGCTGGATCCATCTCTACAATTTAGACTGTGGGTGAAGTTTATAACTTCTGGGAAACATTTCAGAACCGCATGACCCATAATGCAATATAATAGCTGGATGTGGTCAAATTGAACAAATGGTTGATATGGCAATAATGACCCCCGATAGCCGGTGTAGATTGTGCCAAACCCATTTTCTCAATCCTCGGGGACCATTCCAGCCTGATAAGAGGTGTTTTTCAAAGATGAAGGGCAAATCTCCTAAAGTAAGTCTTCATATCAATTAATAAGCAGCTAATAAGCAACTCTTTCCTGCAGCTGTAAATCAACACAGACATTCTGATATTAAGGCAGATTGTTCTCATTGAATCAAAATTGCATGTGTGCAGAAATATAGAAGCTGTGTGGAACAGTTCCAAAAAGCTCTGTTGGAATGAACCATTATCCTGTGGACAGACACTCGTACACATAAGCAAGGCAAACTGGTATTTTATCATTTCTCAATGCTTGAGATATTTGATATGTATAGTATGTTGAAATATGTATGCATTGAAGTAGAGGTGACATTGCCTACTTTGAAAGAAATGTATCTCTAGAGCAGAAATGTATCTCTAGAGCAGGTCACAGAGCCATCATTTTAGCACCGTGAACTATTTTCAAAGCTGAGTGATGCCGGTAATATGATCGCATGGAACAGAGGCTCTCAATGTAACACAGAGTGGTCAAATATATACAAAAGGAGTCAGATGTCTTCTTGAAACACAACTCTTCTGGAGAGCCATTTTGAACAAGTGTTGATCAGGAAGAACATGAAGAAGATGGAAAAGTATGGCTGTTGATGATTATGTTTAGATTAATTGACAGGATTATAAAAGCTTACTCTCACAGTGGGCGTCATCATCCCCCCAAATAAGTTTCTATTCTGAGAGAAAAAGGGGCTTTCTCCTGACAATCCCTTAATTTTGCATGCCATAAATCTGTAGATGTTCCATCTAGAATTTCATGATTTCAATTCTATTTCAATGGTAGTCTTGCTTTTCTCCTTGGATCTTGCAGCTTCATGCCTAATAAAATGTCTCTACTCTTCTCATTCTTTGTTTTTATTTTATTTTATAACAATTCCATTCTTTATGGTCAGTCTCAAAATCCTTCATGCCATCTAGAAGTTTTTCCAAACTTAGCCACCTCCTTCAGTGCCAGTTTTAGGACAGTCAAACCTCCCCTAATTTCTCTTATGTACTCTGCATTCTCCTTATTTCCAGAGTAAGGTCCTCACCAGATTCATTTCCTAAAGTTCATAAACATAAATTCTGCACCTGGGATACTGGCCCAAGAATTGTTCTAGGAACATAGCAAAAGTCTGATTCGCTTGCTAGGTTTATTTCCTCTGGAGCTCCTTGCCAGAGTCAGGTAGAGATGTAGGCCTGGATTTGTGTATACTGCAACATGCTTTGTCCTGCTTCCTTTGAGCGTTCATGAGCCAAATGCACTTAAAAACCAGCAATTCTGAAAGGTTTGTTTCAGACTTCAGCTAACCTGCATGTAAGGTGTCAAACTGTAAATGTCATGTTTAGCATGCTAAAGTGAACTAATATGATTTAAAGTTTCAAACATTCCTTTATTTCATACTATTTTTGACAACTTGTGATGTAGAGTCCCATTGTTGGCGCATTTACCATCTGAACACAGCAAGCCTTGTTGACTACATGGTTTGTTTGGTGCAGGACAACCACCATGCTTTGAGGGCTCACATGGAAAATGTGAAAATACTGACTGAGATCAAATACATTTACTTCTGATTCAATGGAAAAGGGAAATGTATTATTCTGATAAACTGTAAAAGTCAGTACAAACATGAAAGGGAGACTTCTCTTGCCATTAGGTGGATTTGTACACTTCATTTATGATGTAGGGAACAACTCAAAATGCATTTCTGAGCTTTTGTGTTGCTTTAAAATAAGATATACTAAACCAAGCCTGTGTTTTTCTTTTTTCTCCAGGCTTCTTTTATTGGACACAGGCTTGACTGATAAGCTTCATTTGCATGTAGCTGAGCCATCAATTTCACCTCACCTACCACTCTTTCTGTGCAAAATGCACGGAGCAGTCGTGAGCTGGAGTCATCTGGCTTTGCGGAAAGCCTTCATCACTTTTGTAGTTTGTCTATTGCATGGTATAATGAACTGTGTGTGTGTGTGTGTGTGTGTGTGTGTGTGAGAAGCCTTGACGTTTTAAGATTAATTCATATTACTGTGAAATGTCCTGAGTATTCAGCTTCTACTTTAGTATTGTGTGGCAAACCTTGGCAGATTTCATGAAATTCATCTCAGCTATCAAAAGGAGACCAGAAAGAAATTGACTATGCTATTAGTAGGTTGTGTCGCATTGGCAGATGTTGTTAATGGTAAGATTGGAAAACATTTTATTGGATCATAGTCAGCCTCAGCTGGCTCCATGCAAGGCATTAAACTGCATTTTAATTAAACAGGTTCCTCTCGGTAATAATCCTTTGGGAAATCAGCTCAACGAAATTATATCAACAAAGTATTGATATCGTAATGTTCATTATAAGCATACCCTACTATTATAATTTCTTGAAACTACCCAAACTATACAATACGTGATTATTATACTAGTTATTGTTTCTCAAAGGGCCTACAATCAATTTCCAGATTGAAAGTTTTACAGCCAAAAATAGCACAATCAATATGTATGTGCAAAATGTGTAGATACAATTTACATATTTCAGTTACCCTGTTAGTTGTTTAATATTTTCTTGTTTTCCCTGAAAAAATTGTCAGATTAACATGCAAGAATATTTGAAAGCATGAGCCTTTCTGCTCCCTCCAGGTTTTTCCTGAGTATCATTGGGAAGTGCCTCTCACCTTTAACATCCAATGCTAATGTTCAGACAGCCCCTGTGAAAGCCATGTTTTGCCATCTCGTATTAAGGCGGTCATCTCGTAATTTCAGTGCTGGGAGTAACAGTGCTAATTCAAAGCACAGCCTCTTAAGCATGCCCTCTGTGATGACGACAGGCACCTTGTGGAGACACACGCATCCTCCAGACACACCAACTGTCACCCATGGGTGTGTTAGGCCACAGGAAGAGCTCATGCTGACTCTGGCACAATCCCTCATGGCTGTCGCCTTTTAGGGTCAATGCACTGACCGATGCACTGTACAGACACATACACACACACACACACACACACATTCTCACAGGTCCTCTAAACATACAACTCCTGAGTTGCTCCTTTTGAGTGCCAGATCACACACACAATCTCGTTCTAAATGTGGTGCTTCTCAGGCTCCAGAGGCATCTTTTGGGTCTTTGTGCTAATGGTGCACAGCATAGGCATAGACGTATCATTCCGCTTAGCGGGTATGTCTGGCACATGACAGCAACAGAGAAAATGTGCTTTAAAGACCCGCTACACCTGTACCAAGGTCCCCTCTAAAAGGCCATGGCCTCCAGAAAGCCTAAACGTTCAGCCAATGAATGCACCCTAAAAGGAGACAGAGGAAGAGCGGGGTTTGTGCAGGGAGGAAGGGAGGATGTTTTTTAGGTCCACCAGGCTGGTGAACAGGAATGGTGGGGGGTATTGATGCACTGTGTTAATATGATCCATTGTTTGCACTGACTGGGTATCATTTTGTGGAACAACCATTAAAACTGTCAAACTCTTTATTAGGAAAACCTGGCTGTTCGTGTTACCCTTCAGATCAGCTAACTGGAAATGAAACACTGTCTACAACACATTAGATAGCTGTCAGCTTTTATGTCAGCTTGTATTTGTAATAAGGAAAAAGCAGGGAAAAGACATATGTGAAAGGACACTTGCGGTAGGTTGCGATTGATTTTATCATATGAGATCACAGTGACTTTGTGATGCAGTTTCAGATATAGTACCTGTATCTTTTTCCATATTGCTTTGGGCAGCAGGCACTCTGTACGCTGTTGTGCTATGAAAAAGACATTAACCTTGCTCTTGTTCTCCTTGTCAAAATATCATCATGTTTTTTTTTTTTTCAGAATAACAAAAACAAAAACAAATGGGGCTCAGTTGCCCTTCCTTTTTTTTTTTTTTGACGAGTTGAAATCAGTCAGAGCTTCAAGGCAATCAATATGTTGTGCCAGCTGAATGTTTTATTTTAGCAAAATTAAAAAAAAAAACATTGGAACAGGAGTTAACTCTCAGAGACTCTCAGAGAACTCACCTGAGGTCAGACCATAGTCCTTACCAGCTTATCAACTCTGCAACTTTACTGTCTCATCAAAGCAAGGGCACCATTTAATCCTGTAACCAATCAGATCTTGCCATGATGTCATGTGGGTACACAGACAGAGCAGGTGGAAGGCATGGAGATTCAAGCAGGATATGAGTTTGAATAGCAACTCAGCTCTCCTTATGTGTACCCACCCTGTTTAAAGTCCTTGTCCATTTTTATCTACCCCCAGACCCCCCTCAGCCAGACTCTATTATCAGACACACACTCCCAGGCTTTTGGTCCTGCTCTCCCAACAGCAAGGTGTTTTCCCCAAAAGTGTCTCCTGAGAGGACACCAGTTTATCAATTCCTGTACAACAGACTCTGACTTCACAGCCCCCATTGGAAGAGGCCATGAAATCCTCCCTCTTTAAAGAACGACAAAGACGAACTTTCTGTGGTGCCGGGATAAAACTTGGAAGGTGGGCTTCCCCTTCATCTAGCTACCGATAGCATTTTCTCGCCAGGGCCCTTGAGTGAAATGGAAATTTTACCACAAGCCTTGTAAGGGAAAAGTTTCCCCTCTCCTTGAAGAGAAGTTTATGGCAGTCTCCCCTGGACCTGCACAGCACTTCCACTCTCAGTAATGCTGTTAGATCTTCCTTTGCTTCTTGCTCATTCTGAATTAATTTACACAAAATTTTCTTTGCAAAAGAAGAGGCAAAGCTGGTGCGGACCCCTCTCTCTTCCTCTCATTTTCTCTATCTCTTTCTCTCTTTCTCGTATCCCATCTCTCTGTCTTGTTTTCTTTCTCTCTCCCTCTGTCTTTTTCATTAGTAACTCTTAAGTGGTGTGTTCGATATAAGGGAACAAGCAATTTCAGAAGTGAGAGTGGATTTAAATGATTTGTGATTCCGTTTCATTCACCCTCTTGTGCTCTGAGATCATTGCTGGCACCAGAAAGCACACAAAGAGGCTTTTACCTTCTCTCAAAGGGGAAATGGGGAGCTTTGCCTCTCAGGACGTCAAATGTTCATGTTTGAATTTGGAATCAATTTCCGCTATCCAAAATGTATCCTTCCAATGCTCATTGTAATCTAAGCGTTTTCCGTTCAGAGAAATGCAGTGCATGAATGGCTTGGTTTGTAGAGACATTGCAAAAGAGGGACATTTCCCAAGTACCAGAGCTGTGCAGAGTGCACTGGTGAATGTATGATGTCATCTTTTTTACATATTAATGGTTGTGTAAGAGCAACCAAAGCTACTTTTCTGGTGTATGTGCATGAACAGTATTTTTAGGGACATACTAGAGAGTGTTTGAGCATGGTGCGGTAAGAATTTCACAAACCTATTGTCTGGTTATGTCTAGGAAAGCTAAACTGCCTAACATGTCATAATATTTAACAAGTTATGACATAATACCAATGGGATGATTCTGTGTGGAGTTCTGCCAAAGTTAAGTGGCATAGGAAGCTTCTTTAGCCATGGGTTGCTCCTTAGAGGGAAGGAGTATCCCCAGCTCAGTTGCAATCTTTTGTAATTTAAATAATTATGACTGCTGAGTTCACCCTATGAACTGGATGTCAGTGGTAGTCAGGCTTGAAAGGTGCATTTCCTAGAGTATAGAACCCGCACAAGTGCATTAATTACATTCTGACTGCCCCTGGTTTGTGCGCAATTACAGGACTGGGTAAGTGCAATGTTCCAGAATCCTTAAATTAATCAGTCATTGAAAAGGAACATGTCCTCCAAGAGTGCAGTACGGCACAGTTACAGTACATTGTCTGTGACCTGGTCATGTCCTGAAATTGCTCAGAATTATACAGCACAATGCTGCTTTGTGCGATCCTGGTTTCTGTAATCCTAGTGATTACCCGGTCCTGGGTCATCCCCTTCATTCTGTGCTCATCCTTGTACATCTAATGAAATTCTGGACTGAGCATTTTATCCCTCTGTGTTGTGCTCTTTATCTCGCAGTCTGTAGGACTGTAGACTGTATGTAAACCCAATGATTGAAGAGCCTGTGGAATTTAATACTGGCAATCCCTTGATTTATTGCCAATTTTATCAGATTAGCAATGAAACAGTCATTGTGATTTGAGGGGTAACCTTGTTGGTCTCAGGGCACTAATGCAAGTGAGACCACAATGTTGTCTTAGGGTTCCTCTCCAAGTGAGACCACAATGTTGTCTTAGGGTTCCTCTCCAAGTGAGATCATAATGTTGTCTTAGGGTTCCTCTCCAAGTGAGATCATAATGTTGTCTTAGGGTTCCTCTCCAAGTGAGACCACAATGTTGTCTTTGTTTTCCTCTGGAAGTGAGATCACGATGTCGTCAGTGCTGTCTGTATAAAGTCTTCACTGACTGATGAGCGCCGCACACTTGCCTGATGTGTCTGCACAGTAAAGATGGGATAAATCTTTGTTTTTACAACCAGCCTGCTGCTCTTTTTTGTAATACATTTTAGTTATCTCCCTCTGTTATATGTTCATGTACAGTATCTATATTTGTCTGCTGATTATTCTGCAAATCCAGTAATTGAATTATTTTTATGGATCATAACTCAGTGTAGCCTGCTGAACAGAGGCACACAGTACATGAAAATATATCAGTGCAATTTAATAGTAAATAAAATAATTTATTAGTCAGTGTGGTACTCCTCCATAAACTAATTGTATTTTACTAAAAAATAGGGGAAAATGTCTCCCACAGAAACTAGTTAAACAAATCTTTCAACTTTACACGTTGCTGTTTGGTTGCTCTTTGGTACAATTATGAGGTTGCGTGCATGTCCAAGGACACAGTGTATATCTCTAAAACTCATGAATATGTTTTCCTTGCTGTTGTCAATTAAGTTTAATATCTAATTGGAGCCTGAAATGAATGTTGTCTGGGAGGTTGGTATGCATTTGGAGACGTAAACCCTGGGGAAGGTTTTGGTTGGCGGTGCTAAGCACACAGAATAATTGGATGTTTTGAGACACATTTACCTTTTTTTCACATCCCTGCTTGCCCTTGAAGAGAATGTGTTTCTGAAATGCATGGGCAAATTGGCATTTTAGGATCTCCTTCACTGCTGTAATTTTATTATACTGAGCTCTGGCTTTATGCTTTCTGGGTATGACGCAGCCAAATTACATATGGTACAAAAACTGGAATTTGGTCTCTATAATCATTTTGATTGATGAAGGTGAGGCAATCGAAATTCTTTTTTTCTCTCTCTTGAAGTCCTTAACTCAATTTTTCTACACATAATCTTTTTTTTAATAGAAGCTCTATCTACATGGTGAATGCGGCCTACTGTTTTATGGAGGAAGGACCCCCCGCGGGGAATGCTTTACGATAAGTTTCATTAATTAAACATGCTCTCGGTTTTGAATATAGCACCTCTTTGAATAAATAATGAATTCATCAGGCAGAGGAGATGCGTGGAGTGCGAGGGACAGAGAGGAAGCAGAGATTGTGGCATAAGGCAGGCAGGTTTCTGTCAGAGGTTTCCTGTTTTGGCCAAGTTCACACTTATTAGAGTTTGCTGCTGATTGCACCTCAAGGCAGCCATTTGTCTCGGGTGTCAATGATATCGGAGGCCAGTACTCTGCCAATAATGATTATCACCATTGCTGGGGGGAAGTGTGGCCAAGGCGAACTCTCCACTGGTATGTCATTGGCTGTTTGCGGCACCTACAGCTTCATCAGTACTCTCCACCTGAAAGCCATTATTCATTTATCCATATGACTAGTATCCATTGAGGGTGTTTACACCTAGAACTAAACAAAAAAGGTATTTCTCTGGACATTTTTCACACACTATTGGTATATAAGGTATATAAGGTGTATATAAGGTAGGTTATGATAAACAAGCAGAAATTATGCATAATGCAAGTTCTCCAGGTGTTCTGGCATCCAGAGAAGTGAATACTACTAAATGACAGGACACATTGCTTGTTGCAGCTTACTAGCATACATATACTGAGACTTCCATATTTATTATTTGTGAACAATAAGACTTTGTTCTGTACAATACTATTAAGATTAAAACAGAAAAATATCCAATATATAAATATTTTGTTATTGTGTCTTTTATCATTATTTAAACAGGGGTATGAATATATAAGGAGGCCACTATGTATGTGTGTGTGTGTGTCTATGTGTATGCATAAATCTTTCAGATTTCCGGCCCTGCAGCCTGCTTCCCTGAGAACTAGTGTAAAGGTTAACCAGGGTCCTGGCTTCTTGTGCAGTTCAGGTTGCGAAGAAATTGATATGGCCCACAGATGAATGGAGTGTGTGGCCCACATCTTCCCAGTACATTACTCGATATTGCCCCGGCATTCATCATTCATGAGGACTGACCCGCAAAAAAAGTGCATGTGTGATATTCAATCAGTGTTCATCACCCACTGAATAAATTCTGCTGGAGGCATGGCGGATGCACCGTCCTTCAATTATTCACCGGGACCACCGCGACATAATGAGAAGGAAGCTGCATGCCAAGTGCAGCCGGCATTTTGTGACATTCCATTTGTTGTCTGCAAGCAAATAGTCACAGACCTTGAGGGCTAATATTTTATTATCCCTGCTGTTGGTTTTCTATGTGTAACGTGGCATGCATGTATTATGATGTCACGAAAGTGCCAGGATGGAAAAGAAACATCGTCTGCAACCCAAAAGCTGTGGGTTCAGACCTCAGGTAGGGTGCCGCTGTTGTAACTTTGAGAAAAGAACTTCACTGGAATCGCTTCAGGAAGTATGCAGCCACAAAAATTCAGTATCTTCTTGATAAAATGTGGCATGTGTACGTAACCCTACATGAGGGCATCTGCTACATGAGGGGATTCTGTAAAAAAAAAAAGAATAATAAATAAAAATACTAATGGGTACACTTCACAACTGTCTGCCAAAAAGTCACATGAATGTTGATACCAAGGAGTGTGAGTCAGCATATCAGTCAGTGTAATCTTCTAGCAGACCAAGACCTTTCTGGAAATGGAAAGATCTGATGATGTCATTTGCCTAGATTTCCTGGAATAATTCAAAAGTACTCATTGTGCAAGTTCTCCTGTGTCCCCTACAAAGGCTTTGGTCTGTATTGCCATGTGAGCCAGCGTGAGCGGGTCAGCCGGCGTTTGAGATACCAGCAGAGATCAGGAACGCATAGCTGACACTTATTAATGACTTCATCAGTATGCTCCAGGAAACCCTGGGAGACGAGCTCCGATCAGAGGTCAATAATTCATTAGCAACTTGGCAGTACGTGTTTGAACCACTGAATTAGAGCGACGAACTGTTGGAAAATGCTCCAGTTGTGATCCTGAAAATGTTGCTTTCATTTGGGGCGACGCCGAAGGATTATGGACTTAATGGCGAAGACACACATCTCTCTTATTGTGAGTGTTTTTGTCTTCAATGAGAGGGACATTTTACATAGCTTTGATATGTGCAGGAAATCCACCCTTAAGGGAGCAGATTGCTTCAGTGATTTCAGCCCTGAATTAGTTTCTCCAAAAGGGATTGGGTTAAACCACTCGAGACATTGCCTTTGTAGTAATGCATGAGAGTAATTCTTAAGAAACCAGTACCTTACCTTATTTACAGAGAAATCTGATTCATTTGGGAAGGCAAATGACACACATGAAAAGACCACATATCAGCTTTCTGATGGGAGAAAAACCAGGCCACCATTTCTGGCTCATCCTGGAGTCCCATCTAGCCAAACTCACAATTCTCTTTCCTCACATCCAATAGAAATAAAAGGATACTTTAGTGCCATTCACAGTGGATTTCATTATCTGCAATACTGTGCAGTAGTTTGTGCTGTTATTTTAGTCTAGTGTGAATGGGACAGCTGGGTCATTTTCACCCTTTGTAAGCACACCGGTCAGAAAACCTACTGTGTATTTTATCAGTTACCAGAAACGTCAGTAATTTTAGCACAGGATAATTCCACACCTAGCTTGTGGCCTAATTAAATGTACTGTGTTAACAGGCCACTGTCTCTAAAATAAATTATTACAAAAACTGGGTCTCCTGAGCTTTTCAGGAATTGCAATTCAAATATGGGAGACCAGTGAAATGTTATAAATGACTGACCTCAGTAAAAGCTACACAGAAACCAGTCAATGTTACATTTGCTCATGTTACATTTCAGTACAATGCCTCGTGCTTTTATCTATGCTATGAAATAAATTTGCACCTATACTGTGTGAGGTCGCAAATTATCTTCCTGTCAGGTACTCCGTGGTTTCATCCTTGTTCCGTTCACTCAGACCTGCCACTCCTAAAAGGATTCTCTCCTAAATTTGAAGTTGGCGAGCATCTCTCCAGCATTGGCTGTAATGCAGTATAGTGTAATGCGTCTAATGAAGCAGATCAAAGTGAGCAGCTCCCGGGCTTCTAATGAGGAGCTCAAAGTTGGACGGCGGCAGATTAAAGTGGGCCATGGAGTGTCTGCACACGCTGTCACACGACAGCCTCCTCCCCAAGGAGAATAATGAGATCTCAGGCAAAGGAAACAGCCTCCACAAAAGCAACACTCGTAACAAATAAACAAAAAACTGCGCAACAGGTCAGACCAGAATGCCAGTGGTGGAGTGGATTAGACTCTAGACCTGTGGGCTTGAACCTGGGAGAGACACTATTGTTGTATATTAGCTCTTTTGCCATTATAAAAGATAGTTTACTACATTAAAAATTGTAAGTGGGGGTAAAATAATAGAGATACTCTGATGTTTGCCTTACCATATCTACTGACTGATGTGTGATGCTCATATTTCAGTAAACTTGTTTCCTGTGTAAATACTCTGAAAAATCACATCACCTGGTAGCTGTACCTTATGATCTTCTCAGCGATATCTCACATAACCATGGTGTATCCCTAACTGTAAGTCACTTCAGACAAAGCCACCTACAGTGCATGATAATAATAAACAAAAGGTAAAAGAAATTGCAGTTGGATTGCAACTCTGTTCCTTCTGTGACAGGTCAGATTTAAAACAATCTTTTCCCATCTCGGTCAATCCTGCACCTGCATAAATACAGCTCATAATATGTGCTGTTTTGTTTCATTTATGGACTGACGTCCTCAAAGCTTGTGTGTCTTATTTTCTGCTCAGCCCCACAGCAGCCCGATTGAAACTTTTGCTCCTCGTGTTTAAAGCCACCTGGACGTCCCAGGCCATGAATAAGCAGCGGAAAACAGCGGGGTGTGCAGGTGGGCATCCGCAAGGCAATCCGGGCCACGTCTCCCAGGTAATGCCTTACATCTATCATTCAGCCTGGATCCAGGCCAGGGGGGGCTGGGGGGAGCTCTCACAAAGAGGCTGACCGAAAACGCAAACAGCTCTGGCCTCGCCCAGGGAGGAGGCTCCAAGCGCTAGCATCTGACAGAGGGACAGTGCCGCATGTGGCGGCGGAGGCAGGCCCCTGGGTGAGCTTGATCTATGGGAGTGGAGACGCAGAGGCGCTGCAGTCACACTCCTTCGGATAGTTTGCCGTCATGTAATTAATATTCATGGAGGAGAAGGTGAGGATGTGCTTGGGGCTGGCTTGACTGACAACCCCCCCCCCCCCCCCCCCCCAACGTCCCCCACCCCCTCCACACTACCCCCATAGGCCCGACCTTTTCCCTTGCCCTTAAGCTCTGCTCTCATTCAGGAAGTGATCACCATTTCTACAGCTCTGTTATCCCAGAGAAGCACGCTGTGTCAAGATTTGGCACGACTGTACAGAGGGCCCTCTCCACTCTCAGGGGGATATGCTCTAGAGATCCCTGCACATGGGGAAAATCTATGAATACCACATTTTCAGTGTAAAACAATATTATAATACAATAAACAAGTCATTAATATGCACTGTAGGTTACTGTAATAATGTTATAAACATCTGTTAAAGGTAAAATAATTGAGAGAGAGCATGAAGCCATATATGACAGGGGTGAGATGTCATGGTTTTGGTTGGGATTTACGAAAAGTAACCAAGGGCAGCATGCCCCACCTCAGATCTCAACCAAAGTAGTGCTGGTCTCTTCCTGCCACGACCTGCTGTCTCGAGAAAAGAGTGAAGGTTTTTAGTGGAAGCAACCAAGGAGAGCACATCATCACCAGACAACACCTGGCGAAAAACAGGCAGGGAGTGGCGAGAGAAGACCCTGCATTCAGCTTTAGCAGTCACAATCAGGGGGAGGCAGAATTTTTTTGACATCAGGTCCCCCATCCACTGCACTGATGATGAACAATATCTGAAAAATAATATTTGTGATGAGAACGCAAGCAGAATGTTAGCTGTCTGTAAGAAAGAGAAACAGTTTTTTTGCAGTATTACACCTTAATGAGGAAATAGATGGTTCTGGACATTTTATTCCTTTCTCTTAAAATTGTAGGGTGGCTTGGGCCCATCATCTTTACCATGTGTCTCTGCGAGTGAAATGATTCAATGGAAGTTAGTCTTCTCCCATAAGCAATGTTTTCAGCGCTGCATTTCTCTAAACTGTGCAGTAAGTAAGCCAATACAAAGCTTGAACATCAACAACAAAGCTCCACACAGGAAGCCCGAGTGGTAATGAACAGTTGCCTGGTTACAGGATAAGCCCTTTCTTGCACCCCCCCTCCCCTCCCTCTGCACAGTCGGTTATCTAGCACAAGGATGATCTTGGGTTTCTTGCGCCCCACCAGGCCTGATATAGCAGTAATCATTCCCTCTGCATTTATCTAAATGGATGTCTGACATTTCAAGGCCTTCTGCCAATATTGGGGCTGCTGCTAGCTTGATATCTGATACAGGAGGGAAAAAGAAGATGGAATGATGTTCATATTCAAAGGGGGTCCGTTTAGAATGGACCAGGTCATCATGATTATCACATTTTTTTTCTTATTTCAATTGTGTACATTACAACACAGTAATTCTGCACAATTACACTCCTCAGACAGACCACAAATCTACAGAAAGATTAAAAAGCACACCCCGTTGAGCAGGCACTTGATTTATTTTAGGAGTCGAAATGCAACTTGATTCACTCTCTCTCTCACTCAGACAACATAAGAAAAGGTTGCCATTTCAAATCTTCAAAGCTTCTTTTAAGTATGGAATATTTTGTTCTTAGGGAGGATTTTGAATAGAGCAATATATGCATATCTTTACATTTCAGCACAGTCAAAACCCAGGCGCAGACGTTATTTGTTTGGGGCTTGCTGATCACAGTTGAGGAGGATCAAAACATTTGGAATCAAACTGACAACAGATAAGTAATTAACCGGTCTGGCTGCGCGCTTTCTGTACTTGCCTTAGGAAATGCCTTTAAATAATCCAGCACCCAACAGCTATCAAAGCAGCTGCTTGATCAATTAGTCTGCATGTGTGCATATTGAGGTAGGAAAAATGACCCTCTGGTTTTTGGGCTTGGTTATGGTGGAGGTCGTGATAACAGCATGGTGGTGTGCAGGCAAGTTCTAACTGTTCCCCCTCCAAGGCCTTGGAGAGGGACCCCTGCCTATTCTGATCAAATGATGCTTCGGTCTTTTTTTTTGATCAGTGATAGCAAAACAGAGCTCAGCAGTAGAGCCATAACTAGACTCTAACATAATGACACACCCAAAATATTTGGGAGGTACTGATCTTAGAGCTGTTCTCTTTCCCTTGGGGCTCCACAGCATGGTACGCATAGCTCATTGTGTATCCCAGCTACAAAGCAATAGGTGACTCTGTAGGTATCCTCTAGAAACTGTGTGCTGAGCATGCTGTTGATCAGAGCCGGGGATATCCCTGCAGTCTGCTATTACAGTGATCACCTGTGATTTCCAGGTGGATTATGGTGGAGGCGTCTGATTGTTTTACATAACACACATAAACACACATAAACACACACACACACACACACACACACATAAGCGTGCACCCACATTTGTGGCTGAATCAACACGCTGTGATGACTCGGGTGAAATTAACTGCAAAGCAAACGAGGGGCATGATATTGAAAGCCAAAAAAGTGATTGATTTTGCAGTAAAAAGTGGGTAAACTGAGAAAGATTGATTCATTTCTTTGTTTTTTGCCTCTCTTTCTCCCCAGAGGTTGAATGTTGTGTGGGCCTGCCTCGGCAGTTTACAATTGCTTGCTTATTGTGGAGTGCTCAGGGAGGCTTAACTGCAATCGGATGTGCTGTGGGTCCAATTCTGCCGCACTTTGTGGATACAGCAGAACAAATTTGTTTTAAAAGATACAGAAGACAAATAGACAGTGGTCGTATCAGCAGTGTGAAGATGTGGGAAGGGCCTGATCCAAAAAGAAGAGCTGTTGGGCCTGTAGCAAGATGTTTACATTTGCTATTCTGTAAAGCTCTTGGGAGACTTCCAATCAAGTGATCAATAATGATACATATCACATTGGTGTGATTGCTTAAAGGGGATTCTAGATATGAAGGCAACAGAACATTCAAAATGTAGCTTTTTCAAAGGAGCTGCTAGCAAGGCTAATAGAGGATTAACAAAGTTTGTGAGGAAAAATAATCTGTCATTATGTCTTATTCAAGGACACACGTGTGTACCAGGAGCATTCACTGCCTTTGATTGTCCAGCATCTACACACTGAACTGAACAAAGAGAAACATTAAATTAATTAAAACAACCAGACAAGTCCTTCTGTTACTAGCTTCCTCCAAGTTCAAATATAAACGAAAATGAGGCAAATACAATTACAGCACCAGTCAAAAGTTTTTGCACACCCAATTAAGATAATGGGAAACATGCATTCAAAGACATTTTGATCTAAAGACTCATGCTTAACTACTTGAAATTTGTTTCTTAGAAAATTATAAATAGTGAAGTTGATGCCTAGGTATGAATTTATTCATAGGTATTAGGTATTCATAGGTATTAATTTCTTTCCAAAAATTTTTAATTAATTTTTTTTTTGCCTGTTTTGAAGAATCAAAAATATAAGATAATTTTGATTTGTTTATCACACTTTTTTGGCAACTGCATAATTCCACTTGTGTTATTTCATAGTTTTGATGTCTTTACTATTATTCTAAACTGTGTAAAACAGTAAAAATAAATAAAGAAAAGTATGTCCAAACTTTTGACTGGTAATGTATTTGTCTAGCTTTAAAAAAAATAAAACCTTATTAAGTGGACTTGATTTCAGCCTGTGTCAGATAACTTAACCTGTGAGTATATACATATTATCTGCAGGAGCAGTCAGGATGCTGCTACTAGTGATAGATAATTCCATATTGCACTGGATTATTCTTCCTGGTAGATATAGACCTACTCTCTCATGCATCAGACACAGGGACAGCTTTCTGGATGCTTCTGTGATCTGAGCTCCTCTATCTTACACTTTTGCGCTAACTTGTGTGCTTTCAGTGATCAGGCACAAACAAAAATATGTCATTGCAGGGAAGGCTACTTAAAATGCTAATTGGAAACTTTATCCCTCATGCATGTTCATGGAGTGCATTAGCCTTCATCACAATAACAATTAATGAACTCTAGATAATTGTCATAATGAACTGGTAATCATTTCAAATGATTTGGGTTTTTTTCTTTTCTGTCTCAAATTACTTTCATGCATGGCGCTGCATGCTCTTCACCTACTTTCAGATAGCAATGTTTTTTTTACTCCCCAAAAATATCCTCAGAAGAATCATGCCAGCAATGAGGAAGCGCAAAGGTAATGGAACGTGGTATCAGTGTTACACAGGAGGCTTCCCTAATTGGCTTTTTTTTGGAGTCATATAATGCTCATTTATTTTATGGCAATGGGCTTGAGGAGTTTGGTCCAAAAGCGATATTTCTTTGTGCTTTTGGGGCAGAACGACAAATGTAGTTGGCAAACCAAGGCGACAGATTGGCATTCAGAAAAAAGGAGGGAATAAAGTACAACAGAGAAAATCTGATAAAAGGGAACAGCAGGGAGAGCGACAGTGATTGCATATGCAGCTCTTAGTCCTGCTTAATGTTATTCACTGCTTTACTGTATTATAAATACAGTCGCTGCATGTACATGCCGTACACAAAGGTGTTGATTGGCTTTGTGTGGAAGTCTTTCAGGGGGGACAGTCAAAGTGAGAGCTATTGTCTGCCACAAGAGCTGCTGCCTCCAGTGCCACCACAGTGCCACCACAGTGGAAAAGAGGGCAGCCAGCAACCAACAGCTCGAATAGAGACATCTGACACAAGAACCCAAAGAATCCATTAGCCAGGCGAAGGGTTTCACACTCTCATTACAGTTTTGCTCTTTTATTTATACGCTTGTCATATTTAATTTATGGTCCTTGATTAGTTAATAAGAGAGGACAGGAGGGGAAAAATGAATCCAATCTGAATGAGAAAAGGTAAAAGTCCATACTCCATTAAGAATATCTTATTAATCTATTTGTGTGAAGTCATGACATTCAGTCATGACTTTACAAATTAATCCAATCAGCCTTATTTCTGTGCTGACACTTTCTCACACTCTCTTTCTGAAAAATCTTTTGGGCCTTTTCTAATTAGCCCTTGCACTCAGAACTGTAAATTTGCACATTTCACAGATAAATATTTACAATACGATCCACCTTACTTGGCCATATGCAGCTATTCACACTGCATTGCATTTTAGGCTGTGCGTTTGCATGGATGTGCTTTTAGAAAAAAAAATTGAACTGTCAATCAATTACAGTCATTAACTCAATCCAGCCTGTTTTTCTGACTAAAACATATGAGTCGTCATTTGGGGTCCTTATCTGGCACCACTGACCTATGCTTGAGGGGCCACAATCCATGCAGAAATTTATGGTAAATTAAATACAGCATGAGATGAAACTGTGTGCTTTGTCAAGTTGATTAGATTTATGTTTACCAATTGCATTTACTTCACTTTGTATTGATCATTTTAAGTCTCTTGATGCTACAAACTCTTCCTTGTGTAATTTATATAGAAATTAATTTTCATAAGGACTGCACTTTATTTCTGCTCTAAAATGGGTTTACCACTGTAACAGAATAGAGCATATAGTGTTTTCAGAATTAGACCTCAAACCCAACTGTAAGACCATGAATGTTTTGCATGGTTTGTTTGGATGTTGTTATGTTTGCAGGTGATATCTTGCAAACATTTTTAGCAGGATGAGACTTTATAATGAGCTTTAACAAACGTGGGTGTGACCTCTCAGCATTTTAGTATGGTAGTCAGATGTGAAGCTGCTGTGAGCCGTGTCTCTGTTTTATCGGGCACATGGCACAATAGGGATTGTTTTTCCCATTTCTCCAGCTGGCAGAGGCCTTGATATTTTCATGATCATGGAAAGGTTTCTTCTTTACCCCTGCAAGGGTGACAGCACAGCTGTTCTGCCTAATTATTTTGGGGTTATTTAGGTCTGCTGCCTCAAGAGGGAACAGATCCTTTGTACTTGTGAACCAACCTTCAGTGCCATACCTGTGAGAGACTGCCTCCTTCAAGAAGGGGGTTAGGCTGGTAGCCAGGAAGGACAGCAGAGACAGGGAATTGCAGTGGATAATGCCCTGTCAGAAAGGGTGCTCCAACCACATCATTGATAAAGTAGCATTTTCAAATAGATGTCGGGTCTGTGTGTGTGTGTGTGTGTTTGTGTGTGTGTGTGTGCGTACGCAGGAAGTGAGTAGGAATCATAGCTGCTAAGTACCGTACAGACAGGGACTATGAAGTGGCAGAGAGGTAAACAACAGGACATTCATCATCACCTTGTGCCCTTTGTCTCACAGACTGATTCCTAACTGCTTTGTGCGGCGACAGTATTTGACATATAGCGTGCGCTGTAAAAATGGCCTTTCCCCCGCTTGTGTTTCCATGCAACGACTCCAAGTAGAAGAAAAAGATAAGACTTACTCCTGGCTTAGTGAGTCATTGCCATCTCTCTGACAGACCAGACTCTCACAGGAACAAATGCAGCAAATGGAAAACAGCGTTAGCGTGTCTTTTATTTGACAGAGAGGACACAACTCTTATAGGCACTTGTAAATATCGTCTCAGAGGTGAGTGCTAATCGGACTGTAAGGTTTCTAGGAAAAGGTCATTGACAAATCTCTCATTCTCACACATATTCTGCATGAGGTTTCATTTCTGTCAAAGATCTGACATGAAACAAACACAAACCATACAGCCTAGAGTGTTTTCAGGGAGGCGCTATTGAAAGTGGCTGAATAGACACAGTGTATTAATCAATACTCTGATTAATGTACTACGAGGTACATCTGATTCTGTTCTGACAGCTTTATACCACTGGGATCGAAGGTGTCTGAATTCATTTTGGCGTGATGTCATTTTTAAAGCTTTATGAGTGAACTACACTGTTGGTGGGAATTGCCCACTACAGATATTTTTTTTGCAATATTTGTAGTAGCTCATTAGGATTGGTTAGGTCTACATTACTACTTCTTAAACCCACAACTTTTCTTTCGTGTGGGATCAGAACCATGCTTGTATGAGCCATACATGTGAAGTTATGAGCTGTTATTTAGAAGAAAGACAAAATGATGAAATGATAAAATGATAAAAATTATAGAATTGATAAAATGATAAAAATAAAAAAAGAGGAGGTGCGGAGGTGCTGCAGAATGGCATTGATTTGGGCATGTCATGGCATTATGCTGTATTTAAAATGCATGACAAGACATGGAATGTTCTTTCAAGTGTTAAAGGCTGTTACAAATAATAGCATTTTTTTGTCATTTCCATCCAAATTAGAGGGTGGAAGAGTTTTTAATCTCAGCTAAGAGCCGCCCCTGAATAATGTTGCTGTTTCTTCCAATTTTCACGCTTCCTTCTGGTTGGATATTTATCTTATTTTCTGCCTTAAATCTTGCTTTAAAAAGCTATTTAGATTCCCATTTCCCCTACAGGTGTTTTTGTCTAATTTTGTGTTGACTGAACTAATATTGCCATTGTGATAGTCAGCATGCGCGTTTTCCAGCAAATTAATCTGCAGATGCAAATGAATTCTTAAGCTCTGCACCCCTGCCGCCCGACCCCGCCCCACTCCTTCTGGGGTTTATCTCCGGCAGAATGAAATCAGGCTCTCAGACTGAACCCGCTCCTCCCAGAGATGTTTTGGGGGTGTTTTATTCCTCCGTGCCTGTAATTAGGCTTTCCAAATTCCACCACACACCCCCGTCGGCTAGGTTGACAAAACTAATTGCTACCGATTACATAAAGGGTGAGGGGAAGATGCAGTTGCTGCAAGACAGAGGGATTCTTTCCCCCAAATTCAAATTAAAGTGAATACTTTTTCTTCTGTGAGAAATGAATGGTGAGCACTGAGTCTAGGTGTTTGCAGGGTTAGCAACATAAGCTATAGAGTTTGCTGGAGCCCAATATGACCTAGACCTAACTATGTATATCTATTTCAATGAATTTGTTTTATATTGTTAAATCTTATGTATGTATTTTTAGTAGTTTTCGGCATTTGTTTTATACATGTATATATCTACTACATGTAGTTGCTTTGCAAATCAGCTGCACTTGAAAGAGTCAGTATTGCATGTTTCTACCCATGGTATGCTACCTTATTGCTATGGATGTCAGGAGTAACTCGTGCAGATATTGGGACACAGAAAGGCAAATCAGAAAGGTTTCACTGAAAGTCAAAGGTGAACATCAACAGCAATGTTTCCGAGCCGACTTCTAAACCAACACTACAAGCACAAGGTGGTCATATATCTCTGCCGGACAGATTGAGAAATGTTCCAGCTTCTATCAGGTAATGGACAAGGACGTTGGGACAATTTTTCCTCTTTTCTTCACTCAAAGACTCAGGAGGCCTGCAGGAATGAATTCCCTGCTCTGTATCAACCCTGGAGATGGAACAGGCAACGTAACCTGTTTGAGTGAGAGTTTAGCCCGGAGGAGGATTATCCATGACCTGCTTCATTGAAACAGCTTCTTATGAAAGACTTTAACCAGTGTCTCCTAGTGTGCTAACATAGCAAGGGCTGGAGAGATATGGCATTAGAAAACCATGAAACAAGAAAAACCTCACAAACACATCCTGTACAGAGAGGAACACTCAACATTCATCTTTAACTTGAGCTCAGATACCTCGTTTCAGCAAGGTCCATGTCAAAGTGGGTTTGAGAGGATATATCTTGCATGTATTTCCAGTATATCCTCACAGAAAACACGTTTGTAGCCCTGCATACACAATTTAAATACTACAGCTTTCATGTCTGTAGTCTCAGTGCCATATGTTTAATGATTAATGAAGCACAGTAAAAACCCAAGAAAGTTTAAATCATAATGACATTTTCATTGAAGGGGTAGCAAGGGAGTAAACTCTGTCAGCCTGTGACAACCAGAGGAACTGCAGTCTGTGTTCAGCAAATACCTCTTTGTCCCGATGTTTGTTTCTTTTGTAGCTTTGGGTAAGTTCAGAAAGAACTTTTGAAATTTTACCCAGGCTGAAAAGAGGCCAAACAAATTTTACTCAGGCTGATACCACAGTGGTGGGGCTCATCTCAGGGGGCAATTAGTCCGCCTACCGGGATGAGGTGGAGCGGCTATCAGTGTGGTGCAGAGACAACAACCTGCTCCTGAACACGTCAAAGACAAAGGAGTTAGTCATTGATTTCAGGAAGGAAATAACGGACATTCAACCCATAATCATCGGCGGGGACTGTGTGGAGAGGGTCACGGACTTCCGTTTTCTGGGAGTCTACATTGAGAAGGACCTGACCTGGGGTATGAACACCACAAAACTGGTAAAGAAAGCACAGCACTCTACTTTCTGAGGGTCCTCAGGAAGAACAACATTGCCCAGAGACTGCTGGTGTCCTTCTACTGCTCCACCATAGAGAGCATTCTCACTTACTGCCTCTGTGTGTGGTTTTCCAGCTGCACTGTAGCACACAAAAAAGAGCTTTGCAGGGTCGTCAAGACTGCTGAGGAAATCATCGGGTGCCCTTTCCCCGCCCTGGAGGACCTACACAGTTCCCGCTGCCTCAAGAGAGCCCATAACGTCATAAAGGACACATCCCACTCCGGTCACTCTCTGTTCGAACTGCTACCGTCAGGCAGATGGTATAGAGCCATTAGAATGAGGACAAACCAACTCAAAAACAGTTTTTATCCCACATCTGTACAAGCTTTAAATGCCACAAAATAATGTTCACATTCACTGTGCAATAAGGGATCTGTGCAATTAATGCTCAGGGCTCTTCACTCTGCAACAAGGGATCTGTGCAATCTTTCTGATCTGTGCAATTTTTCATTGTAGATATCTCTGGGTGCTTTTACTTGTGTTCTACTTTTTTATAGTCTACTTTTAAATTATTTTTATAGATTATTTTACAAGTTTTTTTATTGATGTTTGCAATGTTGAGGATTGCACTCAAATTTCGTTGTACATGTTACAATGACAATAAAGAAATTCTGATTCTGATTCTGAAAGTGGCCCAGGTGACATGTATCATTTTGTTGAAAATATACACGCTTGGAATAAGGGTCGTACTGGTTAATAATGAGAGTGCAAGGCTTCGAGAACCCCAAAATGGGTGGTGCGTTCAGGTAGCTCCCTCCATTATGGAACCCTCACTCTCCAACTGCGATGTGGTGTTTGTACTGTATGTAATGCAAAATTAAACAGAAGAGCAAGCATGCGTGGGAACCTCTCTCACCTGCTGTTTTTTCTTCACTCACATTATAGCTCAATAAGTATATTTTACTAGAATTCTGCCTAGCAGCTTCCAGGGTATTACAGGATGCAAAATACTACTGTAGTATTGGTCAAATCATGGTTGTGTTAAGCCAGAAGCAGCTGAGACATTTTCAGATTCCTAGATAATCTTTCTGGCCTTTCCAGTGTGTTGGAGGGGTACAGAAGCCAAGGCTGGCTACTCGCACAGTACTGAGTACTGAGGCTGATTTCTGCAGTAGCCCCAGAAAAAAAACAGACCTGCAGACAGAAATTAATCATTTTCAGCAACACCTTGGCTGTTGTCACCATACTTATGAATGTGCCTGTGAGTTGGGTCAAACTGTCATCCAAATAAAAATAAAAAAACTTAATACTTGTTTTTCTTCTCTTGCGGGGCACTTCACAATTTCTCTACACGCATTGCCACAGAAATGAATAGAAAATCAGGATTGTCACATTTTCCATCTGGCAAAACCATATTTCCAGTCCATTATCACAGAGCATGGGTAATTTACTCAATAACAAAAATGCTGTTGAAGCAGGCTGATAGACACACGATGAATACCAATGTAATGTAAACCACTCCTGCTCAATACGCGCACAGTCACACATGCGGGTATCATCAGAATCGCACTGAAAAGCCACAGTCATACATAAGGCATACAAAATTGCATATATGTGGCATAAAAGAACATTATGTAAAATTGCAGATGCGCAAGGTTGGGCAGAAGTGCTGATAATGTGAAGCAAATGTTATGATTGAAAAATTGGTATTGCTTTGTTTCTTTTCCAGACCGTCACTCACACTGATGCAAAAAGGGCACAGATAGGAAGAGCATCATTTGCTGTGGCAAGGACTGAAGCTGTAAGGTGCCCTTATGCTATGCATCTCATAAGGCATCACCCTATTATAATACATGAGTGAAAAAACAAAATCAGTTGAAAAGATGAAATATGAAACGTGCGTCCACGAGGTCACGAGAGAGTTTACGCGAAGGTTAAGAGGGATTGACTGGGATTGACGGCACTTGAAGCATTGTTTGTACATTTTGTTCCATTTTCGTAGCGCATGCTGGGAACACCTTCAGCGGCTGCATAATCTCTCGGTTGTCCTCTGCCCACGCGCTGGAGAGCATGTCATGGTGGCAGCCGATATGAATATGCATGTGATGTAACAGAGCAGAGCAACAGGATCGAGACGGTCGCGTGGAGCCTGAGATTGGAGCTGCACACACACACACACACACACACACACACACACACACACACACACACACACACACAATTCAGGAACAGTCGCGGCCCTGTAATGACCACCTAAGTAATCACTGTTGGCTTTAAGGGTATTGTGTTTGAACGCTGGTTGCCATGGTAACTGAATAACCCTCTCTCTTTCTCTCTCTCTTTCCCTCTCTCGCCTTCTCTGCCCCCATTTATACCAACTACACACATACCACTGGCACAACCCACATGCTGCCAGCATTTACCGGTCTTTCCCCAATATCTCTGTTCCTCTCTTTACTCACATGCCATGTATCAGTGCTGCATTACATTACACTCAAGCATCTGTTTGTTTATTTTACTCACCATCTTATTCATCCACCCCATGGCTGTGTCACCCCTGCAGAGGCCCTGGCAGGTTCAGACTGTTTTCCTACACAGTGAATATGCGAAAGGGCTCCCAGAGGGCTGTTTTTGTGTTTGTGTTTTCTTCCAGGTCCTGCACCCTTCCAACCCGTCTCTTTGCATCTCAGACACCAGCTTTAATGGCCTGACAGAACATAGAACACACACTAGATACTAATTTTTGACTGCTGGTTAAATTTGTCCAGTCCACAGTGCCAAGTCGTTCGCTGAAAATTATTTTTTTAAAGGCAGTGTGTTTCTGTGCCATTTCGTTGAGACGCAATGGGACCAAACACTACCACCCAAACAGGAAGCTGTGCCTCATGTGGAGTTCATAAAAGAAAACACATAGCTACCTGCATGCAGAGATGCAGTAACATGATTACAGCGGCTGCTGCATGTGTTAAAGCAGTGTGCATCGCATCACTTGCACTTTCATTTGAAAGCAGCTGCAGGGCTTCCACTGAACAAATAAACACTATCGAGTCAGGGATATTGTTTAATCTTTCCAGAACGGGAGCATATCAGTGAAAAAAAAAGAAGAAATAAATTAGAGTCAATGCTGCTGTGAGCGTTTCTCCTCAGATAGGCATCGCTGGATTGCTGACATTTCGGGAATCACGGGGAATCCAATCAGAGAGCCTGAGGAAAAGCTGATCAGCTGGAGCCCACAGTACGACGCGTCGCGCTTAGCAGAGGTGAACACCAGTTCCAGGAACTAATCTGCAGCCTTGCTCATTCATCAGAGGGGTGAGCTCAGCTCTCAATCGTCATATGAAGGATTTCTTTATTCCATTACGTGTGGAAATAACCCATGATTCTTACTGAGCTGCAATAGAGGGCAGGTTATTACTATGTAGTGGCGAGAGGTTGATGTGTACTTCATCATTTCACTCATGGTAGTCTTTGTGATCTCTGAAATGCAGAGATCCCTCTTACTTACTGTGGCTGAGTGAAGCAGACAAACAGCCAAACACAAACAGTGCTCCACAGCTCCTTTCTGCTGCCTTCGTCCTGCCTTCAAGTCTGAGAGGAGCTCCAAAGACGTGTAACTAGTTCAGGCCATGTTGGATACATCTTCCCTTGTTGAATACAAGGTCATTCACTTTTCACTTGAATGTAACAGACAGAAATGACTCATTGCGTCATTAATGTGTGGTGAGTGTCATGGCATTGTTGCAGCTTTATTAGATGCACTTTGTAAGTCACTCACGAGAAGAACATGTCCTAAATGACAAGATGTAATTTACTGGTGCAATATGGATCCTGTGTACTTCGCCTCTGAGTACTGAGATCTTTGAAAGATGCTACATAAATGAAATCCAAGATTATTATTATTATTATTATTATTATTTTACACTATAGCAGCCAGAGACTGATGACAGGGGCCTTGACCAGGTGCTCCCTGTCTGATTATATGGAATTGACAGGTCAAAGGTCATACTGTAACCACTATCACCTTGCATATGTTGTCCTGCACTACCCTCAGGCAGACATTCAAGTCCAAGGGAGTAATGACAGCCTCCCAAAGCTCCAAGGCCACATGAAGTCACCATCCACTACATCCATTTCCCTCTGATTCACCACATAAATGCCATTTCATGCTCATTTCTACTTTCAACCACTCATAATTTCACAAACACATTCAGCAGAACGCCATCTTGTTCAAAAAGCCCCTTTAAAATGTGTCACCAAACTGGCTTTGAGATGGTTTCACTAGTTATTTCACTTGAATTAAGTTTCAATTAACTTTCGTCTTAACTATAAAATGAAGTAGAGCGGTGAAGTGGACTGGCATCTATAGAGGTCAACCATGCACAGCATTGGAGTTGATTGAAAAATGAATTGTGGAAAAGAGGCTATTTTCCAAGGGGCCACTTTCAATTCCCCCAATGCAGAGTCGCCCAAAGCATACTGTTTGAGCAGATCCACCTTCCTAGGCCAAATGACTCCGACAATATCCTGAATCTGGTTAAAGAACCTACAGGGCGTATATACATATATGCTGTAAGCATTTACACATATGTTTCAGTAGATATGAATTTTAATACAAGCATTGCTTTCAATGGGGGTGTAGAGGTACTGGTCTTGGCTTGGAGTCTGATGCAGGGATCACACCTGGCCATGGGCCAAGGTTGTTGACGCCCCTATTTGGACATCACATAGTAGGCCTACAAATTTCTCAAGGATGTGACCTCATATGGTTAAATGGGATTTGTCTTGTTTTTACAGTAACTCACAGTCACAGCCTCCATATGTTTAGACTGTGTTTGTGTGGTGTTTAAAATGTAGGTAAAAAGGCAGGAGGCCCCGTTTCCCTTACCTTTTAGAGTAAAATATGCACACGTATGCCTCCTGTACAAGCTTCTGAGAATCATCAGACACTTAGGAGGAAAGAGACTGCTGCTCCTTGTTCTCTGTGTTTACAGACTGCCAGGCCTGCACAGAGGGAATGCACATGACTTAAGCCAAGGCTGATCATGCTTAAAATACAAAAGCCAGAAATATTGTAAATCATCTTTCAATACATCGTCGGGTGAACAATCCTTTTCACCTTAATGTTCCATCACTAATGTAACCAGTACTCATCTTGTAACCTAGCAAACTACAACTTCATGAGCACAGACCATTAAGTCTCAGATATATATACAGCGCATGTCACAGACACGAGGGGGGGAGATCTAAGCCCATCTCCTTCATTTTGAATAGGGACCTGAAAAGGTCTTTGTAGTGCACCCATACATCAACATTTAAAGTTGGCCAAGCGAAACTGATGGAATCAGAATTCATTTCAATGCGATTTCAATTATGTCCTGGAATTGTTATTTATTGTGTGTGAATCGAATCACTGGGATTTAAAAGGCATAGCCTGAAGGAGTTACGTCAGACCACCCGCTTTTAAAATCACAAGGGTGCAGCACTCCATGGGTGACATTTCAGAACCCCTTCTGAGAGCCTGCACCCAGTAGTAAAGATCCACATGGCGAAGGAGACCAAAAACCTCAAATTGCTTTCAAGGCATCTCAGAACCAGAGAAGGAGGCACTCATAGATGGGGAGAAAAGAGCTAGAGTAAGAACTGACTAAGAGAAGACCAAAAAGTGGCTCTCAAATTGGAGCAGAAAGACACTTGAAGTCTGTGGGATTGTGAGATTGAGAGGCATTGTGAAAGGGAAAGCACAGCCTGAGGATGAGGGTATTTCCAATGCAGGGATACCATGTTCTTTTGAAATACTTCAGGCCCAGCCTCAAAGCTCACAGAGCTGTTTCACAGTGACTGTTGTCTGTTTTCTTCATCGTAATACTCGTAGCTTCTAACAGAAAGTGCTCTGGCACTAAGACTATCAGACCCCCACACTCAAAACTTCATCTGAATCAAAAGTTGTCAGGTGTCTTACTTCAGAAGGGAGTCCATCACCTGGGACATACAGTGAGTGTAAATTGGAGCTCCTCTCTTCCAGACCTGTGCGCTCACTCTTTCGGTTTGATTGAGTGAAGGAGGCATTGCTTTGGGTCACCTCCGGATGATTCCTTGTGGAAAATGGTCCATCCTCTGATTAGCAATCTGAAGGATCTCCTCCATCTGGGCTCAATTTCCACCAATAGTCACAAGACCCTCTGCAATGAGGCTTGGTCAGCTGACAATGCCATGTGACCTGACTTTTGGAGCTCAAAAGAGAAAAACAGGAGACTTTGTATTTACAGTGTGACAGTGTGCAGAGGCAGTGGCGTTTTAGGCGTGTTAGGGTAATTTTGCATGTGGCATTTGTAAGCCTTAAACTCCTAGTGAGGAATCTGGTCACGCTGATAAGTATCTTAACACTTATTCAAGTGTTGTGTATTTTTTAAATTTACACATCATTTGTTAGTTCTGATTTTTTTAGTTGCAAAAACATAAGCACTGGAAACTGAAAAGTTCCTTTCACTTCTTCAGTGGAAGCTATCTACCAAATTGCCATGGTGAGACTGAGTACAGGAAAAAAGAGAGCAACCTACATACTGCATATGCAGTGGGCACACATTTATCTTTGCTTCTACAGGTACATAGTTTTCTCTCTCTTTCAAACAGCACTCACAACTTTGTTGACAAAACAGATTTGCCTGCATTAATGCCCAGCATGTTGTATCCTTACAGACTTTGAGTAAGAGTAAGTACAGAAAATAGATCCTTTGTTTTTCAGAGGCAAAACCTTGGGGGGACATTTTCCTTTATGGAAATGACTCCTGACTTGTTATTTATCATTTATACATACATCAAACACGCACAAAGTCTCACACACACCAAATTCAGCAAACAACAAAGAAGAGGAACTGGTACTGTAGCAATGTTTGTGTACTTGAATACATTAATTTCCTCCCCAAGGGATTACTCATTTGTCATTTCTATGGTCTGCATTAAAATGATTACCATTCTTCACTGTCATAAGCTGGAAACCACTGAAATGGATATTTTCTCTCCAATCACCAGCTTTTTATTAAAAGTATGTGTCCATCACAATCCAAACCAATTAATAAAAGAGAGGTTCAACTTTAGACAGTACTAAGGACATTGTACACAACAGTATGTTTTGAAGAGGTTGAAGTCTGTCCAATCAATGCTTATGGTGACAGCTGCATTGTATTTTCTTTCTCCTCAAACCAGATTGAACCAGAGAGAAAAAAGAAATAAGTTGTTTATATGCTGAAGTTTGACGGTAAAATCACAGTTTACATGAGAAGCTCGTTATCAATATGGATGTGCTGTGAATCCCTCATTGCAAAGCTCCACTGAATGCCTGTACTGATGGCTTTTCCCAATGCACTTACAGAATAGAACAAAGGTGAGAGGGAATTCAATTCTGTGTACGTCCTGAAAGGACACGCTTTCTTTTTGTATTTTCATTTTTTGAGGTTTCACTTAAGATTACAGCCCTATTGGGTGTTGGATGGTGGCCAAGAGTGAGTGTGCTGTCTTGTCACATTGAACATTGACTTCCTGAACAACAGGCAATATTGGTACCACGTCACAGACTGAAAAAAGGCACTTCATACAGAGCTAATGGGTTTTTGAGAACAAAACATTGGCAACTTTTTGTCAGTTATGAATAGAAATAACACGACTGTCACATAAAAGGGCAAGGATAAATATTTGGCAATCTTTGATGACCTGGACAAAAAGAAAAAGAAGTCAAAGTCTCTGACAAGTTGCTGTTGTGTTGTGGAGAATCTAAAAGAGGGTTAGCTGAAGAAAGACAAGACTAGAAAGTGTTACAATCCACAGAAAAGGTTTTAAAACAGATTTTTAATTACAGCTTTAGATAGATAGATTGATTGGAGCAATTGCCTGCAGTCAGCCTACCTCAACACCTCCATCAAAAGCAGTCATTTATCAGATAAGAGGATTGTGTTTTTCCAAGCAGCAGAAAAGGACTGACCCATGTTAGAAAAGCACTGAATGTCGCTCTAAGAATCTACAAAAGCCAAAAAGCCTTTGAAAATAACCTTTTTAATCATTTCCTTCAATGAAATGAAGAGGTTGAAGCAGCCACCACTTATAACATTCTCTGGCTTGTTGCAAGAGAGTAATACTGTGGTATTCCTGTAATAATAAATGTCATAACTGAAATGACAGGGAATTTAGTTACCAGGTATAGAAGAACTGTATTTATGTTCTGTATGCAGTCTTTCATTTGAATCTCGTGTTTGGAGTAGAGCATGTATCATATCTTTACATTCACATTGTCTTAGAAGAAATATGCAATCATATTAAATAATAATGGTGGTTTTAGGTAGAAAACAAATCCATTTCTGTAATTAGGATTTGTAATATTTTCCATTTTTATATTTATATTTATATCTGGAATAACCTTACCTTCAGGAAAATTTACAATGCACAGACATAAAGCAGAGGGCAGTGGAAACTATAGCATGGACGGGAATGTAAACAAATGTCTGAACCATGAGAGCTTATACCGTGCCAAATGTCAACTAAGAGAGCGAGAAGAAGAATAGATGCTGTCTTAAGATAAAATGGATGCTGTTCGCTTTTGGCCATTCTTAATGCACTGTACAAGGGACATGCTCTCAACTACTCTCTCAGATGTAGTTTCATTTTCATTGTTGCAGTGATGCTAAACAAAAAACAAAGATGGAGCTTAAAATCGAAGGTAAGGGGTGTTTTTACATAAATATTACATGTTTAGGCCCAACAAGGACTTTACTCCATTCATCACATTGTCTGGTGGCTACATATAGTATTATTTCAAGAAGAAATGTTGAATTTTCTCTCATGACTAAAGCCCTTATTCTGATGTGGAACAACCACAGTATACAGTAATGTGCCAACTTGAGAGTAACTGCCCAGATCTACAATGACATTTTAAAAGGTAGAGGAATTTAATTAATACTGGAAAAAGCCACAACTTCCACTACATTACATTCTTGGTGTGTGGGCCACGCTCCCTGGCTAATGCTTATTGGTATTCTTTAGGTCTGGGCAACAGCTAGAGTCCCATCATTCCCAGCTGAATTAATTAAAATCCCAGAATGCCCTGTGGAGAAGGGGGAAAGTTAGGTACTCAGAGAAAAAAAGTTCAATTTACCCACCAGCTTGTTATAATATTCAGCCACAAATAGGTTTCTCTCCCAATCCGTATTAGAAGTGCAGCTATGCATGATTTTCATATGATCTGATAGCAGTCCCGAAAAAGCACAAAATTATGATAATGCACCTCATTTTTTGCTCACAAGTCCAAAAAGACAGAATTGAAGTACACCCTCATTTAATGCACAGTGGTTTCACAATATTGTACCTGAAATCTGGTTTAAAGTCGAGGTCCCTTGATTTGTCCCCAGCTTTCATAATTGTATGTAGGCCTAGAGAATATAGGCCAGCTGTTATTAATACTCATGTATACTTTATTATATTTTTTTCTTCACAGTTACCATACATCTGCTGTTCTTTAAGGAGCTGTACGCTACAGTGCCCTGTGGAACTTGAATGGTTAAAAGAAACATTTATTATTTATTCTTAACTACGTACAGGAGTTGGAACTCAGTTGACTGCGTTTTCATTGGAGAAATGGTAAGACTTTGTACAGCCGCACAACAATCTAATCTTTAGGAGAACTGGGAATTTAAATGACTAACACACATAGGATGACAAAATAACTCAAATGGCCTCCATCCAATTTTGAATGTTATGTAGATATTAATACCTTTTCTATTATTTCATATGACTTTGTTTACGATTTTAGCAGGGGGTGCTGAAAAGTGTTTTTCTAACTTGTCTATGGAACACGCAGGGGCAGTTGTGACTGAGCATAGGCTGAGAATTTGGTTATGTTTGATAATATTTTTGTCAGATCTAAACTGAAAAACTGCAACGTGGGCAATATTTCTGAATAATTTTGCCATAAAATGTACACTATCTGGCTTCTTTACCAAAATAAGTGGTAAACGGTCTCGTTTCAGCTGTAACATCAGACTCCCGCGGCCAGCGGTTTATCGGTGGCTTAAAGTAAGCTGACACTGCCTCGGTGCGTTTCTCTCGCAGCGCTTTTGCTCCTCGTGCATGGAGGAAAAAAGAGAGAGAGCGCGAGCGCGAGCGCGAGCAGCTGGGGAACTGGGAGGGAGGGAGGAGTGGAGAGAGAGAGAGAGAGAGAGAGGAAGAGAAAGAGAAGGAGAGAGCGACAGAGTGAGAGACAGAGAAAACGACTCCCACCTCTGTCCATCATCCTACGATCTAGCAAGGTGCCACTAAGAGAGTCGAGCCTTTCTGGGTACCATTTCCCACTGATGGAGCGAAAGGAATAACCGTTAAAACCGGCTTCTCGCAGTCAAATGGAAGACAACCGCGTACGGCTGTGCTAAAAAGAACGAAAAAGTCACTGCGATTTCCTGCGCTTTTATTCATTTAATAGCAAATTATTGGTATTTTGTTTGTTCTTGCACTCTTTGGCGTACCTGGATTTTTTACCTCACAGATTCTCCGCAAAGATACAGAGCAAGAGCTTTTACAAAGAGTTACTTTTCCAAAGAGCAGTCTTTTTAAATTTGTTTTGTCGGATTTTTTTTATTCTTAGAGGTAAGTGTGATAAGGCTTAGGATAACTAGCTGTCTCTTTTATTGTATTATATAGGTATACCACGTTGCTACTTCAACTTTACCCAGTACTTGAAACAGTTATGAGTTTAAACGGTATTTATTCCAGATCTGTTTTTTGCTGCTATGATACTACGCCGTATGCGCATTACTCTATGAATAGGTCATTCGCATTATTAGTACAGTAAATCGCTAAAGTAAGGATATCGTTAATGAATCTCCTCCAGTCGTATACATTTTAGATTAGCTGAAATTGATTCATGAGACTGATTAAACTGATAGTCTTGATTTTTTTTCTCCTCAGACACAAAATAACCTCTCTGGTACAAGTTTTTAAACAGTGAATGGTGCACAGCACCAAAAGTATATGATGATAAGCTAAATTATATCAAATGATATGGAATGACTGACGACGACAATCGCCGTTTTCTTGATATAACTGCAGATTTAAGTGAGAAAGGCTAGAGGACATGGCCGCATTGTTTGCAAGATTCGGCACTGTTCTTCTGTAGTTCTGGCTCAACAGGTACTGAACCTCTTTTTTGGAACCCCTCCAGAGTTCTTTGGGCAAAATCAAAATCTAGAGCATAATCTAAATTACTGTTTGATGCTGACTTCAAGAAAGCTTCCCTCTCGTGCAAATACATGTTTTACAAGTAAAATAAAGGAATAATGATCATAGGCAATTAAATAACAGTTTCCCTCTAAAATGGTTTATAATTTAATATCATTGGAATATTTTATAACAAAAAATCTATTTTTAACATGTATAATACTAATACTCATGTAATACTTATAATATGCATTGTAAAAAAACTAATAAAAAATTATATTATCTGTTATATGACAATCCAAAAGAACTATATGCACTATAATAAGCTCTTGCCTTCATGCAAGGATTAATGGCATCATTAAGTAAACCTGTCCATGCTATATGCAATGAAACCTATGTAGTTATTGAAAAGTAGTATGTTCATAAATATGATTGCCAATGACTTATTAAAGTTTTGCTTTTTAAATCAGATTAGAAGCAAATTCATTTGCCTTTAACTAATGGACTGGTGATGAAGCACACCTAGTATTTGCTCAGTATTTTCTTTTCCTCTGAAATCTTTGTGTTGTTACAGGCATATTGCTGGTGTAGCACCCTTAAAATGAATGTTTTATATGCCACTATTCAGTACTCCATCATTATTGTTATTCCTTTAAGATTAAAATTGGAAATTAGCTTGCTTATGCTGTTTTATGAAAAATGATATTGGCCATGATTACAAGCTCATTTACAGCACTATAAACCAAAAGATAATAATATGAAATGGTTTTACAGATTTTCCATCTTGGTCGAGGATGATAGATTGTTCTGCACAGCAAAGCTGAAGCTTTTCTCCAGCTGTTATTGACATTGTGGTTATGGGGTTAGGCTAATATTTTACTGTTCTACAACACCTAGTACAATTGAAACCACTTGACTGAGGTTGTAGGCGAGTGCTGCTTTAATTGCTGAGACTGGCTGAGTGATATCTCTGTGCATATCTCCTTTGTCCCTCTCCTCAGATGTGGTCACGGACCTGAAGGCAAGCTGGTTTTGAAGGTGGTTGACTTGTTCCCCTCACCCCGAGCCGGCATCACCATGGCAGCGGGAGTGGCGGCGTGGCTTCCGTTTGCCAGGGCTGCAGCCATTGGCTGGATGCCTGTGGCTAACCTTCCCATGCCCGTCGCTCCAACCGAGAAGAACAAGAGGCAGGACGAGCTGATCATTCTGAACGTTAGCGGGCGGCGCTTCCAGACCTGGAGGAACACCCTAGACCGCTACCCTGACACCCTGTTGGGCTCCTCAGAGAAGGAGTTCTTCTACAACGAGGAGACCAAGGAGTACTTCTTCGACCGAGACCCGGACGTCTTCCGCAGCGTCCTCAACTTCTACCGGACCGGCAAGCTGCACTATCCGCGGTATGAGTGCATCTCGGCCTACGATGAGGAGCTGGCCTTCTTCGGCATCATCCCGGAGATCATTGGCGACTGCTGCTACGAAGAGTACAAGGACCGCAAGCGGGAGAATGCCGAGCGCCTCATGGATGACCAGGAGGACAACAAGGACAGCAAGCTGCCCAACATGACCTTCCGCGAGACCATGTGGCGGGCCTTCGAGAATCCCCACACCAGCACCATGGCCTTGGTCTTCTACTACGTCACAGGCTTCTTCATCGCCATCTCCGTCATTACCAATGTGGTGGAGACGGTGCCGTGTGGCTCCACGCCCAACCAGAAGGACATGCCGTGTGGAGAGCGATACACAGTGGCCTTCTTCTGCATGGACACAGCCTGTGTCATGATCTTCACAGTGGAGTACCTGATGCGCCTGTTCGCTGCGCCCAGCCGCTACCGCTTCATTCGCAGCGTCATGAGCATCATCGACGTGGTGGCCATCCTGCCCTACTACATCGGCCTGGTCATGACCGACAACGAGGACGTCAGTGGGGCCTTCGTCACGCTCAGGGTCTTCCGCGTCTTCCGGATTTTCAAGTTCTCACGCCACTCGCAGGGGCTGCGCATCCTGGGCTACACGCTGAAGAGCTGCGCCTCGGAGCTGGGCTTCCTGCTCTTCTCCCTCACCATGGCCATCATCATCTTTGCCACCGTCATGTTCTACGCCGAGAAGGGCTCCAGCTCCAGCAAGTTCACCAGCATCCCGGCGTCCTTTTGGTACACCATCGTCACCATGACCACTCTGGGGTAAGGGAGTCCTTCTCCTCCTCCTCCTCCTCCTCCTCCTCCTCCTCCTCCTCCTCCTCCGTCTTCTTCTTCCTGGCTTTCTGCTCCTATCGGTTCACCACTCAGGGCTGGCACCCCCGTGCTCCTGGGGAAAGGTTTCCGTGGAGACTGCAGTTCTAAATAAGTTTTAGTGGAGCAGAAAGGAAAGGAATTGGCAAGGGAGATCAAAGGTTAGATTCTGTTGCTTTTGTCACTTTGGCTGGGGAGCCGCAGACAGAGGGACAGGTCAGTGATTTAAACGAAGGCACAAGCACAGGCTAATCTGTTTCCTCATCTCCCTGCTTTGTGCTTCCCTTTTGTATCAGTCTCTCGCCTGATCTCTCTGTCCCTCTCTTTCTGTTGCATCCACTACACAACAATGCTTTTCATGAGGCTACATGGAATTTTCCCCCTCCCCCTTCAGAGCAACCATAATTCGCACTGAAAATTCCATAGTGTTTCATGTACAGTACCCTAGTGACGTGGAACGTGCATCTGCACTTGTGTATGACCTGTAAGAACAATTACTGTGACGAAATGCAGACAGCTTGGACTGCACATCAGTCCCCTGTATCCATCAGTTTCTTATTTGAATCTATTTTCTTGGGTTGACTTTGTTCATTTTCTACCACGGGTCACATTCATGCTTCCTTTGAATTAGTGGCACCATATATGCGGAATGTGGATGTACGTGTTTGTTGCTTGGCAATCAGCGGCTCTCATTATTGGGTTTGCCTCGGCTTTTGTGATGCATTTTCAAAGGATTTTTTTTCTTACCTCCATTATACGTGCACTCGTTAATTTGCATAAATGATTAACCCTGTCAATGTTTACCGTGATGGCTTGTTTGAATCTACGCATGAGTCACTCTGAAGAACCAGCAAATTATAGCTTCTTGTTAAATGTCAGAGCTTTAAAAGCCCTAACTGGGTCAGTGTCTTTGTGGTTAGAGTGCTGCTCCATCACTTTTAAGGTTGTGGTTTAGGCTCCTGTCAGCTCTCGGTACTCTATTTATGAAGGTGATATGAAGCAGTGGTACTGTGCTGGGAGAATGTCCTACGTGAGCACAGTGGTACCCTACAGAAATGAATGCTAACACCTGATCTTTGCTCTACCAGCCCCCTGAGTCATTTTGTTTCCCAGCCACACTTATTAGCCTTGTTTTCAAGCATCCCTTCATCCATGGTGACAGATGCGTCTATTATTACAGATAGCATGAAGACATGGTTCAGTTTAACAAATCGAGGGCTTCAAACCGGGTGGAGGAGCCAACTACCTGAGACCTGAGAAGTGAGGAGGTTCTCGTATTGCATTCTGGGGAGAGGGGGTGGAGGGGGTGCTAATACTCTCGTTACGAGGCAAGGAGCTCTTCTCCATCAATAAAACACCCAGGCAAGAGTGGGTGTCAGCGTGACTAATTATATGTCCCACTACATCTGCTGACTAATGTGAACTTTCCTGACATACTTGGTACTGTTTACCTAACCGGGCCTGGCTTAATAAGGTCATGCCTGCTGCCACGCGCAGTTTTTTTTTTTTTTTTTGGGGGGGGGTGGGGGGGGGTTGTTATTTGGACTGCAGTTCAGCCAGCATCAGCAAGCGTGCTTTCCCCTGTGTGGATTTCTGATCTTTGTTACTGTGAAAGACAGAGATGGCCACCCTGTGCCGGGGGTTTGCCGCCTCACAGTCCTGCCACCCGGTCGCTCCACAGGTGCGCAATCACTGTTTCCCCGGCATGCTCCGAGCACATTGTTTTGGGTTCTCACTGGAGTCCTCCGGATCGCTTGCACCTCATGTATAATTCACCCCTTACTTGTTGCGACTCTCGCCACCGTGTTTTTTGTTTTGTCTTTGGCACAGATGCACACGCTGGGATGGTAAAAATAGGGACTCCAGAGATATGTCGCTCCAAGACAAGCAAACTGAGAAGTTCTGGGCTAGTTTGTCAGTGTTCCACCTCCGAGCTTCCCCCAAGGGTCTACAGTAACTGCACCCTGTATTAATTCAGCTCCATCTCCTGCCTCAGCAAGGCTGATGGTTTTTTTTTTTTCTTTTTGGAATGCTTTGTTAATCTGACAATAATATCAGTTGATACCAGAACACATAATCCAGTGCATACAATGCGTGGTAATAGGATTGACAATATTATGAGAGCTGTTTCTTTTTAGGTGTTTGTTGTGGGTTTGTTATGACAACCTCTTATTATAAACAGCCAGTGGGGTGTCAGTCTTTATGCTTGCATGTCACCATGTGTGTCACCTGCCCCGTAGAGCATAGCAGATTATGTGGTCGTCCACATTGAATCTCTTTACAAACTGTTTGATTTTAACTCGAGGAGGTTGTTTGGCCTCCAGGGTTTGCCATCCTTAGACTGGATGTATATTTGTATGTTTTGACAGGCAGAGAGACAAGGATATTAAGATATCTTAAGGCAAATTTTCCATTAAGGTTTGGTGATGGCTTAACTGTCCAAATTGTTTTGTGAGGAAAATGAGTTAACACTTTTAACACTTGCGTTAAATTGAATCAAATGAATCAAAGTTAAGGGCAAATGTTGAGTCCAGATTTAAAACCCAGTCTCGGACTATTGTTTTGCCCTGCTCAATTCATTTCCCCAAAGCAAACATTTTTCACATTTTTTAAATACAGTTGGGTACTTAATGAAATTGATGTTGAACTTTGAAGGTCAGATGTTTGTACAGGTTGCCATTCTGCAACAATCAAAAAAGGACTAACTCTTCAGAATTGGAAAAGAGGAAAGGATGGATGGGGCGGGGGGGCATGTGGGGGCAGATTGCTGCTGTAGAAAACGAGCGTTTTGCATCAAAGTGAATTTGACCTTTCTGATAATCATAAATTTTGAGTGACCTTTTACAGTATACATGTCTGTTTTTTTTTCCAGAAGTGATACTGAAATAAAAGCAAACATAGTCTGGGTTAACTTGGAGGTTATTTTTTATCTCAGTGTTTTCAACAAAACAGATTTTCTGACAAACAGTTCAGCAGGGCAGCAGGGTGACTTTGTTTTTAACGAGACAAGTTATGAGCACTGCACTCTTTTGCTTTGCCCTAATCTTCCAGGCCGTCCACCCCTCTACAGAGGAAGGCCTGCCTCGCGCACTGTTTGAATTTGTAGCCTTGTGTTACCAAACGTGTCTCCTGTCTGAGATTACAGCCCTGAACCCAAGCATTAAGTGTTAATATCAAGCATTAATTTATTTGACCAAAGATTATCTGGAAGGAAAGACTTTTTACTCAGTTTATCTTGACATAAAAAATGGTGCCTGTGTTGGAGAAAATACGCCTGCCTCAACTTGTTTCTGATGGAAAACAAGTAAAATACCCCCTGCAGTCAAGCATCCCAAAAGCAGTGTGATATGTTTACAGGTGCAAGCTCATCTGACATTGGAAGAGAATGCCCCGAAGGCAGAGAGCAGATGTATTTTGCACTGCAATAGAGTTGTCTATTTAAATACTCCCTTATATCTCCTACAGTGAGGTGCTGGAAGAAACCCTTTTGCAGCATGTCAGATCCATGCCCTATTTGCATGAAATGAGTCATTTTAATACTCTCCCTTTAAAAAAAAAATCCTCTCCAGGAAAACCATTTGATGGGAGTTACGGTCGATCTCGATCTAACTTATTTCATGGGATATTTGCATGCTGCTCCCCAGCTTGCAGTATGCTAGAAAAAGGCATCTGTTTACCTTTCAGTCTGAGAGTGGGAGCAGCATATGTTGATGTTTTTATTTAAATTTCATGCAAGGATTTTGTCGTTCCTGATTTGAGGAGACAGAATCGCCTAAAACCATACAGCATAACATAATGGGTGATAATTATCTGTTGTGTAAACGATTTTAATTAGCCGTCCAATGGCTGCAAAGAAGGTAATTAATGGCAGAAAAAGAGAGACTGCCTTTTTCACTCCACAGAATATGTCACTGCTTTATATAATGCAGCATGCTTTAAAACTGTGCTTTTGTTCATATTTCTCATATTCGTATTAATGTTTCTAATGTGCATCACAGCTATCCATTACTGTGAATGTAATCAGTTTGGTGATCATTCATACATACAGAGCTATTCTGAGCATAATGCACTTGGGACATGTTTTTGTAAGCCTGTCTGTGTCTTTAACTATTGTGTCAGTCTCTATGTTTAATCTTGCTTGCTTTCATAACAATGAATCACATCCTGTTATTGGCGCCGTTTGGCGAAGGATCATATGCAATGTGACTCTCAACTTATGTCAGTGTATTTTAGTCAGAGATTGCAGGAATGCTGTGTTATCAGTGGTCAGTATGTATATCTATAGTTTTTAAAAATGAATGGAGATTTTTTCTCTCCAATCAATTCATTCTTCACTGTGTTTATGGGAGCATAAACATATGACAATTTGACAATTTATGACAATTTATGTAGCCGAGACCAACCTTCCCTCCGAACATGTCAGCTGGAATGACCCCCCTCTGAATGAGAAAACAGCAGAAAAAACAGTCAACAGTGCTGGAAGCAGAACAGGCCACACAGTGTCTATCAGATCCAACAAACATGGGCTTGGTCTTGCTGAATGGTGAGCCTTCTTTGAAACAGTCCTTAAAGCACATCGCTGTCATGTCAGCGTCAGACCCATAATTAATGTCAGACTGTTGCGGCTGCCCCTGTCTCGGTTCCAAATCTTAACAGTGAAAATATTTTCCATTTCTGTTTTCTGGAATGTTATGGAAAGACACAGGAGGGAGGCCAGACCTCATGTTGCAGGGGTCTCCCGCTGGTTCTGTAACCCTCTGCCATTGGGGTGCAGCGTAGCGTAGCAGCATGTGAGAGCACAGATTTAGGGGGCATTGATCCCTGATTTGATTGCCCAGGAAAAGGATTGATCAGTGCAGATGAGCAGGTGTTGAGTGCACCCCTGTCCCGAAGGTGATGGGCATCGATTGAGGTCATAACTCCAGCTGAGTGATGAGGGCAGGGGAGCCTGCCTCCATCAGACGGCCTCCCTAACGGTCACATCTGAATGAGAGTGACAGTCACAGTCCCCTGTCACAGGCTCGAATTAACGGGGGACTGTGGGCTACCTCCATGTGAGGGATTGGCGTGCGTGTCACCCTTCTTCACATTTAGTGACAGAGGGACACTGCGTGTGACCTGACCTCAGATCAGAGGTCATTGTTATTTTCATTTAAGTTCCAAGCAAAGAATCAGGGGGGTAGAATTTTCAGACCATCCCTATACAATTAACCAATCATGGACAACCTTGTCCCGTCTATGACTAAAAATCCCACTTACCACTTCCTTTCTGCGTCAGCTGTTCACAGCATCCCTCCTCCACTCCGTCTGCCCCCCTTCTCTTCCCTGTTTATGTCCAGACGGGGGGGTCAAGTACCTTGGCCTGCAGCCAGATGCGATCCTTTGTGGGACTCCAAGACAAATATAAGTACCTCTATAACCACATGAAACCCACACTGGTCACGTGTTGACAGTGTTGAAATTCATATCTGCTGAATTATGGGTCATTTGCCTTGCAGATGCTCCTTACCATGGCAACATGCGTGGTTTACATTTTATGTATGTATTTTACAGCTGGATGTTTACCAGTGCAATTCAGGTTAAGTGTCTCTCCCAACAGGGTATAACAGCAGTAAGCCACCAGGGACACTGCAAACGCTCATTAATCCCTGTGCCGAACTGCATTCCCTTAAAGCTTGAGTATGTATTTTGATGGTCTATTTGTGAGGTAAATAAGTGGCTCCTATCTGGGGCTATGGGTGGCTCTGTTGTTTTTTTGACTGATGTGCTGAATGGTGCCTGTTCCATAGAGATTGATGGGCTCAGTTTTGACTTTTCTACATTCCATGCAATGGTAGAGGAGTAACCTGAGCATGAACTCCCATCGATGGGCTGTCTGGCCTGTCATGCTCTTCCACCTGAAAGTGCCAGTCCACTCAGGGCTGGTTCACTCCCAGCATCCTCAGCTGTGACATCATCCCTGTCACGCTTTTATCCCCCCGCTCGGCACTGTGGGATCTCCGCTGGTCTCACAGTGGAGGTTCATTGTGTCATCCATCGTGGAAACGCCTTGTGAGCGGTTGCGCGCTGCTCTAACAACCTTGAATTAGCCGATTCTTTCCCTCTCAAACAAGCAGGTGCAGTCCAGCACAACAGAGTGAGGAGGTGAAACAAACTGTAGCCATTTTGCACCTTTCAGTCTCCCCTGCCAAAACTCCAGCTGCCCCGTTGCAGACACCCATGTTTTCTAGCCATTGGCATGGAAAAACGACGCAGCCCTCACCCTCTGGTTCTGCCGGGCCTCTCCTTCTCTGACGGCTAATCCCGGCCTCCTGGCCTATCAGGGCATCCGTAATTCTGCCTAGTGCGGCATAGCGCTGGGGATTATGGGAGAAGCCTCAATTATCTCCAACACCTGATTAGGGTGTCTGCGGGGCTTCACGCTTAACATGCTTAGAAACAGGTGGATTATTCTTTATGCACAAAGTGCAGCCTCTGTGCTTAATGCAGCACAGAGGCTGGGGGTTTAGCAGACACTGTTACCCATGAGGCTGTTTTTCCTTTCTTTTCTTTTTTTTAATACTGAGGGAGCGCTCACACTCCCTGCTTTGTGAAAGTCTACAGCTGGATGGCCGCCTGTTTTAAAAAAGAACGTTGAGCATATTATCTGCTACGCTGTTCCATTAGAAGCAGTGCACTCCGGCCTTCAATCTGTGCCCTGAACCCTGACTGTGCAGTGCTGTCTCTCAGACATCTGTGCGAATGCAGGGAGAGGAAATATAAACATCTATATGTTCACAGAAGCCTGTGAGTGATGTCATGCATTAGAACGGCGTGCTGATGCCGCTGATCCCACGGCGCGCTGCTCGTGCCTCCCTATCGTGACCCAAGTGCTTTGAAACAACAGGGAGAGAGCGGAGGAGACGCTTCTCGGGGAAGACAATTCAATTGGAATTGGATCAACAAGACAGGAAGAGATGGCTACATGCGTGTGAAGTAGACCCATAGAAATTCCATCTCAGAGATCTGCGACGAGGGCAGTCTGCTGAAAACCTTGGCTTGTCAGCAGAGCCGTTTAGTACCCAGGAAAAATGCAGGGCCTGATTATGTGTGTGCAGGCGGTCAGAAGTAAATGTTTTCAAAAACACCAGGGAGAGTGTGTGTCGTCCACAGATCTGAGTCCGACACCCTGCTTTCTTTTAAAGGGGCTGCAGTGAAACCCCAACTGTGTGACCCCGCCTGTCTCAGTCTCCCTGCTCCGCTGGGCCCAGCATGACCTTCGCCTCCTGCCCTGAAATTACGCCGTCTCCCAGCTGTGGAAGGCTGTGGCGGCAAAAGCCGGCATTTACTGATGATGCAATTGGCAATGACACGAGAGTTTAATCACTGACAGGGCCCCACAACAGTCGCTGAAATGGAAGAGGTTACAATCATCTCAGATGTTTAGCTGTGGAGAACTGCCTCCCCGTCAAGAGCAGGAAGAGATGCCACCCTGCTGAAAGCATAATTGTTGCACTCTGTGCTTGACGGTGAATCCACTTTATATATTACACAGGCGAGGCGCTCCTCTCAACATGAGGGGCTTCAGAACATGGACAGAAAGCAGGTCCTGATTGAAGATAATTGCTGTGAAAAGGCATAGATCCTGTGAATTCTGTGGAGGAGAGGTGGCCATTATGTGTCTATTATCTATTTAATCATACGTTGAATGTATGAATCGAATTCATAACTGTGTGAATTCGTAACTTAAATAGCTGTTATCACATTTGACATTACAGGTGTCAAGAGATGCACACACACACACACGCACATGCACATGCATGCACACGCACACACACACACACACACACACATATAAACACCTCTCTGTCTGAAACACACATTTGGCCAGTCACCCCCTAATTTGCAGGCTGTTAGTTAGCGAGTGATATAGGGTGACAAAACAATTTGTTCTGTCACAGTTTATCTGCCTGGCCAGTGTTTTCCACCATGCTAGTGTGCATAGGCTACCCGAGTTACCATTCTTTTCCTCTGTGTGTTAGATAGTAGCATTTATGGCAGACCCCAGTTACCATGTTCTTTCTCTATGTGTCTGACAGTAGCATTCTGGGCATTCCAGCTGTAAGTTACCATACTGTGGGGCTCATTACCCACAAAGCAAAGTTTGCATCAATCAAAAAAAAGTGAATAAAAAAGATGGTCTGCCCTGAATGCAGACCAAGCTTTCATTCCAAGAAATACTTAGGGATTACCCTAGCTAAATCAGGATTAACACTGACACAGAATTTGTGACATTTTCTGTCTGCGGAAAGTGTATATAATTCGACTTTTCAGAGCTTAAAGAACTAATATATCTCAGGAAGGCTGCTTTTCTTCAGCTGGGATGAGCGAAGCCGGTTTTAATTTAATTTCACATCCACTCTTGAGTCAGACTAAACCCCGGCCCTCGAAGGTTTATGTTAATGAGCAATGCAGTGCTTCTTTGTACACAAGTCAAAAGGATCAGGCGTAGCTTGGATGTGCAGCGAATGACGATTGCCACTCCTTCCCTCTCATCCGTCTTTCCTTTTTCGGGAGCCGGTCGTTTTTTTTTCCCCCTTCCTTTCTGCCTCTCATCTGCAGGTGTTTATAAAGATGACATCCTCGCCTTCCCGAGACGTGGCACAAACGCTCGTGCAGTGCGGCTTGCTCACTGTGTTAATCTGTGTCTTCGCCATGCCGACGGGATGTGGGGCAGGAGGTGGAGGGGGAGGGAAAGGACATTCACAATGTAACAACTGGCAGAAGTGCGCAGAAAGTGCTGCTAGAACTATTCCATTTCATATATCTACCATTTAAGCATCTATTAAGAAAAACACAACCTATCAGACTAATTCACTGTGAACTAAATGAAATGGTGTGACTGAAGAGAGAGGTGTTTCCTAGACATCTTTCACATATCAACTGTGCAGTGAGCAAGGCAACACCACACAGCAGTTACACAAGTTCCAGAATCACCAAATGAAATGAACGACTGTTGTGTGAAGATAGAGAAAACCTTCTGTCTTTCTTGTTCCCGCCTTAAAAAGTGCTGAGAGTTAAAGAGAAAGTGCTTTGTGGTTGCATTTAATCTCGGCCTAAATCTCATCAGGAGATTGTCTACGGTGCCCACTGATTACACCACTGCTGGTGGCATCTCAGGAAGAGAACAGCATTCTGGGAAAGCAGCTGTTTATCACCATGACAACTCTGTCCCGTTCTATTCTAGGCCTGTCTGGTCATGTTTGGGTCAGGCTAGTGTAGGGTCTTTGCAGAGAGATGACTTAATATCTTCTAGCGAAGACAATTGTGTTCCTGAAATCCAATCTTCCCCACCAGCTGTTGCATATGGCAGCAGATCCTTGCATTGGCTTTGCCGGTTGTTGGAAAGGTATGTTAGGCCTATTAAACATTTGATGATGTAATCTGGGGTGTTCAGAATGGATCATATTAATGGCACTCACAACAAATGATGGCCTTAACTTTTCTCGAAGGACACCGGCCTTCAAGTATCCCGTGATGAATGGGTCTTGCAAGGCACAGTGTGTGTGAAGAATTTAAAATAAAACTTGGGGAAATTATTTGTTTGGGTGTACAAGGCATTGATAAATTAGTATTTTAGGGCCTGTGGCTTGACATGTGCTTTGTACATCCAATTAAACCAAAGAAAGTGTAGGATGATTAGGTGGCCTAATGGAAATTTGGCTGAGACACCATGGAGCCACGCGCTGTTTGCAAAAAGTGTCATGGGATCTTTAATGACCACAGTGAGTCAGGACCTCGGTTTAGCATCTCACCCGATTAATTAATTTAAATCTCCAATTACATGTACTGCACAAGTCAAAGAATATCTAAGGTAAGAAGGTAAGGTATACTGATAACTCCTCAGAGATCAGGTGCCCTTTAAAGCTGAGGAACTGGACGGATCACAGCCGCTGAAGTGCTCAAAGACTCATAACCGAATAAGAGATTCTGTCATTTCTGTTGTTCACTTCTATCTGTCATTTCTAAGTTATTGTAACTTCCTAGTCATTCTTATATGTCATTGCTTGACTTTCATGGACTTTAAGTTTCAGGTTAGATGATATAGGGGAAACAAAGTCACAGATGGTTTAATACCTGCACTGTTACTTGAACACATTTTCCTAATGTTCACTACCAGACAAGAATTCATTTAACACAGCTTCTCACAGAGCTGAAAAGCCTGAAGCTGTGGAAAACTAGCAGTTAGGGAATCCAATTTTGCAGATGCTGTTTTTCAGGTGAAAAAATAAATTGCTGTACAAATGCATTATTAATCCCAAGGAGGAGCAGAGATTTCTGGGATGGGAGACGTCCAAATCCATTTAATTTGAATTTCCTCTCTCAGAGAACATCGAGGAAGCCACTGATTTCTTTGCAATAATTGTGTTTATCAACATTTTTCGGTAACCCTCCATGGGAGAAAATGCAAGATAATGAAGGGAGGAAACACAGATCTTCAGGGATGTTTTCCTTCTGGCTCAGGATGACAGCATTGCAGTGTATAACTGCAAAAGAGGTGGGAACAGCATCCTCAACAGCAATTACTGGTAGGAGATAATCAATGGAGGGTTTAAAGTATAGCTTCTTAGAGTTTAGGCCTCATTTCATTGTTATCATCTGCCAGTACAAAATTGTGCTGTGCCCAAAAGAAATCCGCAGCTTCCCAGTCCCAGAAGAGGATCATTTACACCTCTTCTTACATTCCATAGACTCAGCCCCAGCTTCAAATAAACACCTGCTCTGGCCCTGGCTAGACTAGCCCTCTGGAAGCCTTTGCACAGAAGAAGAGTAGTGTATTATAACGTGACTGTTAGTGTGCATCCACGTGTGTGGGAGTCCTGATGGCATTACAGGTAGACGACCATATAAACAGGCCACACAAACAGCTGACTACAGTAGGCAGAGCCAGGCAGGCACAGGCGCCCGTTGGCACTGACATCCACAGGCACAGACACCTGCAAGAATTCATACCAGCAGAAAAAGACACCAGCGGGCACAGATGCCGTTAGGAATTGACATTAGCAAGCACAGACAGTGAAAGTCACAAACTCTGTTAGGACCTAACATTAGCAGGCACAGACACTGAAATTCACAAACTCTGTTTGTACGTAACATTAGCATGCATAAACTCAAGCATGCACAGACTCCTTGGAAAACTGACACCAACAGGCATCAGTACCAGCCATCAGAGCCACCTGTAGGCACTGACATCAACAGACACCATTAAGAGATAGCATCATTGGGCACAGTCATTGACAATCATAGACATCGTTAGGAACTGACATCAGCATATGTACACACAACAGCAGTCACAGACACTGGAGCTTACATTAGCAGACACTGAAAATCACTGACACCGACAGGCACAGGTCGAGTGTAGACCGGTAGACAGGCCTGGCGACCTGAGCTGGTCCTGTGTTCAGCCTGTGTCCCGTCCTCAATTAAAACACTGTGTCTGAGTACCCTGTCACAGCCCGAGCACTGGTTCTGAGCTGGGAGTTTGCACTCATGGTCAGGTTACACTGAGCTTGGAGCGTCAAAGGCCCAGGGAGCTGGCATGTAGGCGACGGGTGACATCACGTCTCAGCCCACCTCTGTGTGCTCCTGAGAGGTTGACCTCGCAGGACTCACACCACACGTCGCTGCCGCTGTCACACCTACATCACTGATCAGAGCTGCGTCATTCTCACTGCTGAAGCCAACGCAGCCGTCCTTCTGCAGCACAGCTTCTATATGGTTTCCCCCGTCATTCTTCTCCTCCTCTGGTAAACTCCCGCAATGTGTCACACTTGTGAATCAACCGCTCCAATTTAAATGCATGAATCATCTCATTCTATCACGGGCTTATAAAGTGCTAATTTTGTATTAGCATCCAGTGTCCAGCAGATTTCATGTTCAAGAAGACTGCCTCTCTTTCCGATCTTTCACGAGCACGGTGAAAACATATGCGCATGTCTCCACTGCTCAGCCGGTGTGCTGCGTAATTTATAGGTTATGAGCTGACGGCTACAGCTGTGTGATTGTGGGGTAGGGGACTGCCTGCATCGATGGGATTTTCTGTATGACAGGCACGCTGCCTGTTTGCCTCCAGTCACTCAGTCTGAGCTGTGGCCCTAACACCAGCATGAGGAGGCGGGAGAGAAGCTTCTTGCAGGATTGGTGAGAGGCGGCTTTGTGGGATTGTGGGAATGAACGGAGAGGTGGAGTAAGGCCTCAGCGTGAGGCCCGGCATGAGGCTCCAGAGCTCCCAGGATCCATGTTTAGTTCAGGTTCTGGGGGTAACTGCATGGTGCGCGATGTAAAGCCCAGCTCCCGTGCTCAGCAACACGTCCTGCAGCCCACAGCCGAACACAGCCTGCCTTGCTGATCAGAGGAGATCGCTGGCTTCTGTGGAGCAGCAACCCACTACCTATTGCATTTGTGTATTGAACAATGTATGCAATTTAGCAATACATTCCACAATGTATGCACATAATTGCAGGAATGAAAGTGACAGTAAGTGTGCAATATATGCAGTATGCCGTATCCGCAGTGTATTCGGACAAATGCTCATCACATATTCCTTAGGTTTTGGATTCCATATGACTTCCCTGTCAGGGGAAGCTGTTGCGGCTGATTCTTTCAGGGCAAAGCCAGTAGCGTTTTGCACAGCGTGTGCCTGGCTGTGTTGACTTGCCATCGCCTGGCTGCTTATTAGGAGTAGGTGGGCTGTGTAACTTGGATTCACTTCTCATCCGTGCGTGTCTGATGGATGACTGTTGAGTCATGCACACAGCTTTTAATAGCAAGCACCGGCACTGCGCACGCGGGCAGGAGAGAGGAAAGGAGAGCTCTCCAACGACACTCTGCAAAGCCGCGTTCATAGCCAGATGCTCCTTCGCTCCCCAATAAACAGCTAACTAAACGCTAGAGTATCTTTCCAAAGTTTTGATGCGATTGGCTTGTATCTTCGCCCCAGGCATGCTTATTAAAAATAAATAGTTCCAAACTTTGTAGAGTTGGTATATTTAGTATTGCAGACATGCTCTGCAAGCAAAGCTCAATGAAAACTGAACTGAGCACGGTGAGTCAGGAGCGCGGCTCAGCCCCATCTGTTTGTGTTCTGATGGAGACCGCTCTGTGAAACGAAACGGTGGCCCTCTCAGCGATATCTGAGCAGGCCCGTTAAAGCCAGGTAAATGAGCCGCGCTGAGTTTGCTGTGTGTCGGGTCACGCGTGCTTTCTCTACCCCCCCCCCCCCCCCCCCCCCCAAATCCACATTGCTGCCGGGCTTCTGCAGGCTTACAGCCTGGCACGTTTCCCCCACCCCCCCAGCCTCTTCAGAGAACATTCCCTCACGCTGCTCTGTGAAAATCCAGGCGTCTTTCCAGGTCAGAGAATCGAGTCGGAGTCAACGGCACAGAATGACGCACGACACGCGCCGTCTTTGGTGAGGGGCACGCACAAAGCCGAACCTCCGAATCGCAGCCAGGCAGCTGTCCCGCGGGGAGTTAGCGTAAGCCTTTCAGCTCTCCCGAATCGCTGCTGCTTCCCCCTCCGAGCGGCACGCAGAACATGCAGGGCTCCGTGCGCCCCTGCCGCTGTCCCACAGGAGAAGAGCTCGACGTGCGAGACGCAGATCCGAGTTTGAAAGAGATGCAAATGAAGAACCAGAGCTGCTATAATTAGAAGTCAGAGCTGACATGCGGCATTTGTAATAAAAGAAAACGTGCACTAAAGCAGGTGGGAGAAGGTAGCTCAGCAGATTGCTTTATATCAGACCAAAGGCTTTCCGTAATATGATGGGCTGATTTTAAAACAAGTCACTCAGTTTTTCGAGCAGACAAACCCATGTGACAGTTTAGTTGTGTACCTATGAATATGAAAGTATACTGCAATCTATAACTCAGTGACAGGGCCCACTATTCAATGTAAACACGATGCATTTGCTGACATACATGAATAATTTGTGTTCGTGTGTGTTTGTGTATATTATTACGTGTTTGTATATTATTCAGACATTTTCCAAGCTGATATCCTCCGAGCACCTTATGAAATGTATATGAATATACACGTACATATATAAATGTATTTGAATATATATGAAATATATGAACCTGGATCTTGGAAGCTGATCATTCATTGTTTAGCACAGAATTCCTGGTGAATGGGCGTGCTGGAGGGGTCACGCTGGGGTTCAGTTCTTCCTCATGCACAGGCCCAGAGGCCTCACCCGTTAATTACACACCATCTGACACTCAGTGCGTGCCATCACAGCGTCGCAGTGCAGCCAGCCTCAGCATGCTGGATGACACCGGCCGGCCGTGCTTTCTGCACCACTTGCTCATATTGGACCTGACATCTCCTGTGGAGCGGGGACGGGCAGGAGCAGAACGCCGTCGCCCCTGTGGCTCGGCAAGGCATCGGGTTAGGCACTCTAGCAGAAAAAAGGAAGAGGGAGAAGCCATGATCCATCCTCGGGAAGGGTGACCACGCCTCCACTCAAGCATGTGCTGGGGGTAGAGCTATCAGACCTCAGCCCTTTCACAGTCTGACCACACTGAGAGAGAGAAAGAGGCTTTGTGAAGAAAGATTATGCAGTCACTCTATGACAGGTGAGGTTGACACAAAGATGCACTTAAATAAAAAAAAAAATCAAAGATATAAGGACACAGTATTTTGAAAGATATACTAGAGTCATTCCATAAGTAAATTGACCATGCTTTTAGGAGAGGGATGGACAGCTACGCTTGCTGCACAATCAGTTTATGTCAGAATGCCATAGTTGGAAGGACAGCGGCTGACCAATCTACGCTCAGTCAAGGCCAGTTTTACTAGTGTGATTGCTGCACTTTTTAAAATTTTTCTTTCGTTTGCTTGTTTGACATTATTGATCTGTTTATACTTGTGTGCCTAACTGTATAATTATTGCTATCAAAATATTGTTCATATTGAAACAGTCATGCCACTAAAAATTTGAATTTTAGAGAGAGGGAGAGAGACAGAGAGAGGGTGGCAAACAGGGGAGAGAGAGACAGCGCATAATGCGTGGGTAATGCAAATATTGTTTTGTCATTCCAATAAAGCAAACCAAACTGAAAAAAATAAACTGGAAACTGACGGGGAGAGAGCGAAATAGAGAAGGAGAGAAATGCAGCCAGCATGATCTCAGACCCCTATGAACAGTCATCACACACAATAACAGGATAGGATTTTTTTTTCCCAAACCACATCTCCCCACCCCACTGTTTCTACATGTCTGTTTACCTCTTACTGTTTACATTGTGAACTGGAACCCCCACCATGCCCTCTGTGGCACTCCACTTGCTCTGCATTGGAAGGAGACAGAGTGAGTGAGGGGGGAGTTCAGGATGCCTGCGCTGTAGAATATCTCCAGCCCACTGCTCTGGATAATGGAACAGTGATCTTATGAGAGCTGGGTGAATTATTCAAAGCACAGAAGATAATGATGGCTGTTCTAACATGTTGTGGGTGCTGCCCTGAAGTGGCTGTTGTTGGCAGTCCTGTTGGTGAGATGGGGGAGAGAGAAGAGGAGATGTAGTGGTTTCACCGTTGTTTGGAGAGCTGTGTATCCACGCCCTTTTCTAGGATGCCTCTGAGCTCGTGTTCCTCAGTTAACGAGAGGTATAGAGCTTTCTGTCAGTGCCTTCTCCTAATAGTGTGCCGTAGCATTCATGTGTGCTTGGGCCATAGCACTTGCCTATCTGTGCAGTTTTTCTGTGCAGGGAAGTGGCTGGTTGTAGCATCCATTTATTAGTCAGTCTCCTAAGGCTATCTGCTTGTGTTGATTCGTGCCAAACATTTTCCACAGCTGGATTTACAGGTGCTCTCTGACATTCACCAGGACTGAACGAGAGCGTTATGCTCCAGATGAGATAGACAACTGTAATGACAATGGTACCAATACGCACTGATTGGAAAACAGCTGTGGATGCTTTCACAAGGCCAGCGTGACAGTAAATGTGTTGTACACAGTGAGATAGTTACAGTTCTGGGATCAGCTTTAGGTCACAGCTATTCATATTCTAGATGCTGCCCAAATGCATTTTTAAAAGGACAGGTAGCTACTCCATCTCTCTCAGTTCTTTTGTCACTGCAGTGGAGTTACAGCAAACAAAAAAGTCACATTTGCCAGTCTCTTTGTGAAAGCATTTATTGGAATGGAATAACGTCAGTGGTGTTGGAAGCAGAGACATCAAAAACACTGATTAATGTGATAGCCATGGAGCTGAATAACAGAGCAAGGCCCTTTGACCATAAGCAATAAAGGCTTAGATAAAGAAGCACTTGAAAGCTTCACAAAGATAAGCGTGACCTTCTTTCCATTGTTATGCATTTATTATTAATATCATGCTCAAAATATCATGAAAGCCAGTGGAGTGAGCTTTATCCACAGCTGTGTGCATTTTTATGTGTATTCTTTGTGTGTGTGTGTGTGTGTGGGCGCAAACATGCAGAGTGAGCCAGGCATTGCTGTACACATATTAGTGAGTGAGTGTAAAGGTAGTACAATTTCGAAACAAGCAAATGTGCGCTAAGTGTGATGAATGCTGCTTATTACGAGTCAGTCAATACAAATCTCTCTGGAGAGTTTCCTCTGGCTGGAATGCGTAGTTATCAGATGTGTATCACCGAGACCCGCGCACATTTTTAGCCTGAATTGGAACAAATACTGCCACTCATAACGCAGCGAGCCTAAAAATATCTTCAAGCTCCCAACCCCCCCAAACTCACACACAAACACACACACACACAGACTCACACACACACACACACACACTCACACACCAGACAGATGGTTATATATGCATGAAGTGCGAAAGTCTACTGCTCCAATTTTGGGTCGTCTTTTTTTAAACACATCTCATCTGTCACCGGTCCCGCGCACGTTACTGTGGAAACAAATGCAGGGTGTTAATGAGAACTATGCGGCGGGAAGGGTACGTCATTAACGCACCCACTGCCAGTTTACACCAGAGAGACGCGCTGTCGACGCGAAAACGCCGTCCCGCCACCAGCCTCCATTCAGTTTGCGCGTGATTCTAATCGAGGAGATGGGCGCTGTCCGTGAGCCCGGGTGCCACGGCTCGCTCTGGTTCCGTGTTTAATTAGAAAGGGCTGAGATAACGTCAGCGCCACCCGGCCCCGGAGCTGACAGACACCTTTGTTAAGAGGACAGCCTCTCAATACAAACATCTTGACAGCTTCCATTAGCGCTGGCAGGGCGTGACTATCTCCAGAACACCCCCGTCGGGTCCTTCCTCTCGTGAAAAACGGTGGCGACGGCGGGTGGCGGAGGAGTGGGGGGGAAGGTGGGGGAAGATGGGGGGGGCGGGTTAGGCCGGCGCTGCCCGTGATGCAAGCGAGAGCGAGTCGAGCGTTTCCAGCGGCGACGAGCCGCGGCTCTCTCTTCACGCGAGGGTGATGCGTTTCTCTGGGGTGCATCCAGGGAGTCGAGGTATGGACACATCTAAAAGCTTAGTAGTAGTAGTATGAAGAGAGCTGCATGCAATCCCGCCCCTGCAAAGGAGCCTATGGCACATCAGCAGTTAAACTACACCCCTCTGACATCATCTCTTTCAGGTGTGCTTAGAGGGCACAGTGCACCACACCTTGCTGCACATCTGAGTATTCATTCTGACCAGTAGCTGTCAGGGAACATCAGAGATCTCCGAAAAACACTGCCTCTTGCTCTTCCTCTTTCTCTTCCTCTTCCTCCTCTTCCATCTCTCTTACTATACTGCTTTCATCTCACCTTCCTCATCCCCCAGTCTTCAAGTGAGCGTGCTGCAGAAGCCCATTTCCCTTTAGTCTATTTTCAGGGTGGCTAATTTAAAAGCTATTTATTTGCCTCCCCCACAAAATCGATAACCCCTTGTCAGCTGGGTGTGCATTTGTGTGCATGCACGCACATGTGTGTGTGTCTGTGTGTGAGTGCATGTGCTTATGTGTGTTTGTGTGGGTGGGTGTGTGTGCGAGCACGCATGTGTGTGCTTGTGAATATGTGTGCATGCATCTGTGCTTGTGTGTGTGTGTGTGTGTGTGTGTGTGTGTGTGTGTGTGTGAGTGGAGAGGTGCAGGAATGGGGGGTGATGGGAGGGCAGATGGGGAAGGGATCTCTGTATATTGATCTTGGACACTGCACAAACCCAGCATGCATTTTCAGCTTCCATGACAGACACAAGATTACCAACACGTTCAGTACACGGGTTAGCGTGGAGCTAATGCTAAACCCTCCAATGTTGCCCAGACTCTGCCAGCCTCAATCACAGAACCCTTAGAACCACAACCATGAAATCCATCATCAAAGGTGATCTGAAAGATTTTGTTTTTGTGATTTTGAATCACAAAAATGAGAGTATCTCTCACACTCAGTGAAATGTGAAGGGTTGCTCAGCCTTAGTACCCCCAGCGAGCACATCTGGCCACAGATGTGACTGCTCCTTTTGCCAAGAATGTTCAGAGCACTGGGGCAACGCTCGACTGCACAGGCCCCTCATGGCTCCACTGCACCAGGGGTGCAACAGGATAAGGCTTGTGATTGGTGGGCACAGGTTCCACACCACGCCTTTGTGTCCAATCGGACGGCCCCTCTGTAATGGCAGCTGGAGCTGCTTTGGTGCTGGGCTCCATTCTTGGCAAAACCTGTCGCTCTGGTTCACCTGTCAAAAGAGGGGACAGGACACTGGTTCAGCTGTCTGCCTTCTAAAGCGGGACACAGTGAAGACTCTCGCTTCCGTCTGAGCTAAATCAGTCAAAAAGAACACACTTACCATAAAGCCATTCATAAAAAGAGGCTCCTGCTCTCAGCTTTCCCGGAGCTTTTCATGCAGGGTTACAGCCCTGGTGAGTCCCTTGTGGTTCCTGGTTATTAGCTCTCTCTGTCCGGCCATGACTGGCATACGGAGCGAACAAACGATGCGCGCCATTTGATGATGAGCTCTGGTGCTCAGCAAACTGTGGCAACGTTCTCCCGTTGCCACCTCATTCCTCCTTAAATAAATAATTGATAAGAAAAGAGAAGACATTAACGTGTCCCTCCCTGCGCTCTGGCTGAGTGATTCTGCAGTCCATACACCCCGGCTGTGTATTAAAAAAAAAAGGCAGCAAAGCGGTTAAGCAGCCAATGAGTGTGAAGTGCCCGAGGTGTCAAACCTATCAGTGTCAGCGGAGTTTGGGCTAGATATTACATCACTGTGCAGAGAAAGTATAGCGGCCGCACCGACCTTTTTAATAATAGATTTGTCCTGCCAATGTCAGTGACTGCAATCGGGAGGGGGGGGGAATGGCCATAGATTGCATTTTAATTTAGCGCTGCTCTTCTCTGAGTTAGCAGTGTGGCAAAGGGGGGTTTGAGGATGGTGTGTCTTATGAATATATGCACAGGTTCATCCAGCAGGTAGCATTGTGTTGAAATGGCAAAGCCCTTGTGTATGCACATGCAAAGGACAGGCAGTGCAGTCATCCATGGTGATTGTTCGAGTTTGGACTTAAAGATTAATGTTCCCAGCTATGTTTTATTCATCATCTTCCAGAATTTGCACAGCAAAATTAGTAATTATGAAATACAGTGCGTAGGTGCAAAGGATACACAGGCACATGCTAGCTCAGCATAGATGTATATAAGCTCAGTGTAACAGTGGCGGTGAGTTGACTGAATGTTTCTCAATTAATACGGCTAATTAAAGCGAGGAGCCACATAGAATGCTGCCATTAAGCTGTATCAACTCTTCTCATCACTGGGAAAAAAAAAACAAAACTTCCTTTCTTGTGGAATAATGCCTCATAAATTCCTGGCATCCCAGAAATTAATTTTCATAAATAATGTGGCGTGATTAGTGTGGCCTGCATCTGAATTGTGAATGAATGCAAAGCAGGGAGGGATAATTATTTCAAATCTGCATTTTACTTATTTACTGATTTGCACCTTAATGGAATTTGCAACCCCCGGATAGAGCTCCCCAAGGCTGTCTGATGGAGAGGGAGCCCCATTCTTTAGAAAGGTACCCCCTGCCTGGCTTGTAATGCATTTAGAAGGAATTTCCTGGTGAGCGACAAAGAGCACATCTATAGGTTCCGGGAGTTTAGAAGCTAAGAGGCTTGGGAAAGCACTACCGCTATACAATAATCACAATAATAATATTAGTGAGTAGCAGTAAGTAGTGTGTATTTATTATGCATTTTCCACAGTTGTGCCACAGTGAAAAAGAGAAAGAGAAATGGAATAAAAAGATTGCAAGCATGCTAGATTAAAAACAGATTACATGAACACATTTTAAAAGATGCTTCTTTAAAGGTGGCTTCAGAAACATATGGCAAGGTTGTGAGGACATGAAGAGAAACAGCAAAGTGACCCCTGAGTTTATAATGAAGTTTTGGGGGCACAGAGAACCCTGAAAAGCAGACCCAAGGAAGCACACAAGGAGTCAAAAAGGAAGAACAAAATCTTTAAAATACACCCTCAAAAGTCTGTTTTGTTTTTTTTCTGGATTTTAAGATTTTTAAGATTTTGTCCGGTTTACATTAAAAAGCCACTTTTCTTTTTATCCACATCATGACCTGGCCAGTCTTATCCAGTGTCAGAATGACTAAAGAGCATCTACATGCATTGCATGACAGAAAATGTACTATAATTTCACTTAGAGCAAAAACAACACTTCTGCCGCTGTTTGCAGAGTGTCTTCAGTACCTCGTTGCTCAGTAGTCAGTAGAAGCCAGCACAGCAGAGCTCTCCTCTTCAAATATGTACCAGCTTCTTTCACTCAGTGTGGATGTGGATTGAATTTGAGCCTGCATGCAGCACACCCAATATTATCATGTATAGCACATATCAGTGAAGTCACTGAAGATATCAGTGACAGGGATGGAGGGACTTTTGGCAGCAGTTGCCCTTGATGGTGTTGCTGCTGATTAAACCCAACACAGTCTCATTCCTAATCAATTTCCTGTTTTATTCTGCTGCTCTCAGATCACCTTTCAGGAAGGGGCTTCACTGTACTGGGCCAGGCCTGCTGTCACACACTGTTCAGCCAGCTCTCCGATACCCCAGCTCACCTGTGGGAAACTGCACCCCCTCATCTACTTCCTGAAAGGGAAGTGACCATCAGCTATTCGAAACAGAGGGGCAAAGCAAGCACAGAAAGCAGTTACACTGAATACCCCAGGCACGGCCGCCTCAGAGCCAGGAGCCACCGGGAGCTCAGGTGTCTGAGAGGATCATCTTCGTCAGTTGGCAGATTTTCGCGTTAGGGGGTTGTCTGGCAGCTTGAGATGGGCTCCTGGGAATGGATGAACGGGAGAGTCACCCCTGTCACCCCTGCACCAGAGCGGGTCCCGGAGGGGGCAGGCTATTTTGGATGCATCAGCCACTCGTGTTCCTTGCAGATGACATCACGGCAGCCGTCCGTCATTCCTGACTGACGGTGCAGACTGACACCCCGCATCCTCCCAGCGCCGGTCATCTATCAGCCCGATCAGAGCAGAGGAATGCAAACATGAAGGTTACAGCCCAGACGCAGAGGAGATTCTGGCTGGACTTCAGGTGCTTTGTAATTAGTGAGATTTTCCCAGGCATATTTCTGAGTCGAGCATAACGTGAGAGAAATGTTGCTATGCATGTAGGTCATGTTCCGGACTGCCTTAATCAGGCACTATATATAACATGCTCCAGAGCTGCGTTTAACACTCTCTCCCGCACACCAGTCTGTAATTCTGAGGCATAAAAGATGCTAACAATAGCTGGTGAGGAAGGAACAATTTCTGCTGCGTAAATGTAGTTTTGTGACTGTGATTTTGGGTCAAGTAATTACCCTGGGAGGGGTGGGTGGAGAGGCGGGTGCTTTGAGATGGAAGCTCTTTTGTTGGCAGTACCATGTGTGGCCATCTCATCAGCAAGTGTGCCACATCTCCCTTTCCCCTTCTCCCTCTCTCTCTTTCTTCTTTTCTCTCTCTTTCACGTTCTCTCTCTCTGGGTCTCCACTTTCTTTTTTCTCTCCTTAGTCTCTTTGACTCCAGCTAGTCCGTCTATCTTTCTTTGTCACTGTCTCTCATTCCTCCTTCTGTCTCTCCCTCCATCCATCTCACCATATCCTCTCTCTCCATCCCTCTTTCTATCTCTACCCTCTGTCTCTCTCTCTGCTTTCCGCCCTCTCTCTTCATCTCAAGTCACATCATTGCACACGTCCAGGAGAGTGTATTTTCCCTCGGCAGTGTCCCGGGGGACAGAGGAGGGGCCAGTGGCATCTTCTCCCGCCAGGGACAGCCACGCTCTGCGGGCCTGGGGATACAAAAAAGGGCTCCCATGCAAATGAGGTTAATTGCATGTTGTGACCAGCGATCCCTGCAGCGTCGGGCAGCCGAGACGAGCAGCCGAAAGGGCGGCTGTTCGCCCGGAGGAAGGGGAATGGAAGCAGCGATCTGATTGTCATGGCGAGATGACCGCTGACCTCCCTGCCTCCAGCACTCCCTCTCAATCTGTTCTCAGTAGCAGCGCCTTCACTGGCATCTACAAGAAAAAGAGTCCACAGATTCCATATCCCACAATTCCCAGGCACCCCAAGCTGCAGAGCTCCGTTGGGGAGAATGCAGTGCTCTGTTGTACATGGTGTTTTTTGTGATCTTCTTTTCTTCTCAAAGCTCCGATATGAAATATTCCTGTTGTAGCTTGCTGTCTCCACACACATGATGTCTGTACATTTCCGCGTGGCGCTGCTAACATGCAGTGTGCATGGAGCCCTCTCCTTGGGAGAGCATATGTTTCAGTGCTCAGGAGGCTGAACAGTGACAGAAGCAAAAGGAGCTTGACTTTATCCGCCTGGTGAGGGAGGAGAAGGTCCATGAGGTGTGGAAGAGGATGAGGAATCAGTCAGATTCAGTACAAGATTCACGTCTTCAAGGCTGAACCCCTGTGCGGCAAACATCTTAAGTGAATTATTCAGCGTGCCTCTGCCCAGATGAATCAGAACTCCGCGGCAAGCATCTGAAATGTAAATTTTTTATAGGAAGAAGGATGTTTTGCCCAAATCATCTGGGGTGGGGCATTGGAGGGTGGGGGGGCGCTGTACAAAACAGCTTGAACCTCATGAGCAGCCCAGCTACAAATGGAATTAATGGAGCATTTTGCTGCCTTCCAGATCCAAATAGCCGACGCACGACCTTGTAGTGAATTAAAATAACCTCCTTTATCCGCGCAAAACTTGGAGCCAATTTCCTAACGCATGCATCATTCATGGGAGCCCTGCTAATGATAGCGGCGGAATTTAATTTAGCTTTGTCTGAGGTGCATTAACAGACGAAACCCATTAGAACCAAATTACACCTACTGACAAGACCCGGCGTATGAAACGCACAGCAACCTGCTTGCTGCCGTGTCTAATTCATCTGAGCCACCGGATGACTCCAGTCCAATCATTTGACACTGTCACTACTGTTAGCATAAGTGGGACATGTAAAGAGATCGCGTTTCTCTGTCTGCTGTAAACACGCACCCGGGCTCTGGCGCGCGGGGCGGCTCGCTGTGCTCGGCACAGCCTCCTCTGGAAGCTGCGGAAATCATGCTGGTGACGTATTTAGCCTGACTGAGGCTGGAGAAAGGGCAGGACAAACAGACCCCTCGTGCCTCCAATTTGAATTTAAATTTCAATTTGAATGTTAGTTTGCACCCAGCTCCTGATCCCAGAGGAGGGCCGGCGGGGAGGCATCCAACATTCCCTGATCCGAAACGAGCCTTCTGGGAGCTGGCAGCGGGCCCCTCGGCCCCCCCACAGTTTGCCTTCAGCTCCCACTGGTAACCCAGGGGAACGGAGGCTTGCTCTGACAGTCCAGCAGAAGGCCTTCACCTCATGGCAGTAAGCCCTTCTTCCCCCATATTGTTTTACTGTGACGGGGGATGGGATGCTGTGCGTGTGCTTTGGTCAGGGCCGCTGAGCAGTGGTCTCTTTGAGTTTCCTGCCCCCGGCTCCTTGCGAGAGCTGCTTGGCACACGGCGAGCACGCAGATGGGCTGCGGACCTTCAGTCAAATTGCAAGATGGGGTCTGCAGGCTTTCGCAGCGGGCGGCAGGGAAAGTTCACGCCGCACAAGAAAAAAGAACAACAGGCCTGGCTGCGTCTTCCATATTTGGAGGTGATGATTCAGGGTCGGGCAGGTGGGGGGGCAGGGCAGTGTAGCTGGGGCTGTATGGCAGTAGAGAGGGGGAGTTAGTTGTGCCCGGGCCTCAATTTCCAATTGGATTACATCTCTTCTTTTTCACAGGATTTGTCTGCTGGATGTTTAGAACAGATCAAGTCAGATATTGGAGCAGATATTTCAGGTCCCAGCATTCATTTAGGGACAGTAGAGGACATTAAGGCACGGCAACATGGGATAAGAAACAGCTTGTCGGGTGTCAGTCGGCCGGCTAATCCCATGGTGCATCTGCCGCTGGCTGTTGTGCGTTGTGGTTCATGCAGAGGACAGCTTTTCAATCTAGAAGGCTTGGTGGACCTTTCGTGCACAGCAAAGACAGGAGCTGGGGGGAATGGCTGTCTCGTTGTATTCTGGGAGGCGGCAGGGTGGACTTCTATGTGTGGTGTGCTTTTGTGTTCTTGAAGCCTCAGTGGAAAAATCTCAGTCACCCTTTCCGTTACATCACTGGTGGGGGGGGGGGGGGGGCTGGGAAAATCACTACACACCCTTGTCGCACGGCAGCACAGCCCAGAGCACGTAGTGAATTACACGCCTCTGCCCCGCGTTCGCATGTTTACATCTCTCTGTAATAGAACTGCAACGCGTTATGAGCCAGTGTGTTCATTGGCTGTCATAAATACAGCTGGAGCAGAGTCATAAGTCATCCTCTTCAGCTCCCTCAGCCTCAAATAACAATTTATATTCAGCATCAGGCAGCTGTAAAAACTTCCCAATCATTCTTTTGCTCTCTTGCTCTCTCTTGAATCTTACTGTGATGAAAATATGAATCTGTTCTGACTCCTGGGCAAAAGAGGGCGAAAAAGAAAGAGAGAGAAAGAAAACACACTTCCATCCTGACTTATGATTGTTCAGTCTTGTGATCCTGAGCAATCCGTCAACACAAACAGATTTTCTGATTGGATTATGAAAGCTCTTGGTAAATAACAGTTATTACTCGGTCTGACAGTCGTATGCCTTCCCCCCTCGCTGTTTTATATTCATAGGCCGTGCAATAATGAATATGACAAATTATCTACTTTGTCAGTCGGTGCGAGCGGCGCGCTTGAAATCCCAGGCGATGGAAGGGCCTAATAATCACTCAATTTCTCACGCGGACGTGTCGCGCAATAACAAATTAACCTGTGGCCGCCGCAATCTCCGTGTCACAACTAGTGAAGAGTAATGGCGAACTTGGATTTTTGTTTTTTCCTGCATCTGCTTTGACTTCTCGAGGCCCAGCATCCCGGAGAGTTTTTTTTGATGAGCAGTACTTCAAAGGCTCCGGCAGCTGACGGTTCCGCCTCGTGCCTCCGAGTCCGAGACTTCTGTTGCGGTAGACGGGCGCCAATGCGAAATGCCAGACGGGCCTGGCTTATTTATTTCTGTATCCGTTTACTTCCATCTAATTTGTGCTGCTAGCGATAAAACGTATCGCTCAAGCCAAATAACAACAAGGCAACAGGGCCACAGAAAGCCTCCCATCTCCGTTTCCCGGATAGCAGCGTCCCCTGAGCGCCAGTGTAGTTAACAGAGGTCCCTACCTGTATTGTTCCGGTTGAATGGCCGCACAACGTTTGTTATGCTGCTATTCAAACGGGAGATTTGTTCCTGTGATTATGCCGTGAGCCCCCTGACCTGCACAGCCACGCAAGTCACAGCGCCCGGCCGGGGATAGCGGGGATGGGGCGGCAGCGCGGCGGGAGCTCCGGGCCTGATGCGGCCAATCCGAGCGTGTCAGAGAGCCAGGCCCTCGCCGCAGCTCCCGGCATCATGCACGCTACTGCTCCTTCGTCAATTAACGGGAACGAGGCCCAGGGGCATCGTTACGCTAACTTTTTGAAGCATTCGCCTCCTTCTGTTACGCTGTCTATGAATTTTCCACTGTTTCACCTCGTTTATGGATGGGCAAATGGACCGTGGACTGCTGCGTGGAGGCCATTCGCCCTGCGGGAGATGTTCCTGGGGTGGGGTGGTTTAAATCAGCTAACTCCAAACTACCCTTCAGGAAAACAATGTCATTATTCACAAATAGCCACGTTAACTTTTCCTACAGACGGCAATGAACCGTTTGGAGGAGAAGTATGGCATGAATGTATGGTTCGTTTCCACTGATATATCAAAACAATTTTTACAAAGGGTCACATTTGTTGTGGATGCAGTGATGCAGTGAAGATTAATATAAAGACCAGAGCCTGTAAAATGTATTTCTGTATTGGCTAAAAAATGTTTTTGCTTGATAGTTCCTCGCTCATGCAGAGATAAAGAAGTGTTTGATTGTAGGTCCGCTATAGAGGAAACATGAAGCTGTCCGAAATTGCATGTGGTTGTGTTGTGGTAAAATCACCCAATGAATAATGCGGAAAAACTCAAAGGATGCAGGCCTGGGCCTCCACAGTGGCCAGTGACTTATCTGCTCCCGGAGGGCCAGTGTCGGATTTCACCAATGAGTTAAAGGGCACAGGAAGTTGACTTGATCTCGGCCAATCAAGGACACCGATGAGTGTTGTGGCTAAACCGATGAGCGGAATAAGCTGATCCCCTCTCATTGACGGCTATGATCGGATCAGTACTCAGCTGGAGACAGCGGGGCCCTCCAGGTCCAACAAAGCCATTAAGTGGATGTGACCCTGGGGCTGTGAGCTGTGATAATGCGTGATGACCTGCCGAAATCCCGCACTAATGGTCCACAGATACTTATGTGATTGATTGAATGACCCTAAGCCTGTAGGGTAATCCTGTACCATGGGCATAGTGAAGATCTCCTCTGCACTGCAACAGAGCTTGATAATTGGAGCAACTTTCTTTCCGCTGCTGTGGCCCGTCTTTAATTAAGAACACATGCCGACTTTACGTCTCAGCGTTTCCCACACGGTAAAGACGCGGGTGGGACAGGAGACAAATTTATAGTTGAGGGAGCGGCATTCTTGGACGATCGAGCAGGAACACGGCTCTGCTGTCATCAAGAGACAATTCATCATTGTATTTTTCCCCTCCGCCTGGCATATGGAAAACAGCGGGATGGTGGTTTGTGCATTTTTAGATCATGTTCCAATCAATAAAATACAGCTTTATTAATGGCTGTAGTTCCAGCATGATGGATTCCAGGTCTGCTTTGCCATGTTGTGTAAACATAATCCAGCAGTAATTTACAAACAACCACCAGTGTGCCGCGGTGCAGACTGCAGCCTGTTCATCACTGCTTTTTTAGACACTTTTCAAATGCTGCGTTTCTGTCTGTCATGCAACCCCCCCCCCCCCCCCCCCCCCCATCCCTCCAGTGCACCATCTCCTCCACCTGAGGTCCTGGCTGCCTAATTAATTACATTATATACTTCATTAATTAAAACAAAACTCTTGAGTAGTGACAGCTTTTCAATTTTCCCCAAACCATTTTTTTCATCAGAAAGCAGCAATGCTCCCATTGTCATTAATGCTGCTCAGGCTGTGCCTCAGTGAGCTTGTTGGTGGTAGCGTTGCTGAGATGCCCCTGCAAGCATGGCTATGGAATATCCAACTCTTTTAATACAGTTGGTGCCAAGATGTCTTTTTTTAATTGCCACTCTTTGCCAGACACGCTACCAGTTGTGAAATTTTCCCCCGGAGACAAAATAAGTTCTAGAGAGGTCCTGTACTGCTACTGCCATTGGAGCTTGATATATATGCTTGGGGGCATGCAGCAGGATAATTGACAGGATCCGTTTTTAATTGAAATTCCCAGCGGGCCAGGAGACTTTTTAAATGTTTTGTCGAGCAGATGGATGACCATGGACTACTTGCATGCATAATTTCGGCATCAGTCGATAAATAGTGCTAATAGAAAAAAAGATGACCCAGCCTCTGTGCTTCCAGTCTCCCTCTTGGTGTTCTCTCAGCATTCCACGCACATCCAGTCTCTGAGACATCCTACTGACCACAAACACACTGTCCAGCCTCTGAAACATCCTACTGACCACAAACACACTGTCCAGCCTCTGAAACATCCTACTGACCACAAACACACTGTCCAGTCTCTGAAACATCCTACTGACCACAGACACACCATCCTTTCTCTGATAGAAGTCCTACTGACCGCAAACACACGGTCCTTTCCCAATGACCACATACACACGCACACACATCATGGCTCAGTGTCCCTGCTGCAATCGCCGTGTGTAATTCACAAAACTAAGAGCTTGTGCTTATGAATATTTCATGAGGCAGGGCTGCTTCCATTAATAGAAAATTTGAGAGCCCATCAAATTCGGCTCTGCGCACAAAATGAGTCTTTCGCAATTTGCCTGTTTCCCGGCTTTCCGATGTGTCTAATGGCATCGGATGGCTAAGCGGATAAAAATGTCGAGGTGCTGTGGACAGCATTAGGGGCCTCTAGTTTTTGGATGTCACCCACATCACCTGTTGACCTCTGGAAAAAACAAATGCTTCCCGAGAAGGAGGTGTTTACATCCAGCTGCCTCTCTGTTTTTGTGAGCTCTGCATTCCCGTCCTGGTGGCGTGTGGGTTCCTCTCAGGTGGGTGGCAGCTTGCTGTTGCATGCCTGCCTGTGATGTCCAACGTGCTGAGCTCACTGAAGACAAAGCGCACTCCCACATGGAGGCAGGGTACAGCTGGAGGCTCTCAGAACAATCTCTACATTGCAGCTGAACGTAGCAAACCCACTCTCAGGAGCGAAACTTGGAACAGTATGCGTTCGTTGCCTGCCACAGTCAGAGGTGTCCGTCCACTCTCCTACCCACAGCATGTGGCTGATGAAAATAAAGACTAAATAAATAAAGAATAAAGCTTGTCACTGCCTGTGACATTAACTGTGACATTGTGACTTTTCCCTTTGAGTTGATTTCAGTACGAGAGCTTCAAAATGGGCAGCCGTGCTGTTCCGTGCAGTGTCACAACTTATTATATCTATATATTTTTTAATGAATTGTGTTAAAGACAGACTCTGTGTGTAAACTCCCAGTAAACCCTGGGAGTCTTGTGAGGGGTTAGATGTACAGTAGCAACTAGCCATCCACCTCTTACATGTTACATAGTGTGTCCAAGTCAAGCATGCACTGTTAGGAAATTGTGAGGATAAGTCACAGGGTCAAAAAGGGAAAATACTCTACATGCAAATGAATGTTGCAGAGTTCAAGCAGATCAAGAGTTGTATCAATCGATGAATTAACCCATTTGTTTTATTAAGGTGGAAACTGCTTTCATTTTTGTAGTTTTTATAACTTTCTTAGGTGATTTCCATACACACAGTAGGCGTGAAGGTAGATAAGGTCTTTCTCCTGTAGCTCTGTCCCCCAAATGCAGCTTAGCTCAGCTCAGCAGCAGACTGTACAGCACTAAAGGAGCTCTTGTGTCAATGAACTCTATAAATAATTTCAAGATCCTACAGATTTATTCATGTATAACAATAAATGGAGGGGCCTCCTGATCTTTTTTCAGAGAAACACCCAAGATTCAGGGTCAGCGCATGACATTCACTGAGGAAGCAGACAGCCCTTCCAGGGATCGGGAAGATGCGTGTATTTGTGTGCCTTTGCACATTTCCAGAGAGGCAAAAGCATCTGCAGTAAAGGTATTTGCATTTAAGAGGCAGACAGAAATGTAGGCGCGTTTCCTGACTGCAAACACAGCGCAGGCCAGTGGGTTCACAAAATCTGCATCTCCTACAGCTGCTGCAGCCAACATCTAGAGATCTTAACAGCAGAGAGGCAGTATCTGGCATGGGCTCTTTCAATTCACTGTGTGTGAGTGTGTGTGTGTGTGTGTGTGTGGTAGGTAGGGGGTGTGTATCCCATGAAATCTGGCCATAACTGTCTGCCTAAAACAGATCTGTGATGAGAGTGGCACTACCCGCTCTGCATCAGTGCCAGCGGTCCCATGTGTGGCATATTTAAGGGTGCGCCCAATTTATTATCACATTATTGAATCATGTTCCTTCTTATAGACTGTAATGAAAAATGAACAGCGTCGCTGAGGACATCCATCAAATGAAACCAGCTGAACCAGATCTTGGCAAAAGGCCCAATCTTGACAATCGGGTAATTTAGGCTGGGTTTACAGTAGGAGACAGCAGTCTGTTAGACAGGACTTTTAATTCACGTCATCCAAGGATCTCTTCCTGCACTTTTGCTCTTCATTCCAAACACCTAGACAGAGGTCTGATCTGGGATCAGTGAGTTACATCTATAACTTCAGGTTATAGATGCATTGGCGCAGGCTGCAAAGAAGTTGTAGAGGCTCATAGGCTGAATAAATTCCAGTCTCAGTCAACAATGTTGCCAAGTGAAGTGCAAGCCAGGTTTATTGCCATGGAAATTTCTCATGGTTCACCAGACCTGAAAATCATGAAGATCATGAAAGGCAGCAACCTCAATATTGCAGTGAAGTTTTCATTAGAGCCATGTGGAACCGGGATACAGTAGCTAGTACGGTACGCTAACCTGTAGTTCATAGCACATGCTATACCTTGGCTTATATAATAAGCATATACTTAGCCAGCTACAGCAGAACCTCTGAATGCTTTTCCACAAAGAGCTAACCTGAAAGCTCCAGCCCTTCACTGCAGTCTCAAGAGGAATGGCAATGACAAACATGCCATGTCGCTCTTCAAGCCAATGAAGACAGCAGAAATACCCTCCGCTGCTCCTCTCGCTCTCCCTCGCTATCTGCTCAGCTGATTAAATGCACAGTTTGGGGAAAGGCTTTATCCTTTCCCAGAATGATTAGCTACGAGTCATCCTGCCCAGCCTCCGGCCTCTCCACAGAGAGGGGCATCTGGTCCCCCCGCTGCTCCTCTTTGTTGCCTCCTCTTTGTGCTAATGGTTTTACTTTACACGGGGTTGATCTGAATGCCCCGGAGGGTCCGATAATCTTAACTGTTGGGTCATGTTGCCCTCGTAATTCCCCGAGCCGCGCTCTCGCTTCCCACGGCAGTGTCAGGGGATGGCAGCGCTTTGTGCTGCCCTCTGCCCCCTTGCATTTTGGGGGCTGGGATTAAACAGCAATTAGAACACAGAGGAGGATGATGCTTTGGGCTCCTCAGACGAAATTGGCGTGTACAGAGACGGGCGTGCTGCTGTTGCAGGGGGGAGCTGTTCGCCTCCTCAGCTTGCACGGTAGCATGCACATCTGCAGCCTCCTCTCGTATTATTATGTCACATCATCCGTTAGCTTATCAGATACCCTCACACCATGTGACGTGCACAGCCCGCAATATGACATGTCATCGGTTCATGTAACTGGACATCCAGTGGAACAGTAGGCCCAACGTACGACAGCAGTGAACAAGCTGGGATTCTGAATTCCAGGATTCTGTGTCCATCTCGGACTCCCTAATATAGAAATCCCATGTTGCCTTTACTGTATAATGTTGCTCAGTTCCGTGAAAATTCACGTACAGTCACCAATCAGTTATTTTTCATCATGAAGGCCACAGCTGTGTGCCATTCCTGCAAAGCTCAAGCTCATCAGGGTCTGATGTTGTCTGTTGAGATGTATTTGTACAGTGAGGGACACAGGACCCACTGTCCCCAAACATTCCAGCATCTGTCTATATGCTGTTCGGCCCTGGGTAAATGCTGTCCTCTGCCATGGTTACATGGCTAATCTCCTTTTAATATTACTGAACTGTAATGTTTGTTTTGCGTGTACCACTCCACAGATTAGAATTGATACATTTGTTTAGATCCGCTGGGAAACAACCCACATCTCCCTTTGCAAGGCCAGCTGCTATCCTGTTCAACTGCATTACATTCCTGCCAAAAAACAAAAAGCTACAGAAGAAAACTAATGCCTCTCCGAAAGGTTTACCATTACTCTGAAATGTTCTCAATACGCCATTAACGTAATGCACCGCCTGTTGCCAACTTGCTGATTTGAGCGCTGAAGAAAATGAGATTGTCGGCTGTCGTTGACATTGCAGAAGACAGCTGGTCAGATGGGCGCAGGAGAGGAGCGGTGATTAGTGACGTCATCGTCTGCACCCCCTCCTTACACCCCACCTCTGCAGATGCAGCCTGTGGGGCTCTGTGTGATCTCCAGCGGTGTGCACTGTGACCGCATGCTTTTTGGGTTGATCAGGGCTCTGCTTCAAGGACAGACGTTCAGCCCACGTAGGCATGAGACTGCAACGGCTCTCAGTGACATCCCAGCACAGCAGCGCATGAACGTGCCACTGCGAGATGCAGCACTGCAGGACTTCTTGGGGGCTGGAGGGGGGGAGGTGGGGGTCACTGTGTGTGATGGAGAGGCACGGCTGTTTGCTTTTAATGAAGCCGTGAGGAGCATGAGCCGTTACCGCTGTTTCCTGCCGCATCGGGCCGTTTTGATCATAATTGCGTCTGCCCGGCCCCAAAAATAGCATCTGCTGGCCTCCGCTGGGGGTAGGGGGGGGAATTCTTATTGGTCTGCATGCTCCACTGACTTACTTCTGAGCTCGGCAGAATGCCTGCTGCCCCCTCTGAATGCTGTAATCAGTGAGCATGTGAGAGAGGCGCTGCTGAGGAGGGGACCGCGAGGAGCCCGGCCTGCCTCGCCTCTGCAAGTGAGCCAGGACAAGATCTAATAACTCCCAGAGATCGAGAAATGCCGCTAATTGTGGCGTGTGCAGTGGCCAGACCGCTCTCGTTTGTTGGCTGTGCAGGAATCAATAAAGAAATAGGCGAGATTGAACTACTCGGTATCCTCAAGTGTCGGGGTTAACCCTCAGTTGTCTTTGAGGGCCTTCTGAAGCTGCATTTTAACCGAACGCAGTTTGATCGCTTGCCTGAAAAATGAACAAGTGAATTTTGCGCCACGTCACAGCAAGCATTTTTGATTACACCAACGCTGCTAGCAAATGAGTGAAGAGATTTCTGGAAAGGGGCGTGGCTTCTAGCCCTACTTGAAGGTGATTGGCTTTCACCAGGCGAAATTTTCGCTTGAGTTGAACATTTTTTACCTCAAGTGAATGCTCATTTCGCCCATTTCGCATCGCTCGCAGTTTCGCCGCGATTAACTCCGCCCATTCACCTCCTGCCATGTCTTTTCATGCATTCGCGTCACTCGTAAATTTCACATCGCATTCGGTTAAAACACACCTTGATGGCTTTAAAGGACTGAGCCCCTGGGCTTGCTTTGGACAGCTCTCTGTTGCGTGCTTTTGGTGGTTTTTTTGTTGGTACGCCTCTGTAGTCAGCTGAATGCTTGTGTGGGTGTTGCAGAACAATAGCTGGCTACATCCAGGCAGATTCAACACCAGCGTAATGAGGACCATGATGGAGATGCCTTCAGTGTGCTGGAGCAGTGTGACAGGGCGGAACATGGCCCCGCTTTGAGTAAGCGCAACACTACGCTGGTTGGTTCAAATTTGGCACAGGCATGCAGCTGCCAGGAGCCATAACACAAGCACACATTGTTTTCCTTCCACCTTTGCAGAATGCAGCACCTGTACTGTAACTTTGAAAGCAATGTGTCAACTCTATGCTGTGGTGCAAAACTGATTCCCTTTTCAGCATCTCAAGATCTAAGCAAATGTCTAAATGCAGCAAGCGAATAAATCTGATGGAAAGAACAGACAGGCCTCCATGTTGTAAAGTCGCCATTTGTGTGAGAAGCATCATGACCATTATCCCTCCAGAAGGAGGACTAAGGTGAGAGTTCACAGTGCAGAATCAGTCAGGTTTAAGGGAGGAGAGCCCTCTCTATTTGAATGTTTACAGATGCACACTCCTGGCGTCTAGAGAAATGAGAGTGGCAGCCAATCAAAACTGTGCAGAACCCTGCATTCAGCCGTGTGTGTTTGATGCCACGGTAACAGGAGTTCCGCTCCAATGACTAACGGTTAATTTTATCCCTTCCCTTAATTGGCCATTCATTTGGCACTGTGACCAACTTCATGAAACTGGGTTGAATCCACAGGGCAGTTGGCCTGAGAATCAGGGCAGGACAGGTGTCCCAGGAGATCTGAAATCCTACAGTATCATTGGAATTGGGGGGGCTAAATATACATGGTTATCCCTCTTCTCCCATTCACAGTCCTGTGTGTATTTGTGGTTCAGCTGAATCTTTGTTACATTGCCTGAACATGATTATAAAAACAAACAAACAAATTCATGTTTTCATTTATTGTTTTTGCTCAGCAGAAGCCCTTAATTTTATCTTTACCTCCAATATGCTTCTCCTACGAGGCAAGGACAAGTATTAATAAGCAAATGTACAGAAAAAATAAGCTAAGCAAATCTGCTAAGCAAATGAATAAATGCATAAATTAACTATAACCGGTGAGATCTCTACAGTGACATTGCCCCATAGGGGACAAGATTAAAACTGGTTCCCATACCTAGAGACACTGATCTTTGGGACAGAAAGCTAACCATTTCTTATATTCTGCCATACATACAAGGTCCACAGTTTGTAACCCATAAAAGACCTGCTTCCACTACATACTGCATGTGTTGAGGCAGTGGATTTTAATACCACACTCACGGGTGCAACTGCAGCTTCCAAAGAGGTCAATCCCCAGGCCCCAAGCCTCATTCCCTCACCACTGCCACACTGCTTTCCTGTACACTGACTCGAATGACTCATTTTGTCAAAACACAGACACAAACTGATAAGCATGAGATGAAATATCATAATATTGAATTTTGCAAAGTCAGAAAGTGATGAAATGTTTCATGGCCCTGAAAACACGCCACAAAATGAAATGACCTCGTCCTTTAGATTACAACCGTCTTGAATTTATTATACATTTTTTTCCCTTACTGAAATATACCCGTGGAATCTTTGCTTGCTTTATTGCTTCTTTCCATCTCTCCATGTGAATTCCGTCTAAATTTGTGTTGTTTGACCTGCCTCTTGCGTATAGCACCAACACATGACGCCACTGTTAGCTAAGAAAGACAGCCAAATGATTATGACTTTGTATGGTGAGCTCCATTTTGTCAAGTATTTGGTACCGTGAGGTGAGTGCATGGCCTCAGGCCTACAAACTGGTCTTGCTCCTGAAACGTCTACCCACGAGGCTTGTTGCTAAGGGGGTGTGGCCTCAGTGTGGTCCGTTCTTTTGGCTGCTGGTGTATGGTTTCTAGCCTATAGGGCAGGCTGATCCTGCCGAGCTGCCACGAACGACGCCTGCTTGTGACTCACGGTTTGCCAATCGACAGCGCAAATTAGCAGCCCGGGTTTAGCGCCTGAACGCTCGGTTGATAAACGCTCGAACAGCGTGCTTTCTTCTCACGGCAAACATTCTGCATAATCCCCTCCGCTCTCCGGCGAGGAGATTCATGCCTTTGTTCCGCTTCGCAAGCGCGTGGAATGGCAGGGACGAATTGTAGTCCACCGTTCCGTTCGCAAGGTTTAGGAAATTCGCTCTTCGTTCGGTTGGTTCTCGCGACGCGCTTACCCTGTGTACACACTCGTTTCCCGTTTTTTTCCCCCTTCTTCTCTTTTTCTTATCAAAGTGTTGGCAAATATTTTGAGGGATTATTGAGCATCCACGCTTATCACTTGCGCCGTGCGAGCAGGCTAAAGGCTTATTACGCGCCTTTTTAATTAAAAAACGGAGCAGGGCTTGGGCAGGAGATTAAGACAATCTTCCTTGCACAGAAGTGGGAGGTGGAGTCAGTGGCCCAGCCATGCAAATGGAAAGTTTTGTGTGTGTGTGTGTGTGTGTCTGTGTTTTATTGTGCATTTATCCTCCAAGCAAGAGGCTCGGATGTCAAAAGGGTTTTTTTTTCGGTGTGGTTTGGTGGTGGTGAGTAAATATATGGTAATTGAGAGAAACATTTTTAGAGTGAGGGAAAGCATGCATACAAGATAACTGTTTGAACGGCTTCACCTGACCCTGAAACAAAGTGGCAAAACAATTTGCCTGCTCTCTATAGAACTTTCACAAATAAGCAATTTTCTTGATTGGAAAATCCAAACGAGGAAGTCAATTTGTTTGTAGCTTTTGATTGGTGCATACAAATGTATCACACATTCACAAAAAAGTTTTTTAACCAGTGAAGGTAAATTATTATATATATACACAAAATGTTGCAACTTGAAAAAAATGTGAAAATTTGTTTTTTTGGGATTTGTGTGCTTTAAAATGCTAATAATGTTTCAGCTGTGTGCATTTGCATCTTTAAGTAGTATGTATGTGCTCACGTGTGTGTGTGTGTGTGTGTGTGTGTGTGTGTGTGTGTGTGTGTGTGTGGTCAGAATAATCGATTATTTGACAGCAGGCCCTAAAAGGCCGAGCTGATGCGCGCGTGCTGAAGCGTACAGCTCTTGCGCTCATTATTTTCCTCAGCTTCTCAGTCCTGCGACTGCGGCTGCAGCACTAATATATGCGCAACTCTCCAGTGTGTCAAATGCAGAATCAGAATGCTGGGAGGGAGAGCCAGCGCGGACCAGTGGCGCTGATGCTCGGGGGGCATCTGGTATTCCGTGCAGAGAAGTATCTCAAGGTGCTCGCTCATGACAGCAGGTGATGGTGATTATAAGGGTGCTGTCATTCACAGTTAATCCGATCAGTTCTTGTTTTAATGAACAAAAGCAGGGGTTTGGGTGATGGGGGGGAGGGCTGAGCCCGCTGTGTGTTCCCCAGCGTGCTCGCTGGAGCTCCACAGATCCGCCTCGGAGATCGATGGGTTGTGACTGAACAGAACGTACCGGGAGCGGCGTCCCTCAGAGGACCCACCATCGCGCAGTCAAACAGACGGCCCGGCAAATTTCGAGGCTGGGAAAAAAATCTCCAGATCACAGCCGTTGAGTTATTTCATATTCATTTCTCATCCAAGTGACGCAATATCTGTCAGATCATCACCTGGTTGAGCCACAGCAGGCAGCTAAAGTGTAGCGCTCCAGATCGATGCTATAACCTTGGTATCCTCTGTCACCACTCCCTGTTCCAGGCTCTGTTCTCTACTCCAACATGTAAAAACATGTTGGGGTAAGCCAAATCGTCCTGAGGTTGGTTTAACCTAGCAATCAAAACAGTGTCGCATAATGCTGATCGATTGGCCGTCTTCTGCGGCACGGTGTTCCAGCCTGTTCAAACAAATGAAGCTCACTGTCCTTGTTACACACTGGCCCTGTGCACCGGGGGATGATCAGGAGGAGACGGAGGTCTGAAAGACTGATGGCCCGTCTCCACGCTGGGGACGCCGCGGCCTCTCTCTGGAGGGGAGCGATGGGCAGCCGATCTGTCCCGCGCCCATCCCCTAAGAGCGATGGGATATTAAAGGCCTTCGTGTTCAAATCAATTTTATTGCCGTAGTTAGTGGGGCTTTTTTTTCCTCCCATTCCAACATAATGTTATTACGCAGCTCTCCAAATCTGATTGCGTGCTCATCCCTCATGTCCTAGCAACAGGCGTTCCCATAGTAACTTAGGTCAGGATGAACAGAGCCTCTTAAAAAAAAACTGAAGGGCAGGTGGTGCTGGGGGGGGATGGGGTGGGGGGGGTTCAGGGGGTGAGTGACTAGGGGGGCTGGACAATTAAACATTGTGTTCTCCTCTCTGAAAAAGCCCCCTACTCAATTTAACCACAGAAATGAATCCATGCTCAATCAATGCCCTGTACATAACTGAGCATATATGGAGAACGTGTGTGTGCTTGCTGGTTTCTTTTCTTTTTTAGGACAGGAATATCAGGTATTCTTTTTATTCACTTCATCTCGTAGTGTTACTGTCTTGTGCAATCATGAACACAGCCTCAGAGGAAGAGTATGGGTTGTCTGAGCCATTATGTGGCAACAACAGAGACGTATTTCACAAAAGACCAATGCTTCCTTTATCTGCTCAATTAATTTGACTGTCTCTCTGAGGCCTGAGAAATGGATGCCTAAATAAAAATAAAGAGGCTTCCTTTTATCTCGTAAGTCCGTGTTGCAGCGTCTGTCTCGCAGCACCCAGGTTGAGACAATTGCCTGAAACAGCCAGGGGCCACGGAGCTGTATTATAGCAGCTCTCTCTTGTCCATGGCCCCTGAGCCAGCAGTGATTCACAAAAACCACTCTGATCAGTGGTCACTAGCAACCCTGTGATCCTCTGTGGTGCCTTTCGTTATCATGACTGTTGTGAACTGAAGCCACTGAGATTCTTTCTGAGAAATACATGTCTGGGAACCAAAGCAAGCAGACAGAGCCAACGGAAAAACCAGAGCCTTTTTAAATATGCTGGTTGCTGGTCTCTCCCCTGAGACAGAGCCGGGGGAAACGGATTCATGCTCCTCGCGGTCTGCTCTGTGGTTGATCCTCGCCGAGCTGCCCAGCGCTATGCTAATCAGTGCGGTAATCAGGATCAATGAGGAGGACCGAAGGAGGCCTTTTCATCGACTGGAGGTCCCGCCGAGATCACAAGCGGAGAGCTGAGCATCGCCAAGCGGGGCCCTGATCAAATGTCAGACCCCAGAGTTATTTTTAGTCAGCCTAATTAAACCCTGGCTTTGCGCTTCCTCCGCCTTCAATTTGTTCAGCAGATGGTTAACACAATTGAGAAGCTGTCAGGACAGAAGGAAATGGTGCCCTCTGTTCTGGCCCTCTCTCTCTCTCTCTTTCTCTCTCTCTCCCTCTGCCAGTAACAATGGGAAACGATTGTCAATGCGTTCTCCTGCTTTTTCTCTGGGTCCTCCTCAGCCTGGTGGTCGGCCTTCTCTTCCTTGGAGCATTTCCATCAGACGCTATTTTTAGACCCCGGGTCCATCTATATACAGTCGATCCTGTGCTGATAAACCAGCAGGATTGATGAAATGTAAGAAAGCAGCATTTCATGATCTAACCCTGGTGAGCAGTTCATCGTCCCCTTTGGTATCTCGCCGGGTAAACACAGACGCTCTCAATCTTTCAAAATGGCTCCCTGTTCTCTCTCCTCTTTCAGCCTTGTCACATGATTAGCGGGGCCTAGTTTCATAGATGATATTTCACAGAAAACAGAGTAAAGATTCAGCTGATTGTACAAATAGCAAGGCACATGGACAAGGACATGGACACATAGTCCCACACAAGCAACCACCCTGAAATACATAAACACACAAACACACACACATGCACACGTGTACACATCAACATGCATAAATACACACAAACATGCATATATACACAAACAAACATACTGTACTAACACACACCACACACACATATGCATACATGTGCATGCAATACATGTAAATAGACATAAACACCCACAAACAATACACACATACACACATGTACACATGAACATGCATAAACGCACACATGCAAATATACACAAACAAACGTACTGTACTAACACACACACATCCATACACAAATAAACACATACAAACGCACATATACATGTATACATGTACACACAAACACACGTGCACACATACACATACACAGACACACACATACAAACACACACACATAGTGCGTACACATACACACAAACACAAGCATATAGACACATACATGCTATTAGCATAACAATTATTGGTGCAACACACATTCTGAAATTGAGTTAAAATTGAATTGGTTCAAAGAAAATGGACTTACTCTTCGATTTAGTCTTGTCTACGATCCATGCCATTGATTTTTTTTATTATTATTTTAAAGCTGGTCTTCTAGGCAATGGCAACCAATAAAGTCTGGGGGAATGTTTTGGAATGATTTAAACAATGAAAGATTTAATAATCTCTGTACAAAAATCATGTATAGCCCCCCCCCCCACACACACACACACACACACACACTCACACACTCACATGTACCTGTAGAGATAAAAAGAATTGTTGTGACTGACCCTGTGTATTCAGATGGCTCCATTCCATAGAATATTCCCAGGACAGGTGGCAGTTGATTGGCAGATCAGTCTGTAATGTGCTGAAGGAGGGAGGGAGCCTCAGTAAGTCTCCATGGAGATTCTGAGGCACCATTAGAGAGCCTCTGTTTCTCCCTGGCAGATGCCTGGATTCTCCTATGATTGTCTGCTACACACACACACACACACACACACACACAAACACACACTCACATTATATTCCATTCATTATCTATAACATTAACATCTTTGTTATTTTCTAGTCTTGCAAGAATATTTTTGTCTAATTTAAACCTCTCTCTCAGAGGATTTGCCTACAGTGAGGTCTCATTTCATAGTCGATTACTACTGGTCTGAAAGTATGATGCAAAATTTCCTCAAGGTCTGATTTGGAACCCAGCAGCTTCTGTTGCAGTGCCTGGTGGGTTGGCGTATTGCATAGACATCTGTAGCTGGGAGGGATATGAGGAGTTTCTCTCTTTGCGTGGATGCAGACGCTGCATCCTACCTATGGATCCCTTGTGCACGGCCCCTATTGTGCTGCCAGTGTCTCAAACAGACAGCAAGACTCTGTGACAGAACTTGTCACATGTTAGCACACGCCCCCCCCTGCCCCCCCCCCCCCAATCGACCAATGCACTCAGAGAGTCTCTCGTATTCACAGTAAACTGCTGAACCCTGCCTCAGTCACATGGCTGCGCTCTAACTGCCAAATCCCATCAGGGAGGGTGGGAGGGTGTTGAACAGGCTGCTTGGCAGCCGAACTCTTGGGGCGACTGCGATCCAGCCATTACCGGCCAGGCCCGGAAGCCTTTGCCGCGTGGTAAAAGGCAGCAGCGGTAAATTAACAGTGTGTGACCTTTACGGCGGAGACCTTGGCGACGGGGGCTGTTTTTGATGCTGCTGACGTAGTCAGGAGGGTCCCCCGCCACGGCGGTTATTGTTGGGTCCCAGCCGGGAGCTGCCTGCCTCACCTACGCCCACACCTGGTCCCACCCCACCATCGCTGCTTAGTCACACGGCTTTATTGACACGGATACAAAAGAGCCCAGCGGTGGAACAAAACTGCATCGATCCAGACAAATAACACTCTGTTTTACTCTCTGCCCAGGCTCCCACAGTCAGGCCTTATGCCTGGCAGAAACCGATGACAGGATACTCTACTGAGGCTTTCTCTTCACTGATAGGCTACCCTACTAAGGCTCTCTCCTCACTGATAGGATAATCTACCAAGTCTCTCTCTTCACTGATAGGTTACTCTACTGAGGCTCTTTCTTCACTGATACACTACTCCACTGAGGCTGTCTCTTCACTGAGGCTACTCTACATGTGCTGCAGTTGTACAGGTGTCTTGTTGCACTGCACTGTGTAAGCTTGCAGTGGTGGTAGAGGGGAAACTATGAGGAATGATTCTTCCTACATAGTCCAGTAGGTGGTGCTCTACCTCTCAAGTGTATAGTCCTCCTTTCCTGACTGAGTCTCCTGCATTGCGGCCCTGAGTGAGTGACTGACCTTCTCTAGTGCAAATTTTCAGCCCTGGCAGAGGTACTGTGAGGTAACACAGCAAGAAACCTGAACCAAGCACTGAGGACTACAGCATATTTTTTAAAGATGATTAAGGGTTACACCCTCTCAGAAACCTGCCCACAGTGGAAGGCCATGCGTTGAGTGTTTACAGCTATCATAAGCTGCCTAGGAGTGCAGTAAGCAGGGGAGAGGGTGAGGGTTGGGCTGCTGGGGGATGTGTGTCCTGAAAAGGACAGTCTTGGACCTTGACAACACATGCCTTTTACAGCACTACTACATCATTACGGAATAAATCCATAAAACTGGTCCATGGCTCCAATATATGCACACCCCCAGACCATACCCCCACCCCCAAACTTATTTGCATACTACTGCATAACGCAACATTACATTAAGGTTGAATGCAGCCAGCCCAGTCAGGACCCCTCCTCTTCGCTGCATTCCTGCATTCTTGGCTGGCGTCCCACCCATCTTCTGAACCTGCCTGCGCAGTCGTGGTGAGCGGTTTGATTCTCTTGCAGGAGATTAGAGGATTTTCACTTTATGTTTAATTCCCTTTATACAAGGCATGGCAGGGGTTGCCTCAGGTTGCCTAGAACTCTTTAATCTGGATTAATAAATCAATACAGATGTCAGCATGAATAAGAAATTATGGCTGACATTATAGTAGACTTCGAGTCCCAGGTCACATGTGCACGTTAGCGCCTGGCAGCTGTACCAGCCAATCACGGAGGGCATGTGTGATGAATCCATGGTGCTTCATGAAAGATGTAAAAGTTCAGCTGTGTTTACATCATGCATGGCCTACTGTTTGCTGGTTGCTTTGGCTGTTCTTATGGGGTTTTTTGATGTAAAAAGGAAATTTATGACAGGTTCTGACCTAGCAACCCATTTTGTTTATACTGTCGTTTGTTTTTTCTTCTGTATTCGAGTTGTCGCCCCCTCGCCACTCTAAAGGCTGCAGTAGACCAGTGCAGCATTTAACCTTGTGCATATGACACATTCTGCAGACTAGTTCCAGTCAGATAGCCAGTTCGTCTCACTGGTTTTTGTCTTTGAAGCACATGCATTTTGTCTCTTCAACAAGTGGAAACAGGTTGTTTCTGCTACCACATCAAATGTAGTTATTTTAGAAATAATTCTACTGGAATCAAGTACCATATTAATGTAATCTAATTCTGAATATGATATGACATTCATGATAATAGCAGAGAGGTTACAGCTTTGGCAATAGGTTAAGGCAATAGGGAAGGATGAATTTAGCCAACACATTTTGCCCTTCATTTGAATAATACTGAAATACTAAATGAATCATGTGACACTGTTTTGTTGTTCAGGTGAAATCTGTCATTAATTTCAGTGACTACTTGCATTGTGTTTGGATCGAATCTGGGTCTTAGTGTCTCTGTGTTCTGTAGTGTTCATGTCACGGGTCTGCAAAGGGTATTATGAAATTGCTTCAGAATGCGCATGCTTTTTGAGAATATGAGAATATGAGGACATGAGAATAAAGTGCTGTTTAATCCCAAATCTCTTCTTCCATTTTCTGTCACGCACTCCTTGTTTTTCGAGGCTCTCTGTCCCCGAGACTCCCTGTTCACCTCCCGATCTGTCTGGATTGGCAGCAGTTCAGTCACAGCGATTTGAGGATGACGTTATTTTTGTACTTTAGCGCAGAGAGCAGCGCTCTTTGTCACTGTGTTCTCTCTCTGTAAACAGTTGTTTCATGGAGATATCCCTCCTTCTAGAAGGATTTTCTCAAGCCAAAGTACTGCTTTTGTAACTGTGTGGCAAGGTGACTGAGCAGCTTACCTTGGAACTGTAGGTTTGCAGATTCAGATCCTGAATAGAGCTGTGATTTATCGCTGCTGCTATCCTCTGAGGTAACAGATGCCAAATAATCGATATCAATAAAAAGCCTGTGAGTTAGCCAGTAAAAAATATAATGAAGCTGTTTGTTAGCTGGTGTGATTTGGTGCTATTGCACAATTGACTGACTCACAGCAATTCGTATCATGTCGTGTGCTGGAATATGATTTTAGTGTGAAGTACCTTAAGTGAAACCGGTCAATGTTTTCTTACAAAATGTCTGTGTCCCGCAGAACAATTTAAAAATGACCCCTTTTTCCCCCACAGTCCTGCTCTTCAGCTCCGTTGATGTTTGTAAAGTAAACCCATCTCTTTATCCATGACCCCGCTAAATTGGTTTCTGTTGGAGTGGAGCAACAGGTAGAATTTGGCTTCTAGAAAAGCTCACAAAACAGTGTAGCACTGCTGCTCATGGCTTTATAGTCTCTGGCCGAAGGTCAGGCCGCATGAGGTTGTGTCGGTATGTGCGTGATTGTGTCTTCATTACGATATGTTTTCAGTACAAATGAGCCCAGTGCAGCACCTTGGAAGCCAGCCAGAATCTTTACTTTCTAAGTGACTAAGATTTGTAATAAAAATGCAGTTCTGAGTCTATCATTTGCAGCGATTCCTTGGTTAGTCCCTGAATTCATAGTATGCGAGGTATGTGTGCATATTTTAGTCATTTCCTCGGCACTAGCTGACATTGTGGGTGCAAACACAATAATGCGTAGGCGTGTGTTAAGATCTGCCGATGGGATTAAGAAGGATTTATATATTCATAGCACCTTGAATTAATGCTTCAGTAGCGTTTCATCCGACAAAATTGTACTAATAACATGTCAGGCTGTTGTTTTCTTAACAGGTTGGGAGTCGGCTCCAGCACCTTTAGATAAAAATATCCTCCAGGTGATGAAAAAAATCAACTAAGCAAATCTGCAGCCACGGCGCAAATAATAGCCTGCTTCCTGCGGATGAAATAGATGCGCTGAATAAAGCTGAGTGATGCCTTCAAAGTTTTGTGCAAAGCAGAAAAGAGGGAGAGTGAAAGAGAGAGGGAGGGAGAGAGAAAAAAAGTTTAGGGGAAAGATCAGACGTCAAAAAGATGAAAAGTCTCCCCAAAGATTCTGACTGGTGAGTGGCTCTGAGGAGATCAAGACAAATGAGTCCCCTGCCTCAGCTCCCTCTCTGTCTCAGTCTCTCATGCTCAATCTCTATAGCCCAGGACCAGGGTACAAACATTCTGTTACAACCAGATATCCAGCTCCAGTGTTCCTTCTGTCTTCTGTCTACAAGGTTCTGGCTGAGTAACAGCAGGTTCCACTGCTTTCTGTGTTCTTATGTTGATTATGGATATTCTTCAAGAATGTTCATAATGAAAAAGGTTATCATAGCACTTATGGCTTCATCAATGGCAAAGAAAGAAATTTCAGTGCCAAAAGCATGGAGCTGACTATCTGTTCATATATAGAGTACCAGGAACCTCAGAGAGGTCATTGCCTCATTTTGTGCTGCTTGTTCATTCGCCATGCTAGTGGTTTCAGTAACAGCAAAGCACCCACCTACCTTGAAAAGCATTTGTAAGTATTGATAGAGTAGTGAGACTTCATGTGCTATTAATGACTGTGTTTTTCTGTGACACACCATGGTCTTCTGATTGAGTCAAACAGCAGAAGGTAGTTTCACACATTATGGGGTTCATGAAGCCTCACCCTCCCCTCACAAATTTAAATGTGTTGTAATTTCTCTTTCATAAAATAACAAACATGAAATCGAGAATAAATGATGAATGAGTACTGCTGTATGCTTTTTGCTGAATTTTTATAATGAATTTAATATATTATGCCCTGTATGATTTTTTTCTGGGTATGTATTTTCATAAACAAGCCTGTCAGTCTTGGGTGTATGTGGTCAATGTGGTTAAAGTGTGGTCAAAATGTGGTTCAGTGGTTAAAGTTCTGGACTCTGGACATCTCTGTGGGCTGAAGGATTGAATACTGTTTCCCTCTCCTGTCAAATGTCAGAATAAGCCCTAAACACAACCACAGTTCTCAAGCCCATAATGTAAACTTTAGCAGAACATAAATTTAACTCAAATTCACAATAGCCAACTCCAGAGAGTTTTGGGAGATAATGAGTTGTGTCTTCATGAAGGTTGCCAGGCCATTACAAGTACCAGCGATGCCGAATCTCTGCGGTTGCATCTGTAAAACCAGCATAACACAGAGCATTGTTCATGAGCCAGGCTCATTACGAGAGGAGCTCTCTTTCAGTTAACGTGCTTCTCATCTTCCGTTCCTAGATCACGTCATGTGTTTGTTTTCGTCTCTCAAACACAGATCAAAAGCAGGTGGGATTGTAAAGATAGTCGCACAGAGGCTATTTTTAAAGCTTTTGTCTTGCGTGGATGATTTCTTCCGCATAGAAGGAGAGAAAAAAGCGCCTGCTAATTAAATTGACTGAACCAAAAATAGCATTCCAGCAGCAGAAGAGTTGCGTGGAGCATTTTGATCCTGCTGAGAATTGAGACAGATGGAAATGATATCTTTGCCATCAGCACCTGCTTTCAACCCCCGCTAACCAAAAAAAAGGTCAACTGTTCATGGGAACCTTGCTCTAAATTGTCTCTCCCACTTCTTAAGGTCTGCGCAGGCAGACGAGTGATCAGATACTCAAAAGGATCGTGCCGAGGCTATGCTGTGCTGTAAGACTTCAGCTTGGCAGTGCGATTTTTTTTCCCTGAAGTGAAATGATCTCTGTTGGGATGAAAGACAAATATTGTAATGAGAGGAGCCTGAAGGATCTCCCAGCGCTGCCCATCTGCATACAAAAGGTCACCAGAGGGTCAACGAGGGAACGGGCATTCTAGAATTCTATTAACACATAATTTTGCATAATACCAGGCCATTAATGGCCCTCCACCGGCCGGCTTCCTGCTCTGAACCGGACTCTCGTGCTCAAATGTCATTTGCAGGACAAAAAACAGACCAGAGTGCTCTTGACATTGTGCCGTGGGATGAAGTGTCAGTGCATTGTGGTTTATGGCTGCCTACATTTTCAGATGCAGGGGGTCAGCTGTGTTTTTGGGATTTTTCATCACTGTGGAATTTCTGTTCCATCCTCCTTTTACCTGCCTTTGAGGCCAGCCTGGCGCAGGGTGAAGGCAAACATTCCCAGCAGCAGGGCAGGAGGGCAGATGCTCGCGCTCAGCAATAGCAACATGCACTGCTGGCCTGAGTAAACATTGAGTAAAATGGTATTAATGCCTTATTATTGTAATGGAGGATTACACCGTCATAATCCACTGGCTATTGTCTGTGGCCCTGCATCCAGAAGGACTGGGGTCATCTGAGGCTGCTCTGAGGGGATAGGATTTTTTGTGATCATTTTTTGTTGCTGGGAGGCCATTTGCCTTGTCCTGGCTGTGACCTTGGACAGCTTTTGTTCCAGAGGAGGAGTGTCTGGAGCCTGTATGATTACACTCTCAAAACGTACCTGAGAGAGTTTAATCAAACTGAAAGGGAGATGAACACGTGCCTGCCATCTTTATTTAGTCTTGATTTAAGCATTTTTCAAATGAAATCGGATGTCTTGTAAGTCACTAATAATGGAAATTTGAGTACAGAGGTTACACAGGCAGTTGTGCTGATAGGCAGATAAACAAGAAGCCAGACAGAGGAAGTCTGATTTTTTCAACTCTGTACCCTGAGAATAGGAGAATGACGCAAGCATGGATATAGGTAATAAGATTCATAGAAAACATCGTCCAGTGCAATGGTTTTGAAAAGAAATGAATTTAGAAAAGATGGTGTCCTGGTTCACAGAGAATACAGATAGATTCCTGTGGAACCAAAGGGATGCCACCCAACAATCTGAAAATAATAGCCATAGTTACCGGTTTGCAAGTAATCGAAGAAAAGAATGGCAATGGCAGTCAGGCTGACAGAATATTGGGGCTTGATGTGTCACTCAATAACCAATTCTGAGCTCTGGCTGAAATCAGTGCAGTAAAGAGAAGCAGCCTTTGTGGATGGCCTTTTGGAAGAATGGGTATGGCCAACAGGTCACCAGAGATGGCCATTTTAACAGATAGCGGCTGTAATGTCTGTCAGCCGTGCTCAGAACCATTGAAGGTTGAGCAACTGTTCTGTTCTGACATTAAACGCAATAGCATTCAGAGATGTTCCCTGCTGGTTGTATGGTGCTTGTTTTATCTCTTCCAACTATGATTACATTTCAGGGCAGAGCAGCCCTAGTTTAGTAACATGCTTTCCTGGTAGAGGAGTGGCAAAAGTTGGTGGGGGTTGAAGATCTGCAGTGCTTTTTGATCATCTCCCACATCATAACTGCTGAGTGTAGGACCGCTGTGCCTGTGTGTGTGTGTGTGTGTATCTGGGGGGGCGGGGGGCACTGGAGGCAGAAGTACATGAGCTGGTCTGGCAGCAGGACAGGCTACAGCTCTCCTAATTAAGAGGGGACAGCTGGTGCTTTGGGAGGGCCCCGCTGCCCTTGAGAGACAGTCAATCAGAAATTGATGCCATCGGTTGAAATGCTTGATGGGGACTGGAGAAAGCTTAGGTGAGCCTTGTAGAATCAGGTCTGCCTGGTAGGCAAGAAGCAGAGTCATGAGTTCTGAAGAGACAGGGAAAGGAGGCTGAAGGGGCCTGACTCTGAGTGGCTGCAAACTGCACAGACGCACAGTGAAGTGAGTGGTTTATGATGACCTCTCTGAGTACAGTGATGGTGGCAGTATGTGGCAACAAAATATGTCACAAAATGTGACATTGTCTTGATGTGGCATGCCTACTGTGGTTAAGAAGAAATGAGTCAGCTTTAGGATTTTTTGTGTGTTTTGTGTGTGTGTGCGTGTGTGTGTGTGTGTGTGCGTGTGTGTGTGTGTGTGTGTGTGTGTGTGTGTGTGTGTGTGTGTGTGTGTGCGTGTGTGTGTGCGTGTGTGTGTGTGTTTGAGATGGGTTTGGGAAAATCCGTTTTTGGTGAAATCCAGAGGCCAGAGACCAGGGACCACCAAGCAAGACACTTTACCTGCATCCTCTTCTGAAAGGGAAATGCATAAAAACAAAAGGCATGAACTCAAAGTGCTTGTTATCCTAGGCCATCTCTCACTGTCACAGAACAGTTAATCCTGCTGCAATACAAACAGAAGTAAAAATGATCACATCCAAAAGTAGATCAATAAAACTGATCAAATCTGTTTCTCTTTCTTTCCATGTCTGTGCCTGGACCCAACCACACTCCCACCTCTGCGTCTGTACAGGTAAGTCCCTGCCCCTGACCCTTACCATGGTCCATTCCTGTACACATCCAGTTACCCTTATCGTATTCACTGCATGTTTTTGAAAGAACATGAGACCGTTTAAGCCATAATGTCACTGAAAATTGACTTACAGTCTTACAGTTTGCCTAAGTGCTGTGTTCAAATACTGATTTGTGATCAGAATTCACACAGGGTCATGGGGTGAAATAACAGGTGGGCAAGTGCTGTTGAACCCTTTAAAGTGGTACTTCACTCATATTTCCTGTTTTTCTTGCTGGCCTTCTTCTGTGTTTTCAAAAGTCATGTTCTTCAGTGACAGATGTAGCGTGAATATGATGTCAGCAATCAGCAAGACACTTTGCCCTTTACATCCCAGTAGCAGTGCGACAGGGAGCCGAAGCAGAGTGAAATCCTCAGCAGTCAGCCTTCCTCAAAACCAGTCAAATAGCTGTAAATGAGTAACAGGAAGTGTGAAAGTGATAGGCTTGCCCAAATAGGTGAATAAATGCATTCATTTAAACGGAGCAGTGTAACACTGGAGAACGCCACGCTACTGAAGCCAGGCTGGCCCCTCTTCTCCGTGTCCGAGACGAGCACCTCACCCCGCCCGGCCGCTCTGCAGGTCAGTGATGGGACCTTTCTACGCGGCACAGTAGAATCAGAGCGCAGAGACACTGCTGGTGTGTGCCTTCTCCGCTACTGTCCTCTTATTTACAGTGTGTTTATGGGACTTGATCTTGAGTGGATTTCTGTTGGCGTCACATGAATGTTGCACCACATAGAGGGCCGCTGTTTCTGCGTCCCTGAGGAAGAAGGCAAGTAAACACAGACCTGAGACACTGAAAGGCTAATGTAGGTCCAAGCTCCTACCCAACCCCTCATCCTGGTAACAACCGCAGTAGGGGACTGGAAGTGGGAGCCAGGCTCTGACCTTTGTTAGGCTGGATGTGGGAAACTTCTGTAACTGATTCAGAATCCAAAATGCACACTACATGGTTTGGGTTAAGACTGGAGGTGGGCAATCAGGTTGTGGATCTTTTGCCATGGGCAGAAAGCAAATGGACCTGTTCAGGGCTAGTTGGACATCCTGTTGGAGTGGGCATGGTTTATGGCCTAGGCAACACTCAGAGCCCAGATTAAAATAACCACAGGCCCACTTCAGGCCTGGTGGAATCTCCTCCTGGAGTGAGCAGATTTCAATATCCAGACAGAATGCCTCTTTGTGCCAAAAGCCAGTCATTTCAGCTGTCAGATCTCCGCTTTGACACGCATGATCCTCCCATGTCACCTGTAGAACCTGCTGTTGGTCGCACAGGCTCATTGGCATGTGTTTGCACCTAGACGTGACCATTTTTCCCTGATTTCCTTCATACAGATACAGTATGCTACCTTCAGCCTTCCTCTGGGATTAGATTGCCAGGCAATGCTGTGTTATACAATCAGCAAAGAAGCAGAGTTCTTTTTATCAGTCTTGTTTTACTTTCTGCTGTACAGCAGCTTGTATCAGGGAGATATGGACCGTTTAATTGGGTTCCTAGCCTGAAATACAGAGACCCAAGTACTTGTTTCACCGTCTATTATTTATGCTTGGTTGTTGCATAATTCATTTTTACATTGTATACTACACTTCAGCTCAGTTCATTCCTGCATCTCATATTCATTTATTTAAAAATATATACAATAATGAAATATCAAACTGTCTCCAGCTCCACTCAGCACTGCTCAGGCAGTGGTAATTACCCAGCTAGTTAAGGTGAGTTCCGTCACAGGAGTGCGAGCTCAGGAGACCCATTGCTGGCTGCTTACCTCTAGTGCAGCAATTAAATGCTGTCGATGACAGAACCAATCAGTCAGCCAATATCAATTCATTATTAAGCCATTAATATTCAAATGGTATTCAAGTCCTTTGTCAAAGAGAGAAACAGATAGAGAGGGGGAAGAGAGATCGGGGGAGAGAGCAACGGAGGGGGAGAGCTGGTGGAGGCGGAGATGGAGGAAGAGACAGAGGAGAGCGAGAGAGGTGGGGGAAGAGAGAGATAGTGGGGAGGAGAGAGAGAGGTGGGGGGAGAGAGATAGTGGGGAGGAGAGAGAGAGGTGGGGGGAGAGAGAGATAGTGGGGAGGAGAGAGAGAAGTGGGGGGAGAGAGAGATAGTGGGGAGGAGAGGAAAGAGTGATGTGGAGAAGGGAGGAGAGATGAAGAGTCAGAGGAGGGAGGAGAGGAGAGAGAGGAAGAGAGGGGAGGAGATAGAGAGCAATAGAGAGAGCATGTCTCTGCTTCACTGTGGGCCCTGGGTTATATAATTGGGAGGTGAGATACACTAGCTATGCAGAGATGACCGAGAGCAGTGAGCATGTTGTATTTATATTAGTTACAGTGCTGTTTATGTAGGCAGAGCAGCCCCGGCTGCCCTTTGCTTTGCAGACACAGACGGAGGAAAGTACAGGGAAATAATAATAATAATTATATTTAAATAAATCAATGCAGCATTAAAATAGACTGCCTTTAAAGGGAAAAAGAGCTTGATGATGGCTAGAGCAGAGAGGATATCTGGCATACAGACACGTACAGCGTGGTACCTGCTAGACTGGGAACTTTACAAACAGATTGCTGTCCTTGACTGCGTGTGCGAACTGGAGCTGGCTGCTCGGGAGAGGAGAGGGTGGGTTGGCAGTGCATGCTAATTTCCCCAAGATCACAAGTCAGACTCTCAGTACGAATTCACACACGGGCTGCCAGTCTCACGAAGAAACCCCCAGGGCCCAGCACCACCTCAGTCTATTTCAGTTTGTGCATGTTTGTGTGCGCGTATTTGTATCTGAGTGCATGGACGTCAGTGTGTGTTTCTGTGTGTGTTTCTGTGTGTGTTTGTGTGTGCGAATGTGTGTTTGAGAGTAAGTGTGGTGTGTGTGTGTGGGTGTTTATTTGAGTGGGTGCGTGCCAGTGTGGTATGTGCATGTGAACGCCTGTGCATGTGTGTATTTTGTGTGTGTACTGTGCCTGCATTTGCATGTGTATGTGTGTGTGCATGTACAATGCATGAGTGCGTTTCAGCATGGTTTGTCTCTTTGTTACGTTTCTGCTGTGTTCGGTTATGAACTCTGCATCTCGGAAACTATTCTCATCAACAAGGGCAAAGCATGGGACTCTCTGAAAGACAGGCCTTCTCATCCTGTCTGCCAGTATGAGCATTTGGGGACCGAATGAAGAATTAATTGAGATGTTTTAATGGAGTGGATCATGGAAACAAAACCCATCCCAGCCTCCAAACGCCTCGGGCGCATTTTCATGCTGGGGTGCGGCTCTCGCATTCGAGCTGCACAGAGGATACACTATTAATTATGCAGCTCCTTCTTTCAGAGGCGGGGCCTCTGTCAGAGGGGGTGGTTATGAAGCGGAGGGCCGCGGGTGTGAGATTTGGCTCTCCGGGTCCCGGAGGAGAGGCGTCCACGCAGCTCGGCTTTGATTCCTGACAGATGACAGTCGTTTCTTCGGTTTTCCGCAGCGGCAGCATGTCTCTGAGCAGCGTGAAATGATCCGGGGCCTCTCCACATCGGCCGCTCCCCCTCCTAATCGGCGTAAACCAGCCGGGGCATCCAGAAATCAACAGCTGGGAATTGCAAAGGCTGGAATCAGGAGGGGAGCGTGGCGGCCCAGTAAAGCGATTCTGGCAGGATTGATTGTAGCTGCTCGCAAGCTGTTGGCTTGACTAGAGCACAAAAACCACCTTTCTGTTGCATTCGAGGGAAAATCCCAAGCAGAATTCTACACCACTTTCAAGGGAACCCCAAGCACTGCTTTCCAAAGCCTCAGAACATAGAGTAGCAGCTCTTATTGTTTGTTTAGGGGTTATACTCTGTTTTTAAGTTTCTGACTTATAGTTTGGTAGCTAGCTGCAAGTGAAGATTGTTTTTGTGCTATGTTATTGAAGAACACAGCATCATATTCCGCCTGGGGTCCTAAACTGTGCTAAAATATGAAATATTGTTTGGTTTGGAACACACTCGCCAGGGCAGGTGGACGGAGAATTGTGTAGGACCACATATGGTTGACTTTGAACCAGGAACAAAGTGAATTCTTCTTTTATGTTTATCTCCTGGAAGGTGTTACTTGTTGATTTTTCAGACACGAGCCTCTCTCCTCTCATTACGGCCAGATGCTGAACCTAGTGAAGCAGTCTTCTTTAACTTTTCCTTGTTCACACATTGATTAGGCTTTTTCATTGAAGAAAGCACAAGGAGGACACAGCATGGAAACAAAGAGGCATGTTTAGAATTGCATGAATTTAAGTTTCATAGAGTGTAATGGAACCACATGAAGCACAGTGCCCTCTAGCTGCAAAGAGTTTTCAACCAGTTATAGACCCATCACCTTCTTAAGTGTCTGCACACACAGTCAGGCTTCCATGTCATTTCACCAAACTGAGCTCTCCACAGGTCTGTGTTGGCTCACACCTTTACAAAATTGAATACACTCTATGTCTTAAGTAATAGTGAATTTTTCTGAGAGAGCAGCAATATAATGTAAGAATATAACTAAACTTGATTTAAGCCTTCGCAAGATGACCTGTCTCAACACTGGCCTCAGCCAACCTGCAGTAAGAGTTCATTGGACTTCAAATGAAATTGTAGACTGGTATCTCCCTTTTACCTTTGTGAATTTACCATAAGATCAGACAGCATTCTTAAAGCCACTTCATTAACATCAAAGCCTAGCAAAGTTTAGCACCTCACAGTTTTTTTTATTTCAGTATACGCTGTCAGAAAGTTTCAGTAGTCCTCATTATGTGTTGTAAGTTGCACTGGATAAGAACATGTCACATTAGAAAAAATCTTTGCTACTTTCTCTGAGCTAATTCCCGGTCTGACTGTCATCAGTGTGTGGACAACATCCTATTAAGGACGAAAAAGGTACAAAAAGGTGAATTGGACCAAAAGTCATAGTCCTCTCTCTTTGAGGGAAATGGTAAGTGCGAAATGAACAAGGTTCCGGAAGCTTCTGATCTCAGAAAGCAATCAGCCGAGGATGAGAGTGAAGCAGATGGAGAAGTGCGGCCGATAAGCTCTGTCTGCCGTGGGGAAAAGGTCAGACGTGGACATGAAAGAGGAAAGGGGTCAGGCCTCAAAAGATGGCCTGGGACAGGGGCCAGACAGGAGGGGCTGTGGCTCCTGTGGAGGCCTAGCGGGCGACAGCCACAGGGCAGCCCCAACACCCCCGACCTGACCAAAGCACCGCCCCTCTGATCCTCTGGGAGATGAAAGTGGGTTGTGGAAAGAGCACGCCGTCCGGCCATTTTGGGTCACCAGACCACACTGCTACAAAGCGTGGAAATGGTCACTGGGTGCATGGAAGGTTCAAAGAGCCCTCTTTCTATTTTCGCTGTGAGACCTGGAGGAGTACTTGTTTATCTCTATTTTAATGATCGTTTTATTTGTGGGCATACTTCTTCTTTCAAGTAATCAAAAGCTTGGGTACATGGTGTGCTGGTCTTTTATGATTTGCCAATTGACGTAGTATTTGATCTTTTTGAGTGTCAGATTAAGAATAGCATTATAACTGAGTTCATACTAAATGCCTTTATCCCCTTTCTCTATCCTGTTTCTTATAACAGTGATTCTTACAAGTACTGTATTTTCCACATATATATTCTCGGAGTGTATCAGACATCTGTAAATTTCACACACATGTCTAACGTGTCCTTTTTAAAAATAGGGTGGTCAAATCAATCAATAGGCCACACTCCTTTACCAACAGTCATTTTCCAGTATTCCTTAAACAAAGAGCAATGCAGCATCTGAGAGGAGAGAGCCTTCCTTTATCAACCACATTTTTTTGAGTAGGATGCCAGTGTATTTCCAGATGACTTGTTGAAGAGTGGTTTTGTCCTTTCAGCTAGGCAGCACCTAAACATCTCTTAACAGGAGGTGAATCTTCCTAATCCAGTCGTCTTGTACGGATTGGTGAAGTTCACAGTCCTCTGCCTCTGTGACCTGTACAAGTCGATACAGAGAGGCCCGAGCCGGTGCCATGAACCTGTGCTGGCATGAATCCTGCTGAGGGAAGCCTGCTATTGAATGCTGAGGATGTGCCAGGGTTTTTTTCAGGGGCTGCTCTTTAAGGAAGTAGTATCCCAGCAGGCCATTTATGAATGCATGTTGGACAGTGGTCATTTTGCTCTCTTAAAGGTTAGAACTCAGGGTAAAAGTCTGAGTGCTTGTTTCTCCCTGTGTTTAAGGTCATTTTGATGTGTCTTACTTTGCATTAGATCAGCAGATGCTACTTATGTACCATTTTTACATCCATTTATCCATTTACATAGGTGGGTATATACTGAAGCAACTTGAGTTAAGCACCTTGCCCAAGGGGACAACGGCAGTGCCTCACCTCGGAGGTAAACCAGCCACCTTTGGGTTAAGAGCCCTGCTCCTTACCACTACCCCACACCATGGGCCAGATGTGATAGATTTATTTTTGAAAATGGTAGCAGTCAGAGTGTTAGTTCTTCCTCATTAAGGGGTCAAATGCTAGCACTGGTGTCAGGAGCCTCCTTGGCGGGGTTGAGGTAAGTGATTGGTGCCGTTGGAGAGCGGTAATCCAATACCTGAAGTTAATGCAGGAGCAATGAGGCCACATCAGCGATGGCTCATCTGTCTCCCCTTTCGAGGCATCTGCTGGGTGAGGTTCAGGAAACCCGGTACCTCTGTTTAACGGTACAGCCCCATCTCTTATTCATCTAGGTTCCCACAGTTCAGAGCTCTGGTTTCTGTATAAACAGCCTTATTTAATTTCTTGGGCCGATTAATTCGCATGTTCACGTGTCTTGGCCTGGTCAGTGGTGCCTGTTGATTAAATTACATGTTTTGATTCAAAGGTTACAGCCTGAAGGGCTGCTCAGGAGTGCTGTTGTGAAGGCTGTCCCTGGGGGAGTGTTGGACAGGGTGCTAATTACTAGATGCGGCTACCTCTGCTGTGTCCAGTAAGGCATGTGACAGGGAGGATTAATCACAGGGTCACAGCCCATCGTACTCTTTGACCTCTGTGATCTTACCCTGGGCTAGATTTGGGTTACACCTCGCTTCTTTTCCTGTCTTTCTCTCTGTCTTTCTGTCCTTTGTGTTCAGTCTGCTTTGTCCTTTTTCTCCTCTCCACGTTGCTCTCCCCTTTTCTGCTCTGTTTTTTCTTTCCCTGGTCTATCTCCCTCTTCCCCTCCCCCCTCTCTCTCTCTCTCTCTACCCCCCCCCCCTTCTGTCTCCCTTTCCTCTCTTTCTCTCTCTCTTTCCTCTACCTTTCTCTTTGATGACTCTCCCTGGCCTCAGGGTGTTCTCTCTTTCTCTTCTCCAATACATCACCCATGCAAGACGAAATCAAAGGAGCCGCGTACCACACACACACACACACACACACACACACACACACACACACACACACACACACGCACACATACAGAAATACACATAAGCACATACACATATACATATACATACACTCGAATTCACACACACATACATGTATGCACATACGCTTAGACACAAATGCACACAACACACACTCATCCTTATGCGCTTGCTCTCACAGACACAGACACAATACTATTCCCTCTGGCAGCATGGATGCCCCCCTCTACCTCATCTGAAGTGAATCTTGAAGGCCTCACCATGGGAATTGTTTTCAGGTCCTTCTGACTCGTCTCCCTATCAGAGCTGTTACTAAAGCAGTCACACCTGCTTGTCAAAGACACATGCCATTAGAGACTGTAGGCTGCACTGCACCTCAATCAGACCTTGTGGACCTTGCACTCCATTCACACTGTTAAGAGCTACACCACTGCGCAGCTCTTTCCCTGAATAATGCTGGTCAATCAGCATTCTTGTCTCTACAAGGCTCAGTTTTTTCATGCTCTCTGATGTCATTTCACCTTCAGTTTTACTTATTCCTCTTGCCTGTTATTGGTGGGAAGGAACAGGTCCCCATGTCCCAAACTGGGATCTGCTTCCACATTGTTACCCCTGCCTCCGAGACCTCATGAATACCTTCATCTACACTGCCCCCCTTCCCCCAGCGGGAATGCCACGGCCTGCCCCAGATCCATGCGGGATGACAGCCTTCTTTTAATGAAGCAGGGAAATTTCATCGGACGATCGATGCTAATCCCGTACCACACGCGCAGTTTGTGCCAGAATTAAATCAACCACTATTCCGCTCGCACACGCCCCTGCTCTGGATAGCACTGTACCCACCCCCATCCCCAGCCCTGCTGACTGACCCCAGGAGTTTCACCCCACCGCAGGTGCAGGTGTCTGTGCACATATTTGTGGGACCGTGATAAAGTTTAAGAGTGTTTGCCAGAGGCACACCTTGAGAAGATTTGCCATGATCATAACCAGGCAGAGCAGCAAAACCATGCGCCTGGGATGGAGCCCAAATGGATGCTTTGAAGAGCACCAGGAGAGAGTGTAGCTGTATGTGTGTTCTTTCTGTCTGACAAACTGTCTCTTCATCTGGGTACCTTTTATCACAGATTTGTTTCTTTGGTGCCTAACATGCTTAATGCACCACCAATCTTCTCCCTTTGTTTCCAACCTCGCAATCTCTCTGTGCTCCAGCACTGTTCCTTGCTAAAAGAATTTGAGATGAAACAGCTGCAGAGCTTGCCCAATGACACTTAGCAGAGGGCTGAGAAGACACTGAGGAGAACTGCCACTCAGACGATGAAAAGCTTGATTCATAATTTAGTTTCGTCTCTTTGTTATCTCGGTGGACTATGAGGAGAGGTAGAACTTCGTGCTATACAGACATCGTAATCACATTCCAATGGTTTGTTTACACAAGCTTCTCTGCATTGCTTAGTTTTTTTTGTTTGGTTTTTTTTGGACTGGCAGAGCTGTGCAGATTAGTGCACTGTGAACCGGGTTGAGATCGCTCCCAGATGAAATGAAGAGGTCCACCAGACCACAGACAGATCGACATTAAAATCAACGCTAATATTTTAAAAGATTGTGTCCCAGCCTTAATCTGGGAGTAGAATTTAATCAATCATCACTAGCCTCACTGTGCACTGTGAACAGGCCCCAGCATGCATCTGACTGCCAGTGACAATAACAAAATGGCCTCACCTTCCCCATGGAATCACAGTAACACCACCACTGTAACATCAGCCACAGTCTGTGAAACAAAATGAGGTAATCAATCACTCTTTCACAATTGCTCAATCAGGTTTTATTGGTACAGCACTCTTTATAGATACAAGGTGCTTTGTAATACTTACATATTGAAAAATATTTTTTACATATTTATACAACACCCATTCGGGACAAAGTGAGAAGACCTGAGAAGTCATGAGCCCTTGCAAAAGGCAACCAAAGTAACTTCAGAGAAATGATCATTGGACAGGTCTGAGTTCAGGAAGGTACACCAGGACTGAACAGTTTGGAGCATGGCAATATCATGACTGGACAGGTCTGAGCTCAGCTAGGTACACCAGGACTGAACAGTTTGGAGCGTGGCAAAATCATGATTGGACAGGTCTGAGTTCAGCTAGGTACACCAGGACTGAACAGTTTTGAGTGTGGCAATATTATGACTGGACAGGTCTGCGTTCAGCTATGTACACCAGGACTGAACAGTTTGGAGCATGGCAATATGATGATTGGACAGGTCTGAGTTCAGCTAGGTACACCAGGACTGAACAGTTTGGAGTGTGGCAATATGATGATTGGACAGGTCTGAGTTCAGCTAGGTACACCAGAACTGAACATTGAATTATTTGTCAAACCAGATTTCCTGCAGCTACATGTTTTTCACTTGCAGAGTATTTTACTGAAGCAGTTCATGTTGAAGGCTTCACTAAAGGAGTTTCCCAGCCAGGATTTAAACCTACAACTTTCTGGACTCAAGTCCCTCTCAATAACTACTGTATCATTACCAGTACAGGACAAGTCAAGAGAAGCTCGTCTGTCTTTTTCATTATAGGACAGAACTTTTGAGGCAGTCTCAGAGTCATCAGCCAGAAGCGGTCAAGGTCACACCCATTTAGCAGATATAAACACCGCTGCATACAAAGTTTGTTCATAGGAAAATAAGGTCACTTGAATTTAGTCTTAGACTGAAATCTGCACAGACCCATTCCTTGAAAAAGATGACAAATCTCAGTTAAATGTCAGATAAAATCATTTCTAATAAAAAAGGCACTTTACATAAATATGGTTCCCACAGGGCAAGGCCCAATACTTCAAACTCATCACTGGAGAGCATCTGTTTACCAAGCAAAAAAAAACAGTAAATGGTGTTTGTTTTCAAGCTTAAAATGTGGTGAGAGAATGAGGAGCAGATGTTAATATTTATGGCTGTGAATTACCATGGTTATGACTTTAAATTTCACTGCTGGGTATCAGGCCCTAATCCACTCTTAATAGCATTAAAAGGGATGTCTACTTCACTAATGCCAGTGCCGCATCCCAAAAATATCACTGTCGCTCAGCCAGCAGGGAGCGTTTATTATTCTTGATCCATTGGTTTGGCTGGCACTGTTATCTGAGGTGACTTTGGGTTTTGAGGACTCCTTTTCTATGGCTTACATGAGATCAAACAGGGTGAACCACTCAGCTCACTGCCTGGGTACGACTTATCAATGTATTGTGTCAACAGCTTTCCCTGCGAGCTCTTCTAAACAAGGACACTAAAATCCTTTGGTGCTAGACCAGTTGCAGTTTGGTGTGGTGGTTAAGGAGCAGGCCTTATTAGCCAAAGATTCTTGTTTAGTTCATTAGGGGAACCTTGCCATGATACCTTTGTCCAAGGTACCTGAACTTCTTCAGTAAAAGCCCATCCATATAATCTGATCATTTGCAAGTTGCTCTGGATCAGGGTGTCAAAAGTGTGTTGCTAACCTTCCACCGCGTTTAATAACATGATTAGTATGTGACTTCTGCATTCTGTCCTCAAAAGCCTTGTTGGTCTGTTTTTGAATGTGGATGTCACACATTAAGAGAAAGCTATAGAGGTTTGGTCTAAGTGTGCATGTGCACATGTTGCTCCATTGTCTCCAAGTGTGTTTCCTTTCAAATTCTGAGGATGCTGTTTGATCTTTGCGTGGCTCTTTCGACTTCGCCCATGAGCTCCTCATGTGTGCGGCACTGGTCGTGTTCCCCCTGGGCTCGGAGAAATTCTATGGATTTTTTTTAATAGACACATTACGACAGGCCAATAAAAACACGCAGCAGAATCGAATCTGAAAAGCGGTGTTTGCGGCGGGCGTTAGCGACCCTCTGGTCCTGCTCTAAATCGGAGCACAGCGGTTCGGTACGCCTCAGAAACCATGAGTGGGTGTCAGTGCAGTTGTTTAACGCTCTCTGCGCCTCTCCCTGTAATTTCACCTCGGACACGCTATGTTCCTCTCATGGTGTGCCTTCTCTCGTTTTCTTCTCAGCTGTTTTTTCCAGCTTTGATGGCTCTCGCCTGTGTACCACGCACATTACTCATTGCTCTGTTGTGTTTTAGTGGACACTGCAGAGTACCCTAACTGTGTGAAGAGCTTGAGAATGCCTCCAGTGTCTCTCTCTCTATCTCTCTCTCTCTTTCTGTCAGGAGAAGGGGCTATTGTGTCATTTTCCAGTAGGGACTGAGAGGTTTACATTCATCACCTTGGAAAATCTACCAAGAACTTGAGTAGTTATTTCGTAAGTCTCCGGCTCGCCACTCTGGGCACCATCACCAAACACATGGAACCGCCAAACAGACAAGAGCCAAAACAGCCCAGGGGGCCTGAACGTCACCCCCTTTATTATGCCAGTCAGGATGGGAAAGTTCATGTTTGCACTCTCTGCCCCTTGGGGCCAAATTTCAGGGTGCGAAGTAGTGGCGTTACGTAAGGTGGCCCCCAGCAATCGGTAGCATCTGGCTCTCACAGTGTAAACTCTGGTAAGTCTTCTGTCTGGTGGCCTACAGAGGCCGGCTGTGCTTAACAATAGCAGGCAGCCTGTCATTTGACCTTCCCGCCTTCCATGTAATTAACGTCACCCTAATTACCTCACCCCTGCAGCGAGCTTTCCGGGGGCCATTACCAGTGCGAGGGAAGGGCTGAGTTTTCCACATCGGAGGCAGGAGTCTCTCTCTGTCTCGGTGAGCCTGGTAGGAAGAGATGTGCCCAGATGTCCTTGTCACTCAGCTCTGAATGCCCTGGGAGCAGGCCTCATGCCTCTGAAGGTTAATTGTAAGCTCGAAGGAGCAAGGAGAATAGTGCTAAAAGTAGTGCTTTGTTTATTATTTTAAAGTGTGTTTGTGCCCCTCAGCCCCTCACGTATGCTGAAGCCCCCTTGTGCTCAGCGTTTCTGCTCCATCGAGCCCGGGCGCACAGATAATTGCCCTCCATATCAGCGTGCTGAAATGAGAACCAGTGGCGAAACAGCCGCCGCCGTTTCCACCTGGGATGTACTTAGTGTAATTGTGTGGAACTAACCGCTGGAGCTGCATCCACCGGCCCCGAGCCGGGACCTACACCACGCAACAGTGAGACCGGCTCCGATTAAGCGTGTGTCATAGGCCCACGCTGTGTAGAGAGGGGTGTATCTTCCCCCTGTGACACTTCAAGTGGCACTTCATTCTGTTCTTCCGTCTCCTGTCTGGGTATCATCACACCCGTATCTTTTCTGGTGGGGTGGGGGGGTGGGGAGGGGGGTATGGTAGGATCTTAAAATACAAATTGGGGCACTGTATTTGGTGAGGTTTCGGTCTTGGTGCAAACAATCTCGCAGATGCAGAACTGCGCGTCAGGGTGCACTGCAGAACACATGCAGCTCACCCAAAAGAGGTCAAGGCACCAGGCGTTACCACGGCTACTTAAACCAAGCTGTGGTATACATCATCACCTGTTTATTCTTGGCTCTTGTGTGAAAGAAAGTGGCAATGATTCAATAACAGCTGTGTGAAATAACATGGCAAGGAGAGCAATCATGCAGCAGCCGTGTCTTTCGCTCTCTGTGCTGTGTAAGACCAGCGACAGCGATGGGGATGCAATGTCATGGGGGGGGTCCTCGATTTGGCCATGTGCCCAACATGCCTGGTGCCACCTCTCCCTCCACATTGACATCCCTGCCCCAGAGTTTCAGAATGCTGGGAGTTTTATGTAAATGAGGGTCACTCTTGTGCAACTCCAGGAACCTGAGCTGTGTGAGAATATAATGGAAAAGGTGTTGTGTGTTTAATGTCCGAAGACAATACTTGAAACTGCACACAGGTAGGACTTTGCATGAGGAGTTCTAATTACTCAGGAATACACTTAAGTCTGAGAAATGAGTGCTGCAGACCTTAAACAAGAACATCCAGTTCGTAGCTTACTTGAAAGGAAAAAAATACTTTAAACTGTACCACGAAAGAAAGCTATGAGAAGGGTTTTTGAATGCCTTTTGAAATACATTTAGACATTCTGATCTTCACGACTTAAAGGAGTTCTAACTTGGAGTTCTAACTTTGAGTCACTTGATCACTTCATAATTCTAAGCTGTGTGGAACCTGTGTTATTTGTCAAAGGGAGAGAAGCAACAGTGTAGGACTAATGACTTGAGCCTGCAAACATGAATCAATTAATCATACTATAAACAGAAATGGTATCAGGATCATTGGCCCCTTTTTACAGAGAGATTTTAGGGCGCTAAGTTGTAAAAGACATGCCTTACATTCCTCTAGATTTACCCAGCACCTCCACACTACTCTTTGCCCTGTGAATTTTAAAGAGGACAAACTTTGTTCTTGGGTTCAGTTCAGTCTGCATTTTACAGAGCCTGTATCTATCATTCCACCAGCAGTTATTAACTGATGAATTATTTCACATTTTCACATGAACTTTCCTAAAAGCGATTCAAGTCTGTTTTCTTCGATGGGGACTTAACTTCAACAGCTAAATTAATAGCCAAATGTGATTGCAGTTTCTGCACTTCATATTATAGTGTAGGCTTTCATGGGCCTCCCATCCAAGCTTTGGCCCCGCTTAGCTGCAGCCGTTTGGCACGCACCGGCATTGGCACGGCAGTGCCAAAACTGCAATCCACAGAAACTTAATCCTCACTCTCCACTCATGCCACACAACCAAGAATCCCAGCCTAGGAGAAAAGTAAACTGGAGGGAGAATGTGGTAAGAAATCAGGGCACACCACTTTCAATCCACGGTGGATTAAATGCATTTCAGCACTTTCAATCTGAGGGCGCCCGAGCAGCGAACCAGCTTACAGTGATTGTTTTGACCCCTGGGCTCCCGTTGGGGCCATAATGTGAAAATACAGCGAGGTCTGGGGCCCGGAGGCCTGCTTAATGAACCTGCGCTGTTTGCTGTGAAGGCCGAGGCTGCTGGCCTTTCGGGCCATCACCGGGCCCTTTGTTGCGAGTTGCAGCTGCGTCTGCAAGCATCACAGATTCCCTCCAAACCGGCTCACTCGGTCAGCTCTGCCCCCATCTGCCGGAGAGGCAGGAGAGCTCGGCAGTCGTGTGAGGAAACCAGCAGAGATAATTGCTTCGCTGATGGGGACCTCGCTTCATATCTCCGAAAAATGGCCGAGGTGACAAGGATGTCACGGCTGAGTGCTGAAACGATCGCAGTAAAAGCAGGCGTGCCGCAGGAATGCGGCGTGCCGCAGGCTCATTGGACGGTTGCCGTGGGTGACGTGGAATTGCACCACAGAGGAATGATGATACCTACCCCGGAGGTGTGCTGGCCGTCCTGCAGCCTCACGGTGATACTGTGTAATGCTGTCATCAATGTTTATGCAATGATGATAAAATATTAATTCACTGCAACCATGTTTGAGTGTAGCAGAGCTAAACAAGTTAGCCAGACAGAGACATCAGGCTTGGAGTGAGGAGATTGATTAGAGCTCAGAACATGTGGTCTGGGTTTTTTACCCAAATAAATACAGCCACTGTGTCTCTTACTATGTGCCTGCTGTGGGTCCAACTACACAGCTTTCAGTGGAATGAGCTGATGTTCCAGCACTCATGTTTGAAGCAGGAGTCAAGTCGGAAACTTTTGCCTAAGCAAATATCTTGCCCCAATCACACTTTGTCATTTCAAGCATCCATTGCACAATCGGTGTCCCTAAAACATGGTGTTATGCTGCTGAGAGCACAGTTTCTCTGGGTATCCGTCAGGAATGTTGATGTGAATTCCACCCTGAAAGCACAGTGCCATGCTTATTTATAATAATGGATTCCCAGAACAGTCCTTCCAGACGATCCTTTGAAGCTCCCGCATACACATTTCGAATTTCACTTTCGCTGTCTGTTTTTTTTTTCCTTGAAGGGTTGAAAAGTGAGTAATCAAGCTCAAGGGTTTTTGACAAGATAATAAGCCGCTCTCTCTCTCGCCTCTCCTCACTGTTTATGAAAATGCACAATGTTTTTTCACCTTATTTTTACTCCAAGAAGAACATCGGGACTGCCGACATTTTAAGGAGAGCGGGCTGAAATTGGCACGGCTCACCCATCGGAGGTGCTTTAAAGGGGCCGGTGGAGGAGAGCTGTCCCTCCCTTTCCGCACGCAGCAGAAATCCACCTCACCGTTTAATGCAGGCCACATGTGGGGAGAGTGTGGTGCACCGCGTCGGCGCTGTAGCATTTTATTCCGCCGTGGCTGTGAAATGTTTTGACAGGGCGTTCAACTTCAGTGTACACAGGCCAGTGAACGGCATGACACAACCAGAGAACAGAACAGCACAGACAAATGGTTTAATTGCAGCCAAGCACTCTCGCTCCCAGACAGCCCAACTGTGGGTTTAAATCACCAGAACGCCCCGGTGCAGGTTCATTAGAGAGGACTAAGAATAACAGGCACTGTTTGTTGATTTTCATTTTTTTGTGAAACAGTGTTTATTTTTTGCCTTGGGAGAGGAGGGGAGGGCTGTGTGATTTTGCTCTTAATCCAGAATGTTATAATGCGCATTTGCTGTTGCAGTATTTCTGAAAAGGATTTTCGTGCACTTGTGTTTTTGTGCTTCATGGATTTATCTCATAAATCAGCTTCAAAGAATGGCTGGTCTTAGCAAAGCACCTGATCTGGGGTCAGGCCAGTTTGATCATCGTGTCCTGTCATTGGCCAGTGATTTGCTTGCGTGCTTATCTCAGACCTGGGGCTGTGCACTCATTCGCAGCATTCGCCAGGCCACTTTACAGGAGCCGTCAGCATTAGGAAGGGCTGATTGGCTGGCAGCCCACACATTGAGCATGGTGATTGGTGCACCTGGGGCTTGGGCTGCAATTAGTGAGCTTTCTGATGCCCATCATTGTAGCATTTGATAGACAGTAGACCCAAGGCGATGTGCAAAGAAGACCACTGGCGGGAGGAGGCCTTCCAAGGGGACCAGTGTAATGCTGTCAGTCTGGCACGCAAGGTCTAATGACAATACAGAAACACTCTCTATGATGTTCTCATTCTCTTTACCCTCTCTCTTTCCCTCCCCTTTGCTCTTCCTCTTTCTCTTTCCTTCTCTTTCTCCCTTTGTCTCTTCGTCTTCCTTTCCTTCCTCTCTCCCTCTCTCGTCCTCCCTCCCTCTTTCTCTCTGTCTTTCCCTTCCAATCCCCACTCCCCACTGCACAATTGAGCTGCTATTGAACCATGTGTTTGGCGCAATCACTGCAAAATGTCAGAGAGGCATTGGCTGAAAGCGCGAGTCTGTTGGCTCAACAAGGCTGACCCATCCTGCTGTGGCATGCTTGCTAAATATTTCAGAGGCACATCAACAAACACGCAGATATCCTTTCCAAATTCAGAGAGCGCCAAAAATAGGGTACACCACAGAAGCCCGCATGCTGCGCACCACAGCGGGTGCAGACAGGACCAGGAGCAGCCGGCGTGAGGGTGAAGAACAGACCCTCCTCTCCAGTTTGTGCCTGATTTGGGCCTCAGACTGGTGTCCTGTTTAGGGGAGGGCGCGTGCTTGTCGGGTGAGTCTGTTTTTGCTGGGCTGTGCGTCATTGCCCAAACAGCCCTTCCAGGTTGAGGGGGCCTTTGTTGCATTATTAAGCAGCAGCTGTCACTCCTCTGTGCCGGGGCTCCGGAGGCACCCGCGGCTCCTGCTCCGTGGCGTGGAGTTCATGAATGAACATGCGCAGCTGGCAGGGGGTGCTGGAGGTGGGGGGGGCGCAGTGGCACGAGCAGCGGCTCCAGTGGCAGCTGAGTCTGGCACCAGATGCCCGCCATGCCACCCTCCAGGTCCCACTCGCCAGTGTGGCTGTATGACGCCATCTGGGACCGCCCCAAACAACACGATGCTCCGCTCAGAGACTCAGTGCACCTGCAGGAGGGACAGGGAGTTATTTAGGGGGTATCATCCTCTGAGGCTCGCACTCACCCTCACATACACACACATGCACACACACACCCATAGGCACACACACACACACACACACACTCTCTCTCTCTCTCTCTCTCTGTTCATCACGCACACGCAACTTTACACACATACACACACACACACACATACAAACACACACTCTCTCTCTCTCTCTCTTCATCATGCACACGCAACTTTACACACACACACACACACACACACACACTCTCATGCACACACACACACACACACACACTCTCATGCACACACACACACACACACACACATACACACACACACACACTCACACACACTCTCATTCACACACACATACACACACACACACACACACACATACCCTTACACATACACACACACACACACATACACACACACACCACTCACTCCTGGCTCATCTTCTCTGATCTGATGGATCATATGTTCTGTCTCTGTTTTGCACCTCTGGCTTTGCAGCACACAGTGAATTGGAGAGGAGAATGGAAAGCTCCACGGATGTAAAGTAGCCAGGCAGGACGTTATCGGCTGTTTGTTTTCTCCTGCGTCAGACATGCCAAATTAGAGGCTGACTGGCTCTGTTCCCCTCCGAACGATGGCAGTGAGAAGTCTCTTATCACATCTCATGGGCACAGTCATTGTTTATCTTCCACATGTCATGTCACTGTACCCAGTAAACTACCCAACAGCCACCTCTCCCTCCAACAGCAGCAAATGTAAACAGTTCTTAGAAGCGAGAAAATGCTGAGATGAGTTACCATAATTGCAACAGAGTGTGCACTGAGGGTGGGGGAGAAGGAGTGAGAAATGGGGGGAAGAGAGAGAGGGAAGGAGGGAGGGAGAAAGAGAGATAGTGACTGACAGATTCTAGCTGGGAGAGAATGACAGAGAGAGAGAGAAGGCAGGATAGAGACAGAGGAGAGGTGAGAGGAGAGAGAAGGACACAGACTACGAAAGAGAGAGAAACAGAGGTATAGAGACAGGGAGAGAGACAAACAGACAGACAGAGAGAGATTATGACATATAGAGAAAGAGACACAGACACGGACGGAGAGGGCGAGAGGAAAGGAGAGAACAAGAGCAAGAAAGACAGAGACAGATTACAACAAAGAAAGGAAGGGAGGTATACAGCCAAGGAGAGAGAGTTCGATTTGGCCCGGTGCCTGGCCTGTGTTTACAAGCCTGGGATGTTAGCGTGCCGCCAGCCTCTGAGCCCTGCTGTCTCCCTCCCCGCATGCTCCAGTTCTGGCACGGGCCCGGCACCACAGCGCTACGGCAGGCACCCCGCGCTGGAGTGGGGCTTGTTTACAGTGCCAACCTGCTGCCGCTCCAGTCGGGCAGGGGGATTGGGGCATGGCGGGGGGGCCTGGAGTCTGATTCAAAGAGCCCCACGTCTTCACACCCTTTCCAACCCCCATCCCCTGTCACCCAGAATGTAGCTGGCTCTTCATCTCCGTTTTGATAACGAACCCGGCTCATCATCAGGTTGCATTGTATACAGGCAGCTTCCCAGAGACCTCTGCTTTTTTTTTTTTGCAAGAGACACATCACAAAGGGAGGCAGAGCTTTTGTGATGACAATGGAATGTCTAAAGTAACGTGGCCAAATACAGAACAGCTCTGCCCATTAGCAGGCTTCCCTGATTACTATGTAATGTAATGTAATGTAGTATTACAAGTACAGAAACAATACCTTGTTATTATAATCGGACCCCCCTCCCAGAAGTGCTTAAAGACACTCATTGTGGAGGGACTATGCTCAAGCTCCACCATTGAGGAAGGAAAGTGGGAGGGATTTGCTGGATCAATAATGTTTTATGGAGGCAGCCATTAACCTTGCTCTGGCTACCAGCCAATGAGGGAGCAATGCCTAAGTGGAGGTGTTTAATTTAGTCCTGCTTTTAAAGTGTCGCCCGGTGAGGAGTTAATAAACCCCTCTAGGAGGGAAGTTAACAGAGGTTCAAGGGGGTCTTTGTAATGGGAGGGGTGCTTGTTAAAACGCAATTAGTGTGGAGCAGCCTGAATGAAGAAGTCAGCTGTTTAACGCCAGGGTCCTGCTCTCAGTAATTGGATGAAGGCGCGCAGCTGTCTGTGAAGGGTCCAGTCCATGCTCAACTGAACCAGCGAGGCAGTGTGAAAGCAATATATGGAGATGGAAAGTCATTGATTCATAAATTAGCTTAACCTTTTCACACATAGTCACACCAGTGTGATTAGAACACTAGTTTGGAGAAATTCTAGCTAATGTTAGCTTTGAGGAAACAGTGATTTAATGTTAAAAAGTTTAGCAAATGCAGTGGTGAAAACTATGAGAAGCTTAATAACGCTAATGAAAACATAACAAACCATGTAACGTAACACATGCACTACATAGCATAAAATAAGTCATGTGCGAAAGGGTTAAATCAATTTTTACACCAGCTCATAGAGGAGGTGAGTATTTGGTGATGAGATGGCTATGGTAGCAATATCAGATGATTAATGTCTGCTCTAACTAGATGTGTGATAGAGAGCCAAAGCCTGTAGAGCATTAAGCTCTTTAAAAAGGGTTTCATCTCCCACTATCTCCAAAGACCCCAATCTGGCAACCGCCAGTGACAGCCTCCATCACTAATGAACAGACGAGCTGGCAGCGACATCGGCAACAGGTGGGAGCGGGAAGCAGGAGTCAGACTGAGCTCTCTCGTAAGTCTCTCAATGCTACACATCACTGCTCCTTACTTTCAGCACAGCTGGCTCCTCAGCAAATAACCATCACTATAATTTTAATTGGGAAACTGGTCAATAGGCTTCTTCTGCGTGGTTGCGAGGTAGAGTTTGAGCTGATGACGTCCGTTGATCAGCAGTCCTTGATTTTGTGAAGGAAGGCCCAGCGCTCCTCCTTGAGGCCGCCTTTGTTTTTGTTTTTTTTATTATGAATTACGGCGCAAACGAGTGCTGCCGGAGTGCTGCCGGAGCGCTGCTTTGCATCTCGTGCGCTTTGTCAGAAGCAGAGCGCCAGTGATACATGTGTTCCGAGCCAGTTCCAGCTCATTACCGTCTCCCCCTGTCCCCCTCTCTCTCTTTGTTTCTGCGAGCGACGCTCGTTAGAGCCGGCGAAATCTCCGCCGCTGATACCAACCATCTATCAGTGCAGCATGGGGCGGGGGTGCGTGAGGAATCAGTATCTTTAATGCACTCCAGCTTCCGAATAAATAAGTCATCCCCACCTCAGACAGCGTGCATCCTTCCGCCTATATTTATCACCATGGCAACTAATTGTCTCGTAAAGGATTTGCATTTTCCATTACACCCATTTCTGTTCTTGTTTTTTTTTCCTCTCTTTTCTCTCCCTCCTTCGCTCCAGGCGAAGGAATGATTCCCCAACGATCACTGATCCACTTTTCAAAGCACCGCTGGTGAGCGCGTGACCTCCGACCTGCCACGTACACTCATGGAATCCCGCGGGGCAGCAGTCAGGGTATCAGAGAGAGTCTGCCTTGAGTATTAAAGAGGACTGTGAAAAAAATAATAATAAATCACAAATCTATTCCCCAATTAAATCTGCAGTGATTTGATTTGAGGCAACATCAATCAAACCCCACAGCCGTGATCCACAGCGCTGACAGACACAGGAGCTCAGTCTGACTCCTGCTCCCACCTGTTGCCGACGCTGCCGCCAGCTTGCCTGTTCATTAGTGATGGAGGCTGTCATCGCTGTTCACCAGATTGGGGTCTTTGGAGGCAGTGGTAAATGGAACCCTTTTTAAAGGGCTTAATGCTCCACAGGACGTGTCCGTCAGACCCACTCCCACACTCCTGCTCAGGTCTGACACCGAGTGGGTGGAGGGGTGGCTTGTCTAGACACAACAGAAAGAAGATCGATAACTGAAAAACGTGCGCGCGTGCACACACACACACACGCTTCTGAGGGCAGTCTAGCCACCCAAGCTCAGGGTATTGACGAACGCGTCCCTCAGTGGGGATCTTGCTGCCTTGCCATGCATCAGACATCTGTTTTTGTGTCTCTTGAGCGACCATAAAAGACCTGTCGATACCAGCAAGCTGAAGAATAATGTACGCGCAGCGTTTTATTCAATTATTACTGTCTGCGAGGCGCGCTTCTTTAAAGGAAGAGGACGTGAGAGAATATCGTTACGTTTCCTCCAGTTTCGTCCATTTGATTTGTCATCGGAGGACTGGTATTAGTGAGGAGCCGCTGTCAAAATCACATCACCAGGGGGGCTGTTAAAATGCAATCACTTTAATGAGAGGAGGAATCAATAAACAGTTGCAGTGCTCTAGGCTGGACCTGTAATTGAGCCTGCGTTGATTAGGATCTGTGTCAGTGGCATCATTAAAATCCAATTAGGCAACCAGATCTCGAGTGACGCCCGTGCGGGCGTGCGGAGCCCTCATTCCCGTCTCCCCAAAAAGCGAGGTCAAAGATCGATTAGGCGCACACGGCTCGCACGTCGTCCGCTCCTCTGGCACGTGCGTCTCCGCCACGGTTTACATGGAAACGGGTGCGGCCGCTTCCTGCCACCATCCCTGAGCTGACAGGGGGATCTGCCTCGTCCCTGACTGGTGTCCCGTTACGACAAGCCGAGCCCCAGCAGACCGGTAACGGATCCCTGCATTAAAGAGAAATTGTGCCAGTTCAAAGGCTGCCGTTGTTTAGTATGGGAAAGGTTCCTAATGAATTAGTCATGCATGCATTGACACTCGAAGCACAGGGGAGGTACGTAGGAGTAGATTAAAGCCCGAAAAACACAACCACTTTAAAAGAAAGGCAGATTTATAATGCAGTCCTGGCAGACTGTTGTTGCTGCCTTCTGGAGTTTGCTGCAGCTTGGATACAGTTTCAGCATGGGGAGTTTCGTGTTTAAAGTTACTGTGTGAAGCTTCTCATTGTGCTGCTCCTTAAAAGCCACACAGAGCTCCATTTCCCTGCCTTCGTGAAGCAGGTCATGAAATCACCTTGTGCATGTGACTCGCTTTCTGACATGCTGTGTCACAATGACAGTGTGTCAGTGGGTCTCAGTGCATGTCAGTGGGTTACACACATATGCATGCCTGTCTGGGACCTAACTGAATGGTTACCTTTTTGGTATGTGCTGTACAAAGTGCTCTTCCTTAATACTGTCATCAGGGTGACAATGCTGAATAAAGTCTGATTGACTTATGGACTGATTGACTCACAGTGTCACGGGGATCAGGCTAGCCTGGCTTGCTGATGTCTCCTTGGCTGCCTCCCAGCGAAGCCTCTCCCACTGTCGGTATTTCGGCAAGGCGCGCGGCATTACACGTGGATCCCAGCCCTCACCCCCCCCCAGTCTGCTCCCTCGGGGAGGCCAGATGCTCGGGCCAGACGCGGGAACTGAGGCGTGGCTGCCGGCGGGTGTGTCCGTGTGGCGTGGTCCCGCGTCTCACCCGCAGCGCCCCCCCATCCCCCAGCCGTTCATCCCCCAGCCGTTCATCCCGGGACGCGCCGTCCTCACGTTCTCGCCACGCCACTCCCCCGCCGGCAGCCTCCGGGTGCCCCTGGGATGCCCGCGGTGCTTTTGTTGCTGTGTCACTTGATGCGCTCCATCTCCTCAGGTCTGGCTCGCGTCAGAAGTAGGACACTGCCCCCTCGCTGGCGAAAAAACGCCGGCTTTTCAGGTCTCCGGAGTGCCACCGGTGGCCTACTTTCACTTGCGACCTACTTAGAAAACTTACAAAAAAAAGGGACCGGCCGTCGGAAGCCGGCAGAGCCTCTTTCTGTTTCCTCTGCGTCCCCGGCACTCTCACCAGCATGTGCAGAGAAAGCCGGCTTTCAAATTAAACGGCCCTGAAAATCTCCCGAAACGGACTTTACGAGCGGCGGACACGGTGGCTGGATTAGCAGCGTTTGTTTGTGTCTGCTGACTGTGTGCCGAGGGATTAGGCATCCTCAAGGGGATGCTGCGAAGGGGAGGCTGCTGCAGGTGCATGGCGCTACACCGCTCTGTAACCAATCCCTCCTCAAAAGAGCGTCCACCAGCGAGAGACAGAGTGAGAGCAAGATCCCACTAAGAATCCCATTTTGAATAATTGGCATGCTTCCATTGTTTTTTGCAGGGCAGTTTCAAGTGCTGGTTCTCCAGTTTTGATATTTTCCCACCATGCACTGGGCTTTATTATTAAATCCTTGGTATATTCTCTGTCTTCTGAATGCTATATCCTAGTATACAGTGAGACTATGATATTTTCAAAGGGCTAAACTGCCGGCGGTGAACCTTTAAGTCCATCAGGTGGCCGTCACATTAGATCTGGCTGCTAGGAATTGAATCACACTTGGCCCTAATGTCAGGGGAAGTACAGCTGCGCACCTGCGCCAACAAGTCTGGCAGCCTCAAATCAGCGACTGAGATGTCAATCACTGGAAGTGACCAAGAACACTGTGCCACAGAGACAGAGAGAGAGCAAAAAATAGTACAGGGAAAACAAGAGAGAGAGACGAAGGAGAGAGAGAAAGAGAGACTCACTGACCCCAGCGATGTGGGCAGGATGTCAGCCCCCGCCTTCCTCATTTGCATAAAGAGTGACATGTTTTACATAACAGAGGGACTGCGGGGGAATAATCTGGGGTAATTACTGCACTTGTAACCCTCCATCAGAGGCAGGTGCTTCGTAAAACACACTCCCGGAAAGAAGGCCCCCACACGTCCACTCCCCGTCACAAGGGCCATTATTGTCGCCCTCTCTGTACTAACGATAATGCTCCCAGGGGCGCTATCAGAGGCCCTTGCCCAGGGAGCACACCCCATTGGAATTCCCCCCAGGCAGCAGTGGGGTATGTAGGAACTTGCTGTTCTCTCCGGGTGGTTGTGACTCAGTCATGGAATCCACTCTCTTCAGGCAGGAATGAATACACAGGAAGGCATGTGTTTGTGCTATCTCCATTGATTTTGCTGGAGATTCTCTCCACTGCCTTGTCCTGGGCTTAGCAAAGAACATCTCCAGTATTTCTTTAACTGGCTCCTCTAGATTTCTGTTTTTTGGTTCCCTACGGAAAACATGCTCTATCTGGAATGTTGTGATGGTTCCCTTATAAAAATGCATAATATGAAAACGTTGTGATTCGTTGATTGATTTTGCTAAATGATCAAGAACATTTTATGTTCTAATCTATTAACTTGCAATAGACTTGCTGTTCTGTCCAGTGGGTGCAGTTTTAAGTCAAGCTGTCTTATGCCACAGCTGTAAACTGTGACACTCTGAGCATAAGGACAAACACAAAGAACTTTAATGATGAGGAATGATGAGAACAGGTTATTCAAGCTCAGCTAGGCACAGTTAAGACTGCATCGAGCGCCGTGTCGAGTCTCATCGTAACCCATCCAGCCAGAGCAGGGTTTCCCCTAATGCGCACCTTTGTGGACCTCTCTGCCCGTGCCCATTTGCTCCTCTGCTGATCACCCCGGGCTCTCTCCAGATTGTTCTCTGACAGGCACCTGTGGCTTTGGACGCAGCATGAGTAGAAGCTGTGTACTTTGTCTTTCCGCAGCTTCATGGCTGTAATTCCCTGGCTGTATCTCTGCAACTCTGTGTCCTGCTCAGGGAGGAGAGAACTCGCTGCCCGGCTTGACTGCTGCTGTCTTTTCTTCTCTCTGACTGCTCCGTCGCTCACTTTCCCCCATTAGCTCCCTGTTGCCAGGTCAGATTCACTTCAAAACCTCTCCGCTTCCCCCCTGCCGCGTTAAACCATTCTGCGCCACATTGTGGTCATTATAAATTCTCCATACACTCTCCTGTCCACAGGTCATCAGGAAACAGTAGATTATCTCTTTCATGTCTTTGTTCTTTGCTTAATCCCCTTTCATCTGTCCTCCAAGTTCCAAGTAGTGGAATGAACCTTCCTCCAAATCAGATCTCATCAGTTTCTCTTTGGACTTAGTCCTGAACATACATGTCTTAAACTTTATGACAGAATTTTCTTTGGTCTTATATGTTGCTTAGATTCCATCTAATGCTGTAAAATTGCTTTATTTATTATGTTTAAATTACCCATGTTTTTAAATCAGTTGTCTGTTACCTTAGGCATATTACATACATATTACATTATTACATACCTAAATCTGGAAAGTAACCACAATCTTACACCAGTTGTTGAATCTGAAAAAAAAACTGCATTTTGTTATTATTTTGTTATATAATAGATATTTCCAAAAGGAAGGCAAGGGATAATGAAGGTTTTTGGTGTAGAAATTATGAATGACAAAATTCAAAGTGAGGAACCACTGTCTTATAGTGGTTATATGTAATAAGTGTATGACTTAGGTGAAGTTATGACTAAGGGGGCTTTTTATCAGCACTTTCTCAGAAAGACATAGGACCAAGACACCGTTTGTAGATATGGTTTTTTTAATCTACTTAATTTTTTTAGGCCTACTGAAAATCTACTGAGAATTATAATACAAAACTATATTCAATAGACAAAAGCTAAAAAGAGTAAAAACTACTTGAGTGCAGAAATGAAATTCCCAATCACTTTTACCCTCTTACTCAGGTATTTCATAGGGGCAGTTTCTTAGATGTATTCCATTATCAAAAATCATCCACAGCAATCCCTTTCAAACTCAAACCCCCTCTTTCTCTCTCCACTTTGTGTGTAAATTATGCCTGTTCATCATGTCACATCAGAAAGTAAAACTGCATGATTACAAGTCAGACTTGTTATTACTACTTTAATTACATTGGATCATGGCCACATTCAAGTTCATCAATGATAAATCTATGTTTTGAAAATTGTGGACAATGGCAATGCCGCAAGTACCAGCGTATACATATTTTTTTTGCCATTGGGTCCGAGAGCACTCACGCCTCTTTTCTCTCCTTTGCTTGATGTTTTTTTTCTATAGTGCCAACAAAACACTGGGCAGCTTTCTCCAAATCAATATCAAGGCCTCAGACTATCTGTGCTCTCCATCTGTGCTCCTTAGTATAGTGTCCTTTCACCCAGCTCACTCAGAACACTGACGTCTCCAATGGCAGCCTGACAAACAGCCATGAGATAACTCCCAAGAACACTGTGGCCCCCAAGAACAAACAAATCCCCCCAGAAGCCAGAAACTTCTGGTCCTCTGGATCATTGCATTATGTGTGTATGAGACGTGCACCTTGGAGACAATCTGGACCCTGCTTTCCCCCAAAGACATGAACAACCTAAGAATGACTAATTTTCTGTGCCATGTACTGTACTTCAACATGTGTTCCAGTCTGGATAGTTTGGGCAGTGATGATAGGGCAGCCCTTGCGTGTAGAGCGTATGTGCCCTTTGACTTCTTTTACAGGTTCTCTGGATTTGAGAGGTGAGGTGTGCCGTATTAGGGATGACAGATAGTCAGCATTTGTGAGGACAGATATGCATAATTTGCAAGAAGAAGTATGCAGTATTCTGGAGGACAGGTATCTGGTGTGTGTGTGAGGCTGCTGGTGGTGGTAAAGCCCAGCTGCCCTCTCCCTCACCATGTGGCCTCTCTGTACTGTAGGTAGTGTTCATCAGAACAGCAGGGGGACCTTGTTCCTCTTATGGGAAATGATGTTTGAAAGCAGCAGGTGCCTCATGCCACTGGTGGATCCTACATGTTTGTCTGCGTCCACACAGCAGACCATGTGTGGATTTGCATACAATTGCAGCCGAAAGCAAAAGAACATTTCCCCTACGTTTGACACCTCTCTTTTACAGCCCTTGCAGTGCCCTTTCCCAATCTGATACTTGCAGCTGGTAGAGCATGTCATATTGAAGTTTCTTTTTTAAGATGGCAGACTACCAAGAATGATCGACCCTCCCTCCCACCTCAAAGAGGAATTGAAATTCACAGGAAATAGAGATATTTAGCCTGAAGGAATCATTCTGGATAGAAGTGATTATGGGATATCTCATTCTGCCTTTGTGCGCTTGAGTTATCTCCCTTTAAGCCCTGATTAAGATGTTTACTCCTAGACATCACTTTTGGACCAGATCTGGGTGAAAACCCCAGAGAGTCCCTTTGAAACTCATCCCTGATATAATTGAAAAAGAATAAAAAAAAAGATATGAAGGGAAACCAAACAAATCATATTCAGATGGCGTTTGATCCTGTTTCAGAGTTCAACAGCCAGTTGTTTGCCAAACAATTTCAGTGGCTTTTGTGATTGCCTATGTTTCTAATACAAAGCCTGGCTGATTACACCCTGTCTCCCCACCTTGCATGAAGCTCAAAGGCTGGCATAATTGCCGTCCCTTTTCTCCAAGGCCTTTGGACGCAGGGAAAGAGGCAGCGTTTAGTTTAATTATTAATGGAATGTTGTTCCATTACTGTTCACAAATTTCTACCTCATTGATCGGGCGGCAAGCGTCTTTCAGCAACGCACCCCCCCACCACCACCACCACCACCCCTTACCACTCCCCACCCCCCACCACCCCTACTGCCACCCCTATCAGAGTGTAACCCACAACTTCGGAGAGGAAACTAATTGGTTCCAAGTTCAATAATCCACAGCAATTATGTCCCACTTCGTCTAATATTGGTTGTGGGAGGTTGAGCCCATTGAATCCTCCTCAGAGTGCTAGAGTTCGTAAAAGCAAATTGTCAGAATGGATCAACAGGGGTCTTTATGTGGCTTGTCTGCATAGGGGGAGTACTCAGCAGGCCCTTGAGACAATGAGAGGAGTCATGTCCTACATACTAATGTATCCATTTTTGGCCGTTGATGGCATTTTTTTTTCATCCATACTGTAAACAAAGATGATGAGCAATTGAGACTGTATGGCCATCACTGAAGTGGTAGATGTTTCCGCATCCTGCAATTAGCAACTGGGCTTTGTGCATATTTAGCAGATATGTAGTCATATTTCAAGAAATGCCTTGACAGTCTCCTAATAATCCAGAGAGCTTAATGAGCTGAATGTTTCTCTCCAGTAGTCGTTAGCCCTCTTCTCGTAATGGCTTCTCAAGGCTTATTGCTCGCGTTGAAATGCGAGCCGGCCTAGCCTCTTTTCCGCTCCCACTTCCTGCGCCGTGTGTCTCTCTGCCTCCGGAGAAGATGTACATATCTACTGCGCAGCCCACCTTTACAGCCCTGAAGGCTCCCCCTCCTCTGTAATGACAATGGAAGCCAATGTTGTATGACGGAGCCTACCTCCGCTTCCAAGTACAATATGTCAAAACAAGGAAGGAACACTGCATCGTTCATTATGTTTCACATCTGAAACGAGACCGGGATGAGTAATAGCGATGGCCTTTCTGCTGTCTTTAATTTCAGATAAATGCCTCTTTCTTTAACATGACTGCATTTCAATTTTTTCAAAGACATGCAAGCAAAAGAAAAACCCTGAACCAAATGGAAGGATGACTTTCTGCTGAGGGCATTCCTCTTAAGCATATGACATGGTTAAAGTAACTGTTCTTGGCTGAGGACATGGTGAAATTAAATTTTTCAAAACAGCGAGTCCTCCTGGCACATGAAGCCTTCACTTCTTTAGTTGTTTTTTGTAACTTGTGTATGTTCCTCTCAATTAATTGTGGTCGTAAAAGTAAGGTTATGTTTAAAAAGCACTGAGAAACCATTTGTCCTCCAGTATTTAAGTTGAAGACACATCAATTGATTACAGTCTAATTCACAAAAAAGGAAAACCTACATTAAAAAATCAAAAATATTAAAGCTATATAATAGGGAATAAATAGAAAATGTGTGTGTATGTGTGTGTGTGTGCATACACTCCATATATTATTGTAAAAGACCTATGGCTTAAGATAAATGTGTGATCAGGTAATTTATTGTGTGAATACGCATCATCAAACTGTATGCAAGATGCAATCAAAAAGCCTTTTATGGAGCAAATAAGAATGCTGAAGTCATACAGATTTACAAGTGCCTCCTACAGTGCTCTAAATGCTGTGCTTGATTATTATTAGGCAAGAAACTAAAATGAGTGTTTGGTTCAGTACATTTCACCTCTGGCTGTTAAACATGAGTATTCTTTATTGGAAAGATAATCAATAACTGCAACTTCGGATCGTTGGATATTTTCTCAAAATTGTCAGGATGTTTTGTATGTAAATCTGTTGTCACAACAATGAAAGGACAACAAAAATTATCACAAAAAGGCCAAAAAACAGGGCTCTAAAGTTTCACTTCCAACAAAGTGGCATTATTAAAACTCTAAACCTTTTTTGCTCCAGTAAAGTGAAAAGTAGAAATAGATTAGATAGCTCAGAGGTCACATTCTTATGTAATACACTTTGAGAAAAATAAAGCAATAACACTACGTTACATTAACCAAGTTCCTAACAATAACAAGCAAAAAAATGACATCATGGAAAATCATTAGAGATGTGCAATAATACAGTGTTACGTAAGCATAGCTTCTAACAATAACAAGCAAAAACTACACGAGCAGACTTTTCCCAGTGCTCTTGTTGCCTACCACATAAAATAATGTGCTAGCTCATCAAGCTCATGAAATCTCTGCGGTCTTCTATTTGTGTAATGAACAATATTTCATTCGCTATTCCATTTTAGCAAGTAGCTTTGTTTTTTTTTGTTTTTTTTAACTCTTTCCTCGCAGTTTATTTTTACTTTTTCCATTCTCACATCTACTGGGGGAGTGTGTAGTGTTCGTTTTTGTAATGAGGACAAACTGCAGAATCCAGGGTCTCAATGAGCATGCAAAATCTCAGAGGCCTTCTACACATAAGCAAATGGGAACTAAAATATCAAGCCCTTTCAATGCCGTTGTGAGTGCCGGCCCTATTTCAGGGGCGTGATGGCAGTATGTTGTCAGTGATAATCTCGGTAGTGATTGTTTAGACCACTGATTCTCAATCCTGCTCCTGGGGCCCCCCTGCTCCGCACGTTTTCCATCTTTCCCTGCTCCACCTACCTGACTGTACTCATCTGTGGCACTTTTGATTAGCTGGGCACACCTGATTTAATCAAGAGCGTGTTAAATCAGGTGTGTTCGGAGCCAGGATAGATAGAAGATATGCAGGACAGGGGGTCTCCTGGAGTAGGATTGAGAAACACTGGTTTAGACCCTGTTGCTGCACTGATTCTGAGGTCAGATTGTTTGAGTGGACTGAGACCTCATGTGGTTTCTGTTGCTGCACGAAGGAACAACAAACAAACCAGCACTATGTGCTGCCGCGTGACTGACATTTGAAGTCTGGATGTTGCACAGGCAGGGCTGCACAGCTGTCATATGAATTCACTGGGCATTTGCTGATGCTATTTTGAAGGTAGTCCAGAGACGTTGAAAAGCACCGCCCCTGTCCCTTGAGTACACCCTGCACAGAGATGGAGTAGCGGGCTGTCAGTGAATGAGAGCATTACCCACAATGCACAGCTCTTATGTATGTGTGTGTTTTAACAGCCCCTGTCCCTGTGAATGTGGACGTTGCCACGGCAGCATTTTTAAAAGCCCATGGGGGGAGGGAAAGCGGGGCCACAGAGTGAAACAAAAATGCTAATATCCACAACATTATGGGAATACAATGGTCCATTACTTCCACTGATTGCATATCCAAAAGCGTTGATGCAACTATTATGAATACAGTGGAGTTGCATGTGTGCCAATTTGATGGGAGATGGAAACCTGAAAGAGGGCTTACGGTGGCATCCATGCGGAACCCCAGGAATGCACAAACCCATAATTGCAGCCACAGACAGTTTTTTTTTTCCAAATGAAGCCCAGGGAAACACGTGGACTAATCCAAAGGAAATTTGGATGTTACTTTTCCCTGCATAAATTAAGAAAAAAATATTTTCCCACCAGCAGTGCAAAAGCCCTATTTCTCTGTGCACACAATCACAAGGGGTGTCCCTCGATTGAAGTGTTATCACACCCCTGGCGACACCCACTCACCGCTCCCCTGCTGAGCTGCTTTTAAGGAATGATGTGGATTCAAAACAGCCAGAATTTATTAATCACAAACTGGAGTCACTGTCTCACATAGTGAAATGTTAGGAGTTTTCCTTTAGATATACATAGTATATGATATACAGTAAAGTAGGGATCCCTTCTCAGGGCAGAGCTCAGAGACGAGTCCAGATACAAGCGTGTGTGCGCTTCAACATGGCACCCGCCTGTACCATCACAGGTGAATTCCAGCATAAACAAAAAAAGGTTAATCATTTTTTTCTTAAACAGTAGCAGATGTGAAGTTGTACCTGATGACAGTGTCATTGGCTGTGTCTGATTTCCATTTTGTTAGTTTGAATAAAGTGTATGGTTTGTGCAAGGTGTAGAGGCAGGTTGAGGTGAGAGAAATGGGGGTCCACTGACACATCTGTGATAATGTCCTATTGGTTTTCATATTGATACTTTATAGATATGTGTCTGCCAGGGAGAGATCAGCTCTTGAACCAGAAAAAAAAACACAAACTTCAAAATAAGTGGAGCACTAATATTTTGAGAAAATTTTGAGGAGACAAGTGTATATGTTTGTTTAGTATTATATATATATATATATATATATATATATATATATATATATATAGGTATATGTGTATACAGAAATGTATATGTTTGTTTAGTTATATATATATATATATATATATATATATATATATATATATATATATAATACTAAACAAACATATACATTTGTATATATATATATGTATATTACTGTCCAGATTTACAATACAAAAAGAAAGACAGGGGCGTTGCCATTCTCTTCCTTCCCCAAAGCTATGGCCTGTAACAGTACATCTGCAGGCTGTGGTGCAGCTGTACACTGGTGTGAGAGCTGTCCTTGGTGCTGATGGGTACTGGGTTCGTTATCACTTCATTGTGATGCATACTCTGATCTCCTCCCATTTGGTTGTGCAAAGAGTCAAAGCCATGGCAGCTGATGCTGCTATTCTGAAGTGACACAATCATAGGCCGGAAAACCACCCAGTCTGTCCCTATTGCAATAACTGTGAGTCCACTGGCATTGACTGATCATCAATGCAGTGCTTTTGCCTTATTTGCTTTATATGCTGTCCTTAATTTAAGAAAAGTGTTTTGAACACTGTTGATTAGAAGTGCAGGTGGTGCCACCTGCAATTCCTACTAGTATATCTCCTTACTTGTTATCAGTGAGGGGTTTGGTAAAGGGAGGGTTTTTATCTCTGACTCTGACTCCCTCTGATTGCTTCCTGTACAGACTGCGCCACGATTACAGGGAAAGCACTTAAAATGCTTTTGCCAGGAAGTGTAAAAAAGAAGCATATTAGAGAGCCTTTGTGGGAGAATGATGCTCAGTCTGTGAATTGGCTCTTCTTTTTCATTTTTCTACAGGGAGTGGAGGGAGATGCAGGATAAATGTTTATTATTCACTTAAGGCGGCAGTTATGGGCCTTGAATGTCATTACCATCGTGTAGATCTCATCCCTTTCTTGTAGAATACCTTTTTGGCCATAAACTTGAGATATAATAGGCAGATAGTTTTCCATAATACAAACATGCTCCTCATTTTATGATTCTCATGTGCATTCCATAGCCACCTTCTTCCTTTTTATCCCTCTTTCTATGAGATGGTGAATGAAGAAGGGGATTTTTTCATTATTGAACCATCAGGATGACATATTCGTGACCTGAAACATAGTCCAAATTATATGTACACAGTTTGCTTATTTTAGTAATTTGAAGATATCAAAGCCATCAGCCAGGCTCAGTAACCTGATACAATAGCATGTTACAAAAGAGAAAAGCTTGTTCTGTGAGAGACAGTACAACAGATAATCATTTTGAGGAAAACTGCAAGCACAGCCATAGATAAACAGACACCTTAATAATAGGAATGGGAGTATATGTTTTAGCAGATGAAAGTAGAAGGGTTTTTATGGCTGCTAAGCCACTGTTAATATTTTGTTTTGTTTTTTTTTTTTTTTTTTTCAGAAAAACATCACAGGTTGTTGGCATTTTTATGTATATTATTATTAAGTCAAACACAAGAGAGCATGCTCATCTTGCCTGAATGAACATCACCCATTGCAATTTGTGTCAATGAATAAATAATGAGCCTATAAGAATGATTGAATTGAAATGACCACTACAGGAAGAACACATGAATATCACCTTACTCTGTGTTCTATGATTACATGGCAGTCCTCAATGAACATGATCAATGTTATGTAACTGGAAAAGCTGTGGGCATTTAAATCCGCCAGACATACCAAAAACAAGAGTTCATATGTTTGAACTGGCAGTATAGTTTTGGATATTTTGCACTTTTAAGGGAATTTGTGGGCAATAATATATTATACAGCCAAAACATTTTTTTCATAAGGACATAGCAGATGCACATTATTGAGTGAGAATCTATACAAGGGCTGTCATTCCCCTGATGTGGCTATCAGTCAGGACTAATCTTCAGAAAGATGGTCTGAGAAAAACTGCCAGTGCACCCAAATCCCTCTTCTCTCAAATGTCATATCTGGGACAGTCATCAACTCCGTACACCTCAATACAAGAACTCAGATCAACAGTGATTGGTGGCTTTAATGGCTTGAAGAGAAATGGCCTCTCCCATTCGTAGCCCCAGCTGGGAGCCCTGACCTGAGACTGACCCATTCGCCTCATAAGCTGGTCCTATGCATCATGGTAGGGTTGGTTGTGTGGTAGTCCAGGAATGGCTCTGCGCTGCTGATGGAGGACGTGGTGGGGCTACGTGTGACACCTGGTCTGGGAGACAGAGCAGTCTGGCAGGCCCTCATTGCAGCCTGATCCAGCTAAATAATGAAGCCACTTGGGAGCTTGGCGGCATTAGCCAGGAATGAGATGAGAGGAGGAGACAAGCGCATTCCTCTGGTGTCCGTCCTCTCCTCCTGTTTGTTGTGCCCACCCCCCCCCGCCATCTCACCTTCACTAAGTGGATGAGGGTTTTTGCTTCAATCCCAGTGGATTGAAAGGAGAAATTTCACTTCACCTCACTTACACCTTAAGTGGATTCTGTTTTAGTTCAGCCCTTTTCATCAGTGTGGCCTCAGAATGGGTTTGAGATTTTATCAGAAGGTAGAGGAAGCTAAGCTGGTAATGTGTGTGACTGGTTGAGTGTTTTTTTTGCTCTGTACCTTTAAGAAATGTGGCTTCTGGTTTGCATATGTATGAGCACTCGAGCCACAGTGTATGTCCTGGTTAGTGGACAAAATTAGTGGCAACAGAGGTAGAAGTAACAGCACTATAAGTACCTAGCCAGTAATTGCCCCCAGTTTCTCCTGTCAACTCTCAACAGTGACGGTGTGTGATGTATGCAAAGGTTCTTTAATTTAATCAAGTGTGATGAAGCTAAAACTGTGAGACTTGGCTGTATATGGTCTGTTAATGCAAAGTAATAATAAGTATATTAGAGTACTGATATTCCCATGTGCAACCTCCATTATTTTCTCACTGCAAGGCACCTCCAGCCAGTACTACATGACCAGAAAAAGCATGTAACATGTGCATGGAGGCCACAACACAATAGAAGGAAGTCACTATATTCTGTAAAGCTTATCTGGCCTCTGTTTTCTGACACACTGAAACATGGACTCACACCATAGCCTCCCTGTCTTGCTGTGGTTGGTGTTAAGCATCATGGATAGATGTTTGATTATTTGACCACATTGTGATCCATCCTGACCTTGATTGCGAGGTGAGGACTCACTCTTTTTTTCCAATCATCTAATTAAACATTTGATGTTGGCTCTCAGGTGTCATTTCCAAAATACTGTGACAAAGCCAACTGATTATGTTTCATTTGAAGCTCATCAGATCACAATCAGAATGTGTCCCATTACAAGGTTTCAGATGCATCACAGGAACAATCAATGAGCTTCCGCCAATATAGACTTAAACGAGCATAAAATTGGGAAGGTGAGACAGCTTGAATGCGCTCCTCAAAAAAATTGATTGGCTTTTTTTACCTTTCCCTGTCAAACAATCAGGGAGAGACAGAGAGATTGTGTGGGAGACAGAGCTGAAATGACCTGAATGTCAACAACTGACGCGGTGGACATGCAAGATGAATACATATATTCACCTCATAAGTAAATCTGAACGGTCCAATTATTCCTGAATGACGCAGCCTCCAGCCCAGAACGGTGGTCCCCAGGGAAGCAGAAGGCCACAGTGTTCCTCTGGTGTTTATCACAAATGTGTGAACCTTGTTATCCCTTCCTGAATAATAAGGCTCCACATCATCCATCAAGAGGAAACAGGGTGGTTGCAATTCAGTTAAACACCCCCCCCCCCCCAACCCTCCCTAGCTGCCATTGAAATTACAGGCGTCCAGGGAGACCAGGGTTAAAATGAGAGCCTATCTCCACACATGGCTGCAATTACTGCTGCATTAGGTGACTTTATGTGATGGAATGTAGGATAAAGATTGGAACTCCATGTTTATAAAAGGCATTGGTCGCTGGTGGCTCTTTTGTTGACGAGTCTCACCGCATGCATTGCCACCTAGCTGAGGTGCAAACAGAAAACAAATGAGCCATTATTTGCTGTTATGGTTGGATTTAGTCTTGAATGTAAACCTCAAAGGGGTCCATCTGTTTTTGTTAACTCTCCAGTGGGCTGTGCAATGACTGTGAATCAGTTCAATTTTATAGATGTTTAATGTTTGGTTTAAATGTTTAATTTGCCCGCTTTCAAAATGAGTGATTTGCGCAGAAGTCCTGATGGATTCTAATTACCTTGTTTAAAATGAAGTTCCAATTCAGTGGCATTTACACTTCAATTAAGGAGTCAATCTTCCTCTGCAGCTGTTTATCAATGCTGTCTTCCGTTTTCTCTCCTCTTCGATGTGATAAGCATAAATATGTATATACAATCACAACAGACCTGCACTTGAGGTTTGACACTTTTAAACAGTTGTCTGTGTCAGAGTCCAGTCAGTGCTGACATCTCCAAACCAAAAACTCACACAGCCTTAGCATTTAAGGATAAGATTAATTTTTGAAAGCCCAGTTGGGTATGCAAATGAAAAAGTTTTGTTGAGGTTATGTGTTTGTTTTTTTATTATTTTGACCAAATGCCTGAACAGGTCAGTTCCAAATCCATTCTATTTTTAGAACTGCTAACAACAAAAAGCGTTGCAGCTCTGAATGGTCTGTCTGTGCCCAGCCGTTAAGAAAGCGAGACTAGCTGGCCAGTGACGGGGGATAACGAAGTGCTGTCACCGGACAGAAAGCAGCCTTTCTTCCCCCTCTTTGTTGTGTCTGGGTCTGTGAGCCACAGCAAAAGCAAAGGAGACATTTCATCTCCCTTAGCCTCTGTCTCATCAAGATGTGATCTTTCGTTCAGTTAAGACTGAAATCACTTGATGTTGTTTTTTTTGCGTCTGTGCAGTTCTTAAATACATTTAGGGCGAAGTGGAGCTGACGTGGTTTGGCCACTCTGTGATGTTTTCTGTCAGCGGATGCATCTGGCCTCCAGAAAGCCAAGCCACGTACATGAGGGAGGCGTGTTCTTGTTAGTTCACTCACATGTCCTGTGGTCCGGGAGCGCTGTGTCCAGCACAAGGGGTCTCACTCAAACGAGATTTCTGATACCTGTTTTGGGCCAGGGATTTTTAAAATGTGATCGTGGAAGATTTGAGGAAAGCACACAAAGCACCGTTTCTGTCTGTCTGGCCCCAGAGTGTGGCCAGTCCATCACAAAGTCAGTGGCCGTGACGCTTTCCTTGGCCTTCTGACATTCTTTGTGCCGTGAAGGATGCCCTGCCAGTACCGTGTGCTGCGGAAATGAGAGATAGGAGTATGAGGTCTCAAGAAACCAGAAATAGGTGGAGCCGCCATGCGAGGTCAGCAATCCACTGATTTGAACCAATCATAGGGTTGTGCTGTGGCAGTGGCTTTTTATTGGTTCATGCGTGTTAGCACCACCTATTACTGGGTTCATAATGCCTCACTTTCCTATCTCATCAGTTGCCACAGAGAGATGGAAACAGGTGACATTTGTCATGGTCTCCGGAGTTAAGCGAGCCTCTGACAAAGACCAAGAAAGAGAGATCCATCATATTCCCTCTCAGCCCCAGCTCTAATTATCTCTCACCTCTTATTAAACTACGCTCTTCATTAAGGAGCCACGCAGAGCTCAGTCTCTCACAAGGTGCAAATGGCAGCAACCTTCACATTAAGAAAAAGTATTAATGAGCAAAACTGAGTTTTGTACCATGAATGGCTTTAAGGTCAACTGGTGTTACAGGCATTTCATTTAGAAACTGGTGCCAGGTTTTTCATTTTCAAATTGGTGTCATTTCAGCATGCCAGCAGGACCAAGACTCACCAATGTCATATTTGGGTCACTCTATTATCTTATTGGTGAGCTGCTTCAGAACCATCCACACCAGCATAGTGCTGCAGACAGAGTGGTCTTCCCACGCCCACATATTCATGCCTAAGATTTGACTCACTGCTCTTTTGCTTCACTGTACATTTTTGCCACTGTTATTCTCAGGCAAAAGCTATTGAAAGCCTCATTTCTATAAGTCTATTTAATATCCTCATGCATCTGAATTCTGCTTGCGTGGGTTTACCAAGGGGAACTGAATTTGAGTATCCAGAAGAAACATGTGACAGTGAATCAGAGCCCCAATTGGCTCGTGGGGGCGGGGAGCTTAGCCCAAATTCAAATCTGCCCCTTGGAGAGTGTCACATGGCCTTTCTCTCGGTCCATCCCTGTATGGCTGAGGGCTCAGCTTAGAGGCAATTAACCGAAAACCCTTTTTTAAATCTTTGGAACGATTTAGTTGGGATTGAGCTCAATACGCTCCAGTACCAGTCTAACCTCAAAGCCACTGAGGCGACTCTCCCCTTCCCTTCTTGGCCGTTCCTCCATCCTTCATATGACCTTGACAAGGCCATATGTGCAGAATCTGAAACTAACCAGGAAAAGGATGTCGTTGCAGATCACTGGATGCTAGTGCCTGTTAATTCAACCAATAGCAGCAGGGCAGAAAAAATAAGTAAAAAAAAAACATTTGCATTCATAAAAGAAGGCACTGGGATGGACTTATTCCTGCATGTGAAAAAAAATTCAGTTTGCAGGATTGGTTTCAGCACTTCATTTGTCACCAGAAAGTGACAGGAATGAAACCTACAGGGTTTCAGCTCTGGATAAGGGTAGCTGCTAAGCAAATAAATTATGATAACACATTCATCCATAATATCCACCTTGTGTAATTCATAATTTCTAACCTTAAGTAGAAAACCAAGTTCAAGCATGCAACAACACGTGGAGGTTGTCTGCAGTTAAATTCAGATTTATTTTAAAGGATTTCTCCTCAGAAAATAAAAAAATCTACCTCAAACGTACTGAAGGAAGTGAAGCCTATTAGGGCTCTCTGAAAAGCTTGCTTTTTCTGTCTGCTGCTCTGATTCAGCCACTCAGTTACAGCACACAGTGTATTCAACCACTCTGTATTGTATTGTCTTGTATACTTTTACACAAAATCAGAATTTAAAAACTGGGGGATTGAGAGAGAAATGGGCCTAGGAAAGTAGAAAGTTTAAGACAGAAAAAGAAAGTTGAAAGAGAGAATTATTTGTGTTCTAAAAGCCCTCTTTCATCTTCTTCAGATTTCTCTAATTTCTAACCAGCAGTTAGGAGGTTAAATCTGACAAGAAGCTTTGCCCACAAGCAGGCATTAATTATACTGGGAGATCATTCAGCAATGAGCATAGCATCTAACGCTTAACTGTCAAGCAGGGATTCGTCTGTGGGCCAGTCTTTGATTCATTAGTCTCAGTTCGAGAGGGCGTTGTTATTGGGTCTTTTTCCTCCAAATAAATTCTGCAAGCAAATGGAATTAGTGTCAGTGTCCTGTGAATTAGTCTACTGAGCTTCTAACATGCTATTTAATGGGCCAGCTTCCCCATGTAATAATATATGTTAATATATGATAGTAAATCAAAAGTGTATCAAACGTGTCATAAACCTGTCATAAATAACACAGATCTGAATTGCATTTAAAATCTAAATCTAAATATTGTATAACATATTGCACTTTATTATTTGTTTAAATGTGAAGAAAATAAATATATTTACACATGTGGAAATGAAAATAATCTCAGTTAGAATATGACATGTTTTGACATTTTCAACATAAATACCTTGCATTCATGATTTCATCAGCTGTCAGATTGTTATGAAACTGCTTGTTGTCAGCTGGCCTTGCCTGTAAAGACTCTAACATGGGTTTCTGTCTGTGCTTTTTATCTCTTGACGGTTTGGTCCACAAAGCTCCACTCTTTTGAGCCGTGCAGTGCGAATGAAGTGGTGTCCATTCTGCTGTCATTCACAGGGATTTGATTGATGAGCGGTAGCAGTAAGATTCACAACCCCGGCAGCGGTGCCATGCAGTGGGGGAATTTTTGCTTTGAGTTGCTGCATGGCACTCCTGCTCTAGAGTTTCCACTCTGTAGGACACAGTACTCGTGACATAACTCCCAAAGTCACATAACCCAAGCTTTACAACAGATGCTCGGTTTCTGAAGGCCCCCTCAGTTCATTCTCTGAATTCATTACTCAGCATGCGTTGCCATTGTAGTGTAGCAGAGCCATAATTTACAGGAAATGTTCTCTATTTCTAATAGTGACCACCTACGGGTGGAGTGGCACGTTTTTGTAAGACTTTGTGTATAAAAAGTTTCAAAAGACGTCTTCAGCAGCTAAGAACAAATTACCTTTATCCGCATGTCATTCATGAACACCCTTATTAAAAAAAAACATTCCTCAAGTACTTTTTGAATTAAAGTTTTGTTCACTTCTCTTTTATCTCTCATGGGTACTTTAAATTTTTCTCTCTCTTTTTTTCCAACAACGACAATGTGGCTTCCAACAGGGACAGGCAAAATCTAATATGGCTAACGTAATTGTTTTGTCTGTCTTTGAAACGCCAAGAAGATTGCATTGCGGCTTCTGAATATTCCAATTCGGTGTGGCCTAAATTGCTTTTTTCAAATTGCTCTGCGGCCTCTAAGGCGGATTTTAGGGTGCTTTTCTTTCCCCCTCTTAAAGGTTAATGTTATCACCTGTCGCATAATAAAAGAGTTGTGAGTCACTCCTTCAAATGTTGGATAAACTCAGAAATGTAAGTGGCTAGCATTTTTTGGTACTGCAATCCTTAGTCAACAAAGGGTCAACAGCAAGCTCTCCGCTGGCCGTGGCATAGCCAAACAAGAGATTGATGGCAGTTGCTACCTCTCTGATCTGATTGAGACTCAGTCTGCAAAGAAGCTCAGGGAAGAATTATTAGGGAAATCAACAATGATTTTGTGTTTTTCCTGGGTGAGTTATACTGTTGTGCACTAAATATAAGGGAAGACCTTCAGATAGATGTAAGTAAATGTGAGGTTTTTTGAATGTTTGTTGTGCATCTCAGATAGGTAAGTGAAGGAAAGAAGCCTTGGTGCCATTTTCTCTTCCTTCCTTTTAAACTTCCTCTCCAATCATGCTGTTGGGTTGTGTCAACAATGTTTTCTACTTCCTTTCCTTTTTTTATTTGACAGAGGTGGGGCTTCAATGATGCAAGGATTCATTTGATTTACTGATTTAAGTTCATTACCCTGAATAACACGCAGGGTTTCTAGGTGTTTTCATTACTCCAGCTGCCAGGGTCATGGGGCCTGCTCCTGGGTCCAGACTGGTTGGGTAGGGGCCGGCTGTGTGTTAGGCAATTAAAAGGAGGACTGGAGCTTGGAGGTAGTGATCAGCGAGACAAAACTCTTCACTTCCAAACACAGAGAGTCTGTGTCCCTTGCGGTCCTGGGGGCAGCGGCGCATGTCCGACCTGTCAGCACTCCGCCGGCGGACCCAATATGCACAGAGAATAACACCACAGAACAGGTTTACCAACAGGAAGAGGACAGTGGGAAGGCTCTGTTTTATCTGGAAAAAATCAAGCTTGAGCATATCACATTAAGTTTAATTAACTCACAATATCCTCCCCCTTCTCCCTGTTTCTCTTTTTCTCTTCTCTCTCTTCCCTCTGCTCCAATCCCTCACTTCCATACATCTCTCTCCCCTGTCTTAAGCATCATTGGATCACTGGAGTATAACCGGTTTGCTTCTTACTTCCAAAGTGGTTTGTGATGGTCCCGTGGGGAAGGAGGCTGACATTTTGCAGTAGCGTTTAACTTCTGTACCCACTATCTTATCGATAAACTGCACCCAAGAAAAGATAACAAATGAAAATGCACTGTGTAAAACTGGTACTCTGTTTTGGCTCATCTTCAGCTCAGTGGGTGAAAAGGCCGGTGGGTTTATCAGGGAGAGTTTGCAGAGATTGTGGGTTTATTTAATCAGTTATTTTTCACCAGACTTCTGAGTAGATTCACCTACAGTCTTGCTCCCCATGTAACATCAGGTGGAATGTCTGATTTTGCCACTAGTGGAACCACATGTGTGTTCAGTTATGATCAGATATTCAGCTCCTGCTTTTTCTGTCCTTTAACCGCCTTGTGTTGGAGGTTCCGTCTGGAAACAGGATGTGCTGGTTCTGTCTGTGTTGCTGTTATATAGTCATGAGTGTCTTGTTTTAGATCACACACTTTCAAGAAGGTTCATGACAATAGAATATCTGTGCGTTCTGCATGTGCCCTGCTGCTTCATACAGTCTGATAGACATCCTCTTTCTCTGGCTCCGTCTGCTGACACTGTGAGGCTGTCTGGGTCAGTGAGTGAGTCACTGACCCAGACAGTTACACTTACTGTACATAAGAGATTAGTGTCCAGGTGAAAGATTCCACATGTTAGCTGAGACGGCCTGTTGCTCCACAGATCACCATGACGCTCCCTGTTCATACATTCCTCCTTATCATACAGAAGTCGAGACAAGGAACAGGACCCCAGGTGGGCAGTGTACCCCTAAGAATGTACTTAAGTGTTGGCGACCAGAATAAATCCACAGCATGTGACACATGCTCTGCAGTCCTTCATGGATTCAGGTGACCGGCAGGTGGATACACAGTAATGATAATTATCAGCTTGATCAGTGTGTTTAAGATCTCTGAGTATGTCCCACAAAAGTGTCTCCCACCCCCTTTACTCCCCTGCCTCCCTCGCCTTGATGTTTCTGTTGATATGGCAATTTGCCATTGCTGTGCCTGTTGCACCAGCAAACACCACCTCAGTGCAGCCATCCTGGGATCACTGTTCACTACGTTCTAGCATTGTGCAGAGAGGCCTGGCCCATGCAGATAGGCCTCATATCTGCCTGTTTCTCCTTCACCTGTTGGGAAGCCATTGAGCTCCGCTGCCCTCCTGCATGTAGAATTAGGCTGTAGAACATAAAGACCCGAGCTGCAGCAGGGGACCCGCGCAGAGACAAAAGAGAGAGGAAGAGAGAGCAGGGGAAAGTCAGCCGCCTCAACGAAGGAGGCGAGTGACGTGAGAGAGAGGCCCTCTGTGTAACCTCTCCAGCACGTTCAGTGTCACACAGATGAAACGCACATGGCACAGAGGGGATTACTCTCAACTGAAGGACCTTCAAAGTCAATGCACTGTCCTTCACTGATGGAAAGTGTCTCTGACTGACTCTGCCGTGTCTTCTCTCTCTCCCTCTCCCTCCCTCTCGCCCTCTCTCTCACTCTCTTCCCCCCTTTGTCTCTCTCTCTCCCTCTCTCTTTGTCTTTCTCCCTCTACTTCTCCTCCTTCCTCATCTCCCTCTCCCTCTCCCCCTCTCCCTCTCTCTGTCTCTTTTTCTCCAGGTATGGGGATATGGTGCCGAAGACGATAGCGGGGAAGATCTTCGGCTCCATCTGCTCACTGAGCGGCGTGTTGGTAATAGCCCTGCCCGTTCCTGTCATCGTCTCCAACTTTAGCCGAATCTATCACCAGAACCAGAGAGCAGACAAGCGACGGGCGCAGAAGGTACAGGTGAACACAATTTACTGTTTGACGACCGTGGGCCTCCCTCCGGGGGCTGAGAGGGAGCGTGAGGCAGCAGCCGCCGCCATCCACCACACTGCCGTTAGCGCACAGCCGTTAGCTTTCACCACTGCAGCCACCAATGACCATGAGTGGCACACGGGGCCGCGCAGTTGTCAATTAGCTCGTGAGAGATTGTAAAGGTTTCCAGGGGTGACGTGGCGGTAATAGCGATCTGGGCAGGTAACAGATCTTCAGTAGCCATTAGCATGTTCCCCATTTGCTAAATCATCTCTTAATTTGGTTTATTTGAAAAACTGAATGAACTCACCCCTTCCTTCCCTGAAGGATGGGTTTTATTGCTATGAATCACTGCTCTCTGCCTTCCCATCCACTGTTTAAAAATGATTTCAACACCCCACCAGGCTTAAAGTAGAACTGGCCAAAGAAGGGGGGCTGGTAAGGTGTTTTTGGGATGTTCTGAACGAACATTTGTGCCTGTTCCTCCCACTGTCTCTTTCGCGCCGCTGAGGATGCACCCCTTGCTCAGAAATGCAGAATAGAACTGACTGTGTCTTAGTGAGCCCTTCTTCCTTTTTCACAACATATCAGTTTACCTGCCCATTCACAACGTAAGGATACATGTCAGTCTTCTAATGATGCTGTCATATCAACGGAATCCTCAAACCATTGGGGGCCGGGGGGAGGGGAACATGCCCCCTAACGCTAGGCTATTTTATCTCTCTGAAGTGTTTGTTATTGCTTAATTAACTTTCCTCTAATTGCCTGTAAAAACCACCATGGGCCCATCGCCTCTCCTCAAGCAGCGATAGCAGCTAATGATGAGTCAATTTGACAGTAAATTAGGTTGATTAAAAAAAACACACGCACAATGTATGCTTTTTCCATCCCAGTGAATGACTGTGATGGATGATTCAGCTAAGGAGAAGAACAAAGTTATGCTTCAGACAGGAGAAGATCTAATTAGTCCAAAATGCATCTGTTCTATTTGAACAAAGTGGATGTACTTGTCAGCATCACATTTCTTTGGAAAGGAGGGGTATTTTTGGGGGTATTTTGTCTTTTTTGTAGTATAACCGAAGGAAAATGTGTGGTTTACTTACTTGTTTTTTAGTTAGTTTTTCAGTTTATTTGTTTATGCCACTTATCATGTATCATCCTCCGTTTGGAAAAGAGGGCAGCTGAAGCAGAACTTGCAGCAGTGCCAGCAGGTTCTGGCATGGGGTGTTTTCAGGTCCTGCTCTTTCCATTGCTGCCTCAAGCTTTCAGAAGCCTTAATGTATAGTAAAAAGTATGTATTTTCAAAGATAATATGTTATTGGGTAGCTGAGCCTCTGCATTCACAGTAAGCTTTGTGTGAGGGAGCGTGCCGGTGCAGGTGGAGTTATCGCGCTTATAGAGGCACGGGTACTTCATATTCATGTGTGCAAGGTTGCATCAACGTTAATTTGTTCGGTTTTCCGCTTGGCTTTCCCACTTATCGCGCTCCGGCGAGATTTATTATTTGTCAAAATGCAGACATCGTCCAAATGCTGTTCACCAGCATTCATCTCCTCAGCATGCGCTGTAAGCCGTAAACCTCCGTACAAGTGCACTCCAGTGCGGCCTGTTCAGCATGCCGTACAGCCTGGAGCGAATAAACAGGACTGTGCTGTAACTGCTGCTGGAAGGACTGTAAAGCATTATCTCAGCTGAACAAAGCCTCAGAACACTGCAAGGAATGGTATCAGCATGATCCGTAATTGACAGGGTTTGATCGGGTGCAATACTCTGCCTCAGGGAGGCGTAACTCCAAGCTCCGGGCATCCTCGAACGGTAAGGCAGCCGTGTCACAACAGTGTGTCATGGCCACTGTGAGACTAGACTAACAATGTCCAGACCTGCCATCCATGAGAGGCCCTGCCCAGCGGAGCTAGCCTTTTATGGAGGAGAGACAAAGAAGGTTCTCAGACACAGAGCAGGTGAAAGGGGGACAGAGCGTGTGTGTGTTTGTGTGTGTGTGTGTGTGTGTGTGTGTGTGTGTGTGTGTGAAAGAGAGAGAGGGGGGGCGGGGTAAATGTTCACCTCAATGGAGTTTCACTGCATGAATCCCCACCCCCCTGGACAAGATTTAGCCAGGAAGCAAAGAAAGTTGGTTTGCATGTCCTGCCCCCGGTGATGACTTTGTGCACTCACGTCTTCCCGCCAGCACTCAGAGCAAATGTACACATAGTCAAAGCTACCCCAACGGAGATGCATCAACTAATAAGCAACTTGGTGCAGATGGAAGTTTTAGATTAATTAATGATTGTCTTGGTCATAGTTCAGGGCCATTAGCAATTTAAGGTCAGCTAAGGATTTTAGCCTCACAAATCACAAATAGCCACTGGTGAGCCACCTTGTTCAGAGGATTGCAATAATAATTAATGGGGAAAGCACATCTTCCATACTTCAACTTTTGAATGCAGAAATAGTATTTAATCTGCCACGTCTGAGCACCTTCTATGTGTCACCTCTCTGTATTCATGTTTGAGAGGGTCTGAGGCTGCAAATGTCACCTCATTTCATTGGTTCTTTCTAGTCCATTTACTACACATCCCTGTCTCCAAGTGAAGGGGTTCACCTTTAAAGCAGTCTGTTTGTAGGTTAAAATGTCTGAGTAGTGAATCTTTAATACATTCTCTGTTTGTTCTCCAAATGTTATAGACTGCGATATAATCATTCATTTGCGTTCATTTTGTTGTGTAATGTTTTAAAATATGCAGATTTAGCTGTGTTTGTGATTATTTAGAATGTTGCAATATATTTTTAACATGACTGACGATGTGTCCTCGTGGTAGCAAAGTCACTTGGCAGCCATCTTCCAGTAACTCCCACAGACATAGTTGTAGTGCAACACTAGGGATTGTAACATCCAGTCCTTCTACTGAATCTAATATGACACATATCCATGTTACTGCAGCTCAGCTGCCGGTGCAGTCTCTTCACAGGATCCTTCACAGCAGAATGCTGATAGGTTAGGTACTCTATTTTCAAAATAGCTGATATATTAGTGATTTTATTTTTACTATATATGAATATTTTGTCATAATTAACCTTAGCTAAAAACGCTTGAGTTATTAAGGACAAGGCCAGGGTTGCCAGATGGAAATAACTCCACACAAGCTTGTAATATTTTCATCTCCACAGTTCATATTGTAAGCTAGTGGGACTCAAATCTGGCAGCCCTGGTTTTCTGTTTAATAACAAATATAGTAATGTTCATTAATGTTTGACTAATCACCGACAATGAATTTGTCAGTGATGTGCAATTAATGTGTTATGAACTATATATAAGTTGACCAGATTTCACTTATGAAAGTGTTGCCAAATACTGTAATTATTTCAAAACTAGGAATGTGTGAATGTGATCAGTTTGAACTCTTGCTAGATAAAATGCTAGATAGACACTTTAAGATTTTTAAAGATGATAATCCCTTCTCACTGCTTTTGGCTGATGTTTAGCATAGATCTAATGATATCCCTTTAGACAGCTGTCAGCAGGTATCAGGAAATGTGGCAGAAATATGCCCAATTAAAGCTTGTGATCTGATCTCTCGACTTTGTGCTAATCACCTCTACCAAGCCCCTTACGCGTCTGACATGCAGGTCAGGTGATCACACAGTGTAGGGCCGCTCTCATGAATTAATTCACTTTGTGTATAGAGCTTTGCTGAAATCTCACTCTGACATGTTGAGAAAAAAAGTGGGGTAAGAAAACCATTCATGTTTGCTTCCAACAAACAATAGGCAAAATTGTTGATTGATTTTGTATTATTATTATTATTATTATTATTATTATTGTAAGACATACAAAAATAGCAAGGTTATTTATTTATAGTGTTGTTAATGTGGGCATTGGGCATGTTGGTGACATTACTGTGGTCACTGTTGTCCCATTCTCTGCAAAAGTACTTTATTTGTGGGCAGGAAGGTGGAGGAGTGGTTAGCCATGTGTCAGGTCTGCTTTGTGCATGTCACTACCTGGCAAACACACACACACACACACAGAGGTGTGAAAGGACATTGAGAGGAAGGGCTTAAGTTAAAAACGTCTCCAGCTCAGTGCACAGGGGTTTTTCACAGCCTGGCATTCAGAAATGCCACATTTCTCAGATATACACTAGCCTGCCTGGCAGACAGGTATATGCTGTAGAACAGAAAATACTAACATACTGGAATATACTAGAATATACTCAGTTTTATTAAGTGTACTACACTATAAGGGTTCAGCCTCGGTTAGCAGCTCACCTGTGATATTGTGACCTTTCTGAATAAAGGGGACAATTGTAATGACAAAATTTCACCACTTTCTGCCCTTTCACAAGGGGCAGTGTGACTGACAGGACACCAGCCACCATCAGCAGGGTGCCCTAGATGCTTGCATGGAAAAGTTCCATGGACAGGCATTTTTAGCAAGCCAGTATTTTGCAGCATGAAAGCACATCATGTGATCTACTAGGTTATTGTTCAGAAATATTTTTGTTCTTTGTAATCATGTCTGAGTTGTGTCCACTGTGAACCATGCAATTAGCAGACTATTTTATGATGGATTTATAATGTTATTGCATTTTTCACAGGGTAGCTACCTGATGCTTTTCATCTAATCCACAAAATGTGAAAGAATTGTTCATTGCAATTACATGTGGGGGGACAAAGTTACCTTGCAAATAATTGCTGTGAAATTATATGCTTGCACTTTTCTGTAAAGAGCAGACACATTTGCCACCTACAAATGTGAGATGTTGTGACGATATTCCGGTTTAATCTATGCCCAAGGGGAAAAAAGAATATCAAACACTATCAGAAAGGTTTTCATTGAGTTCAATTAAGTAAAGTAAAAACTGTGGTAGTTTAGTAACATTTATTAATATCTAGCAACACAAATATTTTATGATGTCTTGGTAATTCATCTGAACATTACAGAGCATAAGTTCAAACATCCACCTTTCCTGATGGATTGCTACACAACAGAGGACCTGTTGCATCGCCCATATACAGATGGGAAGGCCGTCTCTGCATCTCCTTCCCGTACCCTTGTTGAATCCTTTGATGGCTGATTAATAATCTCCTCAATAATCAGCACCACGAGTCCTGGCACAAACACACCCAAAATAGACCGAGCTGCGTGCATCCCCCCGTCCGCGTGCGTGGTGATGAGAGAGCGGACGTGTCCCAAATTAGCCCCTCCGTTAGCCCCCAGCCCTCCGCATTCATCTTCATTCTGCGCTAATAGTGAGTCGCTCCGGGCTCCCATCACAATTAAGCGGCCATCTGGGGCTCCACTTAATGAAACTTCTGGTGTATCCTTCACTCTCCTTGCGCCAAAAAAGTGCCTAGAGCCACAGGGGCCCCTCTGACGGATAAATGCCACCTCCTCGCCTTGACGGCGCCAATCCACAGTCACCATCTGACCCAGGCTCAAGAGTTCAGCTCGTCGCCCAGAGCATGCCTTTTTTTTTTGGACCAATCAGTGCCTTTCTCCTCAGAGGGTGTATTTTATCATTTTCAAGGGTTTTATTTCATAGGTGCCTAAATCAGAAAACCAATGAAAGCATGTTTGCCAGAGCCGAATGGCAGGGGTTGTGACGAGCAGTACTAAACCGGATGGTTTGGATCACCGGGGTCGGCAGTGTCAGCGGAGCCACACGTGAGCCGTTGGCTGTCGTGACCCATGGAGGAGACAAACGTGTGAAGCAGGCATACAGAGGAAGGGGAAGGTCACCAAGGTGTCTCAAGAAGAGCTCAAAATGAGCTCAGCACCATCTGCTGCCGCTCAATAAGCGATCCCATAAATGAGTCCCCACGCCTCTGTGTTTCCTGCGTCTCCGTGTCCCCTCAGCCCTCACGCGGGCTGCCTCCTGCGCTTTCATCACAACACTAATGGGCAGGAGTGAACAGGAGCATTCTGATGGGTCAGGAGGGCCATTCGTGAGAATATTCTCCACCTGAAACTGAGCGCAGCATGAGGGCACAATTTGATGCAGAGACAGCACACTGGACTCTCTATTAAACATTTTATCCACGCACATGCCACAGATCCCTTAAAATCTGTCGGCACTTTAAACATATACAGTAGCATCCCTCTGGACAAACCCCACAGCCCTCTGGGAAGGGAATTGTGATGTCATTTTTTATCAGTGGGTTCTACTGAATTAATTCCAGCTTCAGTCCTCCAGCTCCCCCAGTCAGCCACACTCTGCTACATTTTAAACAGACCCCTCGCTTTGATTATCGTGTCGTGTGCAGTCTGACAGACTCCACTGTGCCGAATGAGGCTCCTCTCCAACCAGGACCCCGGCGGATCGGGGACCCAGGCGGACAGGCGTTCACCTAGAGCGCTTTCATCTGGCCGGTCACTGCACTGTACGTTCGGAAGCCTGCACCCACTGTCTGCTCCATCGCACTTCATTTCGCACCCCGATCGGAGCCACGTCTGCACAACTCGGCCTCGCTGCTCAGCATCAGCGCGTTTGATAATTATGCACACTCCAGCGTGACAGGCAGCCAAGGTCACCTTGCAGAGGGGAAGGCCGGTACAAACTGCGGGGAAAGGCGAAATCCTCACAGTGATCACAGTTTTCTCTCAGGGTGTTAACAGGAGTGAGGGATCCAGGGATGAGGCCCTGAGCATCAGCTCTTCAGTGCTCACATGCCATCCCTCTCCGCTTCACAGACATTCGCGTGTGGCTTATTCGTCAGCAGGCAGTCCTGCTGCTCTTGATTTCGTCTCTTTCCTTCTCAGAGACAGGCCACAGGTTCTTTTAACGTTTGATTAAGAATACATTCCATTTGCTTCAAAGGGGGCTAGCCAACCCCTGAAAGACTGGGAAACAGGCAAAATCACCAGTAATCTTTTTGCCTGTGTTTTTTTTTTTCTAAATGACTACGTTTGTGGCAAAGTACAGACCTTCACACGTGTGCTAAATTGATTCCATTTGATCATTGCTATCTCCTGTAAAAAGAGCAGAGTTAGCACTTCTCACACCTCCAGGGTATTCACATTTGTGTGTGTCTGAGTGTGTGTGTGCATGTGTGTGTGTGTGTGTGTGTGTGTGTGTGTGTGTGTGTGTGTGTGTGTGTGTGTGTACGCGTGTGTGTGTGTGTGTGTATGTGTGTGCTTGTATGTGTGTGTCTGCATGTGTATGTGTGTCTGTTTTTGTGTGTGCGTGCCTGTACATTTGTTAGTGCGTGTGTGCACCTCTCCCATGAAGATAGGCAGAGAGCTACATCCATCAGCTGGCTTTGGATCTTTTCTCTTCTACATTTTCTCAAAGTAAACTCTTTCAGCCCAGGCACAATTTGTTCACCCTCAGCATTCTGTCATGCAGAGAAGAAGAAGACAGATTGGGAAAAAATGCTGCACTGTGATCCCAGTAGCCCCAGAAATCTGTTTAATAACCTGGCAAGTGGATAAAATCTTGCTGGATGTGTTTTGGGTTCTGTTTTTTTTTTCACCCCTGTTCTCCATGAATGCCTTTCTGTTTGGCAACCTTTTGAACGCTGGCTCAAGCAGAAATCCCACAGTTCCCACAATCAGCCCTGAGATCTCCAATTATTGACCTCATTCAGCTCTTGAAGAGCAAAGGGGCTACCAGAAGGATCTCATCCACAGTGTTAAGGGGCCTTGCAGACCTGTACAGGCAAAGGAAACCTGCCTCCACTGTGGTGACATAGATGGTGTGTGCTGGGAGGTGGAGCTGGCCTTCACAGGCTTCATACACTTTGATGGCATTTGGGTCCAATAAATGTTTAACCAACCATCCTTAACTCTGTTAGTACACATGCATGTCTTTATAATACCAATGTTGCTAACTGTCTAAATTAATATAGATTTTTTTTCCCAGAAAACGGCAATCATGAGACTCAGACAGCCTCATGGTGACCGTAATAAAACAGCTTCATTTCTGCTGATTAACCATTGTGCTCGCAAGCTAATAAGAACTCCGATTGTAATAACTACCCAGGTCAATCTGCAATTGAACACCACTGCTAACAGTAATCTTCTAACAGGGCTCAACAGTGCCTTGCATGCATACCTTTCTCTGTCTTCCTCTACCCACTATGCACTATGAGACTGCAAAGCATGATGGGGGATGTTTCACAGACTGCTGTGCAGTTTGGTACTGTACAGCCAAACATGAGTTAAAAATATCTTGACTGTATAAATATTTCCTCAGGTATATATAAATACTTCCTCCTTGGTTTATTTTGGATTTGATTGGACAGTGCAT